>NC_089982.1:37156683-38356683 GCF_036417845.1 Apteryx mantelli
ACACAGAGACACAGAGACACAGAGACACAGAGACACAGAGACACAGAGACACAGAGACACAGAGACACAGAGACACAGAGACACAGAGACACAGAGACACAGAGACACAGAGACACAGAGACACAGAGACACAGAGACACAGAGACACAGAGACACAGAGACACAGAGACACAGAGACACAGAGACACAGAGACACAGAGACAGAGAGACAGAGAGACACAGAGACAGAGAGACACAGAGACAGAGAGACACAGAGACAGAGAGACACAGAGACACAGAGACACAGAGACACAGAGAGACACAGAGACACAGAGACACAGAGACACAGAGACACAGAGACACAGAGACACAGAGACACAGAGACACAGAGACACAGAGAGACACAGAGACACAGAGACACAGAGACACAGAGACACAGAGACACAGAGACACAGAGAGACAGAGAGAGACACAGAGACACAGAGACACAGAGACACAGAGACACAGAGACACAGAGACACAGAGACACAGAGACACAGAGACACAGAGACACAGAGACACAGAGACACAGAGACACAGAGACACAGAGACACAGAGAGACAGAGAGACAGAGAGACAGAGACACAGAGACACAGAGACACAGAGACACAGAGACACAGAGACACAGAGACACAGAGACACAGAGACACAGAGAGACACAGAGAGACAGAGAGAGACAGAGAGAGACACAGAGAGACAGAGAGAGACAGAGAGAGACAGAGAGAGACAGAGAGAGACAGAGAGAGACAGAGAGAGACAGAGAGAGACAGAGAGAGACAGAGAGAGACAGAGAGACAGAGAGACAGAGAGACAGAGAGACAGAGAGACAGAGAGACAGAGAGACAGAGAGACAGAGAGACAGAGAGACAGAGAGACAGAGAGACAGAGAGACAGAGAGACAGAGAGACAGAGAGACAGAGAGACAGAGAGACAGAGAGACAGAGAGACAGAGAGACAGAGAGAGACAGAGAGACAGAGAGACAGAGAGACAGAGAGACAGAGAGACAGAGAGACAGAGAGACAGAGAGACAGAGAGACAGAGAGACAGAGAGAGACAGAGAGAGACAGAGAGACAGAGAGACAGAGAGACAGAGAGACAGAGAGACAGAGAGACAGAGAGACAGAGAGACAGAGAGACAGAGAGACAGAGAGACAGAGAGACAGAGAGACAGAGAGACAGAGAGAGACAGAGAGACAGAGAGAGACAGAGAGAGACAGAGAGACAGAGAGACAGAGAGACAGAGAGACAGAGAGACAGAGAGACAGAGAGACAGAGAGACACAGAGAGACACAGAGACACAGAGACACAGAGACACAGAGACACAGAGAGACACAGAGAGACAGAGAGAGACACAGAGAGACAGAGAGACACAGAGACACAGAGACACAGAGACACAGAGAGACAGAGAGACAGAGAGACAGAGAGACAGAGAGACAGAGAGACAGAGAGACAGAGAGACAGAGAGACAGAGAGACAGAGAGACAGAGAGACAGAGAGACAGAGAGACAGAGAGACAGAGAGACAGAGAGACAGAGAGACAGAGAGACAGAGAGACAGAGAGACAGAGAGACAGAGAGAGACAGAGAGACAGAGAGAGACAGAGAGACAGAGAGACAGAGAGACAGAGAGACAGAGAGACAGAGAGACAGAGAGACAGAGAGACAGAGAGACAGAGAGAGACAGAGAGAGACAGAGAGAGACAGAGAGAGACAGAGAGAGACAGAGAGAGACAGAGAGAGACAGAGAGAGACAGAGAGAGACAGAGAGAGACAGAGAGAGACAGAGAGAGACAGAGAGAGACAGAGAGAGACAGAGAGAGACAGAGAGAGACAGAGAGAGAGGCAGGCAGAGACCAAATACAGTAATAAATTTGAAACCATGACTGCTCCTAGAATTTCTTTCTGGAGAAGAACAGCCCACAGGCATTTTCCCTAGAGAGTTATTGCCATGTCCATTATATCCAGAATGTGTTGAAAGAACCACAAATGTTCTAACAGCTAGAAGAAAAATCAGAAATCAAAAAGCAGAGGTTCAACATGATCTTAAAAGGGTTAGGCAATAACAGACTGACATCCTGTGGGGAAGCATTTTCTTCTTGCCCTATCTTACGCAGAAGAAACTGATACACAGGTAAATATTGAGAACGACTAAGCTTTGCTAATCACACAAAGTTAAATTAAAAAATCTCTGATAATTTTTATTTCCTTCTTTCCTAGAAGTGCTACTTGTAACCAGAAAGATATCAACGTTTCTATCAGAAGTACGGATTTCAAACAGGAAGTATACCTTTATTATGGAAAGCTGCATACTTATTACAGCTTTAACTATTCACTATAGACCTAAATATTTATACACCTTCTTTACCTTTTCTGCTGAGAAATTATAATTAAAATAATTCTGTAATTTAGTTGTAGAACATATACATGTTTTACCATGACTTCAACAGTAGCATTGTTAATTCTGTCTCAGTTTATGAGACGCTTCTCAAATAAACCAGAAAACCTGACAAGATTTTAAGTAGAACTAACTGTAAAAGTTTCCGTCCAAACAGTTCTCACTCGGAAAACACAGGTACAACAACACAAAAAAAACCTCTGTGAGGAATACGTGAATTTAAATGAAGACTTCAAGTCTGATACCCAGGACGATTCCTATTAAAAATTGCTATTTTTTTTGGTCAGCAAGCCCCTCCCAAATTCCTTCCCTATATGTAAGACTGACTAGATCAGAAATTCCAAAAGTCATTCCCACACCACTCTGCAGAATGCTGTAGGTTTCCAAATTCACTGAAAGCCTTGCGAGTCTGCAAAACTTGACAGCTATATATACAGAAAAGCAGAGTCTGGAAACAGTTCCAGTATGATTTCTGCTGCAGATTTAGAATTCTTGGAGACTGGGCTTCATCTCATGACTCCAGAATAGATATATCATAAGGTGCCTTATTCATAAGAATAAATCATTTTACCTTTGCTGGGATATGAATCCATATTGCAGGGTTAAGGAGAACATGATCACACAGCTGCTTCAGCAAGGGCACCCCATTGTGTAAGTTGCTCAGGTACTTAGAAAAGGCAAGGCATAATTCTAATACAGCTCGAGTAACATGGGCTTTGGAAGACTGTAAAAGAAGATTTTCTTAAGCAAGAACCTTGCAACAGTCCATAAAGATTATTCTTTCAAAAGACTTGAACATTAATATGATACATAATGATATGAACATTAATAAGATTTTGCTTTACCTTTTCTAGGCTATATCCTATCACAAGGAAGCCCTTACAGGAAAGCATCTGTTCTTGCATAGCAATGGAGTTCTTTAACAACTCCATGATGAAAGCCAGTAAAGTAGAACTGAAAAATATAATATTTTAGAAAAGAATGTTTTAAATGGTCACAACAATAAGATAGAAAGTATTTTCACATTAACACTACCAACATACAGCCCAGAAATGCATTTAATCTGTAATCTAAATGCTTGCATCAGAATTTTAAAGACAAAAAGCAAGACTGAATTTGGAAAGCGCTAGTTTCCTGCTTTAAATTCATGTATTTCTAACTTGAAGTTCTGGATTTTGAGATAACTACACAATAGCAAAATTCTTCTGAAAACTTACTCTTGCAGAAAGGCAACAGTAAGTGCCTACTTTTCTCTGCTTCATATTTCACTTTCAAACTTCTGCAAGATGAGTGCCATATGCCTTTCCACTTGCTACCACTTTGCCTTCAGATAAACAGATGTTGGAAATATTTCTCTAGATACAGCTTTACTATCAGCTCAAACTAATTCAGCTCTGTGCTGCTGCCAAAAAGAATGTTCGTGTCCCTCCCCATGTGTCACAGTACTAGCGCCTGTGAATCTAGCCCACTGAATACAGCTGAAAATCCCCCTGCTGCTCGGCTAGTATGTAATTGAATCAAATGCCTGACTCTTCACACAGATGCTCAAGTTTGAGCCAGGGCAAGGCAGGGCCCAGGCACGTACAAATGGGCTGAAGGAACATGGTGGCCATCCCTCTTAGCAACAGTGTGATGTAGATCATCTTAAAGCAATCACAAAACTACAACTGCAATGAAAGACAGCAGACTACATGAGGATTCAAAAAAGTGATCCCTTTGGTATTAACACTACTCTAACTGAGGAGCTCCACCAATTTCTGTGCCTGAATGTTCAGAGGTTGGACTCAGTTGAAGAAGAGTTGAAACCAGAAAAAAACAAAAGATTCATATGCTCTCAAAGCTTGACAGTAACATGGACTAGCAGAGGAAAAAAAGCATATGACAGCTTTATATCAAAATTTGCAAAGCAGAAAAGATGTGCACACTTTGATTTTGTGTGAACTGACAAAAAAATTTGGTGCAAATAAAAATACTTTACTTTGAGGTCCTTGAGTAATAAGGCCAGCTTTTTCTTGTTAAAAATAATTCATTGTTGTACAAGACAACTTAAATTACTATGTACTAGATACTAAATTACTAAATTAAATTTCTATGCACTAAATACTAAATTACAGCTTAATAAAGCAAGAGATAATTTCCTTTACATAAAAAAACAGGGAATGGAAAAAAGTAACCATATACACTCACCAAACAGTTGTGTCAACGTGGTCCGACGAATATTGCCTATAGTCTAACTGTGCAAACAGAGGGAAAAGCACCTGCACTCCTCCAATGGAATGCATGGCACTTTGGATAGAATGTGTTAAGACTGCTTTCACATCCTGACAAGGAAGAAGTAAAAGAAAATTGAAATCTTTTTCAGAAACTGTTAAAAGATGTTTGCTAGGAGTAGTTTGAAATGTCTTCAAAATAAAATTAATTTATTACCAAATAAAAAGAAACTGCAAAAAGTACAACCTAGTTGCTACAGGCACACTAAATGCCCGCTCTGTATGACCTATGTATGACCTATTGCTTGAAAGACAGTCCACAGTTTGGATCCTCAGATGAATACACAGGAGGTGGCTGGTAAACTCTAAAACAATAGTCTTTAGTAATAGAGAGTTTCTAGAACAGAACACATGAAAAGCTCATTGCAAATTTAAAGATTAAGGCCTTCAAGGCATAAGGAAGAAAAAGCTATAATATAAATAGGGCAAGAGACTGAAGATCGGTAATATCTGTAGAGGAGTGAAAGTATGTCAGAAATGAGGAAGAAGTATGTTTTTGAAAAGCTATGACAATAAAGTGTTTGCAATACTGACATTTTTTAGGTTGTAACCTTGATAAGAAACCTTTTTTTGGAATTCTTGCACATTCACATTCATTCAAGTACAGATAGCATGTCCGCACGCCAATGAGGAAAGATCCCTTTAATTGTGCATATGACATTATAAAAAAAAACAAACAAAAAAAAACTATGTAATGCAAGAGAGCAGAACAGAGAAGCTGGCTACCCTGTTTGGATATCTGACTACAGCTAAGCGGGATGTCTACTTCAGACAGCGGTCACAGGAAAGTCAGATGGTCATAGAGTACACAGGCTTGATAATTTCAAGAGCTATGAATGACTGCCTACCACCCACATCAACTTTGGAGACTGAGGTAGAAAAGTGCACAATCACGGTTGAGATTTGCTGGAGGGGAAGAGGGAGGTGGTCAAGAAGAACTATCAGCAAACCTCTATCTTGCCCAAATCCCTATAAAAGCTAGTTTTCAGGGTTTTTTAAATGGAAACCATTTACATCCTCCAAATCTATCAAAATGTTGAAGTACCTGCAGCATGAGGGCATGTGGTGAATGAACAAAAATAGAAGCGTTATCCTTAGGAGATGACTCTAGACAGAGCTGTGCATCTGTAGCCCTTGGGTTGTACATAAAAGCAATAGAACTGGATAGTTTGCCATCATACAGTAACAATTTGTGATGTTCAGCAAGGAAGAGATCACTTTCTGCCTTGAATTTGAATGTTCCCTGGATTGGGGACCAGAGTTGAGGAAGGGAAAGAGCAAAAAAATTAATTACATACATTGAGAATACAATTTGGAACAAAGTTATTACCAGAAAATTACTAAAATATTGTTTCTTAACTCTAGCGATTATTCAGAAAAAAAGAATCTCATAACAACATTCACTCAGCACCAATTTTACAGAATTATCAGTGCACAAATACTTTTTTTGACCCCTTAAGAGCGACAGTGCCAAAAGGGTGGCTAATGTAAAATAAACACATTAGCTAAAAAACAGAACAACAGTTAGTCAACAGTGCTCACTCAAAAGGAGCTAATAACTGAGGAGCAGATAGAATAGGAATCATCTTTTTGGTGTGTGTTTTTACAGCTGCTAGGGAATAACAGTCTTCAATTACTGCCCCATAGGATATGACAAAACAAGTAATAAATCACTGTAATAAAAATAATCCTCAGCGTTTGCTTCATACATTAAGAAAGAGTAACTAACAATGTCAGCTATCAAGCTACTTTTCTAAAACAAATGTATTACAGTTGATCTAAAATCTTCAGCCTCCATGAAAAAGTGAATCTAGCCCCAGATAACAGTGTTGTTCTCTCTCTCACAACAACCAACACAAGATTTAAGAAGCGAACAAGAACCCAAGCTTAATTTTGGTAAGAAATAAAATAACTGAATTAAATGTTCACTTGTAGTTTATAAGGAGACCCATAGCCTTATAGGAAAAATATGGAACAGTTTAAGTAAATAAAAGGTGTAAAAAGTAAAAGAAAAAAAAAAGTAAGTAAAGGTGTCACAACATTTTTAAAATGTGCCATAAAAAGACATCAGAATTAAATTTCAGAAACCTTTCAGTCAATTCTAAGATACCTTATATCCCAGACCAAGCTGATAAATGGCAAAGATCTGAGCAGCATTGAGAGCCTCACTAAAAAGGTAAACAGATGTCATCTGCCCACAAAACACTCGATTGGCATCTGCTGTTTCTGAAGAACCCAGGAAACATTTGTCAAATGTCTGAAAAGGAAACAAAATCCAGTAAATGGGTTTAATCTAAACTACACAAGCATAACCTATGTTATCAAACAAGAATTTTATTTTTACATAGACAAGCTTTTGAGGTCTTAGCAGAAACAAATTTTATGTTTCTGAGAGGTATAAAACTGAATCTACTTCTCTATCAAAAAGTTAATTTTATTTCACCATTAAACAATGTCTCAAGTGGAGGTTATATATTTTTAGTAACACTTTTAATAAAAGCGTTACTTTTGATGATCAACATCACATTCTAATAAAAGTGTTAAATAGAAATAAAAGCATGAAAAAGATATCTATTTAATCCACCAAAATGTTCTACTATAGAGGTTAGTATAGAGATTACTTACATCACTGGTGTTGACAAACCACGTTATTTCTCCATAAGATGCCAGTTCCCCATTCACATAACATCGAAGTTCACTATTCTTCCAGCGATTATAGATATGCACTATAGTAACCATATACCACTAAATGATAAGAAAATAATTGATACGCTTCCACAGAGGTTAAATGTAGCTTAACGATTAAGTAGTGAAATACTAGGGGAAAAAATCAACTATTTATGTGTATTAAGTTAGGAATGGAAGGTTTATTTTAAGTAGAAAAGATGAAGTCATTGATGAGTTTGCTTATATAGCTATATCAAAAGGATAATGTCCCATTCCCCCCCCACCCAAAAAAAATAGACACAGAAGCTTAAAAGATATTTATGGCATAAAACTCAAACCATTTTCACGGCAATGCTGAGCCATATTTATACTAAAACTAGTTGCAAAATAATTACTGAGTAAATATATTTTAGACTTGGTTACATTTAGACTGATGGTTTACTGCAAATGTTGTCATTCCAAAGCTCCAAACTTTAAAGACTTTCAAAGTGCATGTCAAATTGTCATAAACAGTATCCCTATTTACAGCAAGGGATTACTGATAAGAAATTCTTGAGGAGGTCAGGAAGAGGCCTGTTCTCCCACAAAATGTTTACATGAATTGCTTCAGAAACACCAGCAGAATTTCTACTTGAAAAAAGAAACACTTTCAACATAGCATAATACTGCTTAATAGACAAGCAAGTCTTGGACAGTAATAATTAAATCAACTCATATTTTAATTCTTATATTTAAAAGGATAGATAAAGCATCAATTGCAAGGAGAATATTTTCTGGACAACCTGAATGAACAGAAAGTGTAGCCTTCTTTTAAGAACATATCTGTTCTCCTCCTAAATGTAAGAAAAGCAAACTCCCATTGATGGCTCTGGCTTAATCAAGAAAATTAAATATGGTTTAGTAAACTTGCTTTCTAAAATACATAGCATTTGTCCATACTGAGTATCAAAAATCGTTCATTTAAGGAGACTCTTAGCAAAGTCCCTCAAGAAAAAGAGAAAAGCAAGTCCAGAGGTGGGAGGAAACACAATATGAACATAGAAGGGAAAAACCAAAAGCCAATCTCCTTTCAACTTTCAGGCTAAGAATTGTCAGAGAATTCACACAAGTTTCACAGATTCTTAAAACTTCTGGTAAACTGCATTTTCTAGCTTTTTCTTAAACATTTCATAAGTAAAACTTGAAAGAAATATGATTTTAGAATAGAAATTTATTTTGCTCATTCCAGTGTAAATGTGCTCCTAGTATGGACCTAATCATCAATAGCAACAACACTCCCTCTAGACCATATCAGAGAAATTTACTAAAAATATAGCTTGTAGCTACACATAAACCCATGCACATTTCTGTAATTCATGAAACTGATCTGAGAGACTTTACTATTTTGACTCACCTTTTGTGGCTTGAAATCAAATTTTACACAATGCTGGAAACCTTTTCCCTTTGATTTTATGGATGTTATAACCAAGCAGCCTCCAACAAAGTGAGCAGAATAACCAAGTCCTTTGTTCGTTCGAAAACTAAACAAAATTAATGCAAAATCAATACGTATAGATGGAACCAGAAATCACTGAACAACAGAATCAAACATCAGAAATAGTTTTATATAATACGCACCAATATAAGTAAGGCTTATCCTTATCCACATTGATATTATTTACAGGATCCATTCTTAGCCAAGTGTGAAAAGTGAATCCATTCTGGTAGGGCCACTTGGCTATAGGAGGTAAGGCAATACCCTAAAGAAGGCATAGTTATTCTTGTAGAAAGATCATCATCACAATAGTTTAACCAGTAAGAGTACACAGCTTAAGACATACAACAGAAACATGCATTGTTTTATATGCTAAAAAAAAACCTGGCCTAAGATCTTCTATGAAGTTTTTATACTCAAATTAAAAAAAAAAAAGTCTGAATATTTCAAGACTGGTCTTTATACCATAATAAAGATTATTAATACTAAGCTACACTTCAAAAATTACATATTTTAGTGGAAATGTTACTACATAAAACCTCCTCAAAATGCAAATTCAAGTTGATTTGGTTTTGTGGTATCCTAACAGAAGAATCACATTTATCCACTTATTTTCACATAGTGCTGGCATCCAGGAAAATAACTGATTATGAAAAGAAGCTGGCCACAAAGAGAGAAGTGTATATATTACACTTGAAGGATTCTTTTCTCTCTTGAAGCTCATGTCTATGTAGCCTTGCAGTGAGAATATAACAAACTTATTATCTTGCTTAAAAGAAAGGTAATACAATCCCCACCAGCCAAACACAGTATTAATATTAGTTTAAAGCTCTTAAGTTATAAACTGTCTAGGCTGGGTTCTCCATTTCAAACAGTTGTTTTTGCTGGTTTTTATTTTTAATTCACATTACTATTAACTTTCCACTGTTTTGCTGCACATACTTGCAATGCACACTTCAACTAAGACTGCCATAACCACTGATCAAAGATGCTGTCCAGATGATCAATACCAATGAACAAAAAACATCAAAGAACTTGAGTGTCGCCAGACTCCTTATTTTGCTCCCCCTCTCCACTCAGCTATCCCTGGCCAAACAAAATGCTGTAAATTCTTCTCCATACCAGCTAACTAATCAGTCTGCATGTCTTTGAGTCCAGCTTTTGGAAACTGGTAGCACTACCATTTGGTTTAACTCACAATGGATCTTTGAGTAATTATATCAAATACTTGGGCTATACAAGCATATGAATAGCCAAAAAGAATAAAAACATGTCTATTGCCAAGTTCTGCTGTATGCAATAAACATGTTTCTGCAGAAGCATTTCTGTAGTAGTCTGCCTTTTTCAATCTCAAATTTTCATTCCAATAAGATACATTATGTCATGAAATTAGTGAAGTTTAATCTCAAGTCACCAAGGCAGATAGGTAAGGGGTTATGTGAAGAAAGCTGGAAAGAGTCATCTGATAAATCTTATTCTGAATTATGCATGGAGTTCTGAAAATATTATTTCATCCTCTGATGTTAGGAGCAAAAAGAGTTGGTACACTTAATTCTTATGCAAGACAGCTGCACAACATTTTTTAACCTATTTAATTTCAAATTCTTTATCAAGTGCACACCACAGAATTTAAAAATGAATGAGAGTCACCTGAGCAACAATGATAAAAGAATAATCATTGCTAAATTTAATCCTTTCAGCATTATCCATATTATACACATCTAGGATTTACATTCTCTCAGAAAATTCATATACACAGCATACAGTATTCACATCATTTGACCAGTAGAGAACAAACAAGTGGTGCAAGCATGGCTGCTTCCAGTTCAATGCTTTCTGTGGTTTCACTAGAAAAGGTTCCCAGAACTGTACGGAATTTAAGAAGTTCCCACATGTATTGGATATTAGCACAAGCATCATTCCCACAGAAAGAATGAGTGAAAAGCAGGTGGATTTTCCTTGCAACAAGAGTTATTTGAACCTCTTAAAGAACAAAAATGCCCCATTCATATCTGTTTTTTTTAATGTAACACTATTTGTCCTTCCATAATGATAAATCACATTTGTTATAAACATGGTTTATAAAATGGTTTAGTTAAGGATGATGTAAGCATCAGGCAGAGAAAAAATTTCTGTTGAAGCTCTACCTCTATGACATACCAGAGGAGCCAAAAGAAAAACAGGAGTGAAAACAGCCAATGGCAGTAGTAGAAAAAGAAATTAAGAACAAAAGATTCAAACTATTTACATACTGCAGCACTTTTTCCTGGAAAGTTGAAGAAGGCATCAGGCCCATACTTCTGAGGCATGTGTTTTAATACAGACAACAACTTCCCAGCATGTGGTGGCTGACAAAAAGAAATATTACACATGTAAATAAAACACACCTACAAGAAGGAAAAGCCTGTACATACAAAAAATGAATTTTGACACATTTTAAGGCTTTGCACTCCAAGACAATAACTGTAGACTTTCAATAAACTTTAACAAAAAGTCAGGGATACCTTCACACAACACGCAGTAGGTACACTGAACTGCAGTTAACTGGATACCTAAATTTAGGAGACAAAGGCCATAGCCACTTTAATCCAGCATAAATCCAAACGGACCCTGAATATTGGTTCCTACTTCCATCTGTTCATTCCCATCAGCACTATTGTTTGTGTGATTTTGTGGTGGGCTAGAAAAAACTGATCCAGCTGAAAACTAATTCAGGGGAAAAAAAATGCAAAATAATTTTCAGTCATATCGTTCCTGGATTGTGGCTGTATGAAACCTCTGACAGCACAAGGAAGATGGGGAATAGTCAGCTAGAGGGAGAGGGGAGATCAGCCAACAGGATTTTTCTCATTGGGATTACAGTCATAGGCCAGATTAAAGTGACCATGGTTACATATACCCCTTCATATATGTTCATGGGGAAAGGTTTAGAGTCTCAAGGGCAATCTGGAGCACCTGAATTAAGTGCTCAGTTAGTGTGAATGCTTAACACTTCCCTGCCTTCACCCTACTTCTGTATTAATTTTGTTATAATACTCAGCAACTATAAACTCCAAATCAAGCGTATGAGCTCACTACAACAGAAGTACAGCAAATATTGGTCATAAGGACAAAATAATTTTGTATGTCTTCTTTCACCACTCCATAACTGTTCAGCAGATCTACTTTTAACCTACAACTTTACACCTCTGATCTTTTCCTGAAGGTGCCTTTTCTCCCTCTTGCAAGCAGCCATTCTCTGAAAACTAAGCATTGCATGATCTGTAAGAAGTATTTCAAACATACTAAAATTATAGGCAAATAAACAGTGCTTCCTAAATCTGAATTAAAAAACTTGGGAGGAAACACTGAGATCTGTTTAGATGTCTTCAGCACAATAAAATTCAACTAGGTAATTTGTACTGTAGCTAGATTTTTGTATCTTTACAGCACTGTTGAGGTTAAGATTTATGGAGCTGTGCAACTCCTTAGCAATGCAACCATGGCTTTTTCCTTCTCCTTTCCCCTATATTTAGCCTTTAATAAAGAAAGGAAATTAAATGCAAATAGCAGAGAGCCAGGAAATGAAAAAGTTAATATTACAAAGACAACTTTAATTCAGCTATAGTTAAATATACTCTATATGTTCGATTAATAAATTTAAATCCTATATACAGTATTTTTATGTGAGCAAGTTAAGATCTCAGAAGTTACTTGTTTCAAGAGTTTTCTTTAAAATTTTCTATATTATTTGTGCAAACATATTGACTTTTATATTGAATAGATTTATTTATTTATTCCAAGTGGGAAAAGATACTGTGCTGCCTTTTCTCCATACCAGGCAAGGTATTTAGAGATGACAGCAGCTGAATTAAAATTCAAAGCAGGTAAAACAACTGTTAAAATAGTTGCCAATTCCAACAAAACAACAGTTTTGTGGTTAAAGAAAGTGTATCTGGTAGCATCTACCGCATACAAAATTTTACTTTAGGGAAGGAGGTTATCAAGAGTAAAAGGAGAGCTCCTTCTCCCATTTTAGTTCACATAGAAACAGGAGAAAACATAGGATATGACTTCTCATCTAGAGCTTGTTTTGGAGTCAAGCTACAAGCAATATTACAAGATTTTCTTCATTTCAATTTCTGCCACAAATTCTCACTACCCTAACTAGAGCAATTTTTTTCAAACTTTAGGTAAAGAACAACAATGTGAAAATAGAAACATATTGAACTGCATATGTCGACAATTACTTATTTCTCTCTGCAAAGTCTTCGAAAAATTTTTAATTCTTTTTCCTTCAGTTTCACATAACTGGAATGACAAAAATAAATGTGTGTAAAAATACATATTTAGAATCACCATATTATTCCCAGGTGTTCAAAAAAGACCAATTCGGTCAATACATCCAGGAGGTAAACTTAATTTAATCACTATTCTACTCTATATATTTTAATTGCTTGCAAGTAAAACGATGATATAATACTAGCATGCATCCTTTATTTCTTGATACATTTAAAATTTGTTTATTATACAGGTTATTAAACAGCTTTTTATCTTAGAAAGACTAGGAAAATTCTAAACAACAATATAATAAAGTTTGTGGTTTTTTGTTTGTTTTTTTTTTACCCATCTCCCTTTTTCTCCTTGAAGTTTGCTGAAGAATAACTTTAGTTCTCGAACTGTCAAGTTATAGCTAGCCAATACACCCAGCATATCCACTAGGAGATCTGAAAAGCAGAAGAAGAAAAAAAAAAAAATATATATATATATATATATATATATGAATGACTGCTTAGCAAAACACTGTCAAAACTTTTATCACTTCATTAACTAATAAGTGTTCCATGAGATTTTACATTAAAGGAATACAACTTGACTCATATACTGAGTGAAGCTGTACCTGCAATCATATTGTCAGCTCTATCAATCCTCTTGAGCACTTGTTCGACCAGGCCCACTTCTGCGCATGCTTGTAGATTGCGTATACTTTTCTTCAAGATTGCTGTAAACATGCTCCACACCTCAGCCTGGCAGGTGATGTCACATTTATCCAGCAAGTCTACCATGCAGGTAATTCCCTCTCCTTCTTGGATGATAAAATTCATTTCCAAGTCAAAACGGCCCCCAACAAGCTTTCAGACAAAAGGTAAAAAACAAACAAACAAAGATTAGGAGAATTACATCGAAATATCATTCCACACTAGAAGTTATTCATTCTGTAAGTAAGCTATCAAAGATGTATGCTAAAACATATAGCGAGGTCAATATCAATATATCAAGTCTTATTCCTCTTCTTTTCAAGTTTTGTTGGGTAACTTTGACACAGGTGCTCCTAAGGTGTCGACTACTATCGGACAATTGCTGCAGAAGAACAGTTGGGCAGTTTAAGATACCGATGTCCTGAGCTGTTTGTTCCTGCCCGCCCAGCTGAAAACCAAGCAGATCCAGAGAGTGTTCCAAGACAGGTGAGATAGCTTTTAGGGCCATTTTAGACTGTTTAAGGTATCTTAGCAGACTTTGCTTTCTTCTGCATCCACTTAATTTTCCTCAAATAGAAGGCAATTCTAGCCAAAAAGAGCTGATGCACATCAGAAATAATGTTCTTTATAAACACTTAGAGCCATTCTTGAGATATTGAAACTGTTTAAGTATTAATTGCCAATTACATTAGTAGCCACAGGTACTAAAAGGAAGCAAAGTCTTGCTATATTTGGACGAATGTGAAACAACAGTGCTCCTTGAAGCCTTTGACTATGCTCTGGCTAATGAACTTAAATCCTTTAATATTTCAGGTCTCTTATGTGCAGGCTTTGTTTGAACACAGACTGAGTAAAAAAATCACATGTGCATGTGCTAAGGATGTGGAGGGGGGGAAGGAAACAACCTACTTCATTCTCGCTTGTATACTCAATAAAATGAAATTTCTGGTTGAAGGAAGGATGAATTGTACTAACCTACTCTTCTACCCCAATCCCACTATTTCTTAAACTTTCCTTGAAAGTTAGAACTTGTATTGCTATTAATCTGTTAATCATGTTATCTATTCAAGTTTGTTTTTGTTTTTTTAACCTTTTTTCTATAAGAAAGTAACTTTCAGGATGAAAATAGTTTGTTCTATTCTTCTTCTTAAGATTTTTCACTATTTAGATAAACACCAGGATATTTTCTTAAAATGCAGAAAGCATCTTAAGTTATATATGGACTGAACATGGGGGATAGGAGTCAAATCTCTCTTTTAGAGAGGTTTTATAGACAGAAAAACAGTGAGTTTGAACAGATACATAGAGACATTTCCAAAACTGAATAAACAAACCATATCATGTTTGCCAAGATACTTATTACATAACAGCATTCAAAGAGGAAGACAAATAAGATTGACTCAAATTCAGAACTCATGATCAAAAGTATATCAGGTTCTTCTCAGTTGGCCTAATAAAAGACAAGATTTCTGTCCTACATCATGCTTCTTTCGCAGGCTTTGACCATTCAGTAATGCTACTTGCTGAAGTCATACCATGACAAAACTGCCCCAAAATACGTATACTTCCTTGCTACCATATTAGCTCCAACAGTTTCTCTCAGCTAGTCAGGATCTGAAGATAAACATACCCAACAGAACAGAATATATGCCCTTCATTAACTACTGAAATTACCATAAGTTTTCCTCAAGTGTCTAAATCTTGTCACTTTGAAGAAGCAATCTTTGGTCCTCTGGACATAAATCAGTAATGCCAAGCACCACAAGAAGCAGGGAAAGTTACAGGTTTTATGACAGAATAGACAATGTCTCTAGGTAACAATTTCTAAATAGTAATTTACACTTTTCCATTTTCTCCTCTCTTGGTCATGAAAAATAATTATGCAATTTACTGTCAGATGCTTCCTTAATATCTAGGGAAACCACAGGAACTGAATGGGGAGATTTGAATTATATTCTCAGCTTCTCTATATCAACTCACCATGTCATTATCAAACAAATCTATCATGTCATTATCATTCTCCAAACCTCAGTTTTTCCCTTCCATAAGATGGACCTGAGGCCCACCCCAAGAAAGCACTCTAAGGTAGAATTCAAGGGTAATTGAGATCGCTGAGCAGAACAGATCAAAGTAGAAATATCACAAAACACACCCAAAGAAAAAAGTATACACTCTCCTTAAAAAAAAAAAAAAAAGCCCTGAACAAAACCAGTGAAAAGATAAAATACATAACTAATATTACACTTCGTTTTACACTAAATGTATTATCCTCTATACAAAACCAAAGTAACCCTCAAAAAGCCAGTCTCTCTCTCATGGTCAAAGAAAGAAACTGAAAGAAAATACCGCATTCTGTGTGCAAACAAAATAGCTGAAAGTTAAACTCTAGCCACAAACCACCTGCTAATTTCTTAACAACAAATTCAATTCCTTATGCATTTGGTTTTAACTAACAAGCCAACCATCAATTATCATACCAAAATCATATATGGCAGCATTTAGTTGCAACTAGAGGTGACCTTACCTTCACCCTATAGTCTCCCCCACCAATCTTTCATTTTTGGCTAGATACACTATTATCAGTAACCACCCATCCAGGAAGCTGTCAAATTAGGTTTCCAATCTAATCTGCAAAAATAAGCATTTCACCAAGTACATTCTAGAAATAGTATGCTATGGTAGAAATAATTACTGTTAACATTTCCTTTAAGAGATATCTCCTGGGGACTGGGACGGGGGGTGTGGAGAAAGCAATATGCTGAATGCACAGTGCATTTGATGTACTATATGTATGCATACCCATTAGATACACATAAGCGCGCGCACACACACACACACACACACCAGTATCTCATATTAACCCTTTCTAATGGTGATTTGAAACTGATCAACCTTCAAAACACAAATTTGTTTCCAATGACAGGGATCATAATCCAGGTCCATGCATTGGCTAGTTATTATCTGAGCTACAGTAATGGCTGTGCACAGCAAAATGTAATCTTCCCAAATGTCACAGTAAGTTATGAATATCTGAGCAGCTTAATGCACCTTACTAGCCATGAAGTGTGAGAATGTAATCTTATTACCTTTTTTATGGTTGTATTTTTTTGAATAATGTAGCCTTTGAACTGATGTATAGTCTTTCCTTGTACTTTAGCATGATTTGGTCTCCTGTGTCATACGGTACATTTTTCAAAATTCTCCAATTCAACATATTTTAAGTCTTATGCTGAGCTGCATAAACAATCTTTATCACAACCTACAGGGTGACATAACATTTTCTTTCCTTGGAGTGTAGAATTAAGCATAAGCTTAGAGGAATGATTTTAAAGTGCAGTATTCAAAGCATTCAAATACATCTACACAAATTTTACATTTTGCCAGTTACATTTACTTAAAAAAAAACAAAAACAAAAACAAAAAAAACATGAACCAAATCAATAGCTCAAGCTTTTCAGTAACACGATTCTACATTTAGCTGATTGAAAAGAGGGAGAGTACTTCTATAGCAATTTGTAGCTACACACTCAAATAGTGTGATTTTTTTCTTTTTACTTTGAGAAACAAATCAATGAGTAGTCAACATTATAGCACTAACTAGTAAATAAAAGTACTATAACACTCCTAAACAGAAAGAAAAAGCCAATTTAAACATAGCTAACCTCTCTTTGCTATGAAGTTTCTATCCAAGCTAAAATGGGAAAGGTGATCCAAGATATAAAAGATATGGCACACCCTTCAATTGAGCAATTTCCAAACTACAATAAGCAGAAAATTGCTCAGAATAAACATTGTCAAACTCCACCTTCCTGAAAGATCATGATCTAGATTATGAATTCAATTTATAGTCCCTTCTGTTAATGGCAAACACAAAATATTTCAAAAGCTTGTACGAAAATGTGAGAAAAAGTATTTCAATGAGCATAACAGAAAAAAAAAAGAAACTAAGTCCAAGACCACAATCAGCATTTCTTCAGGAAAACCCAAATTGTTTATTGTTTGGGAAAACTAGAGAACCAGATTTCCAGTTTTATCTCAAACCTCCAAAAATGTGACTTTACTTAGACAGAGCATCCTCGTCCTTCTAGTTACTATACATCAAGACAAATGTACTTGTTTTGTTCTCAATAATCAGGATGAAAGAAAGATTAACACTGCAAACTATGACCTCTTTCTTTCCCTTCTCTGAGATGCTGATTTTGAAACCTAAGAATTTTTTCTTTGATAAATGAATATCCAAAACATATGCCTATCCAATGAAGAAAAGGCAGCCAACAGTCAGATAGCAGGCCAATTCCATCTCAAAGGAATTTTTCAAAGTGTACGCTTAACCAGGACCTGCAAAGCTGCATGCACAAGGCTAATAACTGCTTGAAGTCTTCCATTCTTTAGAGTGAGGTACTTACACAAGCTAAACACCAAGAAAAATGTGCTGAAACTAAATGAGTTGCTATCTCAACAATTAAAGGTTTGAGACAAACCCTATCTTTTACTTCTATTCACAAAATAGCTACGTTATCCAAAATGGTCCTGATGTTACTGCAATTTTACATTATGTCAGTTGACCCAAGGTAAGAGAACATCATCTTCATCCCTTGATGACCAAGTCTGAATGCAGCTTCTGGAGAATACAAACACAAATAAGATAGATTCTTTTTAGGCATTACACTTGTGAATAAAAACAAGTAGCAATGCAATATTCTTTGCCTACATCTATTCTTTTATCTTCTATCAAAGTAATAACCCACAACCTGGGCTCCATCCCCTTTCAGGTATTAAGAAGCTCAGAACAAATGTATTTATCCTCAGAAACATGTAGCTGAGATTTGGGAAGTATAAGAACTATAATCTTTAGAGAAAGGATCTTATAATATCATGAGTGATCCCAAGTCAGTCAAATCCCTTGAGGGTATATGATAAACATTAAAAGTCAATAATGAGTACACATTCTAGGTGTGACAAAAAGATGGTCTGACTTGGAAAGGACTCTACAGATCAGGAGAAGGAAAAAAAAAATGGAGAAAAGGAATAACATACACATACTAATTGCAACCATCCATTCTCCCTGCCTCCCCCATCCCATATTTTTCCATGCAGTCTTCCCTACCACTAGCCCATCATTTGGGGGTGAAAACAAAATAGGAGCCCTAACATTAAGAAGATTTGTTAGGACAGTCTGCTGATAGTTTGAATAATTATATCAAAGAGTAACATTAGCATGAATGTCAAGTCAGTGAAATCATGACAAACAGGGCTCAGGCCCAGAGAGATTATAAGGAGGCAAGGGACTGAGAAAGTCTGGATGGCAATCTTTTTTTTTTTTTTAATATATTGCCATTATATCAACCATAATCTGATCAAACAAACTAGATAAAACACAGCTAACTGTGGGAAGGCCCACTCCTGTAAGAAAAGGTCATAACATCCCAACAAGATGCAGATGATTTAAAGCCACTTGCTACTTTAGCACTAGCTCAAAGTTTAAAGTAACCTCAGACCATGAATTTACAAGTGACCAGTGACAATTTCTCAGAAGGAAAAAATCCATTTTAGTCACCTCCTTAAGCATCCCCTTCAACCCTGCTTAAGCTTCAGACTTGCTTTCTTTCATGCCAAAAAACCAAATCAGACAAAGAGCAAACCGGTATTTTTGGAGCAGAAAAACAGAAACCTTTCCTGCTGATATCTCAGGCTGAAGTCATCAGTTTCCCTCCCACTCCAGGCTGCCCAGCAGTCACACTACAAAAAAAGGTTAGTACTGATCTCCTCACCTTATAAAGGAAAAAGGATGGAAAGACAGGAAAAAAAAAAAGTCTTCTTAATCATTCTTCTTTCCCTCAATATTGCCAAGCCCCTAACAAAACCTACACCATCAGTTATTTATCTGGCAAATAAGAAAGACTGATTTTAAAACAGCCATGTCAATAGTGGCATTTCTCAACAGTGTCTGTACCCACTTTAACCTAGATGCTTTGATATAATTCAATTCAATCCTATTATTAACTAGGATCTAGCCCCATGCAAAGCTAGATCATTCAGCAGAAATCATCTCCATTGCTCCCTTTCACAGGAATTTAAAAGTGAATGCTCTGTATTTGAATTTCTTCAGGTCTGTCCCTCACTTGGAAATCTGCCTAAAACCAACATTTCTTAACAGGCACCCACAAGGTGTTAGGAGTCTACTACTGCCACCCAATGTTGGATTTGAAACCTTTAATCCAGCATTACAGGTTTTTCAATACAGTATGTCTCAGCACAGCATAATTCTCTTCCTCCCCAAGACAGCATTACATGAACAGCTTACATCTCATGTTCTGTTACAAAGAAGGCGGCAGCTGTATTTCCAGGAAATAAGACTGGATAAGATTTCAAAATAGCAGAAAAGTTTACATTTATATACTGGTTTATGTAAAACAAGATTTTATTCAACTTCACAATTCCTAACTACAGAAAGCACACAATTTACCCTGTCTGCATAGGCAGGAGTAGCAGATACCTCCTATCCAGTTAGCCTAAGACATAAGACAGTCAGTTAAAACCCTCTTTTAAAAAGGCACTGAGCTACATCCATGTATACGTTCAAGTAACTCTCTCAACTTAAATAACAAATGGAAAAAAACACAATTCTTATTCATGTAGGTAGAAGACATCTGAAGCATCCTTATGGTGATGACATTTACCCATGGGTTTCTCCTTCCCAACAGAAGGGGAAAAAATCCAGTTTTAAAAGAAAACTATGCTGTAACCAATTACGCTCAATTTACTCTAGTAATCTTGGGTTTTCACTCTGCTTACAAGCACTTCTATGTCAAAATAGTCCACTAATATAGTTAATTCAGTTCCTGGTGTCCAGTTGAAGCCTCAATGCAAGCAGAACAAAGCAAGCAAGAACTAGCTCTACACAACAACTTTAAATATTTGGGATAGGAGAGTATGAATTTTAAATTGCATACATTTTGGCTAGAAAAAGCATTTAGAAGCCTTTTTTTAAAGCATGCACAGAAAAAAAACAAATTCAGTATCTCTCTTATAAAGGGGACAATCCAAGTTTAAACTAAATGATTATCAAAGTTAAATTTTGACCAAAAATATTCATATTTCTTTTATCAGTTTGGTATCTAAATAATGTCAGCTCAAAAAATATCTCAGTACAAAGTGCAAAATTACACAGCAATAAAATTGAAGGAAACAGCAAGCTCAAATTCAAAACAGTAAAAGCAATCCATACTATTGTGCACAGTGCTTCTGTTTTCTCTTCTGGGAATTCACCAGAAGTCTGAAAAAATAAGTCTGTTGCAGACAAGTCCAGTATTAGAAATTTTGCCCTCTTCCCCACTCTTTATTGTGTCATCTAGAGGAAGGATGGCTGATATAAAAAAGGTTTGCTAAGAATGTTACACTAAACACTAGTACTAGGGGCCCAGGAAACTCTATCCTGACACAGACCAAACAGCGGGTGTACCCAGCACATCTGTAGGTCCTTTGACAAGCACAGCTATGGTGGGGCGGTACTGTATATTGGACTTTTGTCCAATGCAGAACACCAAGTGCAGAGGCCCTTCGCTCCTGAGGAGGCTGTGCTACTGTAAGCTTTATTTCAAATCACTGGGGAAACAGAGGGAACTCCAAGCTGATTTCTTGCAAATCAAACAATTTCAAGACAAAATTGACTTTCAGTACACTCCAAATGGTGGCCTAGCTAAAGACACATTTACAAAACCTGGGAGGTTTCTGAGTTTGGCTTATATTATAGATCTCAATAGATATTAACATACATATAGATTATATCTAAATCCAGCTGAAATTCATATGCTTCCAGTTTTTGTATTAATAGTATTAAAATCTGCTTTTGTTTTAAAAATTTATTCCAGTACATTTTAATCTGTGATACTGTTTAAGTATATATAAGAAAGATAAGATTCCAAGGGATGGCTTAATAATATGCAAATTTGTGCCTCCACACAGGAAATGAAATTTCCTAAATCATTACATCACATCAGATTCATATGTGCACTGAAAGCAAATAAATCATTTAAACCATGATACAGAGAACCTTTTAAAATTTGCATTTACCTACAGTAAATACTGCCATGTTCTTTAATAGCTGGCTAGTGCAATCTTAGCAAACTAATGATTTATGGCTGTGACATTTTAAAAATCAGAAATCTGTCATTTTATGACAGCCAGTAGAAAGACAGCTCAAGTTACATTACTCTGAATTTAAACTCAAAGACATGAAACACAGATAGCTAAGCACTGTACCATAGTGTCCATTTCATGATTGCAACATTCCCCTCCCCACTCTAGGGGAATATATTACCTACGTTTCTAAAAGTTATCTAATATTTTAATTTGAATTTACAAGAATATTAAAAAATAGATTTTTTTTCCAGGAACCAGACATGTGTAACTCTCCGAGTAAATAACTTTTTGTCAAGTCTGGAAACATCACCACCAGCAAACAGAAAAGATCAGTTATACCCTTAGAAAAAACAGCCAACTAGAACTGAGCCACAAAGCCACACAGGTCTGCATCCTGTCCCATCTTGATCCTTCTTCAAGGAAGGTGCCAAAAAGGTAACATTTGTAATATGATACGAATCATCAACAAGTCCCAAATGGGGAACAAACTGTACAGTCAGCACGTCTTCACAGAGATTGCCCGGCTTGTGGCTACTGCTGTCAGTCAGGACATTCACACTGTATGTTGCAGGCAGAAGCGATTTCATTATGCCCCTGGTTCAAACCTGAAAAAAAGCTGCACAAGTTACACTACACCTGAGCAAATATAACGGTGAGTTTACACACTTAGCGATAAGGGCTCACACAGAAGTTACAGCCAGGTAGGTTAGAATGAGCAAAGAAGATTGACTCCACTGCCAAAGTCTTCCCTTGCAACAGAAGTGTGAGATACTCCCTAGTGAAAGAACAAAAGGTCTAATAATACGCATGAATACTCCTAAGACAATACTTACCTAAAACAACTTGCTTAGCCTCTCTTCTCATTAAATTACTTTTTCTAATCTGCTTAGTATTTAGCATCTGGAAAACTAACCTCCAGCTAAGTTTTTTCTTTTTTTAGAGATAACCAAAGATATCTGTGTTCCTCTAACCCGACTAGTGTGCAAAAACAGGAATAATAATTCAAAAAGGAAGCATTTGAAACACTTCTTTTAAACATTTTCTTTGATTAGTTATGTCCTCAAATAACCGATCACTGAATTTGTTTCAATTTGACAAGGAAATCATAGGTTTCCTTCCCATGGAAATCAAAGAAAATCAAGGAAAACCCTTCCAATTAAAAGAAAGTACAAACAATTCCACTATTGTTTCTATATACACTAAATACACTGAGCAGGAATACTTGTACAAATATATACACCCACAACAAGTTACCAATGTATTATAATATTCGGCCATCTGAAAATTGCAGTTTCTTGAGCTAGGAAAACAAGTAAAATATTTAAAGTAAATGTCAAAATCTCCCAGTGCATCTTGTTTTTATTTCTGTCTTCTACATCACAAGTTGTTTAGTGTGTTTTTTTATTTGGGGGAAAGTGGAGGAGAGGAGAGAGGGTTGGTTGAGTGATCAGTGAGGTTTTCTGGTACCATGACTTTCTTAACATCTCATTATTGTCATTCTATAAACACTTAAGTAGTAAATATACTTAAAATTTTAGACCTAAAGCAAATGTACTTCTCTAATTATATACTGAAGCCCTCTTAATATTTTATTAAAAGCAGTATTGTGTAAAGATCTTAATCTGCACATTTAAATCATATCATACTTTTAAGCCATGCAAAGTAGTATGTTAAAGTCCTTACTCAATTTCTTTATGCAAAATATTAATTATACACTTGAAAGCATGCAGATCAAATCCCCACACACATTTAAGCTTTGTCTTTTGAAAAAAACAAACAAACAAACAAACAAACAAAAAAAACCCACGACAATGCAGATCATCTTAGTTGTTCTAAAACCGTGGAAAAACAAAAGCTTTGTAAAGTATACTGCATTAAACATTTGCTATATATTTTGAGGGTGTGAAAAAGTAAAACAGCATCTTTCAAAACAGGCAAAGCCAAAGCTATTCCCTCCCTTCCACAACTCCTACATTCTAGTCAACTCTTGTTTAGTCAGGCCACTGCTCCTCTGGGAAAAAAATAAATAAATAAAAAAAATCAAGGACATACATCCCTTGTGGCTAATACATTTCCAGTGTGGTGATGTTTTTCTACTTTGCTCTGAATTGAATAATCACCAGTCCCTCAGATGACAGAGAACAGATAAGACATCCCAGGATCTCCTATAGAAACAATACACCTGTCTGTTTTTTTGGTATTTTACAGTTTGGGGAGGGGGGAGGGTGGGAAGGAACCACTCTTTCTTTACAGAATCTGAATTTTGGATCCTACAAGCCTTATACAAGCAATCCTTCGCATAACTTCTGACTTAAATAGACTCTACTTAATAAAGTACCTTGCAAGTATTATAAAGAACAGTGTAACAATTGAATGCTAGAATAAAACAAGGTTATGAGTTTATTCTAGGAAACACATTTGAACATATTTTGCAAGTTTGGGGAGACTCAGGGATAACAAAGTTAGGAGTAAGGAGTGAAAGGCTAAAGGAACAAAGGTAGTCACGTAAGAGGAACAAGAGGGAAGATGCTCCAAACATGGAATTGTATGAGAACAGCAGAGTAATCTTAAGAAAAAAATTAAGCTCAAAAAGATAAAAGAGAACATGGGATGAAGTGAGTAAATAGTTTACTTTTAAAGCTCTGACAGGTTTTATCAGATTTAGTAACAGTAATTTTAAGTTTTTCCTCTCCTACCGAAAGTCACAGCCCTAATACAGAACATACCATAGCACATACTAGAGGCTAACGTGTGCCAGCTCCTCAACTGTGATCACATTTCATAGCTCAGGAGATTAATTGCAGTGAATTTCAGCACAACTAAAGGTACCAGGTTACAAATTCCAACAAAACCCAAGAACCCAGCACATCTGTTTCTGCCATTTCTGACACTGGCTTGATCCAGAACAGCTGGTAAACACCCCACTTGCCTTCCAAGAATTGGCAGAGATTATCTACCATAGCTAAGGCATAGGCAGGCAAGGGTTTTGATGCAGAAAGTTACAATTTCATAGCAAAGAGAAATGAAAGCCATCCATCCATCAGGGATTCAGATAATCAAGTGGCCAATTTAGCTAGGTCAGGAATCCTCAAATAGCCATGGCAGCAACATTAAATGACATGCTACAAGAAACATACCACTTAAGGCAATAGGGAAAACTTTTTTTTTTTTAATTTTCTATAGCTGTGATCAACATGGGAGAACCATGCAGATGATCCTGACTAGAACAGAAGACTGCCTGGAATAAATAATAGCCCTTCATTTATTCTTTCCAAGAAAAGACTTTTTTTTTTTTTTTTTTTTTGCCTTTAGATTTTATTGTTCTCCTCTCCCCCCTGAATGCTGCTGCATTATTTGGAGTTTAAAAAAATCATTGGAAATCGGTGTATTAAGTGTATTGACATAATGAATATATTAAAGAAGGAAAGCACAAGACCCAAGAGGTATATCAAAAGGATAAGAGGTTCATTTTCTCATTAAACAGCTAAACAATACCTCAGTGACTTTAAAGATCCACCACCAATGCTGCCACTCACTTCCTCTTTCTGATCTAAGCCATGTCTACAAACAAGGAAGTGTGGCCAGCACATCTATACTGGTCATGGGAGGCAAAGGAGATAGCAGGAATCAAACCCCCAGGAGTCACAATTATGCTGGAATAAACTCCATCCACCTTGGCTTTTATAACAGCAAGAGTGCTATTGCCAAACTGACAATTTCAGTTAACTACACCAGGAGGAAAAAGAAAGGTTCCCTTTGTGAGAACAGATACATCAGCAAAGCCTCTGTTAAGAAGACTAGCCAATATTTCTTTATTTCTTTCACTCCGTATAAAGCAATACTGTGACTGGCATTTAAATTTTGTTACAAGCGGCCTATATACCTATGTCTGTAAATGCAACTTCAATCTTTTTTCCTGATTTGCCACATCACTGTTTTCTGCTTCTATTTTTTCCCCAGTGCAAAAGCTACTGCTATTACTCTAAGAGTCTCCCCACCCTCAGCTTGCCTCTGTCCCTTTCCTCAGTATACAGGTTATGACGGAATGGAAATTGTCTCCAAGGAATAGATACAACAATAAAGAGATAAGCATACAAAAAAAGAAACATTCAGGACAAAGATGACTAGTGTTGCATACGCTACCACTATTGCTTACAAGTATACCCTCCTTTTTCGCTTACTAACAATCTCCCCACTCTTCTCCTAAAAAATCCTTCTCCTAATAAACTCCCATTGTTCTCTTGATCAGTTGAATGGTAATCATTCACCCTCTATGACAATTCTTTTTTGCCTTACCTTTTTCCACTTCCACAGAAAACAGAGCAGTTCTGACTTAGTTATACGACATTGTCTTTATACGTGGCAAAGTGGCTCTACCCATCCAGTTCACATGCCATTTCTCAGATCCTCTAGGAGAGCTATTTCCTACTTAGGCCAGTGGGCAGACTGGCTACATAACATCCAATATGCACAGGCAGGGATTACATTGTCACCAATCCCATCTTAACTGCTGGCCAGATCTGGATTTCAAATTAGACCTACAAAGACAAAAGTATCCTGAATCAATACAATTGTAGACTATGAATAAGGCACGTTCTGTTTGATGTTTTAATTTTGCAATCAACCACCACCAACAGAAACTCTTTAGACAACCTGGCAGGACCCTTCCACTCCCCTGTGACCAGTTATAGTTTAGACTGGAGGGGAAGCAACAAATGTTAGGCAAAAAGGTTTTGAATTAGAGCTTGAAACAAACATTTCAGTAGTAAAGCCAGCATTTGATATTTTTAACTAAAGAAAAAAAAAAAACTTTAAACACACCATATTCAACAGATTTCTGCCTAAAATTCTGACGAAAACACACAACTAATGCAGTTCTCAACGTTTCCACTGTTATCTCGTGCATTCAGACTTCTAAGGCAAAAAGGCTTGCTCTAGAATTACTACATGCATAAGGATTTAATAATTTAGAAGGATGCTTAAATATCTCCCACATATACAGATCTGTGAATCAAAACTAAATCATTATCCAGGAGTGATACTACACACAACCTGAAAAAGGCCATACCCAAATAATGTGGGAATATACAAAATGGTGTTTCTTAGAATATTGCTTTCCCTGTGAAAAGTGTGATTAACTGAACAATAAATCTTGCTTCAGTGAGAGCGTAAAGGAAGGAACATCTGCCACTATAAAAAGCTACTCAGCCTGAACACAAAGGAAGTATCGTTATGAAAGGAAAGGAAAATACCATCAAAACAGAAAGAACAGTACAGTTTATTTTAGCAAAATTTTCTATTTGATTCCATACCCAAATCATTTTCAGTGTTTTTTTTTTCTTTAATCTTAACATTTAATGTTAACATAGAACATACAAACTATTCTTCAGACTCTGCCAGTAGTAAAAACCCACAATAAAAAGGAACTAATTCCTATTTCCTAAAAGTAGTCCCTCCTATTAAAATTGCATTGATTTACTAATATGAGTTTCAAAGAAAACACATAACATCTGTCATAATCATGGATTCTAGGACTGCAAGGGTAGCTGCAGAATTAAAAAGGGAACAAGCCCTTGCAAAGGATAGAGGACTTCAATATTTTTCCTCTAAACAAACAGAAAAATATCTTTGGCTTGTAAGTAAACCAGTTTCATTTAAATGCCACTTGTATAGATTCAGTGAAGCATCTCAGCGCCAAGCAGCTTTGTTTTCTTTTCCTTCTGCTGGCATATTATCCCTAAAGCTTTGCAACCCAGTTCTACACTAAATGAAGAATCACATATGCATTCCTCAACATTTATCAAATCAAGCTCTTGGTAACTATTCTCAGTGCATTTCCAAACATGTATATATTTACTTGTAAGAGAAAGATTTCCCAATACAACAACAACAACAACACAGCAAATGCTACAAAGATCATGAAGCAAGAAACTCAAAGAAGTTTTAAAAGAGCTATCTAGTAACAATATAAACTGTGGCCTCTGAGGTCTGAAGCCATAGACTAAAACTAGCACAAGTATCCTTGTTAGTTCACTGCAAATATCAGAATGTCTTGAAATCTATGAACCTTTGTGTCCTTAAAAAAAAAATAAGGCAAAAAAATCCTTAATCTGAAAGTTTCCTTTTCCCTTAGATCAATCTGTTATTACATTTTGTTCCAGTGTAGCTTTAAGGAACAAAGCCAAAAAACTACTACTAACCACTGGCTGCCCTAGCAAAAACACTGGGGTGGACATATATATTCTTCTCTGCAGCTCATTATATTTTCCAAGTAGAAAGACATCTTTAAACTGGTAGCTGAAATTTCATTAGATTTAAGTACCCCCCAAATTATACTGAGTTTATCTATATACTTATATCTTTGGAAGCTGCAAAGGTTTCTAAGCTTTGATATCACTAGAAATCTATCAGATAAGCTAGCACAAAATCACAGAAGTATTTGATTACAATGGTAACCCTACCAGATTGCAATCATACCCTTTTTCTAAACGGAAACATCTCTTTTTGTCAGAAAAAGACAATTCATCAACAGCTTGCTTCTTCATAAAAATTCTGAAGATAAATGGTGAAAATAACTCATAAAATGCAGTTACAGTGCATTTCCTTGTGTATTCCCTCTTCTTTTCATAATGCCCATACACTTTCATAGTGTCTTGACACAGTATTAGTTTAATAACTATAAACAGGAGAACTAAGAGGAGGTATCAAAGAATTATTAGTAAAGCCTCACATATGGTCATAGCTGCAAAGAGCTTTTTTTTTTTTTTTAATACTGATGAAGAAAATATCATACTGGCAGGGAGGAATACAGATTGCAGAAAGTAAGTTTAAAGCAGCAAATATGAACTTGATCCAATTGCAAATTGTTTAAGACGTAAGGAAAATTTCAAGGTCTTTAAAGAGTCTTCCTAATAAAAGAGTCAGTTTAATTTATATACATGAAATAAGCAGGAAGTAGTACAGGTAAAACTGATGGTACCAGCATACTACGAATCTTTTTACTGTACACTCGTATGTTTGTTTTCCCCATTATAATAATTTATTCACACTTTATCATGAAAATATTCTTGGAATGGACTCTAACCAAAAACACACTCCCACTTCAAGTATTTCTCAAAAGTCACAGTTACTCATGTATACTAGTGTCATGTATTCTAAATAGTCAGAAAATACTGCCATTTGAGTTTTTTATATTTTAAATTGATGAGAAACATTATTTAACTGGTAGTGAAAGAGCTTCAGTCACTTATTCTACACCTGCTAAACTTGATCCATCCAAAAACTAAACAGGCTTAAAATTAAACATGTAGGTCAGATGCCTTCTCTATTTCTCAAAAAAAAAAAAAAAAAAAAGCAATTAATGCCGACAGATGAGTACTGATATAATGGTTGGAATAGCAGATTAGCTGCTCTTTCAGAGAATAGTAAAATATCAAGTTTCAGGATAGCACCTTCAAAAATTAGTTACTTATAATAGAGTCATAATAATTCATTTATAATACTTGATTTAAAACAGAATAATTTGTTGTTGCTAAGATAACAATTTGTTTCACAATTGGCCAAGAGGATAGAACTGTTTACTTCAAAACCTAATTTCATCTTGACTATATTATATTCATTGTTTCTTCTAATTTTTGAATCACAGAAAAAAAAATTCTGTGTAAAGCAAAACCCTTCAAGATGCTTCAGCAGTCATTTCAGTATACAGTAGTCATCTTAATGTACAATAAACACAAAGTGCAAATTAGTTATATTCCCACAAAATTTAAGATCTCATGTATTAAAATTTTACTTTAAACAAATTAAAAACCTTTAGCATCAGTTTCCTAAACGGTGATGTATTCAGACAATCTGTTTACTGATTATGGAACCACAAGTTTACATACAGAAAGCTTTTTGCTTGTCAGTTTTACATTTTTCTGACTTTTTTTCTCCTCAATTGCAATACTTTAAGAAATGTCCATACAAATAAGTCTGCATAAACATTCTAAGCTGTATTGTATTCCAAGCTATAAAACATTTACTTAGAAATACAGCTATGGTCTTACTAGAAGTATTACTGCAAGACCTCTAGCTCTATCTATACTCCTCTGAGAATGAAAATACTGATTCCTGGGGAATGGCACTTAAAACTTAATTCCCTGAAAATATACTTGCTTGAAACTGTTCAAGATTATCACTCTCAGAAGAAATACCAGCATTTGAGGGGAGAAGGGGTTGTTTTGTCTGGGACATAAAATCAAATAAATGTTTTTAATAAATCTATTCTTATAAGCTTCATTTTAATAATATTAGTGTTCTGTGTTCAGTGTTTGTACTGCTGTCACAGGAGCTGTAGGTCCACATTCTCCTTGCTCATACTGGCTCTACTTCCAGCTGAACTATCTTTTTCGGACACCAACATGACATTCTCTGGGATTTCTTTCCTATTCTGTCTTGACTTTTTCCATAATTACTAACTCCTCACGAAGCATAGGAGCAGCATTTCAGGCGAAAGGAAACATGCCATAATGATATCTTTCAACCGAGGTTTTCCAAAGGAAAATTAGGCCTGATTTTTTTTTTTATTTCTTTTTTCATGGCAATTTTTTTCCTCAAAGCCTGACCTAAAGCTAGCATAGCTACGAACTTGTTCCAGATTAAAGACAAAGTAAATTACTTAACAGAAGATTTTTGTATTTGAAGAATCAGAAGCATAAAGATCTAAAAAAGACTGAAGAGGTTGTTGCAAGAAAATATGCCCCCAAAAAAGCAAAGATGAAGATGACAAAAAATCTGAAGACAGAAAGAAAAAAAGGAATGACGTTTAAAAGAGAAGAATAAATGAAAGTCACAGACTTTCATCTCAGTGAAACAATACATTGAGAAGAGTAAAATTGAAAGCAAATTCCCCAAGTTCCTCAGAAATAGGAATGTTTGCAGGAAACAAAGGATTTCAGGGAGCAATGCTGAATGAAGTGTGAAGGCAAGCTAAGATTGATTTTCTGGGGTGTTTCTTCAGTTTGTACCTCTCCCTGGTTTCCTCCTCTGTGTACATTGGTATTTCTCTTCCTACTTCATTAAACTTTTCCATACATATTCTTAGAGTAGAAGTCTCTTTTTAATAGGCTTGTTTGCTCAGTGTGAAGTAGGATTAGAAACCCACCTGTCCTTAGCTCCACATTTCTTCCTTAAACCATATCTAATCTTCCAGTATCATTCATTCACATGGCAACCCACTACAGGTGGTTCAAAACCTTCTCTTACAGCAGTTGTCATCAACATACAAATGATACATTTTCTTCTTTCACAATCAACATGCTCACCACATTGAATTTTAGTCTCCAAAAACTACTGTGCAATGCATCATCCTGAACTGTAATGTGGACATTGTTCTAAACTCTTCCTCCCACTCACTTCAGCATATCCAGAATATGACCTAATCCTTCTGTTCCAGGTGAAGGGAAATGTTCCAAAATGAAACTTTTTAATTCATTTTTCCCAAAGGAAAATTCAGCCAAGGTTTTTTTCCTTCATCTCCCTCTAAAAGGAAGAAAACCTACTTTTCAGTTTGTACTTGTCCTTAGTTTCCTCTATGTCCAGTGGTGCATCCAATTCTATTTTTGCCCCCATTTGTTCTCAAGGTAGCAAGCACTTTAATATCTTCTATTCTATGCCTTCCTAATAATGCTTTCTATTGTCACTGACAGAACAGAACATACAGACAATGATGAGTCTAGTTTCTTATTTGGTCAAAACCACAGTGAGCTTTTTTAAAAACAAACAAACAAAAAAAAAAACACCAAAAGAAACATTAAGCATAGCACCACTCACAGAACTTGGAAGGGAAGACAAGTTTCAAGAGGAAAGACAGGTTTTTTTCTCGTATCTTGGCCTGATCCAACTGCAACAGCCTGTACAAAGACAATCTTTCCAGGTTTTAAATGTTATATTTTAATACCTCCATTAGATCAACTTATCAAGTTTATATCTGTCCTCATTTTCAGAGCCCTATAACCTCTGCTAAAAATATTTACCTGGTATTTTCTTTATTGCATCACTGTTATCTTAGCTCAGCCAATAACAATAGTGGTAATGTTCACCAACTTCTGTTTTCATACCCATCTATCCATAGCTGAACTCCCAAGGAAGGAGTTTTCAGTAAGTCACTTGTGTCCCTCTTCCAGATCTCACCTCAAAGATCATTCAGGTTTTTACTGCCAAAAGACCAGTAAATGTCAGACACAGAATGCACGAGGTAAAATGTGTTTGGCTCTACTATGCTACAACCTAGTCTATTTCTGAAACCTTACTTCAGAAAGCAGACTTTTTACTCTTTCTTCCTCACGTTTTACTAATCTTTCATCTACCTTGCATCTGAAATTACATAGTACACTCTTCAAAAATGGAACCACAGCTTCTTATACTGCAAGACCTCTAAAAAACTTGGGGGGGGGGGGGGGACTGCTAGGTAACAAACAGAGCTCAAAGAAAAAACATTCTCCCTGCCTTAGTTTTATACAAGAGCTAAACATTCCTCCCATGGCCCACTGTTCTGTAGTGCTTGTTACAGATTGCCCATGGAAAGTGAGGGGGGGAAATAAAAGACTCAAATTAATTAAGCTCTCATAGAAACACATTACTGAACAGTACAATGTGGATCAGTAGCAGAAAATGCTTTCTGTTAAGAAAACTTTCATAGAGCTTTCTGAGAAAAACAGAAGGAAAGAAAGCAGCACAAAGCAAAAATGATAGAAGTCTGAAAACTTGTTTATCCCTTGCCCATTTAGAAAATTCTTTTTAAGTAAGAAAACTTAAGGCATGACCTATAACTTTGTAAATTAGTATCAAATCAGCCTTTCCTAAAATGAGCAGGGACAGCGGGACTGTTTTTACAGCACACTTCAAAATAATGTAGTGATACATATCCTATGTAGTAATTCAAGAAACTGATTTATTTTTTGAAAGATAGCAATGCTAACCACGGCATTCTTATCCTAAGTCAGCACTATATACACATCTGCTGCTACATAAAAAACAAAACTGATGAGCACCATCTCATGGGCATTTGAGGTAACAGTTTTTGTATAGACAACAGAACTTCCAGTCTCCAGCACATGGATCTTCCTTCCAAAAAAATACAGCAAAATTGAATCACACACAAGCACAATTTCAAAGTTTCAGATGCTTACATATGAAGATATGGTGCTGCTAAATGAGTCTTCAAAAAATAGGAAGAGAGCAGTACCAATGGAATTCTATAAGCTGGTTTTTTAAATTCCTTTTAAGTAATAAATAATTTAAAAAAATCATTTTAAAAACATGATTATATACTTGTATGTTTTCTTTTCAACTTTACAATAGACAATGAGATTCTATCAGAACTTTAGAACTTTTAGACCCATTCCTGTACATGCTGGCAGGCTTAATCATGGTTCCTTAAAAACAGTCTTACGGACTGTGTTACTTCAAGTATTTGATACTCAATAATACCAGTTCCTCTGTGACCTGAAATTTTACCCAGTAACAACAATACCTCAGAGAGAACTTCCCTTTTCACTTGTCTACTAGTTCAGGTTACAAAGATACTCCTGTTGTAGCAAATAGCATTTTGATTTTTCTTTAATGAGCAGAAAAGGTTAATACTTTAAACTTGCATTTACTGATCATAAATATTATGATCAGTAAAATAAAACATTACAGAGATAGAACAACAGAAAGTAAATAATGAGGTACTACCATGAAAATTCGTAACACTGATTATGACAAAAAAGGCCTCAAAATGAAGCTATGGTAATCTCTGGTCTATAGCATGTAACATTAAGAAGTGGAAGACCAATCACTAGACTCTCCCACTGTATCTGTATCTTAGAAAAGACAGATTTTTTTTAAAGCAGTATTTTTTCAAAGATGACTGATTTCCAAAGAAAAATTCTCCTCAGCTGCCTAAAAAAATAATTATACTTTTATATTTTGCAAAATGAACTCAATTTTGCATGACATTATAAATGCATTTCTTGATAATAATATCAATAATACCAGTAGCAGTGCTCTCAATGTCTTGAGCTATATAGAAGACATGTTCTTAAGCACATGAACAAAATTTTTGCCACAAACATTTGAGTTTTTACTTTGTTTTTTCAGAGGGGGCAGAACACACTTGAAAACTGAAATCCTATGCCACCTTTGCAACAGACTCAAGCATAATCTAGACCAGATAAATTTATGGACAATTAATCTGATTAAGCATATTTCTGATAGCTAAAAGTTTGTTCGCTATAGCTTCCTGTAAGATTTATTAGTAAAATATCTCATAATAGATAGCCACAGTCAAACACAACTAAATTCCACAGTTTTACGCCTTCCCAGTGTTAGCTTTCACAAGCCCTGCAAATCAAATGAAACTTTGCTTAGTGCTTTATATTTATTGGATACCACTAACGCTAAAAAAAGGTTCATCACAGCATTTTAAGCACCACTGCAGAAATTAAATTAGAGGGAGTGTAGATTCTGCTAGCACACGCAAAGCTGCCCCTGGCAAAGTGTTCCACTAAGAAAATCAGGTTGCTAGTTCTAGAGCAACATCAGTTCTGGAAAGATATCATGCACAGTTGTGTCACTCCCTGCCTCAAACACAATCTAATCTAACTCTGGAAGAGGCACCAACTAAAACAGGAGAAAATGGCCACAACGCTTCAGCCAGACACTGTAAGTGTTACTTGCTTACACCAGCTTTACAATCATTCCACAATAGCTGAGGGTCCACTCAGATCTAATATTTCAGATGCAGATCACAAAGGCTTTGTGTAATCCTAAGCAAACTCTACAGTGTTTCCTTGGCTTCCTTCCAAAACTCACTACCATGATCCCTATGCACAGCCTTCTCAGCACTGAAGCTCGGCCAGCTCCCACTCACACACTGTATTAATAAATTAGTCAGTCTATACCCACTCGACTTGATACAAAGGAAGGCAATATGTTACAGGTTCCTGTTACTCAATCTGTCACCACAGAATTCTCTGCGAAACTTTCAGAAACAAAGTAGGTGCCTTTCCCCAACTTCAGTTTGACCAGGACAGCTCTATAAAGCCTCGAGCTGCTGGAATAATTCTCCTAGTTATGACAGTAGCCAAGACACAGCAACCCATACGTAAAAATTCACCTCAAAAGAAACGACAATTGGTCACAAACCCTGCCTATCAACACAGGCTAGCTGCCCAGCAACAGATATTTCAGCTTCATCCCAAGATTCACACCTCACATACAAAAGGTGTCTTGCCTGTGTTAACTTTTTACAAACCAGGCTATAATATCACAGCCAAGACACTTTCCAACATCTTTCTCCCATTTCTGTTTCTGATCTACCAGATCTATACCAATTCAAATTTTTCACCGCTCAGCCTTCCAGATTTCCCTTACAAAGATGAAAGGTAACTGTAAGGCTAATCACACAAAGTACATAGTCAATTTTAATATCTTTGGTTAGGCTTTCATTAGAGCACTGAAACTTTTCCCTGTGCAGTCAAATCTATGCATCATTTTTCACAGAATTTCACATAACCCTAAAAGTCAAACTAAAAACATACTCCATTTAAAAAGCAAGTTTGCAGTTAGTCTCCAAGGTTGAGCTGTACTCCGTAAGACTCAGTGGTGACTCATTTTAGTATAGCATTTCCAATGTCTTCAAATCTCCAGCAGAACACTTCTTATATGAATCACTTGGTTATTCTGATACACCAAATGGCTGCGCTGCAATACAGAGGGACCTCAACAGGCAGGCAAAATCAGCAGAAGAACCTCATGAAGTTCAAAAAAGAGAAATGCAGAGTCCATCACCTTGGGAGGAATAACCCCCTGCACCAGTACAGGCTGGGGACCAATCTGCTGGAGAGCAGCTTTGCAGAGAAGGACAAGGTGACCATGATCCAGCAGTCATGTTCCCTTGTGGCAAAGGCAGCCAACAGCCTCCTAGGCTGCATTAGGCAGAGCGTTGCCAGCAGGTTGAGGGAGGTGATCGTTCGCCTCGACTCAGCCCTGGTGAGGCCACAGCTGGAGCACTGGGTCCAGTGCTGGGCTCCCCAGTGCAAGACAATCTTGGACCTACCGGAGGAAGTCCAGCAAAGGGCCACTAAGATAATGAAGGGACTGGAGCTTCTGTTATACGAGGAGAGGCCGAGCAAGCCGAGACTGTTTAGCCTGGGCAAGAGAAGGCTCAGGGGGATCTTACCAATGTATATGAATATCTGATGGGAGGGTGTAAACAAGATGGAGCCAGATTCTTCTCAGTGGCGCCCAGTGGCAGGACAAGAAGCAGTGGGCACAAATTAAAGACAAGAAATTCTGTCCGAACATCAGAAAACACTTCTTTCCTGTGAGGGTGCTGAACACCAGAACATGTTGCCCAGAGAGGTTGTGGAGTCTCCGTCTTCGGAGACATTCAGAACCCAACTGGATGCGGTCCTGGGCCACCTGCTCTTGGTGACCTTGCTTGAGCAAGGGGTTGGACTAGATGATCCCCAGAGGTCCCTTCCAACCTCAGCAATTCTGTGATTCTGTGATTTTAAGTTTTTGCATTGTTAAACTTACTATCACTTGAACTTAGATGACTGCTGGCTTATTGGCAATTGTGCTAAGCTGTCCTTCAATCAGGTTTGCGAAAATTTATTATTTACATTCGGGGTACAGTCTGAAGATGGGATGCATAAAATATCAGTTGGCCTTACGGCTGATGTTATGCAGGAGGTCACATTAACACATGGATGTCTTGGCCTTACAATCTATGCTTAATAATCAGAATAAAATTTGCATCATACACAAGAACAGTATTTCACAGAAGACCAAAAATTCAGACACAAATCAAACCAACAAGAAAAACTGAACTGAGGCGACGCTTGAGAAAAATATGAAGAAAAAGTTGTGAGTAAATAATGAAATATATATATAGTAGAGGTAAGAGGAACAGGAAGCCCAGCAGCAACTCATGCAAAATTCTCTAGGTTGAGGAACAAATGTTAAAGGTATATAGCTCTACAACCCTCCAGATTCAGAGCATAGCCCTCTTCTACCAAATTGGGGGCTTTTGTTAACAAGTCAAATTAAAAGCTAAAAAACCACCTGCAAACATACTACATTTATCTTAAATTCATAAAGTTTGAAGGTAAATATTTTCAAGTGTAAATTGGAATGACTGATACACAGGAAATACATTACAGATAGCTTCTATACTCTTCGCTGCAGACTTAATTCAAATTGGTCCCTAAATGTAAACACCCCCATTGTGTTCTCCAGATTCAGTTAATAGAAAAACCCAAAGTAAACCTCTCATGTCCTCTTACTGGGATTACAGGTGAGCACACCATTTGTGCTACACAACACTTCACTTTTCAATTAAAAAAAAAAAAAAGTGAAGTCATACAAAGATAGGTTTTGGCATAACCACCACATTATTTCAGCTCCATCAGCTGTTAAATTAAAAACAACAGCAATGAAACTACCTTTATTTAATCAAACACTTACAGTAAACGCAAGGAGGACTTGAAAATCCAGTCAGAAGTTATCTTGTTGCTCTTTCAGAAGGAGAGCCCAGCTTCAGCCTTGCAGCTCCCTGCTAGCAGCAATCCTGCTCTTACAACAGGTTTAGCAGTAGAAACAGAAGCTGTTCCTCATAAGCCACATGCACAAGAAATACAGATGCTGCCACAATTTTATTATTTCATTCTGGTTTGTAAAGGTTGTATTGCTTTTTATTGAAAGAATCATGTTTTAAGTTAGAACACATACAACTAGAATCTTAACATCAGCCACCAAATTCAGAAAGGCATAAGCACAATAACTAGCTTATTGCTCTCTCTCAAAAGGATCATGTCTGACACTATTCAGCATTCATACTTATTTTTACTTAGCTCAGTGATACTTAGAAATGACTTTTACTTAGGATAATTTTTATGTTACAGTACCTTTTGGTGGGACACAGGAAGTCCAGTTTCCTAGGACAAGTATATTGAAGAAAAAAAATCAAAGGACAATTTTCTCAAAAATCTAATTAATCTTTGTAATATACACATACGAAGCATGACTGACACCAAATTTAGCTGCTTCTTGAAACAACAAGCTGTTTCCAATGAAGGTTGACCAGTTCCTCTCTCAAGGTTCAAAAGGCATAACGAAAGATGAGGATTCCCTCATTCACTAAGCATTTCGTATTATGAAGATACTTCCATGTCTCTGCATATAGAGTGAGGCTGATGGGTCTACTTCCCTGAAACAGGCATTCTTCTTTTCTAAGCAAAGTTGTCTATTTTATTATTTTGGAAGTTTAACAGACCCTGAATGACATTAGGAAAACTCTGCCAAAAGCAGTATGAAATTAAGACAGTAGCAGAAGGCACACAGAGGATATTACTGGCTAATGGAAGCAGTAAAGCTATCAAAATCTTGAAAGTTATGACATGACTTTGGAATGAAATTTAAGTCAGAGTTCAAACCCTTCAAGCGCCAGTGGAGTTACAGAAACAAGCACATCAGCTGAATGCAGGAGAAAGATCCCGGGGGTCACGAGGATCGGACCATATCATGGGAGGCCCTGCCTCCCCCTCTCTTTTCAGGAGTTGAGGCAATTGCAGAGAAAGTAACGAGAAAGATGAATAGAGCTACACATCATCCCATGAAGATGAAGCCCGAATTTGATAGTTTCCCTTCCTGCTTCTAAAGGTAAAAGGAGTTCAGGTCTCATGTACAAACACAATGCATGCAGCATAATGAGGCTCTAGAGCCAGGTGCTGAGCAGCCTTAGCTCTATTTAATTCCCAAGTAGAAAGGATAGCTAGGCTGAGAGCAGAGAAGCCTAATATGATTCTCTTCCTTCTCTAGCTCCTAACTCCATTTCCAAGCCATCTGACTCCACCCAGCAGAACATACACATCTACTGTTGCTTTGACAGCAGCAAGAGCCCAGTCCGTGTGTTAAAAAAGTTTATTTGTACAATGAAAAGGTTGAGGCCACAGGCGTTTCTTGGGCACAGCATCATACAATGGCTGCAGGCAATGGGTAGAACATTAGAGAAAAATCTTTAAAAATTCCTTCAAAGGGAACACATTAGGTTATCTTAACATGCAAAACACTCACTCTTGAGAGCAACTTTTCAATTTTTTTTTAATATCTTTTCTAGTTTTGCTTTTAACATCCTGAAATTCCATCATGAGAACCAAAATTATTCTTCCTTGTTAGAGCTTAATCCTGAAATTTGTAGTTTGACCTAAGTGAACACAGTCCAGTAGAAGTAACGATGATGTCATTGACTTGTATCTGGACCAGTTCACAGGGAAAAGGAAATATACAATAGCTTTCCAAACGTTTCTGATAAACATTTTATTCATGAGTGACTAAAAGCTCCAGCAGTTCAAGACTTTTATTGCTAGGAAATATTGAGTCTACACTGTAATTAGAATGAATGAATGGTACAAAAAGTAAAATAAGACAGAACTTCTCTTGACTTCTATTGCCATTAGAACCAGGGAGCAATATTGTGAGACATCACTTGATGGAGCAGCACAGAAAGCACACCCCAGGAGGAAGGTATTCTCCCAACATCAGTGACTGCAGGCAGTTGCCTTGGGGCACTTCTAGTTTGTATCGCCCATAGAGTGCTGTAAAATACAGAACTATCACTAGTTTCAGTTCTGCACATTCTCTGCAGTCTTCTACACCAATGCATCCAAAGCAGGTTGCTCCTGTATAGCAGAAGTAGTTTTTTCCAGCCCTTTGCTACTGTATGTACCCTTATAGTCTTGTGGAAAAACCCAGACCCTCCACTCTTCTTCCTGGAGAAACTTAACTAAACATGCACCACATTACTAATGACTGCCTAGGAAGTACAAGTAGAACTTGATTCATTCTGCAGAAGCTTTGTTACATCTTATGGATGAAAAGGGAAGAGCCCAGCTTGACTCACAGAGCCCATGACATGTTTGCAGCATTAGCAAATAAACCAGATTTTTTTCTCCTTGAGTTTGTACCACCCATCTTTGATATGGAAATCATTCAAGCAACAACAGGCACGAATATATCTCAAAAAGGAGTATGCTACAAAGATCCCCTGAGCTTGAACTAGGAACTAGTAACCAGCCACACAGCACCTCACAAACATGCTGGCTCAGATCCAAAAGCTGTGCAGTGGTATTTCTACATTACTAAACCCAGGCTAATAAGCTTGCAAGTCTCTGAATTAGGTGCCATCATGCTTCCTGCTACAAGCTTTAAGCAGATACACAGTTTCATTCTACTTTAAAAAGGAGAACAGACCTTCAATTTTATACTCAAGTGACTTTTGAAGACTAATCTGCATTTACAAAACAGTGCAATTTGAATAGACTTTTCCCCTTGAAGGGTCAGGTTCTTTACCATTGCTACCAAAATTGTAAAATACTAGATATATTGTCATTCAACAAGAACCCTATACAAGACTTAATAGTTGTGGGGAGGATTTACCACTTCTTTTATTACAAAGGGAATCTTGCATTAATTTCAGCTAATAGCCTGCCTCACACACTTCAGCTAATAGGACTATTTTCCATTGAAAGATTTTTGTTAACACACTTTACATATTTTGCACATGGCTCATCTAAACATGACTTGTACGCAGATTAAAGACAAATACACTTTATCAGATTTTTCTTTCTAATTCAACGTATTTAACTTCATAATACAAAGGCAGTGACTGCATAAATACCTTATTGGTTCACAGCATCAGAATACAGAACCATGCCTTATGGGGAATATGATTATAGCATTACACTTGACGAAGCACTGCCTGAAGACAAAAACAGGCATGAGTGACTAATATTTCACTAATATAGTTGCCACACATACATTTTATTACTGTGTTTTCTTTGACATTACCACAGTTCATTCAGAGATAGTCATCTCTCATGCTGCTAATGGACACTAGCTTCCAATAGCCAAATTTTGTTTGTTTGTTTTTTTAAATACAGGCATCTTGGCAGTCAAAATACTGGAGTAAGTTTGGGGTTCAGACATCTTTTAGTTTAGGAAGATGCAGGTACGCTTAATTGTGATAGAAGAAACCTTCTTTTACTTTGCTTTGTTCCCATGATTATGAGGATCAATACCTGTTTTATGAATCCATATGTGCTTTCAAGAATTGTTTCCAATACAAGGGGGAAGGTCACAAGCAGCCAACCCCATTTAGACACATCCATGATTATATACGAAGCTGAAAAACAGAATTCTAATTGCATCTCTAGCCTCATATGTAGACAACAGGATCTCCTTTTTTGCAGACTTTTTAAACTTTGATGAAAACCTAGAGGAAATATTAAAGCTGACTCTTAAAAGTGAAATCGAGTATTCAACTGGAACAAGAATTTAAATAAGCATTTGAAGCTCTTCACCACCTCCAACAGGAAATTGAAGCTTCAAGATCACTTCCAACTCAGTGCTATGTAAGTCAAAAGCACCGCCAACACACAGAGGTCATACAGTAAGTGTATTTCAGAACTGCAGAGCTATTAGTGTCACACATGCCAGAAAGTGGTCATTAAGCTTGTACCTGACTAGTCCTATTGTGAAGCAACATACTACATTATTACATTGAGATGCACGGAAATATCCTGTTGAGGATAATACTGGGCTTCAACTGATGGAAGAGTAACTTTCATGGGAATGAGTCATGAAATTCCAATTAAACCCAACATGTTTTTTAAGCAGCAGAAACAGCTACAAGATTAGGACACAAGCAAAAAAAAAAAACAACAAACAACCAAAAACACAGATACTGAACAACACATTACACAGACAGGACAGTTCTAAACCCACTGGAATAATTCTCCCTTCTTCTCCCCCCTGCCTCCAACCATACATTTATCTTAAATTTCTGAGATTGTTTTGAGGACTTCAAAGTGATTTTTCCCATAGAAATTAACAGACAATTCAAAGTCGGTGACATTTAAACAACCAGGACTTGACTTCAAAAGTCTGAGTTTGAAAACAAACAGTTCATAATCAAATTTTATTACAGTAGAGTTAAATTGATTAAAGTGCTAGCTAGTGGTGTTATTTTTAGGTAATATTTTGGGGGCAGGATTAAGTCGCTCCTCTAAAATTTTATCTCTGCAATTTTACCTCTGCCACTACTTACACGACAGAAACTGAAAGAGATCCCAACAGCTCTCCAAATACCTGCTTAAAACCACTCCCAGACATATCCAACTTTACAGAGCTAGGAACAACAGCAGGGTATCAAGATTAAGGTAGCTCTTTACTGAAATCCGAATTTTTGTGTATGTCAACTTCTACTTCATATCCTGTTCTCCAAACTTCTCAATTTGCCACACATTTGTTAGCTACAGCTTTCCTCCTGCTATGCTAAAACTTCCTTGTTACATTGTCATCTATATTGTTAGAAAATGCGAAGGGTTTTTTTTTTTGGTGGTGGTGAAGGGGATGCTTTTGTTTATATTTAAAAACATCATTATATGAAGTTTTTTTCAGCTTGTTCATGGCTCCTCTCAAGACTGGACACAGAAGTACTAAACACATTCTCTCCTAAAACAAAATTTAGTTGGAAATGGGGATATTGCTTTTCCACCAACGATAGCACAGGGGTAGTACACTCACTCAGAAACAAGAAACCCAAGCTTCTCTCTTCTGCCTTAGGAGATTCACATTTTGTCTTTTTGAAAGACGTCTAAACTACTCAAAAGAGATTTTTTCAGTCACCCGAGGAACTCCTCCACCTGAAGATACATCACATTCCAGGAAGGAAATCAGGGTTCTGTAAACCATAAAACTTGTTTAAGGCCATAACATGTGGGCAAGAACTCAGTTTTCTGGCTCAAAAACCTTTCCTGTCATATATAAGTGACTGGAGAACTTTACTCAAATGCCTTAATCACACAGCCTAAGACTTGTTTCTTTCTATACTTCCTCTCCGTACTCATGAATCTGTCACTCTTCACTGTATAACCATCCAGTCTTACCAGAAAAGATGTTAGAAATGTCCCTTCATAAATCACTTATAACAGCACTGCTATGCACTTCTGCCAGGTGGCAATTTGAATTTCTTCCTGCTAAGGATAGAATCCAGGGTGGCTTCATTTCCTGCACAGGTGAGACTTTACTAAACCAGAAAAATTCCCAAAGTGCGATATGCATTTCATTTTAAAAGCAATTCACAGGAAGGGCACAAGTCTTTAGTGCCAGGTTCTCAGATGAGTCATGGAAGAAACATCTCCTCAAAGGCAGTGTCACTGCCAATCAGTTGATCCACAGCAATTGCAGTACACAACAGTACTCACGGTTCCCCAGTCCACTACAGGAACCCCATGAATGCTAGGAACTCTTCTGGCTCAGGATGAAAGCAGGAGATGCCAGGTCATGAAAGAGCCTGGGCAGGGGGGAGCACAGAAAGCACAAAGCAAATAGTGCTTTGTGAGGGTTCTGGTGTGAGGTTAATAATAACCTAGCATGGCACAAGGTCAGGATCCTACTTTGGAGGAGGGAGTGGACAAGAAAACAGGATAATCTTTTCTCCATGGGCATTTGCCGATTTGCATGAAATGGGAAGCTGCTGGGCCAGTTTCTGTGCCTAAGCAAGGGATGTCTGAAAACCTCTTTCACAGCACTTCACTGTTGAGAAGGGCACCACTGCTACCTCCTTCCAGTTGAGTTTAAATCAAGGAGACCTGAAGCATTATCAACTGCCTAGCTTCAGAAGAAAACTCTGGCCGTAGATTACAAGGTGGACAGAGAACTCGCAATCCTGATTGAAATACTCGTACCCAGTATCTCAGTATTGTCTCATTCTATAGCATCAACTATATATCAAATGTATATGTAGCTTCCTACCTCACGAGCTATTTTGAAACCCATTCTAAAAATGCAGTCATGGTTACTCAGTTTCATACTATATATCAGGTAACTAGAAGTCAGGCATTACAGCACCTAAATTACACATTGGAACCAAATCCTACAGTATAATTAAGCCATTAAAAAAAAAATTACCAGTTCTTTTCAGTCAAGTTCCCAATCTAAGGTACAGACAAATCACATGCTTTGTTTCAACAAAAACATTAGCAGGAGGCAGATGCTGACTGGACTGGTAGTTTACATTTGTTTATTTAACAGTCATGCACCATTACCAACATTAGTCATTTGATCCCTGTTCTCCCCCAACTGCATTGTTTTAAGGCTTATCAACAATTCACTGCTGTATCATTAGCCATTTTTTTTAGCTTATGTCTGCTGATTCTGCACAAAGACCCTGTTTGTTTTTTTAAGCAATACTTGCTTGCAAGGTTCTCCTGAATCATTAATAATCCCATTAAAAAAAACTGTCCTTAAGAATACAGTTTTAGTTCTAAGAAGTGCATAAGGCATCAAGACTTCTCTAATAATGGACTACTAAAATTTGGAAATAAGGCATAGGGTCTGCAAAGCCTTTATTCAGCAATTCTGTAGCAACAGAGTTTACCTTATTCTACCAAGTAGTCCTACCGACCCCAGTTGTCCCCCCACAACCCTAATCATAGTTGGAAAAAAAACCAGGGCAATTGTGGGTGGGAAATGCCAATTGCTTGATAAAGGAACCAATTTGTGAGAGGTGTTTTTTCCAGGCAAACATTCATCATTCTGGACTCCATAAATACTTATTTCCCAACCCGATGCAAGATGCTACCAGTTCTCCTGCTGCTCTTTTCTATGAGAAAGTCCTCTTCAGCTGCAACAACAGGCTGACCTGCTGCTTACTATTGTTGCTAGCCTTTCAGTGTTCTCAGAAGGTAGAATAAATGGGTTACAGGTCACGCAAAGCACTGTTACAGTCACTGTCTTACGGGGCTAGTCCAGTTTACAAGTAGAAATTTGAAGGTGGAGATAGAAGAGACTATTTCATTCATTCATTTCATGGACTTCTGTCCACACCACAGAGGATAACTGATGATGGGGGGGGGGAAAACCCTCCTATGGAACAACCTCCAACTGCAGATTCATGACAAAGTCTTAAGTGGTTACTCCAGCTTTGATTTTCACCTGTAAAGAGCTACTGGGTTAGCTCTCCTTTAAGTGTTGCTTTCTTTAGCTACATAATCAGAAGAGAAAGTGTTTTTGCCTGAACAACTCACCTCCAGCTTTTCAGTCACACCAAAAAATCATGCGGCTATCTTAACTTTTTGTATAATATACATGAAAATTTTCAGCTAGATGCACGTGGAAGACAAAAGCATCAACAGAACTACTCATATGCAGGCTGCAGTAAAAAGACAGTTCAAACTCACAGAGCACTTTCCAGGAGGCAACAGAGCTGCTCTCATTTAAATATCATCTCAAGGCAGCTACTGACACAGAGAAAATCATGCCCCGGAAGTGTCTGTTCCTTGTTCCCCAGCCATCACTGGAGGAATACAATGCAATGGAAGGCATTAGGTTTCTTTTCCATGAATTCCTTTCATTTTAGAAACTATTTATGCCTGCTTGTGAAGCTTTGAAATCTAAAGCACTGTAGAAGTGCAAGCTCTTCATAAAACACAATGAGCTTCCGGTGTCAGCACAAAACCTACAGGAAAGGCACAATTACAACTGCTCATGCAGCATCATTATTTAGCTCATTTGATCACAGCACTTATGCAAGGATGGATCTTGATTGCTATCTGCTCTAAGCAGGGAGCACTGCATACTGGAAACTGCAGTCTCCACTGGCCGCATTTGGTATTAAAAAAGCAGGTGACAATGGTATCCTGTTTTACGCAAATTAATTAGAGCCCTCAGATTCCTGGCAAACGGCCAGGGTTTGCAGACAGACAAAGTCTGAAGGTTTCCCAAAGAAAAAAAGTGACCAGTGAACTAGTTTTTGAAAAGGCAACAATATACTCCAGAACAATACCAGGTCTCTAACAGAAAAAAAAAATTAAAAAAAAAAATCAAGAATTAAAGCAGAAATGTGTTCTAAATTAGGACATTAGTAATTAGGCCAAGCTAATACCAAAAAAACATCATGCAAAACATGAAGAGGTCAGCAAGGCCTCTAGGGGCTGTGGAAGACACTTAAATGGCAGAAAGTCAGCTAAATATAATTAGCGATTATGAACAAAAAGTTTCTTCCAGATTGTCCCACTTATAATAAATAGAAATTCTTTAAAAAGATATGCAAAAATTCAATGCATGCAAGGCTGAATTTGACAGAAAAGATTCTTAAAGAGTTTTATGCACAGGAGCACTGAAAGTGGCAAGTAACTTCACATCTAATGGCTAAGCTATAGGGCTCATTTAATCTGTGCAACAGGTTAAAGCCTTCCTCTTAAGGTTCATAAAGAACTTCTTGACTGTGAAAAGACAGAATTTATAAATTCTTTAAATTACCAGATTATTTAGTAAAGAAAAACGTCAGAACATCATGTCAAGTGAGATACACTTCAGAATAACTGCAGTTTCCCTGATAAGTGGTAAAACAAGTATATAGGTAGTGAAAGAAACCACAGAGAATCCTTATTTTTATTTTTCATCAGACTTGACATGTAAACACAAAAATCACACTTGATGATCTTCAGAAGACTGGTCATCTCAGCAAGATTAAGTATCTGAATATACATTTGACTAGCCAGAAGCCATTCAGTAACACCACAATACTAGACCAATAAATAAATAAATAGCTTTGCCCCAACCTCCAGTATCAGCCAAACACAGCCAGTTCAAAAAACTTCTCACACTCCCTTTGAATTTGCAAACTTTGATTCAGTCCTTCAATAATCTTTCAACGGACATAAATAATTCTCTATTTTTATCTTGGTCTGCGTTGTCCAGCCTTTGTAACAACCTTGAAAAGCCATTCACCTATTTCCCTGATGGTTGTGACTAATTTCATTCTATTCTCTAATCCACAAATGCCTTTTCCTGAGACAGTCCATATGGTCACTGTTTTACCGTGCTATCTGTCCTACAGGGTCAGGCCAATGGTCCATCTAGCCCAGTATTCTCTGACAGATGTGATACAAAAATACTATTTAGAGAATAATATTTAGGGATGCAAAGCATTCGCAATAATTCTTTCATGTTTGTTAGAAAATACCAACATGAAAAACTTTCACTAAATTTGCATGGTTCCCCTCTAATGGGGATTCTAAAGTATGCTATGAACACATTTTAAACAGCATCATTGACAGGCTTGTAGGATGGACCACTAATTAAAAACACTGCTTTATCAAATATTGCATTATTAAGACATGCCATATGTAAATGCCTGGTTCTACCTTGCCTTTTTAGCTTTATTTTAGGTTTGTGCAGAGCCTTCTGATGGTAGTACAGGATACCAACACTTCTGGAAAACACAGAGCCTACACAGTTCACAAGCTATTCACAGACACTTTGAAGTTCAGATTGGTCATGAGAAGTTATAAAAATTGGCCAGAGGAAAATAAAAACTGACATTTTTCCTGAAAAAACTTCTAGTGTAGCCTTAATATTGTGTCCTCCTATATTTTTTTTAAGTTGCAGTCACAGAAGTGAGTCAATATTACAACCAGAGTGCAAACCCAGCTCTTCAGAGTTTAGACGATTTTCTTCTAAATGCCATAGTTTTGGCATGTCAATCATCATCATGTCTAATTCAAGTTTTTCAAGATTATCTCTTACTACATACTATGTATTTCTCAACTCACCATAACCAGGCAGAAAAAGTTCCCTAAATTCCTATACTTACCACGCAAGCTGATATTTCTATTAACTGCAAAGTGATCTAAGTCTCATCAATCCTGGGAAAAAAAAAAACAAACTGTACAAATCACTCCAATAGTAAGTGTATCCATAACTATTCAGAATACATTTTAACAAGATGGAGGTCTGTAATCCTTCTTGCTTATTTTAAGTGAAGGATAAGTGACTTCTATCACTCAACAATTCTGAGCTAGTTAAAGTTTGGTTAAAACATCTCTTGGTCTCATTAACTCAGCAAGACTTACCAAAATCACATTTTATGGTTATTTATTGGCCTTCCAAAGCATAAAGATGACTTGGAATCAAGGAGTCTAAATTCATTCATCAAACTGGGCACAAGCCTCCCAACATGAAAGAAACAGCAAGAATGAAGTTTGCATCTTGATTAGTTTATCAAAAGGAATTGAGATGGATCTGGGAGCAGAGGTTTTTTTGCTGCATTCTACTCACTGACCAAAAATAAATAAATAAATAAAAGCATGATCACTAAGACAGCTCACTGTTTCACTGTTCAATTTACTACGCTTTTTTAAAAATTACAAGCTTGGCCCAGCTAAAGCCACAGAGTTACCCTATCATCTATATTACAGATGGACAGAAGTGACTGAACCAGGATAACTGTAACCAGCGGTGTACTCACTGGGAACCTTGGAAAGACTGCATATATTAACTAAAGTACAATATGCAGTGCTGCTCTGGAAACTATTTGGTTACTCTCAGTTGTCATCAGTGTTGATAAGGTTAGATAGAAAATAAATCCTAACATTCTATAAAAATATACACTAAAATAGGCAAAACAATGCACTGTTATGAAAACATTTATGATGCATTTTCAATAACTGTAATAAATCTATTTAATTCTGTCAGCATTAGCTTTGGCGTTTATCCACACAGTACATGCAAAAAAGAAGACACAGTGACCAAAGAGAGGGAAAAAAAAGGAGAATTTTTACTTCATAAAATCCATTATACTAGCATCTCAGAAGCATTCATATCAAATTAGAAACCTGCTGTATCAGCAGGTGATGTCATTGGCTTTCAATATGAATAATGATAAACACAGATTATAGGGGAGAAATCAAAATGGAGAAATGAAAAGAACAGCAGAAAGTCCATCAGCATCAGGCAAATAAGTAGAAATTCAGTCATTCATCTCATAACTGTTCTATAAAAACAAATGGGGAAGAAGGTTTCTTTAAAGAGAAGAAAAGAGAAAAGTCAATGGTGAGAAATAAAAGGATTTGTCAAGAGAATTTTTGTTTGTGTTTGCAGTCTGGCAGAAGCGAGAAGGAGGTGACAAATTAAGATTTTAAAGTAATTTTATTTTTTCCTCCTCAGATCCAGTTATTTTTCCTCATAAGGTGATAAAAACTAAGATATTTCTCATTTGTACTTTGTCACTAGGGGAATCTTGGTGAAGACCTCATAATCCATGAACAGAATCAGAACAACAAAGAAAGATGATAGTTGTACAGCCATCTGCTTGAAACACAGCAGAATTTTGTCAGAATATCTATTTCTCACTGCAACCCTAGTGCAATATAGTAACCCCTACACATAGTGTTCATTATGAACAAAACACTGATTGGTCTGTAAGAGCCCTTTACATACTGAAAGGCAAGAATATCAGTGACCTAAGTTTTACATATAAAACTAGAGACTTACAATAACTTGGAAACAACACAGCATTGACATGTGATACAAGAGAAGTCCATTTAGAAGAGAGTAGACCAGGAGCTCTATCCAAAATTTTAACCTAGCAAAAGGTCTCCAAAAAGTAGTACCCCAGATTGTATAGCCTTCAGAAAAGAATTAGAAACAATTCTCTGCACATGAAAACCTCAGGTCCTAAAAATCTTTGAAACCAATAGTACAGAACTGGGGGTGTGGGTGGGTGCGGGTTAAAACATTTTGCCAATTCCTGATTTATTTCTATAACTTTTTTTTTTTGGAAAGTTTCTTGATTAGCAGGAGGTCAACTTGTCCTTCTGCTTTACTGTGAGACAAACAGCTATTTTAAGTTAGTAACAGATCTCTTGTAAATAATTTTTTTCCATTCTATCATCTTTTCCTACCAAGAGTTTTTTTTAATTTTAGTAAGCTCTGATAAAATAAAAAAAAGAAAGAAAAGCAGATTTGAGGTCAAAAACAGGGGATCCACCTGACTAAGATGGAAATTTACTGACTTACTGCTGCCTAAGGTCAATTAAAAATGTAATTCACATTGCATAAGCAACATATACCCATAGCTTAGCCTATTCAGTGTCATAAAAATAATAGGATGGACTAAACTTGAACAAGAATGATGTTTTCAAAGTTTATCATGGAATAATAAGCTTTCTCATAGTCAGCATTTTCCTCCTCAATTTTAAGAGCTGAGGAAATACACAGTGCCAGCCCCACATGGGCTGGAAAACTAGGTTCTCAGAGAATACTGACCAAAACAGAGCAGAAAAAATTGAGTATTTCTAAGAGTAACTTTCCTAGCAAGAATAAAATGAGACTATTAATTTTCAGTGCATGATAGAAGTAGGCTCACTAAGCATGCTGTTACACTGCTGGACAGAGAAAACATTACAGCTGGTTCTCAGCTCCCTGAGATTCAACTTTGCTGCACTGAGTAAGGTATTTGCTGAAGTAAGCAGGACAACAGAATTTAAGTTTCTTTAATAAGCTGCAGGTCAATTACAGCACACTTTAGATTTTTGACCTTTTGAGTCTTTCATATATACAGGCATACCTCATTTTATTGCGCTTCGCAGATATCGCCCATTTTCTTTTTTTTAAAAAAACAAAAAGAAATTAAAGGTTTGTGGCAACCCTGCACCGAGCAAGTCTGTCGGTGCCATTTTTCCAACAGCATGTGCTCACTTTGCATTTCTGTCACATTTTGTACATTGTTTTTTTAGACATAATGCTATTGCACACTTAATAGACTTCAGTATAGTGTAAACACAACTTTTATATTCTCTGGGAAACCAAAAAAATTCATATGACTCACTTTATTGCGATATTTGCTTTATGGCAGTGGTCTGGAACCAAACCCGCAATATCTCCAAGGTATGCCTGTATAAAGCATGGTCACCTCTTAAAGTCTTGAAAGATGAGGAACATCAAGACCGCACATTTGGTTTTGATGGAGAGTCAGGAGAAATTCAGGAAATTCACCATAACATGCATTTGCTAGAGCAAGTTTGAAAAGCATAAGATCAACATGTTTGCTCAAAAAGTAAGAAAAGGGGGTTGGCTGACCTAATTCTAAAATGAAACTTTTCATCTTAGAGTGTGGTTTTGCTATAACAATTAAATACGTAATAATGCCTTTCTACACACATCTTGCCCAGCCTACTATCCACCCCAGTCCAAAGACAGCTTACTTTAGTAACCCCCCCATTCCCAAAAGCCCAAATACTGTATGACTCTTCCTTCCAAAGTACAAGAAAAAAGCTAGCTGATTCCTGTTAACACTGCTGAGCCAGTGCAGTTATGAGTCACCAAACGGAAGAAAACCCAATAGCAGGGGACATTTGGGGCTTAACCCTGCTACTAACAACAGAAGACAGCATGATTTTCATATCTTCAACTGAACCTGCACACACAGAAGTGTAAGTTTGCTCTGAAAGCTATTGGGAAACACACTGCTGTAAAAGCCATAGCTGAGAATCACTTTTTCATAGAAAAATTAAATCTGTACAAACACAGAAAAATAAATCTGCCATTGCTAACCATTACTTCACATATGCCAATTCTGATCAGCGGGATTTCAGAGGTATCTGACAAAACAAAAAGGTCACAGCTAAGTATTGAATGGTGGCAAAACTTGATGCCAGGTGGACGGGTATTGTTTTGTAGGGAGATGTTAATGTTGCAGCTCTTCATCCCTGATACTACACTCAGGTTGCAGAAAGTCACATTAGAAAGTCAGCTCAACAATTTTCAGTAAAAGTTTCCAGACAACAGGTGTTTTCTGTAACAAAAACTGGGAATGCTGGCTGATTTGGTTCTTAAGCAGTCTATTTTCAATAAAATAAAAAAAATCCAAAAGATCTTCTCCCACCAAAGCAGCCAAGTATTGATTTGTTTTCCTGGGACACAGAATAGCAAGGCACCTAATTTTTCTATTTTGACCAGAAACTTTTATTGTGCTCTCGCACAATAAAGGTAAAGCATCCCTACTACCAAGTTATTAGTTGTTTTATGATAGCTGTCAACCAACTAGTTCTGCTTTGATAATATAAAGTGGTGCAGAGGCTTGAACTTTAGCCTCCCATGTCATGGGCAAGTGTGCTGGAATGGTTAGAGAATCTTCTCAGAAAGATGCTTGTCTCATTTGGATAGCAAGTAAAAACACATATTTCCAGGAATTTCCACAGAACAAGAAACTATTTTCCCTACTTCTAATCAGGAAAGGAAGCTCCAGAAGCACTTCATTTAAGGACCAAATTCTTTGGTCCCTTTTAATCTAAACCTGAGGATTCTCTGAATCAAGCTGCATTTTTGGTTCCTTTCTTGTCCAGAGGCAGAAAAGGAATCACAGGATCAAGCAGCTTTTATACTTCTTACTACCTTGCTGAACCTTTTTCCACCACTACCATAAAACATACACTCTCTCAAAAGAGCATGCCAGGAACAAAGTGAAATTTAATATACTCATGAAGATTTTTTCCCTGAAAATGTCCTAAAGAGTAAACTATTTACCAGAATTTCCTTTTGAACTTCCCCTCCACATATCTGAGCACTGGGTTTAGTCAAGAACAATTGTCAAGTGCACTCTACATAACTTAAATCAGCTTCTCCTACTTGAAATATTCATGAAACCTCTACTCTCCACTTCATTTTTGCCAGTACTGCATTTCCTCTGTACTGAGGCTTTCAGCCTAACAAATTACAGGTTTAAAATCTGTTAATATGAATATCTTGGAAAAAAATGAAATTGACACCATAATCAAAGAAATTAACATCAAAAACATTAAATAGACACAGCACATGCAAGTTCTAATAGTCACTAAATATTTACACGTGACCTAAAAAATATTACTAACAAAATAACAGAAATGCAAATAGTATTTAAAAATCAGTACGCCTTCTGCACTGACTTTCTTGTTACAAGCTTTATGCTTGTTGCACCTGCTCTCACTTCCTGGTTTGTCAGAAACCCCGCTCTGTTTTAAAGTCAAAGGTACTCACTAAAAGCAAGTGGGAATGATGTGAATTCTTAGAGACTTAGAGACATTTTAAGGCCTCTAATAATAGCAGAGCACCTTTATAAACAAAGACAGTCTTTCCCCTGGTGCTTGGTCTGCTCCTGCATACAAACACTAATAACTAGCCTAATTGTTTCAAGTGCTGCCCAAAACGTTCAACAGCATGTTATGTTTGTAGCCTACACAGGAGAAGTTGCATCCTCAGTTTTTAGTAATATCTGTTATGAAGTATTAAAGTCATCTATACTGCATTCAAAAAATAGCAGCTGACTACCTAGTTCATTAATAAAAAAGGCCATTGAAACTGAATTTTACTCTTCCCAATAAACAAAGTAACTAAAACATTTAAACGAATCCCCCCCCAGTAATACACAGAATATGGAAGTTCAAAGCAAATTGAAAGCCAAAGGGGAGAGGCATTTACTTTTCTAGAAGAGGGACAAACATTTTCATGGGAAAGGTGGTTTTGGTTAAAAAAAAACAAACATGGATTTTGATGTCAGTTTGAGTTACTAAAAAACATTTTTCTGTCAAGTATGTGTTGAATGTTTAAACATTATGATACATTTCTTAGTTCTAGATAAAGCAACAATTTCTCTGAAGCAAATCAAGGCTGATGCTCTTAGAGTTGTTTCAAGTTTAAATGTGTGTAGAGAGGCTCATTTGGTTTATTTTCAGCTTTTCCTGTTTGCAAGTAAAAAGAACCTAGCTGAAATCTAGTATTGTGAAAGTGCAAACATGCAGAAAAAGACTTAAAGACAGGAAAATAACATCAAAAAGTATGGGATTCTTCTGCACACATACGCTATTCTCTTCCTATCTCATGTCCAAAAAGACAAATCACTTACCAGATTAAATACGGTTTCAACTATGTCTCTGTTGGATACTTCACCAACTTCCACCAGTCCTGTCAGCACAGCAAATTTCATCTTGATGCCTCGGATGGGGATTCCTGGATTCAAAGGTTGCAGCACACTTCCCCCTTCAGCAGCATTTCCTTCTTTTCCCGCTCCTCCTCCACTACCACCTCCTCCTCCATCATCACCTGTTGGCTGAACAACTTGTTTGTCTTCACTCGCCATGGCTAGTTCACTTCAGGTTACGACTTGAAACGCTAAAGGCGCGGTCGCCGCTCCAAGAAGAAACAACTTCGGATCAGTGAAGGGTATCCCACAGCCCACTCCTCCCCTTCAGATCCAGCTCATGAAGAAACCCGCGTCGGGCGGGGGAAGGAGGGAGGGAGGGCGGGCGCGCCCTCGGAGTCCCAGCTCTCTCCTCAGCAGGAGGCGTCTGTCAGCAGCTCTCTGTCCTGAGGCAGGTATTTACAGCCCTGAAGGACAACCCGAGATATTTTTGAAGTCGCTGAGAGCCGGGCGCTCCGCACAAGCCGAGGGTCCCACCCCACCCGGCCGCCCCCCCACCCCGAAGAGGGTGGCAACGGTCGCCCGCAGAAGCCCTGACTCCCCGCTAAACCCGCCGCACAGTGCGAGCCGCCTTCCCGAAGACAGTTAATTATTTTTTTAAAGGGAATACGCTCCTCCTTCCCGCCTGGCTCTGTTTCTCCAGCGTCCCTAGCTCCTGCCCGCGTACCTCAGCCACCGCCCCCAGCTGCGCGGCGCGGACAGGTGCAGCGACAGGCCGCCCGCGAAGGAAGTTGCGCTCACCCCGCTCCCCGCCGCCGAGGGGCACGGGCTGCCGTAACGCCCAGCTCCGCGGCCGGGAGGCGGCGGCGGCTCTGCCCCTCTCAACGGCGGCGCTCCGCTCGCCTGCTGCTGAATAAGGGCGGGCCGAGGAGCGCCGGCCGCCGCTCTCCCGGGAAGAGCCTGAAGTTTCAGCCGCTGTCGCCTCACGCCGCAGGCTCAGTCAGCCCCATCTCTTCCTGCCGCTCGCTGCCGCCATGACAGCACTGAGCCCCCGGAGCGCCGCCGGGCGAGGAGCCGTGCGCCTGCGCGGCCGGGCGCTGGCGGGGCGGGCCCACGGCGCGCGGGGCTGGCGCCGCCGCTAGCGCACGCCCAGGTGCGCCCAGGTGCACCAGGTGAGCGGCGCGCGCCCGCGCCCTGCGCGGGGCCGGGGCCCCTAAGCTCCCCCTGCCCGGCCGCTTTGGCAGCGGGCTTGTACCTGCGGGGTCCCGGCCGCGCAGCGCAGCGGGGCTCACGTGAAGGCGGGTACCTCGCTGTTGCTTAACTGTCGTCAGGCAAGAGTAAAAGCACGGAAGGCCGAGGAGTCAGGGACCGGTCTCGACCTACCCTCTGGGGCTTGGCGTGCCGGTTCCTCGCTGAGGTGCTGTGCAGAGTCAGCTCCCAAAGGATTTGGGAGTCCTTTATGCCTCTGGAAAGCAGGACATGGCAGGCTACATGACAGGGAAGGCGTGGGTGCCATGTCTAAGTGTGCTGATTCAGATGGCAAGAGAAACGTGCTTTTTGTAGTCCTACACATTTCCTCTTGTCTCTTGCTCTTCTTTTCTGTGCTTCACAAGGTGCTTCAGGTCTGCTCAACCCTTCCCTCTGTCCTTCCTCCTCAGGGTGGATGAGGTAGCAAGCCCACAACAAAGTACTTGGCTTCAATGAAGTTATTCATGTGTCTGAATCTGATACCCGTGCAGATCAGGCTGGTCCTAATCTTGTATACAAAAACTTTCCCAAAACTTTCTCTCCGCTGGACTGATTTACAACAGTTTGAAGTCTACCATTCCAGAAGCAATTTTTGAAAGAACTAAAGAAACCACACCATCCTGCTGCCACACGCAAAGCGCAGAACCAGCATGCGAGAAGGAAACTAGCTATGCTCTGTGCTCACGGCCCAAAACCGGAGGAAAACCACAAGCAGGCACAGCAGAGCAGGTAGCACATTTGCAGAGGGAGCGGGGCGGGGCGGTTAATGACAACGGTGTCAGCAGTGCGCGGTCTGCTACTGCTACAGCTCCAGCTCCTGGCGCCGTACGGCGCCGGCTGAGAGGAGACAGAGGCGGCCGCGGGGAGCAGCACCGCTCCACCGCGGCTCCCGGGCCGCCCCCGCCGGGGCGGGGCGGGGCAGGGCAGCGCCGGGGACGAGCTGTCTGCCCGCCCTGACCTCTAGCCTGGGCGCGCGGCGTCCTTCCTCCTCTTCCTCCAGCTGCTCTCCTGGGAGCGCGAATGTAGGTCGCGTGAGGCGCGGTTCAAATCTAACGAGTTCAGGTAAAACGGCTGAAAGAACGAGGAGAGGAGGAAACGCGCTCTCTTCTTCCAGGTTAAAAACCTTAGAGAATACGTTGACTGTTCTGGGCTGGCGTAGGAAGCAGCTCGTTTTACAGAAGGGCTTGTGGCTTCACCAAGGTTTGCCCCGAAAGACCTGTTTCACGGGCTGCGCTGCCACCTGAGAGCTGCTCGTTGATCGCAGGCGTTTTGGGGAGAATTCCTCTAAGCAACGTTACTTCCCGGCGGGACAACAAGGTGCTGCCGGGGGCTCCCGTCACAGCTCCGCAGCCGGGGCCCGGCGCAGCCCCCTTTGCCGAGGGGGCTGTGTGGCCTCCCCACCTGCCCTCTGCCGAAAAACCGCGGTCCCAGTAAAAGAAAAAAAAAAAAAAAACGGCGCCCCTCAACGCAGAGCGCTGGCCTGCCCTCCCCTCCCTCGGCCGCGCTCCCGGGCCGCGGCGGGGCCGTTTCCTTGTGGAAATAACCCGCCGGGACAACGTTTGCGGCGCGAGCGAGGGCGGTTTCCCGCCGCGGGCTCGCGGCGACCGTTGCTGGGTCAGAGGTGGCCGTTAGCGAGTCGGCCGTTACCGCGCCGGGGCTGACCAACGGTCACCCGCCGGGAGGGAGGGAGGGAGCCGGCCTGGCTGGCGGAAGCGGGCAGGCGAGGTGGCCTTTGCCTTGATTACCTTCACCGCTGTGTACTCCGCGCCCGAGGTTTATGCCCTGGCTGAAACGCAGCGCTTGTGGCGCCAAGGCAGCCGTGCGCCCTCCTGGGCTGGTTCCCGGCCTTGACTCAGCATCGCCGCTGAATCATCAGCCATTCCCGCAGCACCTGCTTTTCTTCCGCCTTCTTGCCTTTTCCCTCCAGCCTAGTTCTGCCTGGACCTGCCGTTAAGATTAACTAGTATTACTCAACAAATTGCAACCGACAATAACATGGATGCACGCTACAAAAATGGGAGCGTCACACTTTCATACGTAGGGGTCAACCTCTGAGTGCAGTAACTGTACATGCAATTGCACGCTTACATTTGCACGTGCAGCTACCCTGGCTGTACGTGCAAACTGCTAGCTAAATATCCAGTCAGTAATCTGCCTGTAAGATTGCAGATCCTGGTTTTGGCAGTCTCACAGCACAAAGATTGGTGCCCTTTCAGTGTTTCCTTCTAGGGTAACTAAAGCTACAGATACATGTGTTTACATGCACATTGTCTCAGAGGTAATGAACTTTTGGTCTGGCCTGTTAATAAAGCTGTTTGCCTGATATTTATCTGAAAATCTGATAGTAAAGAACCAAGAGGTTCTGCTCCTTTGAACTGTTCAAATAGTCTTTAACTATGTGCTTTCAATGAGACTGCTTGTCTGAATGAGGATTATACATCCCGCTAAGGACTGCAGGATCTGGTACCAGCTGTTTAACAGACAAATGCATTTCCAGATGATTGGATTACGGACAAAAAACAGTCATCATGCTCATCCAAATTACGTTCTATGAGGGTTTTTTTCAAGTGGCGTAGTTGCGATTTCTTGATAATTGTCCGCAATGCTCGATTCTTTAGTGATTTTAGAGTTAGTCATTTATCTTTTCCCCACCCTGATTTTTATATTTGTATTTTTGGGAGGAGACAGAAGGAAGATTTACTTCTGCCAGCAATTCTGTTAACTCACAGACTGTCAGTCTAATCTGTTTCAGGGTTTTATTCTGCTGCCCATTCTTGTAGTCTCTGAGCATCTTTCATGTAAAACTGCAGAGAACAGTAAAGTCTTAGGTTGACTTCGTGCAGTAACTGTCAGCTCCTTTTAAAGTTAGCCCTGGGATAGTCATTTTAAAGTTTTTGTTTGCAATGTTGCTTGAGTGATTTAAGAGTTCTTTTTGTTTTCTTCAGTTATTTGCTGCTTATGTGTCATGTATGAAAATTCTCATTCTTCTGATGCAAAGCCCTTAACAAAGAAGAAAGTTTTGCAGGAGAATCTAGATTCACTTAATGCTATATCGAAATATGGGTAAAATAATTATTGTAGGAGAAAATATATTGCACAGTGAATTACAGTATGTTTATTTTCTTTTCAGAGTCTTCTCAGAAAGGGAGAATCATTACACTTAGTATTTTTATGGTTTCCATATTACCTCATTATTTTACATGTGTAACTGAATACAAGCATGATAATACCCATGTATTCACTTACAGTCAAATTCAGACGTCAAGCAATCACTCTATCACTATCACTCAATCATTATCAGTCCCAGCACTTAATTATGTGGAATAAAGGCATACACAACCTAGAGTAGTTAGAAAAAGTAGTGAGACTAAGCGTATGGTGATGGTTACCAATAATAACATACACATCATGTTGATTTAAGCAGCAGCAGTACCTGTATAAATTCTCAGATTAATTCTCTTCATTAGCTTTGCATCTCAGTACTAACTACTGCTCTTATTTGAAAAGTTACCAGGGAGATTTTTTTGCTCTTTAGTAATAGGTCTTCTTGTGGTCTTTTTCTATTTGAATATGAATATTTAGGGGAAAGTCTGTGTCTTTGTGTGATTTTAGTGCGCTTCTTACAGAAAAAAAATGGAATGTTTATTTAATTCTGTTGGTTTTACATGACATACTTCTTATAATTTGTGTTCCTCAAAGTATGGTACAATGCAACATCTTTAAGCATGTTGCAGTTTGCACAGAGCTTATAAGACTTCCAAGTCATAGTTTGCTATAATCCAGTACCAGTGGTACAACATTTGGCATTCAGCTGTATTGAGTTTAAGAATGTGTGGTATCCCTTCATGCTTTCTAGCTGTAATTTCCGATCAAGCCCATCTGTGTAAACGTGGCATCTGGGCAAATATGGCAAAGTATATTAAGAAAAATAAATATCCAACTATTTGGGGAGTCAAAATGCTGAGAAACAAAGCAATTTAATTTCTGAAGATTTCAAAGCCATTTCTACAATTTTCTTTATTAATTTTAGGATGCAGTCCTGGTCTTACTGAAGTGAATTGCAGAGCTCCCGTACCTACAGTTCTTCTTAAGGTTTGTATTCAAATATATGTTTAATCTGGAAAATGTGAATAATGTCAGATATAGTTGACAACGTAATATTTTTTAAATTCTTCTTAAAATTTCCTATTTGGACAACTGCCTGACTGCCCCAATAGATATGGCTAAGCAGACTTCTTATGCATGGGCATGAGTTGAGCATTTTTATGGTCATTGTAACATCCCTCTCTAATTTTTTTTTAAATCTATTTGACATTGACAGGCAGATACTTTTTTTCAGATCACAATGGCTCCTATTGTTTATACTCATCTTATTACTACCTCGTGCTTTCCTATCTATATGTTCTTTTTTCTTCTAAATCCACCTGTTGTTTTAAGCTCTTCAAGAGAAAAATGTCCCTTTGTTATGTGTGCATATACTGGATTATACTGAGGCCCTGATACCTACTACAGCAACGCTGTTGTACAAATAATAAATAATTCTCTTTTGTCAGAAGAGCATTCGTATGTATATATACAACTGTTGCTTATTTGCAATTTTTTTTTTTTACTGTTGGCCACTAATATGGTCTTTATAGATGTATTTCTCTTTGGAAGACAAATTTTTCACTTTGTTGCATGATGACTCACTCCTCAGATGCTTGGGTCCTTCCTTTCTGGTACATCACTTTAAGTTTTAATTGTACATATTATTTAAGTGCTATTTGAACTTTTACTAGCTGAGCAAATTACAAACCAGATGGTTTGTTTTAAATAAGTGTGGGTATAGAAGTACAGTGGCATGGATCAATTTACAGTCTGGATATTCCAGACCTCTTCCTGAAAAAACAAATTTACCAGTAACTTCAGGAAGAATTTGCTAAAAGGTAAATAAGACAACAAAATTTTAAAAGTTACTGATCACCCATTTGCTTCTGTCCTTATTCTCACTAGTAGTATTAAGGGAGCTATGCTGCTTCTGCTCTGGCAATAAGCAGTCTGACAACAAATTTTCAGTGAAGATGCAACCAGGAAATGATTTGCTACAGAGCTAGTTAGACTGTATCTCCTTCTTCTTCCCACTAGATACACCTAAATATACATTGCTGGTAAAATAACTCTAGTTATTAGACTACATCAGCCCCTCTGCCCATCCATATTTTACTTACAACAAACCATGGATACACCTATGTAAAATAAATTACATTATAGCTGGCATCATGTTCACTAATACCTTTTCTAGAATGCTATAAGCAATGGTTAAAATCTTAGTTTGGACAGGAAATAACAACACCACAGTTATGAATGTGACTGCCAGCACCTTTCTTAAAGAAACTCTTTAAGCAAAGTTTAAGTGTGCTTTGAATGCTAGTTCACCAAGTATAAAATAAATTTGCTGTAGTTCTTACAAGTACCAGAGGTACTTATAAATATTGTATACTTTGCTTTCTAATTAGGTGTGATTTTTATTCACAAGGTATCACAGCAACATGACAGCATCAAAGATTTCCAAAGGAAGGATCATTTCAGAGACGTAGGCATAACTTGCAGATAGATATATAGGTATATAAAAATATATATATGTATATTTTAAGACTTTACAAATGTCCTTCATAACATCCTCCATGATATAAGAAGCTGGCATTTGTTTCATTCTATGGAGGAAAAGGGAATAAATCTTCAGATATGCATATGAATGTCTGTGTTTTGAAAATCTGACTCCAATGGCACTCCAAAGAGGCCAACAGGTGTTTTGTCCGGGTAATAAGAGTTATAGCATACTCTTGATATTGCACCATATGTGGGATATAACTGTTTGAATATGACATCTCCCTGTGTTGACACAAAAAAGTACAAACAAAAAAAATCCACAATTTTTCTGAAAAATGGCTTTCTAAAGTGAAGTGCAATATTCCTGATAAATATGCTAAAGGTTTTAATTATTAACTATTATTCTAAACTGATATTATTAAATAATATTTTAATTTGTCTGCGGCCTGATTTGGAAAAGCCGTGCTTTGATTTGTGTATGTGTTGGTATCAAACTTCCCATGTTTTCCCATGTGCAGAATCTACAGAATGTATGACAAGACTAGATATTTCATAGTTGCTTTCGTATTTGAAATTCCAAGAACAAAGAAAGGAGTAAGTTCCCTTTTTATCTTTCTTTCCCTGTCTCCCTTAGTTACATACATGCATTATTAGGAAGAAATGATAATCTCTAATTCAAGTTGCAAACATCTGCAGTTTCTTCCACAGTATTTGAAGAGATTAGAACTGTAATGCGGACACTTTCACTCTCTATGAAGCTACAGTGGGTCTGTATGGTTATATACATGCTGTATAATCTTGACATTTTAATCTTAGAATTCCCTGATGTCATCTTTTCATACACGTTTTGGATTTCTCACATCTATTGCTTGAGCTTCCCTACCTTTCTGTGGGTCATCTGTAGTCTCCTAAAGCATTGTCTGCTTTGTAAGATATGTCATAACCTTTATTTGAGCCTTTAAACTGGCTAAGTATGTATTTTCAAATGTCAGTTTTACCTGCCTGCTTTTAAGTATCCCCTGCCCCCACTATTGGCTTTGACTTTTGAGCTCTTCATCAGCAGTTAAATGTGGGTTTGCTATCCACTACCTGGCATAAGCAGAAATGAAATAACGTTCAGAACATTTTCTGTACCTAGTGACTTGAAGTATGAATTCTATTTATGGTCTCTCCTGTTATCTGTGTAGAATACAACATTTGTTGTTAATCTTTTTCTGTTTTCTTCTTTGTTTTAATGTCACATTAGAAACAAAAAATAAAATAAAATGAATTGCTAAAATCCAACATAATGGATTTAAGATGTTTTCATCTAACCTGCCTACTCCAGTAGCCAGCAAACCTAGCTTACCAGGGAGGACAGCAGTGTCATTTTGAATCCTATCAGATTTTCATACATTTTCTTAGAGATAGATAAATACTTCCTGACTGGCCTTGATTGCTAAAGGCAATGGGATATGTGCATCAGTCAAGGCAGGGAATATTCAGCAGGCTGCCAGTTTGGGGTTCCAAAGACAATTGTTTTAGTTTGATTTTTCAGGCAGATGAAACCAACGTTAAATTATCCAAGTGATCTGTTCTCCATTTGAGCATGTTTTATGGACAAGCAACCATGGTGATTACCTGAAACCCACCACCATAGACTACGTCAGGTAAAAGTTATTTAAAGTACAGCTGAGAACTGTGAGCAGACACCATCTTAATCCTTTGTCCTGGGCTCCTCAGGCCTGGTTACAAATCTGATGCTGGTTCTGCCCTCCATAATCAGGCTGGAAGTATTGAGTTAACGAAATAAAAAATGATACAAAGTTTTCTCTGTTCCAGCTCTGTTGGAGTTATCTGCGATAGTGAAGAGGTTCCCCCTCCAGTTACCTGCTTTATCATTTTGCCAAGCGTTACCACTGTAAAGCAAGAATGGCAAAATGGCTGACATGTCCCAACTTACTAACTTGATATCCCAGGCAGTGAAGTATACAGCTAAGGAGTAGACCCACTGCCTGTTTTGCTGCATCTGTTGCCTGAAGAATAACTTTTGGCAACTGGAGTCAGTAACCTTTCTGGCTGCTGCATCTAAATCTGGTAGGGCTGATCAGATCCCTTAGATTAAACAAGGATTTATTTCATATAAGATTAGAAAGCAAGTGTTCAAAATATTCTGCCACAGCTTTCTTCTGCTTATGCCGTCCAACTAAATTGATGTGTTCAGTTTTCTTGGGGCTTTTAGAGGCCTCAGTACCTCCAGCAATGCCAGGAAAAGTGTGGGATTAAGTACATTTTAGCTACAGAATACTCTCTGTGCCTTTAAGAAAAAAAGAGGGAAAAGAAATGATACATCATTTATGAAAAAATGCTTCCTGATCGTAAACATCAAGAGCTGTTTTTAGAATCCTTGGCTAGAAATTAAAATCCAAATAAAAAAGCTGCTTATAAATACTGTTGACCTCAAGTATGAGAGGTCCTCTCTGTTTTTAAAGAGAACGTAATACTTGAAGAGAGCAACATAATCTGAAATAAAAGGTGAGCTTTGCCTAAAGAGGAAGTAGTATGTGTTAGATGGTATTAATTTTGCTTAGTTTTATATTTAGTATGTTTTTATAATGTGAAATTTGTTTGTTTTTGTAATGTGAAATTTTATAATTTTATAATGTAATTTTTAAAAAGCATGTGGTATACCTTATTTACTTTTGTTTAGAAGAGTAATTAGTATCTCTCCTTTTTTCTGCATCGCATGTGTTCATGATTGGTGGATTGCAGCTATCTGTGTTTAAATAGCACTGAATTAATAAATGAATATTTAATAAGCCTCATCTTGGTGGCACTAGAAAATAAATTTCCATTCTCTCAGGAAATTATGCTGATAGTGAGCTAAAGAAGCTGCTTTAGCTCATTTCTTCTGTTCCTTTAGCTTAGAAAAGATCCTCAAAATGTCAGTGTAATTCCTTACAAGATCCAAGCTATGTCAGGAGATACCTTATCTCCGTCAAAGGAAAGAAAATACGAGCTTTTACCAAAGTGAATTCTGAACAAACTTATGAAACAACTCATTGTGCCTTATACTATTTTTAATAACCATTCCTTACTTTTCCTTTTGAGTCACATGCCCTTAGTTTGTTATTATTTTTCCATTCTCTCATTTGTGCTAAAGATGTATGTGCTGTTGTGAAAGTGTTCCTAAGAATCCAGTTTCCAGCAGCATTATAAGAAACGTTTACTTTGTTTTCTATTGTGGTAGTAGGCTCTGTGTTTTATCAGTTCGGGCAAAATAGAGACATAAAACATTAGCATAGAGAAAATACTACAAATCATGTTTCTTCACTAAGGCCCTATTCACTGAAACCTGAATTTAAATGACATATTCATCAGAACACATAACTATATACTTGAACAGTCTGCTGGATGGAGATGGCCTTGAGAATGTGCTTCACTATCTTCTATGCTAGACTGGAACTATTCTATTAACTTTTGAAAACAGATGTTCCCAGTTGGGCTGCTGCTCTGTCCTCCCATTTCATTACCCTGGCTTGCGTTGCACAATGTGACTTCTTAGGCACTGTTAAAACTGTCCAGCCAACCCTTGCTTTGCTGTTTGAAAGGCAAGAACAGAGCACAAAGAGTCAAAAAGAAGGAAAACACCTAGAAAAAGCTCCTTACTAGAGTTTTGAGGGGAATTACAAGTGGTTTTCTGCACAAAACTTTAGTATGATCTGAGAGGACTCTTGGAAATCCCCTACAAATCACATTTCACAGGAGCTAGATAAAGATCTGTGGGGTAAATGCAGTTACAGGTCTGTGGTACATCATAAAAGGGGATGAGTGACAAAATTAAACTTGAAATGTGATTATTGTGGAAACAGCTTACTATTATTATGTATTGTGATGCTGCAGTCATTCAGCTCTGTTGTATGGTTGCAAGTACAAAGATTAGTTGCTCTTGTAATGAACACATAAGCTATATAATCTCCATCTGGCTTTTAGTACTTCTCTGGATAGCCACACTCTGAAGTAAAAACCATTAGAAGAGAACAGAAAAGCCTGAGGATTTGGGATAAGTCACTGTTTCCCAGAGACAGCACAGAAACTAGTGACGACAAAAAAAGGAAAAGGAGGGGTTTCTCTGACAATTCATGTTATATTTGTTATTCTTCTTTTTAAACAGCTTTTATACATTTTTTGGACATTGTATTAATTTTGGCCTAGTTGAACTTATATATATATCTTACTCTGTCATACATATTTTTTGTCATTTTGCTTTCTCTTCAGTATAGCTCCCTCTGAAGAGACATTTGTGTAGGATTCAGAGGGAGGAGGTTCTGTTGGGGCGGAGAAAACTTAATAATGCTGTGTGTAGGAAGATGAGCAGGAAAAGGAAGTGGCACTGGAAGGAAGGAGAGAGACTGTATCAAAATGGTGAGGTGAAGGAAAAAACTGGTGAGAGAACAGCAAAAAGTAAGAGGAATGTGGAGTAAGAGGCTGTTTTAATAGAAAGAGGGATCAGTGGCAAAGAGAAGGTGCACAGCGAGACAGTCCATACAGAGCAGTAAAGAATCATGAGAATCAGTTAGTTATAGGAATGGAATGAAAACAGAAAAGTTTAGGAGACTGCAGCACTTGCTAGACTCTTCCAAAATGCAGTGTCTTTCATTTGAGTATTATAATAGCCATGTGCTTGCATCTACTGAGGAACATTCTTTTACATATTTACTTAAGAAATCACAATAAACTGAAGTGATCAAGGATTTTCTGAATAGATTAGCTGTGGTATTTTATTTATCAAGACACTCAGATCATTAAAACATGTATTGAAAGATCAGAGCTGGCCACTTTGCAAGGCAGCCAAGCACTGGAAGACAGTTGCTGATTATTAAGCAACAAATACCATGGAAGTCACTGTCTTTTCTGAAGATGAAAACCTTTTGCATAATCCTTTCTAGACCCACATATCCCCACTACATTTGTGAAATTGGAGATTCACAATTTATCAGATGACTCCAGTTAGCACTAACTGAAAACAAAACAAAACAAAAAAACATAACCCTCTCCCCCACTCAAAATGCTCTCAGTGTCTAGCTAGCTCTGGGGAAAATAGGAGCTCTGGAGAAAATCTGGAATTCATTAACTGAAAAGCCTCTAAAAAGATGAGACGCTTAATGCCTGGAGCTAGCCACAGGTGGTCCTGAAGTCAGAAGCTAGGAACATGTCAAAAAGACAGCTCTTCCTCTTGTGAAGAAGAAAGTGTAGACTATGATTAGGTGCAGGGTACCACAAGAACAGCCACTTACTCCACAGGCCAAGAACACACACATACTGACAAAGATTTCCATGTATTTGGCAGCAAGGCAGGGCTGAATAATTGTATTTGAGGCTGGCTGTGGTATTACTTCGTAGCAAAATTTTGCCTGAACTTAAGAAATGATTTGAGCGAAGGTAGTTCTATACAATCTCCATGGCATTATGGCCATCTTGGCTTGGTAACACTTGACCAGATGGTAACACATTGATAAGTAGTTCTACTGACGTTATAGCAATTAGTCTGTTGGAAATGCCAATACTGAACACAAAGGCAGTCCTGGTAATTACCTAGATGAATACTAAGGATGAAGTTTGTTTTCTTTATGTTAATAAGGGGTGAATTGTAGGACAAGTTGATTGAGTTGCATAGTGACTTAAATATGTTGTCAAATTATCACCCCAAACTGTTGATTATAATGTTATTGGTAAAAGCCAGAATAATACATCCCTGCAGCTCTTCCGTCCACTCACTTACCTATTTAAGAGGTAAGCCGATCCATTTCTGCTAAAGAGGATAAGCAACCACTATGGAAACTATTGATTTACATATGTACAGGTAAATGAAATTAAATTTGTGATATGCTGTTGTACTTTATTCAAAAATCAGCAGTATGCTGGCACCTGGAAAGCTTGCAAAAATTCTGAGCCAGGCTCTGATACACTGCAGCCACACTGTCTCAATCTAGTATCTCAAACTATCTTCCATTATTGTTAGCTAATGCAGAGTTTCCCTTTCTGCAGATTAAAAATATTATTCTGATCCCTAAACAGCTAGAAAGGAGCAGTTTGAGAATGGCACAGTACAGCCCACATATGTATCCTCAGCCTTATCAGAAGGCTACATGCCAGCAGTGCAGATTAAAGCCTCTCCTCAGCACCTGTGATTTCTGCAAATGTTCTGTGTGCTACCAGGAAGTTGCAGGTATCTCTCTGGTGAACTACAGTAAAACCAGTTGCCTGGACATGCAAAAGTGCAAGGACAAAATAAAGAGCCTAACAATTAGATTTCACAAATCCTTAGTGGTGTTCTGGAAAAGTCTGGGTAAACTTACTGTTCTAGTAATCAACTAGGATGCTTGTTACTCCTTATAATTTCAATCTGGAATGTAACTATTGCAGACAGCAAATGAGTTAGTCACTAGCAGAAAAAATACGGCAATGTTGCTTGGGAGCCTACACCTCGTCCAGTCAACTGCCAGAACATTAGTAGGTGTCTTGCATATTTCTTACATGTACCTGCAGTTCAAGGAGTTGAGTCTGAAATTTTAAGATATGTATGTAAGAATATTTGCACTGCACTGGTACTACAACACTGGTAAATGCAAAAAGACCCCAGATACCCAGAGTCTTTTCAAAACTGTTAATCTAGTGCTTCTCATAATGCTAAATTCACACACAACTCTTCAAGCAAAAATATTCCTGGGAGACTTTGGTTTTCAAATTCATGTCAGGAGACTAGAGAGGCATTCAGTAGGATTGTTTTAACCAGGGATATGCGTCAGATGAAGCTGCCATATGCTTTGGGTCATTGGCAGATGCCAAAGGAGATGATAGCAAGATCAAAAGAGAAAGGAGATAAAAAAGAGCAGGGGGTTAGCAAAGCGCATCTTATTTTCTTATTTCTGGTCCACTCAGGAATGATGATTTTTCAGGTGGGAGAAGAAGCTTAGTGGGCACTGAAAATCTTCAGATCAGAGCTTCACAAATTGTAACACATGCCAGTGTTGGCATATAGACCATTGCCAAGTGGCATGCTGTCCAGCAAAGAGGCAGGAGCTGCTACTGCCGTGGTGGCTTCCAAGAGTTACTTCAGCTATTACACTTCTTTCTCCTCAGGTTGGCCAGGTCCCCTGGAGCACACTACCAGAGGTCTTTTTATAGGTACTTACTGAGTCCTCCTGCAGTTTACACTGTATACATGATCCACTTCCGGATACCTCATATATCTGAGGTAAGATCTAGGCTATTTCAAATTCTACACTCAAGTAATTCTGAGGTAAAATCATTACACCCAAGGTGAGTTGTTTCCTTCAAGTGCAGTTAATATTGCACTACAATAATAATTTTTATTATTCTTAATTAAGACTCTTGCCTTTTATGACTTTTAATTTTTATAATTACTCTGTCAAATTCACCACTAATGGGTTCCCTTATGATAAAAAGCTAGCTTTCTTCTTCATGTTTCCATTTCTTTGTTACGTTCTTATGAGCTTGCAAATCTGTAAGCACTTTGCGCCATTTGTGATCCAATGTAGGGAGGTCATGATGTTTTTAAGGAGCTGGAATTCCAAAAAATTCATTTTGTATTTTAGTTTTGATTATTGCCACTTAAGTATAATTGCAATATCCAGCCAGTTAAAAGTTCAGTTTCATTGGAAATTGCTTTTTTTTCAGTAAACCTTGCTAATCAAAAATGTATGAGCAATGCTTTCATAAGTAAAAGAACAGTAAAATACTCTCATAAGTAAGATAAAATAAAAAATGGAGAGTGAACAACTTTCTGTTCTAACATGGCCATCTGTCATTTGTAAAGACATCACCCCATTAACCTGTCTAATCAACTCCATTCTTTTTTCAAAGTTGGTTAAGTAAGTTTATGAGGAGACATAGATGTTCATTTGATTAAATCTGTTGTAAAACAGCCTCCCTGGTGTTCTGCTTTGTGTGCATTTACACATATAAAGGTAATTACAAGTACACATCACTACTGTAAATTCCATGCTTGTCATATTACAGTACATGACATTTTCATTTCCTCCTGATGAAAATGAAATCTGATATTTTCTGTTCAAGCAATAATGACCAATTAGAGTTTGTTATTATTAATGTTTGTCCTAAAATGCTCCAAGTCATGAGGTGGTTTCCTCCTAAGAAGCTGAATTTCTGATGTGAAAAAAAGTTTTTGACATGTTGCTATTCCACCTTCAGCCTCTGCCTCTCAAGTCTGGTTATTCCTTCAGGAAGACATGGAAAGCCCACTGTGTAGGCAAGAACGTTACTGAGTTCAAGTTTAAAGTGGAGAGCTGTAGTAACATTGATTCTCCTCATCAGAAATTTCTGAAGCCTACCTCTGATCTTTCCGCCCTGACAATTTGCTTTTATCTCAGGGACCAGAGCAAGCGAATGTAGCTCTGCAAAAGACAGTCAGTTACGTTGCATCAGTTTCTGATATGATTTGGGCAGAAATCTTCAATGCCTTCAGATCCTACCAGTAATTGGAGAACTTTTTGAAACTCACTCTTTGAAGAACTGCCAAAGGAGTGAATACAAATAACTGTGCTATATCTGGGAACCACAATAGGAAAGCTCTTATAATTTGCAATCACAGTTTAGGTAAGTAGCTGAAATACCAAATATGTTTTAAAAGCTTTATCAGTCACTTAGATGAGATTCAAATAAGTGATATTTGATAAAATAAACCACTGTCAATTTCAGCATTTGGATATTTTGTTTCAATAGAGATGTATTGCCTGATTCTCCTTTTATTTAAACTAATTTTGTATGTGTCCTGAAATCCTGAGATGAGTGGATTTACACATACAGAGAATTTTTTGTAATGACCCTTTAACAGTGACTGAAAGCACTCTTATTTTTAGAGGAGCATTGACCACTGGGTTTGAAACCCAAACCTCTTTACATTTTATGTGAAATCTCTTCCCAGCAGAAACTCTCCCCTCCACAAATAGCTGGGGAGAAGGGCAACACACAAGCCCACAATGAAGAGAAGATGAAAGAAAATTCCAGATCATATGTGGAGGCAGAGAGAATTTAAAAAGAGCAAGTAGCTGGGAGCATGTCACAACACATCAAATCATGATGGAAAGGCAGAAGACAACTTTTGGAGTGTTCCATTTGGAAGATGGTAAAAGATCTGCTCTACTCTCACTGAAATCTGATGAAGAAAGCTTGCAGAGAATCTGTTGGGGATTATTACAATTCAATGAGTGGCCAGCACATCTCCTGGCTGATCTCGGGGTATGGGAAATTCAAAGGCAGCTTAAACATATTCATCCAAACCCAAATACACACCCATTATCTTGTCTCAAGCACAAAAATAGGAGAATGGAACATTTGTTCCTGGATCTTTCCTGTCCACTCCCTCCTCTTTCCCAGTTTTAAGTACCTGTGGCATGGTCATAGATAGAAAATGGCAAATGTTTCATCATCTTTTTCTTTTCCTGGAGAAACCTGACACTTTGAAAAATAAGCAGTAGGCTTATGCCACCCTTACTGTCTGAAAGCAACTGGATGTCATGTGGCAGCTCAAAATTCTGGTGAGTATAAAGTCACAGAGAAACCTATCATGAATGCTAACCCAATGCTGGTAATTTAAAAAATGGCATGATTTTGCACAGTTTGAGAACTACTTTACTGGCTCTTGCTTTTTCTCAGAAGTGAAGGGAGATGGTAGTAGCAAAGAGTAGACAAAGCAGTAGTAGACTGAAAACTCTGGACTTCAGCTTGTTCAGGGAGCTAGCAGACACAGTATCATGGAGAATGCTCTGAAGGGCAAAGGGGTCACAGAGAGCTGGTCAGTCTTCAAGGACAACCTCCTCAAAGCACAATCCTGAACGGCAGGAAAATAGGCAGACATAGCAGGAGGCCAGGTTGGCTGAATGGGAGACTCCTGGGTTCAAATGCAAGAAGACAGCGTATGGGGGGTAGAAGTGAGGATGGGCTCCCCAGTAGGACTAGAAGTATTGTGGACATGCAGGGATGGAGTTGGGTTGGTTAGGCACTGGAACATGCTGCCCAGAAATGTGGAATCCCCATCCTTGAAGATTTAAAAAACTTGACTGTAGAAGACTCTGAGTAACCTGATCTAACTTTGAAACTAGACCTGCTTTGAGGAGAACCAGATGACTTCCAGAGGTCCTTTCCCACCTAAATTACTCTATGACTCCAAATTCTTCATAGAATCACAGTCATATGGTTCAACCTAGACCAGTTGCTCAGGGCCTTGTCCATTTGGGTCTTGACTACAGGTGCTCTACTCCCAATTTTAATTTACATATTTAAAATCAACCCAATTTAAATGTAATCCTTGCTGCTTAATTTCTTGTAGTCTTTCTTTTCAAGTTGCTGTGTGAAATCCATGCACCATTACGTAGGTTTTTTTCTTGGAGGAGATGTCAGTTTTCATAGCAGAATCTGCCTCTTCATGAGGATTTTAAAGATGGGATCAATTAACAGAAATTGATTTAATATAGGTTCAAATTGTTTTTCTAACAAAATACAGACCAGAGACTACATTTCAGTTGTTTCTTTTTATGTGTATGGGCAGTTTATGTCTAGAGGCAGTTTATAAGAGTATAATGTAATATTTTGAAATGAGAAGTACTTCATGATATTGTTAGAAATTGTCTCATTTTGACAACTGGTAGTTATAAAAAAAGAAGTTTATGAATATTTTCTGATATCCAGTCACAGTAAGGGAAAAACCTATGTGTTAGCATAATGGAAAATACATGATATGAGAGTGTCAGGCCTTTCCTACAACATTCACTGCACTCTTATTCAACAAGTTATTATAAATGGGTCTAAGAATATTTACAGTAGGGAAGCGGACTATACAACTTCTTGATGGCACTTCCTGTACAATACTTCTGTAATTTCTTTGTCAGGATATCACATTATTGCACACCTGAGCTCAGAGTTGAGATATCTTTCTGCATAAGCCCACGCCTATTAAAATGCACTAAGGAATCTTTAGTTAGAACATCCCATTTAGCTGAAAGAGACACAGAAAAGAAACAGTAGTAAAGTTTACATTTTTGGGGAGAGCAGCTAGACAGATTTTGATGACAATGTCATAAGCTTTATTTTTCTGAATATACTTCCAGTAGGATGGCAATGTTATTTATCCATTTCAAAAGGATCTCTCTTTTTCAACCTAAGATATATCTTAAAAAGATACAAAACTAAAATAGATTTTATTTAGATGTTATTAAAATGTTATTATTTAGTTACATATAACCTCACTGTCTGAATTTGTAACTATTGAAGATGGAAGTCTTGCTTAAGGAAATGAGCAAAAACTAAATAAAGGATTTGGGATTCAGCTCTAGGAAATAACCATAAGTATCCGCATGTTTTTAGAGACCTGAATCACAGTGTTAGGAAACCATGAAAGTTGTGGGGGCCTGGATATAGTATTATTCCAGTGATATGTCTTTTTTCTGCTTTTTGAAAATGAGTTTTCCACTAAGATTATGACTGCCAGATTTCCTGCACCATTTTTTACCCTCAAATATCTTAGAGGCTCCCATCATCTTAACACAAAGTCTGAAAAGAATGACGTGGCGCCCGGACCACCTATGTGCCTGTTACTGTGACACTTCAGACCACTGGTAGGCTGAAGACCTACTGAAACCCTTGTGCGAGTGAATAGCCTTGCTCCCCGCTTACTAAATTCATTTAACTAGCTACATTGTCAGCTGACACTGCCAGCCATGCATTCTTTGAGATGAAACATGTTACTCTTTAAATAATAGTGTACATTGAAATATTTTTTCCTTCAAGGAAAAAAGAATCATAGAAATATCTTTAACTGTGGCATGTGATCTTTTCTATTTTTAATGTATCTGCTCAGCACAACTGATGATTAGATAAATCGACATTCAGTCACACACCTTTTAGACAAAAGCTTTTAAAGTCACATTTTCTTTTCTTAATTTGAAAGGGGTGAAGGATAAAATGCATGAGAAAAGTCAGATTTTTCTGCCAAATGCTGCATAGCGGAAACCTTCTTGTATAATGAAGTGTTAACTAAGTCATGCTTTTGCAGAATGATTTAAAATGTGATTCTACCACCAAGAGATTGTAAAAAAAAAGCAGGGCTCCATGGTGTCTCAGTAATTTTAGTATAAAATACGCTGAGTATGCAAAGAAAAAAAGGTGGGAATGTTTGTTTGGGGATTTTTTCCCCTCCTAATTTCCAGTCCTCCAAACTCCTCCTTTGAGTTTTTTGCATCACATGCATCATTACCTGGAATAAATTATCATCATACTAAATTGCATGATTAACTATAGCTGAGTTGGCAGTAGGGGGAGAGAGACTTTAACTTGCAGCATAAGCAAATTTGGTAGGAAATAACTGATAAAGAAAATAATCTCATTAGAACACTTTTAACAAAATAATCTTTTAGAGAAGAATCAGAGATTTAAGGTAAGGATAACGATAAGATAGAACAGCCTTGTCTAAAAAAAAAAAAAAGTGATATCCTGGTTCCAAGAAAACAAACTGCAATCAAAAACAACCAGTTTTATGGAAAAATATCAGACTGTTCTATAAAAATAGTATTTAAAATTTCAGAAAATTGAGAACAACAGAAATAAAAGCAAAATCTTGAGAACAAATTATTTGCTTAGCAAAAAATGAAGAGAGAATAGTTTTTTTCAGTGCAAGTACTTTACACAGAAATCTTCTAAGACAGGTAATTCTGAATATTAGGAGATACTGAAGTAGAATTTAAAAGACCAGCAGATTATAGAGCACAGGAACTATCTGGCCCCACCCTATTTAATTTGCATAAGTAAAAATTAAGAGACTGCATGTAACCATTCTGTATGGAGATATATTTAAAACACATGATTTTTAATTTTACTTAAAAGCAATCAAAATTAAAAATTAAAATATGTACATGCACAGAGACAATGTTTTGCAATTAAATCAATACAGCTGTGCAGCCACATGCAAAAACATGTCAGCTGTAGCAACAAAGCAAGCAGGCAAAAATTATTATTTAAAATAAATTTCTGAAGTATTGAGACAAATGCTACTCTATGGAATTCCACCTTCAGAATCAGTTATGCAACTTCATTATAAAAACAGCCATCAGAAATCTTATTTTGATCTAAATTGTAAATCTCCTTTCCTTATAAAACTGGCATAACACTTGCTTGTATCTGTCTTGAGAACTTAGGTGGCCCCCCATTCCCAGAGTATTTTGGCACCTTTCCATAACTGATGAAAACCAGGGCTCAGTGTGTGACCGTACAGTGCTACCAGGTTTTCCCTATCATATGACATGGGACCACCACTAATTGCCATGGGGAGAGAATGAGGAACTATAGTCTCACTGCCCCTTTTCTAACTCCATTAAACTTGTCCTTAAATCCTCTTATCATATATGTAGGGTAGAGGAGTGTATTATCTTTTTCTTACTATTTTTAGTTAGGTATCTATATCGGGTGGATGCTTAAATGCCTTGAAGAATATGGGCTTAAGTGACTGTGGTCAATATCACATAGAAATCTTGAAGAGGATCTTTGAAGCTACATCCTAACCATTGGACCTCTTTCTTCCCAGTGAAGCACACTTCTCCTCCTTTCTGTACACCCCACTCCCTCATAACTACACCTACTTTAGTGCACCCAGACCCTATCCCCTGCGTCTATGATGCTAGTTCTGTTCGGTGCCCAGAAAATCAGTAAGTCTTTGAGTGAATGCACCTGCAAGCTACACTATTGGAGCCTCAGAGTTAGTCGTTAGCAGTTGAGTCATGTGTGCCAGCACTTCAAATATCTGGTAGGTAAAATTGTATTATACTGTGATCTGATCCTCAGCAGATCATGAGGTACAGAAGTCCTTGCTCCAGGTGACTTTCCTCCTAGGACTTGCTGGGCCATCATCCTTTAAATACAAAATGAAATGAGTCCAGCCACCTTAGACATAGATCTAGCGCATTTGTTCACATCATTGTGCATGTGTCCCGTGCCCAGTCCACAGGACTTCACAACGAACTCTTCAGATAAATCTGATTAGACAGATTATCCATCACAGCAAAGGCAGCCTTGTCCAACCACAGGACTTAGATACTAGCTCTACCTGTGCAGCTCATTTTCAGAATCTCCCCAATTAATCCTCCAAAGCTGCAGCAGAAGGAAAAAAATGGTGATTTTCTAGGGGGAGGGCAGATATGGCCCATGGGAATCTCCCTTCCCTGCCCACAGCACTGGAGAGCAAGCCACAGCAAAAGACCATTTTTACAGCAATGGTGCAAAAGGGGCTGGAAATGCAGTGTGCTGCCCCATTATTTTTAGCACTGGGAGATGATCCCTGCTTGCAGTAGGTTTTTTTTATCAGTAATTTGTGCATTATGCCATAATGTTCTGCCACTGTTATTCAAAATATTTCCAGTATTTTTAATTGGTGAGGACCCAGGAGGGAAGAAAGCCGTATGCATACAAGGAAATAAAAACACAGAGGTTCTAATGTGACCTCCAAGTTTCAAAGGAACTAGGAAAATACTGTCAAATGATATATAAGGTTGTCTGTACCTAGATTTAGACTCTGGTATAAATACTTATAGCATACTAAATAATGAAAATTCAAAGCAAAAGCAAAGACAGAACATTAAATAGGCTATCGCAGTGCTATGAAAAAACCTCTATAATGACCAGGAACAAGCACTGCTTGGCAAAGCATTCAGACCCCAATTCATTCTGCCTAGATTACACCTGAATTGATGACTAATGTTACTCCAGTTAACCAGATGAAATTTAGGTTTGATTAATCTGTTCCTTAATTGCTGCTAATTGTAGGTATAAGTAAAGAGTTATATAGCACAATCTAAACACATTTCCTAAATTAGAGGCTTTCATGTATAATGTTAATGTAAGTGAATTTGCCACAGAAGCAGGATATCTAGCATGCAGTGCAGAGATACAAAGTTCTTTTTGCTGTGCTAGTTATTTCTGTAGATTCACCTTGTCAATAAGATTTGTTAATCCAGAAATGCAAAAACAGTTGTATGCAGTTATCTGGGAGGAGGAGATTAAAAATGAACAGCTTGTGTTTTACATTGATCTTAAGGTGTGTGAAATTTGTGAATAGTATATATAAATACCCTTTAGTATGCTTTATTGCAACTAAAACAAGAGGGAAGATTGACTTTTTATATCTAGTAAGAATAATATTTCTGGTTTAGATACTAAGTAAAATGCTGATAATTCCTTCCTGAAATATGAACACATAAATAAATTATACAAGAATACTTATTTTGTTATACAGTATATTCATAAATATTAGATCTAAAAAAGTCTCAATTACAGAAAACAACAAAAGCTAGCTAAGTCTCTTGAGGTTTTCCTCTTATGGAAAAAAAAAAAAGTGATCATGTTTGGATTCTTAAAAGTTCTGTCCAGAAGTTAAACATGATTATATAAATTGACTGCATAGATTAGAAAGGAAGGCCCAACACTACAGTAAGATTTTTGGAGAAAGTTTTTTGTTTTTAATCTGATTGGTTTAAAAGTATATGTTAAATAAAGCAGGATTTCTGTTGATTACTTGATAACTAAAAAAAACTTGCACCATTCTAGTGAAGTCTTTTTGATAGGAACTGCTAGTTCTTGGTGGCTAGTTCTTGGTGGCTATTAATCTTGTGGTACCTATTTTTTTAAACTTCCTAGTTAGGAACACACTTTCAAAAAAAATCTCTGACAGCTGTAGCAAGACTAAAATGTTATAAAAAGCATGATCATTTAAATAGAATTCCATTTTGTTTAGATTGGAAACATGAAAGGACAAGAATGAACAAGACTGTCATGCCATTTTTAGAAAACAAAGTCATATCCTGAAGTGTTGACTGAGCTGTATGCTTATAGCTCTCCTTGACTTTAAAGTTGCCCTTTATTTCATCTGTGCTGTGTGATAAGGGCAGTGGTTTCTCCTTTCTTCTAAACTGTAGAAAGATCTCTCTTAGGGACTGATTTGATTAGGGAAGCTGAGAATAGGCAAGTTTCTGATACTTACATTGTTCCTCTCTTCTGTAAAAATTAGTAGAAAAGCATACTGCAGCATCCCTCCATGTAAAGAAAACTGATGGCAATGGTCAGTAGTGTCTGGTGGCAGAGATGGAGTCTCAGAACTATTGAGCAGTTTCATGGGAAATGGAGAAAGCTGGAGGAGGAGATGGAGATCTTGATTCCTATACATTTTCAAAGATTTATAGGGAACTGGATGAAAGGGCCTGACTTCTGCATTAGGAAACTGCATCTATTCCTAGGTTGGGGTTGCAACCCCTTAGGAGGCAAATACACCTTTTTGCCAAAATTCTTTTTCCACAAAACCCTCCTGTTATGAATAGAGATGCTAGACCGTTGTAATTAAAGTGAGAACTTCTTTCCACATGCTGAGCTGGCAGCAGCTAGTTTCCTAAAGAAAGCAACTATATTTATGATGCTAGCAATAAAATACCTTACAGTAAACAATCTTAAATCTCATTTACTAAGTGTTTGCCTAGAGGCAATCTCTAGGATTGCTGTGTGTAATTTAGTCATGGTGAGATAAATTTTTTACTTGTAGAACTATCAAACTTTTTCAGCAGAAAGGATGCCATTTTCTTCAGCTCATTTTTGCCTTTTTCCCCCTCTTCCACTCCTATCTGAAGTGCTGATTTAGTTACAAGGTAATTTCAAGGATCTGAAAATGCCTGAGTTCTGCATTGTATCCGAACCAGAGAACAATACAAATGATTCCTGGTATTTCCTAGAAATGGCTGATTTTTGGAGAAATTATTTTCTTGTTCAGCTAACAACAAAGAAACAAAGATTCTTGGAGCACTGCTCAACAGTAAGTGTACGTAGGGCTTCGTGGGATGCTGCTGTGTATTTGTGGTAGCCAGCTATACCTATGAAAAATTAGGGCAAAATGCTGCTCCAAGCACAGGAGTGAAAGGCTGTGGGGTTATTTGCAAAAGAAAAAAATTGACAAGAGCAGCATCTAGGACCTTTTTTTTTTTTCTTGAAAAACTAATACACTGTTGAAGGAGATAAATGTTTTGTCATCTTCTGAACTTAAGAGAAGTTACTTATGTTTCCATGCCCCAACTTCCTAAGTTTCCTTCCTTCCTAAGGAAGAGGAAGGGAACAAGAGGAAATTTTACAGGGCATGGTTGATGGTGGGGGGACAGGGAGAGTCAAGAGTGGCCCTGTGCGTTGACTATTTCAGCAGTGAAAGACGGTTGGAGGGGAAAGGCAGCAAGACAACATATAACAAGCCTGCTTGGAATGCCTGTTGATTCCTTTTGGTAATCTTGGTACCTCTGCTTATGCCTGGGTTCTTCAGGAAGATGTATGGAATTAGAGTATACAACTGTGGAGAAAAATGTGTGGCTTTTTCTTTGTGCATCTTCTTGCAGGAATGGATGCTAAAGAACCAGAATGAAAATAAGGAAGAAGGAAAATAAGGATATAAGGAATAAGGAAAAAATAAGTGTGTTCTACTCGCTGCAACAACAACCTATTTCCTGTGAGTGGAATTCTGAAAATGCTTCAGTACTATATAAGAACATTGAGAATAATTATAAAAGGTGCTGTCTTCTTAATTGTAGTGGTTACTGTGCAATATTTAATTAATACTATATTGTTTAGAATCCATTATCAGTTCAGTGTTTCATAGAGGGTTAAGCCATTGATTATTTAATGGCAATTAGTTGCCATTAATATCTTAACTTTGAGACGATCCAGCTTGTCTGCAACAAAGCTATATTTGGGGTTGAGGGGGGAAGAGGGGTATCATCTCCAACTGGGAAGTCTCTTAACCACAAAGCTTGATTTAATTAACTACTCTCTGATACCTATATTTAGAAAGCTTTGCTCTTTTTAAGAATTAGAGCAAGCCAACCCCATTCAATTATCACACTCAACAGGAAAGTGACTAAAAAAGGAAAAAATAAAAAGGCACCAGGTCCTTCAGCTTAGTTAGAGAATTGCAGGCAGAGTTCTGCAGTTTGAGAACTAAGAAGGAAAGAGAGGAAGGTGAATTCTCTATTCATTGCAAAGAAGGTAGGAAGGAAGGGTGAAAAATGCCTCCTGGAGACATAGTTCATAGCAGATAGACACTCTGTTCTGACAACCTGCCTGTTGAGACAAAGAAATTCTGTTGAGAGAGAAAACCAAAACCCAACTTCCTGTGTGTCAAAGTTTGGAATCATAGAAAAAGCTAGGATGTGAAAAACTTTGGAGGTCATCCAGTCTGACCCCTGCTCAAAACAGGGCCAACTTCAAAGTTAGATCAGTCTTAAATGCACATTTCCTCCTGAAGAAACTATGTAAAGACAGAAAAAATAAATAAATAAAGCCTTTAACTGCTAAAGGCCTTTGAAGTATTTGCTCAGCTTTCCAATTCTTTTGAAATGCTGGATGGTAGCATCTGGCAGAAGTGTCAGGCTGATTGCATCAGGTTCATTGTGGCTTTATTTCCAGCAGGCTTTCTAAGGTTCTTGCTGGGCACCTCTCCTCCTCGGATTTTATTTTTGGTGTTTCCCCCCTGCAGATCACCTCCCTTTTCAGCTGGTTCCAAACTCATTTAGGAGGGGAGTATCAAGACAATAAAATCTCTGAGGTTGGTACATGGAGGAACCTTAAAGCTCAGGAAGCCTTCAGTTACTGTGCAGGGTAAAGACCAAGGACAGTTACTGTCAGGTAAACAGGTCAGTTGTGGTATCTGACTGAGAAACTACTAGGAAATTCAAGAAGTTCTCCTCAGGAGATACGTAGTTTCAAGAGCTATAAGAGGTATTTTATTAGTGCAAGTGAGATTTTAAAGTTAACTCTGTCTGCTGCAGGGAATCCTAATTAATATTGTGCCAACAAAGCAGAATAATTGAGATGAGGCTCTTGCAGCTCTGCAGCCTGGAGAAGGAGGCTGCAGCTTGTCATAGTGGGGGTCACTTTACCCTGCCATTCAGGAGAAAAACATGAAGACTTCTTTTCTTCAAGCCTGATTACCTAAGAGGTAGTGAGCAGGAGGTCTGCTCTTGTCTGATTAAGTTCTCAGTCTGATAGGGTGAGGTACTGATAGAATCCAGTTGCTTTAGGCATGCAGATGAAATTCCAGGCTGGCATGAAAGAAATTGATGAAGTAATCAGAACTCTGCCTGCTGCTCTGGTTTCGTTTGTAAAATATAACAGATGGTGTTTGTGTGGCTGACAACTGCCCCTTCCCAAGTGCAAGATTTTTATTACCTTGGACATGTTGTAACTCATGAGTCATAACAGATTCACAAGCCCCAAGCAGCTCATGCCCCAGCCTCAGACCTGTGCGGCAGGCAAGCAGCTGTAACACTGCAGAGGGATGGAGCCAGGATCTGCTGCCATGCCCAAGGCTACCCATGCTTCTGGTCTGGTACACCAGTTGTCAGGCAGCTGGTTAGTTTAATCTGTGGTCTGCTGAGCACCTGTGCCCGGCATGCAAGCACCCAGAGTGGGACGTGGCCTGTGCTGCGGCTGGTGTGACAGCGTATTGTACGTAGTGATGGAAGGCAGACCCGCCAGGCAGCAGCCTCGTGTGACAGCCTCTTCCCGCCATGTAACTCCCTGTGCTTTTCTTATGCCCTTGGCATGTGACTCAAGTTGATGAGTGAAAGAACATGAAAGCAGGAACAAGTAATTGAAGAGCTGAACTTGGAATGCTTTGAGTGGGTGTTTGGACATTTCTGTTACAAAGCAAACTACTAAGAAACACAGCCTGAACATCTCACAGTATTAATTATTGTGCTTGCAACACTTTTATCTAAAAGGATTTCCTGTGTCTGGGATGTAGGAATCATATGATGTCAACACTTAATTATGTTCTGTGTTTGTTTGTTTTTTTACAAGTTTTGCCATGATTATGAAGACTAATTTGTAACTATCTCTGAACTAAGTATGTAGAATACATATGGCAATATTTGTCCATGTCTGTAAGAAGCATGATGTAACACCCTGGAAAGCATGAGCTACAATTTAAGTTGATTAATCATGATGAAGCTGAAGGGGGTCAGTATGATTATCCAACCTGACCTTCTGTATAACTCAAACCACAAGTCTTCTTTAAATGAATTTCCATTTGAGCCAAAACATACCATTAGGAAAAAACACCTATTATCAACTTAGAGATGCCTGGGGCAGGGAGGGGAAGGGGTAAAGGCAGTCTTTAAGTTGTTCCGAAGTCTAATTAGACTTGTGGGTTTTTTTTAATGCCTTATTTCTAATAAGCATTCACGTATTGTGAATTTACAGTTGTTGGATCTCACGTAGTCTATCAACCAAAGGTAAGACAGCCTTTTACGATCATATTTCCCTTCCCCATGTAGGTACTTAATGGCACAATTTCATTTTCTCTTTGTGAAGCTTTGTAAAGTGTCCACGTAAATTTTAAGTGTGAGGGAGTTTGTTTGTAAAACTTCTCCACGTTTTTTTCATCGTCTCTTTTATTCTCCTGTCGGGGCACCGAATAGTGGCGGTGGCCGCAGCGGTGCCAAACGTGCGGTGACACACGGCCTCTCGCCGCCAAGGGCCCTCCCTGGCGGGCTAGTGCTTTGCGCCTCAGTGCTTTGCCCTTTTTCGCCCTGTTGCGGGTGGCTGGCAGCTGCACGCTCCCTCCTGACGGGGCGCACAGCGACGACGCGCCGGCCGGGCTGCCTTCTCCCCCCGCGCCCGGAAGCCCCGTTGCTCGCGTAGCGCCCGGCCCGGCCCGGCCGCCGCCCTCCCGCTCTCGCGAGAGGCGCCCCGCTCTCGCGACATCGCCGCCGCCGGAGCTCTCGCGCGAGCGGCGCTCTCGTAAAATCTCGCGCGAGCGGCGGCTTCCGCCCTTTCCGTCGGCGGGGCGGCACCATGGCGGTCGGCAAGAACAAGCGCCTCACTAAAGGCGGCAAGAAGGGCGCCAAGAAGAAAGTGTACGGCGGGCCTGGGGGCGCCGCGCCGGGGCGGGGGGCGCCGCCGTGCGGGCCGCCGCGCCGGGATGCCGCGGATGCGGGGCGGATGGCGGCGGGCCGCGGATGGCGGCGGCGGCTGTCATGGCGGCGGCGGGAGCCGGCCCCGGTGTGGCGGTTGGCGGGGGGGAGGGGGCTGCCCTGCGGCGGAAGACCGGGCCGGGCCGCAGCCTGGCGGGGAGGCGGCGGGGCCGGGTCTGGAGCCGGCCGGCGGCGTGCGTGGCGCTGGGGCGCGGGGCTGCGAGCGGAGCGGAGCTGGGCGGCCGCAAAAGCGGGGCCACTCTGAGGCGCGGGGCGGGCTGCAGCTTTTCCCTGGTGCCTGTTAAGTGCTGCACTCCGGGGTCTTTAACTGAAGTGAGGCCTTAACAGAAGTGTTAAAATACACTGCTTGTTTTATCTAAAAATGACAGCCTGAACTGTAGCACTGTATTGCTTTTCGACGTTCTAGCCCCGTGATGTGTCCGAAGTTGGTTTCCTTCTTTCTGAAGTACACTAGAATTTACGTATGCTTCATTATCAAGTACAGTATTAACTGTGACTTCATATACTTATTAACCTGTCCATCTTAAGCTTGAAAACACAAAATTTTGAAGTTTGCATTTCCATTTCACAAAGCGTATGGGGAGGAAGTACTTACTTCAGCCAGCTTTAACCCAAAAAATGAGTGAAAATCTTTTTTGCTTTTATTTAAATTAAGGGTTGATCCCTTCTCCAAAAAGGACTGGTATGATGTCAAAGCACCAGCAATGTTTAATATCCGAAACATTGGAAAGACACTTGTCACCAGAACTCAAGGAACTAGTGAGTAGAGTGGTATTATGCAGTAGATGCATGTCTGTTTGTTCTATTTGATAGTACTAAATGAGAATTGGGTGAAGAAATGGTGACAAATAATTCTTGTTCACAATAGTATAAGGTAACGTAAAATAAAAAAAGGAAAAGTTCTAACTTAATTGCTTGATTCCAGTAATCTTTCTTCAGTTGACGAAGTTGTTTAAACCAATGGGCTTGGTTGCAATGATTTAAAGGGGGAGGTTAATGCAGTGTGACCCTTGTTGGCACAAGAGTAGCAAAGTGTGGAAATGATATGGAAAAACATGCCTGAAGTTTGTAGTAAATAGCTATTGAGGTAACAGTGAATTTGAGAAAAGTTAAGAATTAAGGAATCATTCTGAATATCAGAGCAGGAGATGTGGAGACTGTCACAGGAGGCTGTGGTCATAATAGGATCATAGAGACTTTTTCTTTGGAAGGGACTGAGATCTCAAGCTTTTATGCAAGAGATCTTTGTCATGTGTAGAATTGCAAACATAATGGGAGCGTATGTAAACTTACTACTGAACGGGTAAAGGATTTTATTAATATATATAATACGAGGTATGGGTAATGCTTAGGTTGGTAGGGAAAGGAAACATTTGTTAGTGCAGAGTGATCTAGATGTAACAAAATGTTCTTGAATGGTTAGCCGCATAGTATGGCAAAATACTTGCGTTCTGCTTTCCCACTTGTATTTTAAGGTATGCAAATTCTTAATACTGTTTTAAACTATGCATGTGAAACGAGTAAAATTAGGGTCACTGCAAACAGTATGAGTCAGCTAATATTAAAATGGTACATTGTTAGAGGCAGAGCTGTGAAATGACTTGACTGTACTCAGATGTTTGTTACTTCTTTATCTTTGAGCACATTGCTTTTTATGTTTATCTTTTCATTATTGTATCTCAAAATACTTTGCAACCTCTCCCCCCTTTTTTTAAACTATTAGGAATGCTGGAATTTACACCGTACTGATGTTTGTTTTTAGTATCTGACTTATTGTAGAAAGACTCCTCACAAAGTTAATAAAACAAGATACTTCTTTAAGTTGATTTATTTCTGTTTAAGGCACATACAAACTTCAGAGTTACAAAGATAGTGGCATCACCTATTATTAGAACACATCAAATGGAAGTTCAGCATCTATCTAGTTTGAATAATACTTTTCTAAGTATAAAAAAAGGTATTTTATTTTGTTTCATAATACAGAAATCGCCTCTGATGGACTTAAGGGTCGAGTATTTGAAGTGAGTCTGGCTGATCTGCAGAATGATGAAGTTGCCTTCCGTAAATTTAAACTGATAACTGAGGACGTTCAGGGCAAAAATTGTCTGACCAACTTCCACGGAATGGACCTAACTCGGGATAAAATGTGCTCCATGGTCAAGAAATGGCAGGTAAGTAGAGAATATAGTCTGCATTGCTAGCATTGTTGCTAGTATCTTTAGGAAAGAAAGTCACCATTGATATATTTTAAACTTATGTTTGAAGTGGCATCAGCAGATACTAGTGAATGTCAGATGTATATTTCTGAGAAACCTCTCTGTCATGTTGAAGATACACGACTATGTTTCTCCTTTAGACAATGATTGAAGCCCACGTAGACGTCAAAACTACCGATGGTTACCTGCTGCGCCTCTTCTGTGTGGGTTTTACAAAGAAGCGTAATAACCAGATCCGCAAGACTTCGTATGCCCAGCATCAGCAGGTTCGCCAGATTCGCAAGAAGATGATGGAAATCATGACCCGAGAGGTGCAAACCAATGACCTCAAAGAAGTTGTCAATAAGCTGTAAGCTTTGGTTATGTTATTCTCTCCACCACCACCATTTTAATTATTTGTGTTTATTTATTGAGTACTCACTGTACTAGTGCTGCACTTACTGTGTGACATAGAACATGCAAGGTATCTCATCTGTGTTGAAAAGCTAATGTGCCATTTTCTTTGCGTGCTCTCTGTCTCAGCATCTTGTTTGACTTCCATTAACAATTGTGTTTGTATAAATGTGAAATCAAAATCTTGGAGATATTTTTGATTCATATTTCTAAAATTGTAATTTTGATCAGCTGGAGTTGTGAATGTTATAGGTTCTTCTGATCAAATGAAGTTTTTGGAAGTACAGTGTTTGCTTCCAAAAGTCGGATTGCAGATTCGGTGTCAAAATGAGGACGCTTGCATTATATCCCTTATAACATTGCAAAGGAACTATATCTTGTTGCCTAAACATACTTGAAAAAATTGCCAGAGAGTGAAGGTGGTATTGAAACAAACTCCTGCTTAATATTATGTATTCTTAAGGATAATTTTAAATATATGCTGCTGATTAGAAGCAGGTGAAATTTGAGCATTCTGATACTGATTTGCTCTCTGACTTCTCAGGATCCCAGACAGCATTGGCAAAGACATAGAGAAGGCTTGTCAGTCCATTTACCCTCTTCACGATGTCTATGTCCGCAAGGTTAAGATGTTGAAGAAGCCTAAGTTTGAATGTAAGTCAATTACTGCTAACATCTAGGGTTTTAAGAGGGACAGTGCCATTTTAAAATGTGTCTGCTTTTGGATAAAGACTTTTTAAAGCAGCATCACAGCTATAGCAGTTAAAAAGCTTGTCTGTCTAGTCCAACATTGGCTGTCAGGTTTGAAAGCCAAGTAGTGGTTATTCAGTTTGGAACATTTTTATGTTCTTGTCTGAAGAAGCTACCAAATGTTTAAAGGTTCTGGTTTGGGAATGAATGATGACAAAATGTTTCGGTCCCAGATGACTTGAAATGATTTTATTTTCCCATATTCTGACATTCCCAAAACTTCTTTTCTTTAGAGAGAGGGAAAAAAAAAAAAAAGCTTAACTAGATACTTCATTCTGTAACATAGTTATTGCACTGCTAGTTTTTGTCCGACTGTGTCAGTTAATTATGCAGTCTCCTTGCACAAGCTTTGTGGAATTGACTTTATAATACCTCCATTAAATGTTCTTGTGGTTTAATTTTAGATGATGACCAGTTCAATAACTGCTTTAAAACTGCCTTAAGTAGGTGTATCTCTAACCATTTATATTACTTTTTCTTTTTAGTGGGCAAGCTCATGGAACTTCATGGCGAAGGTGGTGGTGCTGGAAAACCCTCTGGGGATGAGGCAGGCGCTAAAGTAGAGCGAGCTGATGGATATGAGCCGCCTGTGCAAGAGTCCGTCTGAAACTAAAAATGGCTCAAAAATAAAGTTTTAATATACAGAACTAGTGTTTGGTTGCCTGTATTGCTACTAGACAGTTTTGATACTGCACTTGAATGGGTTTTTAATAAGGTAAAATTACTACCTTGATTTGGAAGGGGAGGGGGGGAATCCTTAACTGGCTTGGAGATCTGTTTTTCATGATTGGTGTTGCAAGATAGGTGGAACTATGTTGCTTATTCTTTTTTGAAAGGTGCTATTGGAAAGTACAATACTGAGGTTTCTGCATGTATTTTTTTCTACTTATTTTGTTCCTCACAAAAAGAAAATTCTTTTTATGGATGTGTGTAGAAGTTGTAGCTTCAGTTATATTGGTGGTACAAGGTGCTTCAAAAAGCAGCATTGTATAGGGCTAATCTGTAATTAGGATGCCGAAAAGGGAAATGTATTATTCTTGTTTCAGAATTTTCTATTATAAGGGATTCTTAAGGCTTTCTCAGACTGCTCTTGAGAGTTACATGTTTACGCTTTGGGGTAGTTATTTGATGTGACCTCTTTCATGGTATAGATTTGGTCTCTGATATTCAAAGATGTTAATAGGTTTTTAAATTATTTTCATTATGGAAGCAGTAATAAGAGTTTTGAGCAATGTTGAAATGTAGAATATGCTTGAGAGTAGGTTTGCGTGTGTGGCTTTTTAAACCTCTACCTCAGAATTGAGAGGTAACCATCATCGCAGTTGAAAGGCAGTGCTCTACATCCTGAAAATAAAGCACTGAAAAGTTGTTAAGCAAATCAGTAAAGAGCACTGTTGCATTGTCTGGGTTTAAGACGGTGGTCTTGTTTTTGCTTGCTGATTGGCATGTGCAAGCTTAAAAAGTGAAGAGTCTGTTTTTCTGGATAGACCAATGTGTTGCACTGTCAGTATGTTCTGTTCAAAATTAACATGGGATCAAACCTAAGCTTTGTGCTGTTAAACTTGTGGTAAATTTGTGATTTTGAAACTGAGAACAAAATGGTACTCGCTGACCTGTTTTGGGAGGTCTTTTAGGTAGTAGTTGTGGTTCTTACTGTTAGCTGTGAAATCCCTTGGAACAAGAATGTAATGAAAAGTTACAGAATTGTAAAAAAGATATTAGGAAAAAAGTAGATTGAGGGACACTACAGATACAGACTGTACTTTAAGAATTTTTACCTTTTCATAGTGATAAATTTAGATAGTCATAGATGATTCTATTTTGGAATAAAGAACAATGCAAAATCAAAAGCATGTGCTTTAATCAGTTATTCAGAGACTTGTAGGTGACTTCATGTAGTAATTCCAAATTATTATTTTAATAGCAATCCAAATTGGGGTTTGGCCAATGATGCCTTTGGTTTAAGGTATAAAACGCTGTATTGACTCAAGGGTAAGACTTTCTGGGGCAAAGAATCTCTCTCACTTCCTCTTCAAATAGTGCGTGTTTTTAGCCAAAAATCTGGGAACCAGGTACAGTTGCAATACTGGTAGACTGTTGCGGCGGTCAGCTGGCGCTGTATTCCTGCACTTCGCAGGGCTGTGGAGGAGTGAATGAGGGAGATGGAGACCCCCAGGCTGGGGAAGTGCCTCGGTGAGTGTGCTTGGCACCCCTGCAACAACAGGAGCACGGCACTGGGAAGGCTCACAGTGAAGGGGACGGCCACAATGTTATTTCTGTATTCAAAGACATAATGCTTGCTCCCACAACCCTTACATTTCATTGTAAAAATGATTTAAATAGGTTGTAAATAGGTTGCTCTATAGGGATTATAATCAGGATCCCACATACTACTGTAAATAGTTACTGTAGACTGCATTTCACATAGTTGTATCTCCACGGTTTCATTCTACTCAACTGTGGCAAATTCCATTCATTCTGCTGTTCTGTGTAACATTTTTTTGCACTGAATTTTGTGTTTCTGTCATCTTGGTGAGTGAGTTTGATACTCCAGTGAGTCTGAATACAAGCTTTTAAGAGCAAGAATTGAATCTTTTAATTGCCATCTTCTCTCTTGGTGTAAAAGAGTGCCCATATGTGGCATTTGGGATGTTTTATTTTGAGGTAAGTTTATAGTCAATAAAACTATGTTTTAAACAAGGCAGGATTTTTTTTTTTTTAACTGGTAAATCACCTTATGGTAGAATTATGAAACTTAGTGAACTGATTTGTTAATTCATAATAATTTTACTGCTATGATCTGAATATGAATACCAAAATTAGCAAGATACTAAGGTCCATATCATAGATTTGTCAGGGATTAAGTGCTCTAAATGCTGTTGCTGGCAACTTTCCAGTACAGAATTTGGTAGGCAGTGAACACATCCACCTTGAAGGGATCTTTGATTTTCCTCCCAACAGAGCTTTGCTGTGACTGCTCCACAGCTGTTCACTTACAGCCAACAAATATGTAAAGGAAACAAAATATTTTTAGTATTTGCTGGAAAAATAAAGAAGTTCTGATGGGTTTTTTTGGAATTGATCTTAAAGGGAGACACTGGTAAAATACTGTGATTCTTTACAGAATAATTGGTGTAGAAATTTTTGTAAGATCTTGAAAGTGATATGACATTTACTTTGCCTCCACTTTTTTGTTCCTTTTCTTTTGAGTATAGAAATATCTTTGTTATGTAGCTAAGTTTCTAAATAAGTAAATGGGTTAAAGAAAACTTGCAGATTTTTAAGTGGGGAACCTCACTATTTCAGGTCTGAGGATTGTTACTAACAGTTCTGGATAAATTATTACTATAGTATCTGCAAAATCTATATACTAAGCAGAATATACAAAATCTTACTAACAAGAATGATACTTAAAACTGTTGTGACTTAATATTCAGGTAACTTTATTGGATTGTAAATACAGGCCTACTTGTTCTGCTCTTTTCAGTTGTACTGGAAGGATTAAAAAAAAAACTTTAATGACACCAAAACAGGAGAAAAGAATGAGTGTTGCTTTTGATCTACTTTGCTGGTTTGTTTTCATCTATACTGTTGAAGCTGTGTTTTTAAATTGTGCTTACTTGCAGTTCTGAAGTTTGGTATAATGCATTTGTTACTACTTCCAGAGGTAGGCACTGTTTTCCTCTCAACAGTCCTATCTGGTGATACTCCTGAAGCTGTAAATCTTAACAAATTCCCTTTCACTTCTGTAGCAAAAAATGATCCTGAGAATTTTTTACTGGAGTAAAAATCAAACCATGACTTAGAGTAAGTGTGGTGAGGCTGAAAATCCTTGAAGTTACTAAAAGGTTTAATGGAGATGTGTGTGTATATAAAGTCTAGCATTCGAATAAGATCTGTTTCAGAGCCTCCTCCTAGTAATGGAAGTGTGTTGTATTTATCTTTTCTGCTTAGTAGTAACTCCATCAAACAAATCCTGAAGGACTGCAACTGGCCTGTAGTCTTTGGAGATCAGGAGAGTTAGAAATCCTAGATACGCATTTCACTGCTAAATCATTTCTGAGCTCGTTTCCCAGACCTTGTATCCTTTTGTCCTGTTATTTTTTCCTTCCGTTTGTTGGTGTGAGGAGTATATCTTGCAGAAAGTGCAAGAGCATTTTGGAAAATAACAAGAACTTAATTTTGAGTTTGGCTTCAAAAATTGTTCTACTGTTTCATGCTGTGGGTGTTCTCTTTTAAACAGTAGGCTATTTGCTAGCATTGCCATATAGGAGCTTTGGGTAAACGCTATGCTCTATAAAATGATTGCAAATGGAGAAAAGTAAGCAGAAGGAAAATTTTGTGTATTTTCTGTATTTTTTTTGGCTTTTTTGTACAAACAAAAAATCATGGCTTGTGAATAGCAGCAATCAGCAGAGCACGTTTAAGGTATGCTCAGAATTGCTAATCGCTTCTGTTTGTTACCGCTTAGGCTCGGCCTATGGTTTCGCCACAAGCGATCCCATCATAGCGCGAGCAGAGTATTAACTTCCTGTGTGGTGCTAGGTGGTCGCAGGTAGTGAATGTTTTAGGTTCTGCAGGGGGCAAGTGCAATGCACCCGAATCTGAAGCCTTGGCTAAGCTGTGTTAAAGCTGTTGGGAGCCTCTGGGGGTTTTGGATGACTTGTGAAGGGATGCAGTACTGTATTATCTTAATTTTTTTAGCTGTTTGCTTAAACATCTAAGCAGAATAAAACCATCATGCCAAGTGGAGAGCTCAGTTCTCCACAATATATCACGATAAAAATGCAATCATGACTTAATTATATTAAAAAAAAATTTACTGGTTAAATACATTTTTAATTTACAGTGGTACCATAACAAACTTAATGGCCTTGCAACGATTTACTTAAGACACTGTTACTTGTAAACAAAACGAAGTCTTCCTCCTGAAGGTATTTCCAGAGGATGGGTCAAACAATAGAAGCCTGGAGTGTATCAAAACCATTCTCTATCATACTAATAATGTATCAGACTCTAGCTGAATTTCAGGGTTACATCTGAGATTTGCTACTATGTTGCAGTTATGATTTGTGACCTCATTCCTACTTTTCTACAAATTATGTACTGTATACTTTCGGGAAAAGCCAAGCAGTTAATTTCCTTAAATTTTAACAAAAATAAATTGATTTCAGCAGACTGCAGTAATGCAAACAGCCTTCAGGTGGCACTCCTTGCTCTGAATGTCAGGCTTTGCTGCTCTTCTAGCCCTACGTAATAAGGAGAGGATTAAAGTAAAGCAGAGTGAGCTTAGCTACTGACAGGCACAGACTTTAAACACTGAAAGTAAGTTACAAAAACAACTGAACAATATACAATTATAAAAATAGGGGGAGAGGAAATTGAAAAAGTATAAAAATTTAATTCTACTTTAAGACTTGTATCAAAATTTTAGAAAACTGCCAGACAAAAAATAAGTAAACATCATACACTTAACCCTCACCTACCTCCACAATGATTACATATCTCCTTGGAGGATTTGGGTATTCTATTTTTTATTTTATTTATTTTTGTTCTCCTCCTCCTGTGCTTACAAGAGGTTCATGAAGTGTCTTGGCAGGGGTCATGATGAAGCAGCATGTTTTTATAGGGTGATCCACTGAAAGTTTGTGGCTGAGAAGGCTTGCAGCAGTCAGAAATCTCTCTCTCTCTGCTTCCTCAGTGTCTTATTGAAGGAAATGGATGTTATCTCTGAATAAACAATAAGAATCTTTGGCCTTTCCTGGCAGGAAAGCTTGGGGAGTGCAAAGGGTTGTCCTCAGACGTGGATTTATGTTAAAGTTTGATTCCACAGGAGCTCAGGACAGGCTCGTTGGTAAGGCAAAACTGAGGAATAGCTGTATAAATTATCTTGTTTCTATCTTTCTGGAATAGCACAGGGTTTATAATTCTGTTTTTCTAATGTTAATCCCCCTAAAGAGTAAAAATCCAATTTTCAGCGCACTAAAGCTTTGTGTGATCTTCATTCCCCAGTTATGGTAACAAGTACTGATGCAGTATAAACATGTAATGCTTTTTCATGAAACTTCGAGAGAAGCTGCAACAGTAATTTGAGCGCTAATGACTGCGTCTGCATTGCAAGCACTGTGGTACTGCAGTGACCCTTCAGCGCAGACCGGTGCTGAGGGTGTCCGTGCTGCAAGCGGCTGCAGGGGGGTGACAGCAGGTGAGCTCTGGCCTGCACATGACACTGCACACCTGTTCCCTGCTGGGGGAGACTTTGGGGTGAGTTTTGGCTGAAAGCTCGTGCCTGCTGCTACAGGAAAACGACAGTGCACTGAGCAGGGAGGGCTGCCCTTAAGGGTTGGCTTGCTTACGCACAGTTAAACACTAATTTAGATGCAGCCCAGCCTACTGTAGCTATATGTATTTGTTGCCATACCTGGATCTCTCATCGATAAAGCTTTGAGCAGATACATGACTAAGTCAAACTATCCCAAGGTCAATCACGATGATTCTAGTTTCCTCTGTCTCCACTTGCCACTCAGCTACTGGCCCTTTTGGCAGCCTGAACTGTCCAGGCCTGCAAAAAAGCATTTGTAAGCCTTTTTTGTGAATGGGGTCACCTCCATCTCTGAAGTAAGGACTCAGGCTAACAGCTTACTGTTTCCTTTCTTATATGGTACAAAAGCAATGGAATACTGTCAGTGCTGAAAGAGCCAACTGCAGCATAATCTTTTTTATATTTCTGCCTGATAAGTTAGCTATTAATCAAGACATGTTTAAACTAGTTTGTCAGGACCTAAGTGTCATGAAATGAAGTTCACTTTTTGAAGTTCCTATAATCTGAAGCTACCTCAATCATGTTTGTTTTAGTTCATGTAGTTCAAATCACACTGTTGACTTTTACTAAATTATTTTGTTAGAGAGTCTTGAAGTTACTTCTCCCCAGCTGTTTTGTTTTTTCCTTAAGGCCTTGATAGACCATTTATAATGATGTTCAGTATAGCAGGTATGTGGTAACAAACTGAAAACTACTCCCTGTGGCTGCTGAAAGCTAGAACTGAGGCTGTTTCATGTCCTTCATGTTAAGGATAGGAATAGCATTACTGAAGTATGTTCCAGTGCTCGAGAGTGACAAATGAAATGCAGACGGAGTGAAGACTGGCTTTCCCTGTACGTACAGGAGGAAGGAGGGGACAAATAGCTGAAATAGTGTAACTACCACAGAGAGGGGATCTGAGAAGGCTTGTGATGGACACTGCTTATTGAGCTTACTTCAGCCAGGAGAAGAAGGGTATGATGGTGCTTGAAGAACAGTAGATCGTGGAAAAAAAACAACCTACAACTGCAAAGGACTGTGGGGGAAGGGAAGAAAGGTTTAAGAGGTGATTTGCACTGGTTTGAACACTAGCAAGAGGCAAAATGCTTAAATCTTACTTTTCTGATCCCCTGGTATAAACAGTGTGATCTAAGAATAGAATACTACACACAAGGATTCACTTCTGAGTTTTTCCTCTACCATTACTAGATTTGACAATTTTCTACTGAGATATATTATCTGCCTTATCCTCTAAGTCATAAAACAAGTGGATTCTACTTCAATGTGGAAGTCAAGCAGTAATAAAACCTGAATATTGAACTTGACCTACATACTGAATGCTGTAATTATATCTTAAAACTATTTTTTAATTTAGATTTAAGAAACAGTTTTTAAAGAAGCCCAAAGAAGCTTACTTTATGCAGACTTTATACATGATAAATGTACTACCAGACAGTAAACTTAGTAGAATGTTAAGAACAAGTTAAAAAATTAAGTTAAAATGGTACTTCACCACTGTACGTCCCTAGTTGGAATCTGCTAAAAATCCTGCTTTTATTTACTCAGAGCATTCATGAAGCATGACTAAATACACTGTCACAAAAGACTAAAATGTTCTTATTTGACTTCAAGATACTGGTAAGACTCTCTAGAAAAAGTAGTGCAAAACATTTTGATAGTCAAAATATGGCGATGTCCTTGTTTGCTGTGCCTTTGGGATGGAAAACATTCTCTCCCACACGCAGGGAGTATGAAGACAGGCAACACTTCATGGTGTTTTTAAAATTTGAACAAAGTTTTTGGGAAATATCCCAGATTTTCCTTGCATCTCTCCACACATCCAGTCCTCATCTACAGATTCCAGCTCTGTTATCATATCGCCTGCCTGCAAGAGAATGAGTAACGTGAGCCAGTACAGCTTACCATAAAACGTTAATGCATGCAAAGCTGATGTTATTCAGAAGCAGTTCGTATCAATCAAACAGAAGACAAGTAGGACAAGGTCAGTCTCTCTTCTCCTGGTAGTTAGACCTCTTGGAGACTGTATTTGCCAAAAACTGTTGTAACTTCTATTAGGGTAAGCAAATACCTGTCATATGCTGAAAAATCACCACTTTCTGGATAGAAAAAATAGTACTGCTGGACAACTTCTTGTGTTGCTTAAGCTCTTTAGGTAGGTAACTTAGCTGGCCTTATGCACTCTTTGTGCATACTCCTGCTTTATTAAAGGGTTGCTTCAAAGCTTTTCTTTCCCTTTAGTCCCATTATTTCCAGCACTTGGAAGCTTGCCTCACAGTAGAAGTTCCCAAAAAGGTACGCAGCAGTCCAGTAAAGTCTGGTCTTTCAAATAAACTCCAGCTCTTGTTTGATCTTTGTTCCTGTTTTCATCTTCCCATGCCCCACCCTTCATCTGAAGTGTTGTCATAGCCCTCGCCTTTCTTCCAGTACCTCAGTCCCCCTTTTCCTCTTTAAAGAATCTCCTATCCTTTCAGTGCTGCAAGCTCCTAATGCAGAAACTAATTATTTTGCCAGCCTTCTTAGAAAGAGAAAAGAGTATGTTCTTGCTAATAAATGCTATTTTGGACCTGTGTGAAAGTCTGCTGCTTCTCAGAAACTTGCTTTTGAGGATATAGTTCCCAAGCCATGACTTCGAGTCTAAAATGGCATGCTGTTTCTTGTTCATGCTTCTTAACATTATCTAGGCATCCAGCAAGAACTGCATTTCTCCCCTTGCCCCACAGCAACTATGTATCATGCTGCCAAACCCTTTTGGAGTCCCAGAGTCTTCCTATACTAGGTGTCCCTTAGGGCCACTACTGCTGTAACACTGGCGCTCTTGTTATTACCACACCGCCTCTGCTGCCTTTCTAATTAAACAAGAGGCTCTTTAACTGTATCAACTGATCAAGAACCGAATATAGCTGCTCTGCAAAATGAGGATGGTTTTGTTTTGTTAAGTTTGCTGGAATAGTTAAGTCAGAGGAAGACTCTGATTCCTGACCTTTTTTCAGTGTCTTCTCCTGTTCCATATTGGTGAAATCTTTGAAGTTTTGGTAAAGACAAAAGCTTTGAGAGAGGCTGTGTATCAAGTGTATTAATATTTATTCCTCCTCTTTGAGCTTCATTCATTCTAAGTCTATTTTTAATATAGATAAATCCTTTTTAAACATTCCTTATGACCATAAGTTTTAAAAATTTGGTTAAGAGACACTTACTTTGAATGAAAGCTCATCTTCATTTTCTCCATGAAAATCATAAAGAGCTTTGGCTTTCCCTTTCTTCCCTCCTCGAGATTGTGACATCTCTACCCTGGCTGCAGAATATGGACAACACAAGTTATTTGTTTTGGAGTGAGCTACATCTTTGTTTCTGGAGAAGTTTCCTGTCCTTCTTGTGGTCTCTCCCTAATACAATGCCCACTGCTGATATTTAGTAAATTCAGTGTCCTGCTGGAAAAAGAAAAAAACTGTCTCTACTGCTGCCAGTTCATTTTACAGTACTAACTCATTCTCATGCCCTGCTTATAAAGGGGCTACATTTAAAGTTGACTTTCTTAAACTTTCCAATGGCAGTATCTAATGAAAACTGTATTTTCCTCTTTGGAGTTAAAAGTGGGTTTGTGCAGCTGAACTTTATGTGTGCTATCTGCCAGTTAGGTGGGCTTCATTCCCTCTTTACTTTCACTCATGGCTTTACTTCCAAAGTATGAAAACCAAATATGATTGATTGTTTTGAGTCGCATGGATTCTAGGTATAAATAGAAGCTTTGGGAGAGCAAGCAGTTAATCTCTTCTTCCACCAACAGAATTACAGTAGTTTTGAGCAGCTGCAGTAGTGTTTCTGTTCAGCTGAGAGAGATTCTGGCTCTCCACCATCATTTATACCCCTGAATTCCTACTGAAGACAGCTCAAGAGTTGCATGAGTGAAAGGGAGGAATCAGACTGCGGATGATGGCCCTGTTTTGCCAAACTGTTTAACCATTTCAGAATCTATATCACACTCCCCAGATTACTTGATGTCTAAAGCACTATATTGCCATTATTTGTGATAATACTTTAGGACCTGGTTTAACTTTAGGACATTATATCAGAGGTATCATGTGGCTTGTAATGCAGTGGAATAGTTGGGTTCTGCCAGAACTCGGTATCTTACTGTCAAAACCTAAAAAATAATGATTTGCCTTCTAGTAAGAGCACTGTACCTGAGCAGGTCTGAACAAAAACTGCTGGGAAAATCCCTTCTTTTTCATTCAGTCTTCCTTTGTACCACTCTGAATCTACTTGTTCCAGTATTTGGATGCAGTCTCCCTTTTTAAAGGATAAATCATCTTTGGTTTCTGCTGTAAAATCATGAAGTGCTTCACACCACTCTACTGAATGTCTGTTGTTCTATTCGAGTGAGCAGAAAAAACAAATTAATTTCCGAAGTGTTAATGGCGACCATAAGCTCATCAATTCTGGTGAAAGCAAGCGTAGAGACTTGGGTATCCTGACTTTTCCCTCATACAATACTGTCGCTGCACAGGTAGACTAGAATGGCATTTCAGTAATTCTCACAGAACGTTGCCTATGCTCAGAAGCATTCCTTTTTATCATTAGTGGCTGGGGACAGGATTAATAAGAAATTCAAAATTAATCCACTGCAACAATATTTAAAACAAAATAGAGCTAATGAGACTTTTGCTTAGGCACAAAGGATTAAAAAAAACTTATGTTAATTTGCAGGAAGTTATGAATTTATCAATTTAGGCCAACTGTCAAATTTCTAGATGTAACCATGCAACATTATGCAACTGTGGGAGTTGTGTTAAATTCGCAATTTAAAGCTGTGCAGCAAATCTGACATTATAAGAGAAAGTCTGTGTAAACCTATGAAAGCTCTACATAAAGTCTGGCCACAGCCTATAAAATTCTATTACCTGAGGAAGGGAAGAGGAAACTTCCACCTTGTTCTTCAGTGATGCTCCTATACCTATGTAGCAAAGGACAGCTTAGAATAGCAGCAATGACTTTCAAAATGTTACTAATGATGGAAATTTTAAATATTTGAAGTGATTATTAAGAACAACTTTTAAGTCCTACTATTTCTTATCTGTCTTCTCTTTCCAACTCCTTCCCCTGTGTGTTGTCCTTTTGGATTTTTATCCTCTGTCCTTTTAAACTGCCTGTATGTACGCAGTACAAAACCATGTTCTTGAGGAAGATTTTTTGCAGGGTTGCTAACATGTTCATACCTGTTTCAGGCAGATCTTCAATCACTTCCACAAAATTCAAGGGGAAAATTCCAGATGTGCCTCCGAGCTCTCCTTTGGCCCATTCTTCATTTACATATTCTTTAAGGATAATAGTTTCACCTTCTGAAAAACTGAGCTCATCCTTCTGGTCTCCAATATACTCGAATCGTGCAACACATCTTGGGCCTCTGTACAAACAAGAAAAACTATATATCATTATTGTCCACTTATTACTAAGAAGGCAGCATTATGCAAAAAAGATAGATATTTTTCATTAAAATGGGGAAGAATGCACTGAAGATAGAACAGGTGGAAAACTGGAGTCTAACTTTGGTTATCTCTGCTCTCTAAGGAGAATGAATACGGAGTTTGAAGGGGCTGGCCCAATACATGCTTTTTGCACTCAATTCCTGGTTGCTGCAGTACTTTGCATAAGCCCTTATTTCTCTTCCAGAGGTAGCAAGAAAATCACCTTGATTATGGTCTGTTAAGGGTTTGAGGTTTTTTTTGAGCTAGCGTCCAATTCAGACATAGTCAAAAGCAGAGAGGGGGGAAAAGGCTTCTATTTGTCCCAAGTTCCAAATATATGGAGGTTTCATAGGGGGAAGGTAGTTTTTATGTACTTTGACAAACTTTATTCTGTACAATCCATCACAAGGGAGGGGAAGTAAGTTACCTACCTAGGAGAGAAGCATTCGTACATCTGTTAAGTTTAAAGAATTTGGTATGATACTGAAAAGTGAATTAATCTTTTTTCCTTGCTTAAATAGAATGAAAAAAATATTCTAATAAAATTTGTGGGCTACCATAAATGCCATGCCAGAAAAGTAGAAATAGTAGAAGTAGACTTTACTTCTTTCTACAGCATCATTTAACCCAGTGTAGAAACTTGATTCCCCCCCCCACCCACCCCAGTCATTCCTTCCTATAAGGTTCAGGACAGCTGTGTTACTTTGTTTTTATTTGTTAGTTGCAGGAGCAGCTTTTAAAAATAAAATTTCAGTTAAGACAGGTCAAACTGTCAGAAGACCAATGGAACAATTCCATTGATACTAGTCCCCAGCTCAAGCTGTGCAAGGTTGTTTGGTGTTTCCAAAGTGAAGACTCGCATTGCAGGTCATCTCTGCCTGACTCTGCTTTAATCACTGCTTAAACTTCACTTGGTTGTGAAATCCAGTAACCCATCATTGAACAGAAATATTACGGAAGGTTATTCCTTGTCCACACTACTACTATAAGTTGTATGCAAACCAGAAATGAAAGCGCTTAACCCTGCGAATAAAGTGGTTGATGCATAGCCCAGTACATTTGAAAATACGATCTAAGAGAATCTCAGATTCACCTGTGTAATTGTAATACTTAAAGTTAGATGGAGCTCTCTACTTAAAATACAGCTATATTCTGGTCCAGTTCTTGTTCTGTCATATGAGCAGAAGCCCTGGAACGCTGCATCTTATTCAGGACATGGAAGGAAAGTAACACGGTCAAAAGCAGGAGCAAAGAGGAGAATGCGACGCTGCTGAAGCTAATCAAATTGCTTCAACTTTTCTCTAAATAATTTTCAGGATAAATTATGGGAGATGCTGTTCTAATAGAGCTAAAGAGGAGGGAAAGGGAGTGGACAGGGGCTACATCTGTATAAACATACTTATTTTAAAGAGAAAAGTGATCGACTAATTTTTTGAACCCATTAAGTGAGTTTTTAGTCTTCATCTTTTACTTAAATGTAAGAGTCTTATTAAAACTTCAGAAACTTTTAAAAACTAAGCTGTCAAAACACTAAAATATATTTTGGTGAGGTAGCTGTTAACCATATTAAGCTCAGTGCAGATGAGACAATTTATCTTTCTTTTTACTTCCTAGTACGTCAGGATAAAAAAAAAGTTAGATTTATCTGACTCACTTAATACAATGATGTGATGAACAGAGTATTTTTTTCCTGTTGTTTTCTTCTGGAACATCAATCTAATAAGACAAAATACATAAATGTAACTACAGTAAACTTTGCTGTTGTTAAAAATCATCTATTTTCAATTAAGCATCAGCTCTAATTATGACATCCATACGACACTACATAATCACTTACATGTTCTGATATATGACCACATTTATGAGCTTTTTGTATGGCTGATTTCTCATTTTTCAACCTCATACAAACAAGAATCATTATTTAATGCTTCTATTACTAGCATGTTTTAATATTTCTACTTTGCATGGTTGATTGACAGAAAATGGGACTGGATGCTACTGCATAGCACCAAACTTTCAATTGATAATTGCTGTCTTATCTACTAGCACAAAAATCTCACAATAGACAAAATTATTGTTTAGATGTTTGGGGTTTGGTAGTCCAGCATTTGCCATCTGTACTCGAAACAAAAACATCTCACTTCAGTATGGATGCAGTGGCTGTATACAAAGAAAGGTTAGTTTGGAAAAAAACAAAGTAATTGTTTTCTTCTCAATTGCAGCTAGGCACCATGTACTAATTATAGGAATTGGAGAAATTTAATTAAAACAAAATTACTATGTACATATCACACAGCCAGTCCTTTATCACAAGAGGACTGCAATTGTATTCTTGTTACGATATGAAGGACAGCCTATGAGATTTAGGATAAGACTGCAACCCTACAAACCCAAGCTAGGAGTCTTGGGTCACCGCTCTCTGTCACATAAGCTAGTGCCCCTAAAAACAGCAAGACTCTTTCATTAGCTCTCAGGGAGGACTGGGTGAAGTTATGCTGCCTTATAGGAAAAATAATCTTTGCAACACTCTTGCCAGACGAGCTAATGTTTGTGGTGCTCTGAAAGTTTTACCAGAAATAATAACAACGTATTGTTATTGGATGCTCAGACATCAACTTATTATCCAGCTCAATATTGTAAAACACGCTGTATTGTATTGTATAGAGACCTTGTATTGAGATGAAATCTCTGACATGAATGAGCAGGAATTAGAATTCACTTTATAAATCAGGCTAGGTACTGTTCTCTTTCCCTAATAGCTTTTTTAACTTTTGCTGAAACAAAAGACTTTTGTACTCAAAGGTCAATTACCTTTTAAAACTAAAACAGAAGTTTGAAAAGCATCTTCCCTCGCTTTTATGGAATTGTATGTTTGTATCAATGCTGAATTTGCCCCCAAATATTCATTCCATTGCTTTAACATAGTCTTTTTTTTTTTTTTTTTTTTTTTTTTTACTAGTCATCAGGAACAAGAACTTGTGAATTAAACTGGTTATGTAGAAGAGACTAATTGATTTAGCTAACAAATCTTTCTTGTGAAAGCAAGTTGATTGAGTTATTTCTAACCATGATGCTATTTTTTTATTCAGTAAGTTTTCAACTGCTAAAATTCCTCTACCATCACACCATTACAAACTAAACAGACACCCTATGTAACACGCTGTGAAGATTACCAAATATTTAGTATTTTCAATGTAGCAGCAGTTCTCATCTCTTTCTGCCAGCTGCCCCAGCTGAACAAAACTTTTGCCATCTTAATGCCCAGCCCAGCTAGCCGCCTTCACTGCAGCCTGGCAGCGGTTTAGCGTTCCTCCGGGCCCGGGGGCTGGTCAGCGCAGCCCAAGGGCCCTCTGTGCTGCTGCAGAAGGGACTTTAATCTTAAGAAGCAGGCAGCAGCTTTGAGCCAGATTTTTGAGGCACTGAACCATCCTGTATCTCTGTCCAACACGAGCTGCCCAATTCATTTCCTCTGGGCTCCAAAACAGGACCTGTCTCTTGCCTGCAGTTTACAGCAAAGCATCCCGCTCAGTAACAGGCTTGCTTATGCTGCTCGCTTGCAATAACCGTCTCCTCGCGCTGTGCTAATGCGCCCATTTGTGCGGCCACTCCGTACGCCACTTAAGGGATGTGATCCAGGTGAAAAATAATTTTGGAAAGGAAAAAATGCTTTGTTGGGCTAAATTGCTACCCTGATCCAGTACGCTACTTGGCTGCAAAAGTGGTGATCGTGGCACAGTTCAAGGGGACAAGAGTGAGAGAAGCCTAGAGAGGGGGCAAAGAGCAATCATCTTGCTGAATGTTGATTCTTAACTGCAGCTATGAGAAATAAGCTGCTCTCTAGCCCCAGAGAAACTACCGCGGTCAACAGAGGGGATCTGGTAAGGACTATGGTTTTCCCGCTTGGCTTGAATTTAAGAGGAAAATAATACCCCAACCACAAGCTTGGGCTGCCAAATCAAGCATCTTTCTAATACCATGCAAACAAGTCAATACCTCTTCTGTCTTGCCAGAAGGAAAAGAGGTTATTGAAGTAGCGAATGGAATAAAACACACAGGAGCTATAGTAAACTGGAACCAGAAAATAAATACAACAGGATCTTATATAGCAACATATACAAAGCCTACATACAACTACTTTAACAAAGCTGGCAGGAAATATCCCTGTGCGATTCCCACATTTTCCTCTGTACCACTCAGCATCGATTTTCTCCAGAAGGCAAACAGTGTCTCCAGAACGAAGGTCCAAGTCATCAGCGTGCTCTGTAAGACAGCATCATTTCAGTTAAAGCAGCTGTCACAGGCACTGATTTTTTCTAAGTAAAGCCTTCTTAATATAAATACCCCAGACAAAAGTGGAACGAGTTTTTAAAAAGCCTTAATTACACATTGCTAAATAAGTTAGTTTAACTAAAAGACTGGCCCAACTATAGCTAAACCCATGGATTCGAACAACTTCACGTGCAGAACGTGCAGGCTGAACTTCCTGATTATTTTTAAATTGTAATTCCTAAGAAAATTCCCACGTTGAAAGCTGTGGAATAAAACAAGCTTCCAGAATATTCACATGTACTTACCTGCAGGAAAATCATGCGAGACTACAGCATGAGGCGCATTTGTGTCAGAAACCTTTGGAGGATTGTTTGAATCCTGTCAACAATAAATAAATGCAAGCAGTTTATAAGTCACGAAAGATACTAATACAGATCCTCTGTTATTGATTCTGAAAGTCGTTTTCTGATTTTGGACACAATATTGTTATGATATTATACCTTTGGAGGTGACAATTAGTATTTGTCACAGACCAATGAGTCTGAATCCTGTATGTCTTTTACCAATGTAAACCAGAAGGGATTTCACTGAAATCTATTTTTCATCCAGCAAAATGAAGGGAGTGATCACTGCAACTTTCCCTAGTGTAGACAAAGCCTCAGCTCTCTGCAGCAACCTTAGCAACCCTCAGTGCAAGGGTTATGGCCAATTTTGTGTGCAGCAGTGTGCTGCTGCTTGCTACCATGTGTCACCAAGTATTTTTTTACTTCCTTACTTTGAGAGAGCATCTCAGCCCAACTATCCCTATAACACACAGCAGGGGCAGCAGATCTGTCATCTGCCAAATATTTTGGAGGGGAGGGCAAGCCACTAGGCCTTTGCTTACAGGAACATAACACTGAGGATAAACGACAAGTTTGTTGTGGGATCTTTATAAAGGGAAATTATATTATGAATGCTGAGCCTTCATCTCTATCTCACCCACTAGGATTTTCTAGACTGTACTGAAAATCACTGTGAATTACTTTGAATGTAATTCATTGCATGCAAATAAAAAAAAAAAAAAGGATAGTTAGGAACAGAATAATATGAATTACAACCAATTCCATAGAAATCTATTTCAACCATGTAGGTTTCTGATAAAAATCAAAAAGGCTGCTTATAGCTCAGTTACTTGTTATAATTTATCCTATAGTAATACAGTCATGCCCTAAAACAGGTTAAGTTCTATATAAGCAAAGAGAGAGGAAAATACTTTGAAATCCCTATGTCAAAGCTAATTCACTGATGTCTCATGTACAGCACATTACAAAACTAAACACTTACCTTTTGCCCACTTTTCAGACGTTCAGCAAGGGAAGTGAGAACCTTCATATGAGACAGAGGAACTTTACCAGTTTCCTCTCCATTCTGGCACTCCAAGTAATTACTGTTGCTCTGCTCCATAAGGGGACTGTCCCCATGCTTTAAGGTGCTTCACCATCTTTTTTTTGTGTGTGGTTGTTTTGTTTTTATTAAAGATTTAATAAACCACTACTGTATTTTTCAGCGTAACATTCTAAAGGTTATGTTAAAGCACTCAGTGCTTTAATATAATAGGAATCTTAATGATTAAATATGTATCAGTAGAGAAAAATGCCTTACTTTACAGGACAGTTCTCCATGGTTCCTGGGAAGAAAGTTTTCCTTGGCAACTCCATGAGGCACAGGTAGCTTGAAAAGAAATTGAGGGGAATAGAATAGTTTGTTTCATTTCTAAGCTCCTGAAATTTCTACTGCATGTGAAAATACTCAGATGATGGAACTATTCAGACCATCTACTACGGGTGACTAATTTAGGAGCCTGAAGGAAGAAGATTGGTTCCTCTGGAAAGCGTTCAAAACAATTTTGCAGACGGTATGAACTGCCCTCAGGAAAAACCTGAGTGTTGTCATCAGTTTTAAAGGTATCTTAGCCACCTAACCTATAGCATGCCACACGGTACCTGATGTTCAGCAATGCACTGTAACACAGGAAAGTGTTCTTCTGTCATGGAGGGCACTGGAGAAACAGTTTGGGAGGAAAATTTCATAGACACTAACATGTGGGAGCAGGGAATTACTAGTGAACTGCTACTGGAAAAAAACTCACTTACAGAATATGTCAGATGTTTCTTATATAAACAGGAAGGAGTAGACCAGATAGGAGTCAACGTGTTTCCCTTATCTCAGAGCTGTCCCTGTTCACGCTAAGATACAACTTTCTCTCTTGTACTCTTCTCCACCAAGCATCTAAAGGCAGGAGTGCGGATCAAAGAGAAGGCAACAGAAGGCTTCCACTTGGGACTGAATATTGCTTTCATGTTACGGTTGTGCGTTCACTTCTTTGGCAATAGCCCAAGCAGTCCCCAGCTCTGCTCACTAACCAGTTCTAAGCATCTGGAGAAAGACTCCTTTTTAGCACTGATATTCATTCATTGATATTTCCTATCCTCTAAGAATACGTGCAATACCAAAAGAAACAATTCAGAATGAAAAGGCATGGCATCAATAGGCTGAAAACCCTAGGAGGGACAGGCTCAGTCTCTGGGCTGGGTGTAAGATAAGTAATGTTACATTCCTCACTCTTTGCAGGCTTGATTAAGCAAGTTAAGCTACTTTGTAAGTTCTTATGCTCCTCCAGGTTTGTTTAGCATTTTGACATATACAGGTAAAAGCAACATGCAAACACAACATTTGGCATCATTTTTACATACTCTAGTAGCATTCATAAGTGATGACTGTAAAGAAATCCCCAATAAAACAAGAGCTATCCATTAAAGATCTAAAGCAGAGCCTCTAATTGTCAAAGATTCAGAAAACATTAAATCAAAACGAATGGAGTTTGTTTTTTATAGACTTAGCCATTACTAAACACCATGAAAGGCCTTAGGATTTTGAAGGCGGACAGTTTTTTTTTTGTTTTTTTTTTTTAATATACACACACACACACACATATATAAAAATACACTTAGCATTTATATAGTGCTTTCTCCTCTCTTACATTCCATTACGTATTACTATTTATCTAGTAGTGTTTTCTAAGAAAGATTTTGCTAACAGATGAATTGTGACAGCCACATCATAGTAATCTACCTTTATATTTTTTTCACTACTATTTTCACCAGCACTGTTTTGTAAACAACAGTCTCAGACAGAATATCTCAACTCTCACCATGTATTTATTGTAAAGAGGATGACCCAGTTTAGGCCTAGGAGGTAATGCTGGATCCCGATTTTTTAAGGCTTGGCTCTTTGCTCTCTTGGGTCCCAATCTGAACTTGCTGTTCTTTTTATCACAAGCGATGTCAGAAGCAGAACGGGAAAGAGGGTCCTTTTGAGAGGAGGTCTTGACTGAAGAGATTTTTGGTGGAGGTGGCCTTCCAGGAACACCTTTAGGTGGGGGAGGTCGAGCCGGTATAATCTTTCCATCCACGGGCCTAAAAAATTGGGTGAACCATCGAAGAAATATACATCTTAGTAAGTCTGCCACCTTATCCTTCACCACAGCCTTAGCCATGGAGCATTTAACCACAAAATCTGACTCACGATGACCTGGACTGTATGACATGTAGTATCTACAGCTCTCCAGGGATACATGAACCCTTCAGATACCGGGACTCAATGATCAAATCCTTAAACAGATTCTTTTACTACATATTTCCAAGTCTGCTCACCACTTCTGCTAATCAACAGCCTACTAGCTTTCTTGGGACCCCAATATGCACTGCATATGTAAAATTTTGGCTACATGTACTTAAGAACCCTGGAAGCAAAACTACTCCAAAAATACAATTTTGTTTGGGTGTTACTGAGAAATCTTTGGCCACTTACTGCGAGTTTCTTTTACAGTTTGTTCTCTCCCTCTCTCCCATAAAGTTTAATTCAGAATAATTATTTATTAGCATGAAGTTCTCAAGGATCCATAAAAATTGTCAAACCATAACAATGTGCATTAATGAGATTTTGGGGTGTCCTAACATGCCTGTGTTATCCACCACTTGAGAAGAATATTACCAGTTTATTACTGCATCCACTAGGAGTTCTCTATTGTTATTTGAGTATTGAATTTTTTTAATTTCAAAGCAAATTTACACTTACATTCACTTCCACCTCGTCCCTTCTTTGCCCCACCTTTTTTTTAATTTTGACAAAAGAAGAAATTCCAGTTTAGACTATTCTAAATCTAGACACAAACCAACTCATATGTTTGTGAGGAGACTTAGCTAAACAAGAAAACTGTATCAGGCAAATCAATGAATTATTATTCCTTACTTTTTTTTTTTCTTAAATCAATTTGAGCAAAAAAGCAAAGGGACAAAATTTTTTTTATCTACTGCAATTCCAGAGAACCTCAGGAAAATCAGAAATACTGCTAAACAGATGGGGGGAAAAAAAGGTAACAAACACCTAAGGGGCAATACTAAAGTGTTTCCACAACAGGTACAATCACACTCTTTCCTGTGAACAAATACTTATTATTATTGTTAGACTAAATTTCATAAATGAAATAAGATTCTCTTGTCCTGACACTATGAACAGAGTAAACTCTGTGTTTAAACGCACAGATTTACTGTGTAGAGTACAACAGAGCCTTATTGGGCTAGGTGCTATATCTCCCACCAGTTTGCCTGGGGCATTTAGTGGACCTGAAGGCTGGTCCAGCTACTTTTGCCTCTGCAGTCCTTTCCTGTTGGTTCAAAAGAAAATAAAAGAAAACAAGAAAACCCACAAAGGTTGTCATTGCTTCTGCAATTTCACTGGGATTTTAGGTCCAAAGTGAACAGCAGAGGCATTGTATAAACTAGCCACTGCTTCAGGGAAGGTGCTGGCCCAGTATCTGTCCTTTTTGGGGTGGTGGCATCTGCCACCTCCACTCCTTCACCACTTAAACACAGCCACAAGCGCAAAGGCTGTTGATCAAAAGGTCAGCAACAGGCAGGAGGCAATGTTCCACGTTCAGCTATGGGTGAATAGGTTAAAGATGCAGAAAGCAATGACTGTCAACAGCCACTGTACATAAGCTGAAGAGCCAAACAGCTGTCCTCCTATAGAATGTCCCTGCTCGTACTGATATGGTATGAATCAGCTAGCTATGTGGTCCTGCCTGTTTAGTAGTGAGTGTATTAAAAGTAAAACCTACCCAAGCTTACTGAGTTAGGAACAGAGTTTGTAGTGTCTACAGAGAGACTAACTGAGCAAACTAACATAGAAACACATCTTTAAAGCAAATCGCTGGAAAATTCTGCTCACCTTGGGGGTAGCGCAGGTTCTAGGTGAGGCATTCCAGCCTGTTCTGAATGATCTGACTCCTGCAAGGATTAAAAAGAAAAAAGACATTTCATTAAACCTAAGAAACAAAAAGGATCTTTTTTAAATGATGCATTTCATATTTTAAATTACATTCTACAGACAAGGAAAATGAGTTTCTGGAGTTCTGGGAACACAGTAAAAAAAATATGTTTCATTCTAGCATTTTAAAGTCTTGCTGGACATAGAGATGTAAATAACCTGGCTGACTACCTAAATCACAGCTTAAATTGTGCATTAGGTATGAGCCAGCCCTCTTTTCCTACTATATTAAAATCAGGGCCTAAAAGCCAAATTCAGGCCAGACATAAAAATGTACAATTTCACTGCCTGTAAGATGCAATTTGGCTGCAAGTACCTTATCAGTTTTGATTTAACATTGACAGAGGAAGCACTTAGCTTTGATCAGGCTTAGAGAAGAAAACATGATGTTGATGCAACTCATACAGGAGAGCGTTTATTGCAAATAATGTTAGCTGTGATTCAAGAAGGCATCTAAATATGTTTCCTAAGGCTCTAGCAGGTAAGACCTGAGGAATCTTGCTTTGATAGATTAAGGAGTTACTGTTCCCAGTTGCCCATCCTGTCCCTGTCAAGAGATTACTGTCCTGCAGCAGAGTCAGTGGAAGGGAACATGTGCCATGTCTGAAGGGCTCAGACAGCAGTAATGGATTAATGAGTTACCATCCTTCTGCCTCCTCCTTCATTTTCATCCCAATGCCAGAGAGTACTGCCAGCTCAGTTGAACCAATGCAACTGTTTGTGGGACAGCTTAGTAAATCAGATTGCTGAATCTGGGTTCGAAAATAACCTTTTTGAACAAATAATTTTAAAAGGTCTGAACAGACTCATTTACTTAACTGGGGATACATGTGCTTGAAAATGGTAAACAATTTCTCTCCTTTTTCCCCACCTAGAAAATAACTGAATGTATAATGCAGGAAAATTTTGACCCTTGACTAAGTCCCCAAATGAATGTTCTTGATTATTAAAAAGAAAACAACCTGCCACTTTCAGATGGGGATATTATCCTAATACCTAAAATTTTCCTCTTCTGTGTGAAAAGGAACAATCATGTGCCAACTGCAGCCTGTGTTAAACAGATTTTATTGTTGTCAGTTAATCACTTCCACAGATAAATGGTCCTAGTTTTGGAAGCACTGGTTTGTGCAATACTTTATTATTTATTATGAATTCATTCTCAATATTCACCACTTAACAATGGAAATAGGTTGAAATAATCATATTCAATTTGGAGTTTATATTTAGAGGGGAAAACTCAAAATATGCAACAGATGATTGTTGAAAGATTAGTGCATGAAGCCCCCACATTAAAGGCTACTGATGGACTTAACAACAAAGAGAAGTTCTTATCTTTGCAAAGATAGGATTTACATGTTTCGCTGGGTCTGATGTAGTCTTTTCTAAGAAGGAAAAATGAGATCCTCTGAAGCTTACACAAGATCTTCCACATGCTTTTCACAACAACCTGGATGATCACACACACTAAATGTTTCAGGGTTGTATTGTATAACATGCTATTTAGCGTCTTCTATCTGGAAATTATTTCTTCAGCATTATTGAGAAGAGATGAGACCTTTGTGAACAGCCTCTTCAACCACAATGTTTAAGGAACACTTCATCTTCTTCGCAGAGGTAGTCACAGAGATACTTCTTGGCAGCTGTCCACCTAGTTAGGGCTTTTGATTTGATTTGATCTCGTTACTGCCTATGGTTTCCACAAGAATCTCTGCTGTTCTTGCCATCACAGCTCTCTATATCTAGAAATTCATTTGGCAATGTCATGTTCTAGTTTATTCAGTAAATCTGTGTCAAAGTGCTTGCAGGATGCATAACTACGATGCGTACCATTACTATTTGCTCCGGAGTGAGGAGCAGTGCCCTCCTTTTTGAAACAGACGGTTCTGCTCAGGCTCTGACCAAACCAATAGAAAACAACTGGGAGGGAAGAGCTCAAAAAAGCTGGCTTCCCTCCCCTTCCTATCTACAGAAGCATTTTCTTTTGATTTGAGAGTAGCACAGATACAGAGAGGTGCCTTCTGTGTGAAGGTAAAAAAGTGTCTAAAGGACTTCAACAGTTTTTGACTGTGTAAATCCTAGACTTTGAACCACTTTGCAGTGTTTTGGAAACTAAACTGTAGAACGCCATGGTTCCAGCTGCAAGGTACAGAAAACTGAAGATAGATGTGATCAAAGTTTAGTAAAATCAACAAAGTGTTTTTCAGAACTGAGAGCAGTTTAAATTATCTGATTAAATTAGAGGATGCAATTAAAAGAAGAAAGCCTTATATTTTTGAGTAGTCCTTTTCATCCTTTGGTTCCTCAAGTAACTTGCTTTACAAAGGAGTGAGAGTCACAGGAGATCTTTTAACCAAAGCAGGCAAAGTTTTAACACAGGAAAACAGTTCTAACTTACCACTTTTTTTACTTGATCACCATTGCTGGGTTTTCCCACTGTGACAGTAGAGGTGTTCCCAATAGGCTTTTCAGCAGGAAGTGGTGGAGGGCTATGTGGGATTTCATTTAAAGCTACAAAAAAAGTTCCCAAATGAAAGCTTAATTAATAGTTTCTTTACAGGGACCAACAATAGACGAGAGAAAACCCACCTTGTTTTTGTGCGTCTATCACATTTTTGTGAACATGGTTGCCTCAAAGCCTGGGCAGCCAATGGGCAGGATCACTCAAAGACTAGTGTGGGGGGGGGAGGATGCAAAAGGAGCACCCTAACTCTGAGGCTGACCGTAGGAGAACTTCCCCTTCTGCATAACATACCTTCACTGAAGTAACTTGCTGATGTCCTGAGAGTTAAGGGTTTCAGCTGCGATACTTGTTGCTATAACAGTGGAGGGGCAGCACAGTTTCTAACACTGGGAATGTCAGAATCATCACTGGATACCCTGAAACACCATCACCATCTCTCAGCCACATTTCTAAACTGGCTCACTTTTTTCAGCTGTCAGCTCCTGGAATATCCTTTAGGCTGGAAAACAGCTGAGGGTTATTTCAAGTAACCCTGAAAGATCAGGAGACTTGGCTGGAAGAATCACCAGAAAGGTAAAAGCAGAAACAGAAACTGTTGCCTGCTAGAAAATTCAGGGTGAGAGAAAGAAAAGAGAGACAGGAGTACCCTGATAGTCCTTAAGGAGCTAAGCAAATTTAGGACATCAAAGAGGAAATAGTACCGCTTTTACTATGGAAGAGAGATGACCTCCTCAGTCTCAACAAAGAACACAAAAAACTGTTAATTATTACATGAGATTTGCTTTAAATGTCTTTGCTATTGAAACCTGTGAAGCACATGGACAAGTTTTGCCAGCATATTTACCAATGAATTTGTCTTTATATATTGGAATTTTGTCAGCTATTTTACAGGGTATTTGTCTATCAAAATAATTCATTTCATACAACAAACTTCAGACACTTAAGGTCTTTCCGGCCTTGAAACTATGTAAAAACGTGTATAGACAGCCCTTACATTTATGAACTAATGACAAATTCCATCCAAATGAAAACTTTCAGTTGCTCATTTCATGAAAAGTACTCTCAGGAAAGAAAGAACAGACAAGAAGATGAAGTATTGTTTGCTTTTAATACTTCAATTGCATTGCCATGATCTAAAAGGCTGGCGAGATGTTTAAAAACAGATCAATTCAAAGATAAGTCTCTCCTTCAGTCTTAAGGACAAGTGTTGGCAATGACTGAGCACAGGGAAAAAAAAAAAAAGGTAAAGTTCTTCCACTCTTCCAGTGGTGAGAACTAAAAACAATGCCCACCAGTAACTGCAAAAGAAATTTCCTGTTATCATACCTTACTGATATATAATGAACACTAGAGATTTATGTATACACACCACTTCAAATCTTAACATATACACAGATGGCTTAATTTCCCTACCTTTACTCTTCATAAAAACAAAATTAAAGGCATTAAAGGAAGAAAGAAGCCTCAATAACTAGAAAGCAAGTGTTATTTTCAGTGATTTATAAGTGTAAAAACTGAAGTGGAAGTTTAATGCTGCCCTTGTAATCACAGCTCAGTAAAAATGCTGATAGGGAACCACTAAAGCACTTGCGCAAATTCCCAAGCATCCAGGTCTCCCCCTTTTTGATAGTGCTGGCTTTCTTGGTTTATTGGAGTTTTTCTTTTTGGTTTGCACTGGTCCTTACAGAACTAATCTCTCTCCAGATCCAGGAAGGCAAAAGACCCCTTGTACTGAGACCATGTGGCTAATGCCCACCTACAAGGTAAATCCTATTAAATCCATGTGTGGAGGTTACACCTTTGTCCAGTTGAAGTTGTCTCATTTTTTAACTTGTAACAGCTTATATCGCTACAGCAGTTCCTATCTGACAAAAGGCTGCTCTGCTTACTTGTAACCTGCTTCTGTTCTCCACATCCCATTAATCTTCCAGGTGCAGCCTCCTACAAAGCAGCATTCACACCCCTCTGACAACTGTAAAGTCCAGTGTGACTGGCAGCCCCTTGTGGGAAGTTCAATTTCCACTAGAGAGCAGCAAGGGACCAGTTTATCTACAAGTTCAAAAGAGAATCCAGTTGAGAAAAAAAAAATAATGAATTCGTGAGGTCATGTTTTGGGGGTTTTTTAAATGGAAATTACATGGAAAGATTTCCTTTGTGGAGAATAATTGAGTCTCAGGTTCTTTATAGCGGTTCATAAACACATTTTTCCAATTGAAAAAGCTTTTTATTTATGCTCAGTTATTAACAGAAAGACTTTTCCTAACAGACTTATCTTCAGTCTCCTCTGCACTTTTAATCATTTCCACTGCATTTCTCACATACACAAAGGAATAGAAAACCTAGAATTTGAGCTGGGAGGGGAAAGGGAAATCTTCTGGAAACAATGAAAGAAAGTGTTAGGAACAATACCACCAGGGCATCTTGTTCCTACAAATTTGGCTGTATACCTACTCAGTGTAGTGAAACATGAGTTTGAAAAATGGGTTTTAAGACACTGTGACATTTCTTCCTAAGCTTCAAGGATAAAACATAAGGCTAAATGTAAGCAACTACTTACTGAAGCATACAAAGATCTCTCACGCCTCTCTGATAAATTCCCAGTCTGTGAGATACTGTCAGTGTTATTTCTAAAGCTGTAAAGAATTGGAGGTGGAGGGCAGTAGGGATAACTATCAGAAAGCTATAGCCAGGACCTTTACACTACAATGAACACATAAGGTTTTGCACCCAAGTTCTTGCATGCTTTTTTTACTCCCTCAGTTACTACCAAAACACTATTGCTTAAATAGCCAGATTTCAGACCCAACATTTCCCTTGACCCTTGTTAATATAAGCTGTGAAAATTATGTTTACATCCTGATTAAACTGTGTTTGAAGCAAAGCTTAATACACTGATGTTGGTCCTCTGACAAGTGCAGGCCCTGCTCCCAGGAAGCATGGGAACAGCATTAAAACATTCTCAGCTGATGTCTGATCATGAGTCAGCTTGACTGAAGGTACAGATCAACAACACAGTTGAGCTGACCAAACAAGCTCGCTTCTGCTGAAAGGGGCTCCCTCACTCTCTGCTGCTGGCCCTTAGATCTCCCCCATCGTATCCCCTCTGATGCATACAAGCTCTGTAAGATTTAAGGAGCGTCAAACTCAGTGCAGGGGAGGGTGCCGACAAAATAGCTGGGAGGCAGGGAGAGGAACATGACTCCCTTCTCCCCCCCAGTCCTTAGACTGCCTCAACTGTCTTGTCAAACAGTGCCATGGGATGCCTTTGACAGCTACTATAGCTAGTTATCAGCAATTCAGTTTGTAAACAGTAAATCCCAGTTAAAAGGATTTCCTGATACAAATTTCACAGATGATTCAGGAGAAGAACTTACATTTCCCAGGTTTAGCTGGTATTCGGATAACAGTGGGTTTCCGGGCTAAAGCTGGTTGAACTGTCTGTTCCTTCGCAGGCTCACTTTTGGAGAGGAGCTGAAATGGATCTAAATGCAAAAAAAAAAAAAAATAAATAAAAATAAAAAAATAATAAAAAAAAATATTTCTTTGTTAAACACAAATCTCACCAGGTATTGCATTCATTACTAAGGATATTTATATTTCATTTCCAAGGGAGTAATCAACAAAAATCTCAGTTTCCAGAGACAATAAACGACAGGCTGATGAAAAGAGAGTAGTCAGCTCTCTCTTTTCTGTGCATCTGCATTCAAAGTTGAGTTAACATAAACATATTCCAGATGCCTTCTGGGATTATCCAAGTCACTGAACAAGAGCAACTGCATTGCTTGATAGTAGGGAGCTGAAATCAGGATGGCTTTAGCGAAACATGTTCTCAAAGCAGTTGCTCTAATATGCAGGCATAACTGAACACATTGGCCAAAAAGTTTTAATCAATAAAATCTTGCCAAAGCTAAAAAGTCAGCACCACAGCAGATAAAATGCCTACAGAAAGAAAACAAAACATAGCATTTAAATATTAGACTGATTACAAAATGTTTTTGCTGTAGAATAACTAATTCACCTTGAAGAGTCTGTGTAATTTTGCTGATTATAAACCTCCTGTCAAGGGGAAGACTGGGGACTGGGAGTCCTGCTTGAGCTCTGCCCGTGTGGTTATCACTCATTCCTGTATAAGCCTGTCCAATCATTCCATCATTTTCCATTGGTAAGATAGAAGCAATGTTTTCTATGCTTAATGAATTTAAGCACTGGTCTCTTTATTAATAGGCACAGGAACATATGTGCATGTAGAAGGCAGCTGTAAAAATACATGTGCATAAATAAAATCCAAATCAACGAGTTCTTTCTTAAGTAGACCTTTGTGTCAAAGAGCAATACTTCATTTATACCTGTTCTACATTATTAACAAATGCTGCCTTTTTCTCTAAATGCTACCCTTTTCTCCGGCATTATCAAAAAGTGCAATAAAATGACAACATTTAACTGCATCATAAATGTATAAGATAAAAAACTGGAGCCCCCTGGCCAGTAAATTCTCCATGACACATATTCACAGTCCCAAAAACTGAGTTTGATCTCTTCCGGTGGCCTTTTCAGATGTGGAGCTCAATAAGATGTTATTTATGGAGTGTCAGAATCACTCAGAGCATGCTGGGCATCTCCTTAAATTCTTCAGGGCTTTTAATAAAACATACCCCTTCCCAAAACTCCTACCACACTTTCTGAACAAAGTTGGAAGCCTGGTATCTGGTTAAATTCTATCTTTATGTTCAACACCTAGAAATAGCTTAAAAAAAAAAAAAAAAAAAAAAAAAAAAAAAGGAACATAGCATGAAGTCATGATTTCTTACAGATAATTTTGGGTACTACAATATAATGCAGTTTATCAACACATTTGAAATTTGAGTCTGGAAATGTAAGTTAGATTTCAGAAAATTCAGAAGTGCAGTATTTACTTATGAACAATCTCATTAAGAGCCATTAAGAGTTTTTAATTTAAAAAAGCTTTGGGATTTGTTTGGAGAGGGGGACGAAGAACTAGTATACTCAAGCTCTACAATTCTACCAAAACCAGATAAACTTCAGACAGAGAAAACACAGGGTAATAAACAGCGTCCGAAACACAGTGTAATGGACTGCGTGACTTGCAGTCCCAGCTCCCCCAGCCTCTGCTGCAGCTCTTCCTTCCCGGGTGCTTCTGTGCGTGGCCGGAGCCGCCCCTGTCCCAGCTCCCTGTGGCCGGCAGCTACCGCGGCCAAGCCTCCCAGCTCGGGAGGCCGTGCCAGCAGCAGAGACACCTCGCGGGTGTGCTCCTACTAGCCCCTTGCTTCAGGCTCTGCTGGTTATGGATATCAATTACCTGTAGCCGTGGGGACTGGGTCACGGTCCCACTCAAAGCCAGGGCGTCCACCCACCAACCATCTCCCCAGATCTGCCTGGGTACCTTCATGTCACATGCTAATTGTGAATCAACGGGTATTGATTCTTGTCCACCCGCTATCTAAAAAAGCTTTGAGCATATACTTGAGGTGACAAGCACCATGACAAGTCAGTGATTTGTCTACGGCTAAAGGCATAGAAGACTATAGCTAAAAGTAAGCTCTGCTCACCGTCTGGACAGAAGATGGCTCTGCCATGTTGCGCCCAAAGACACTGGCGCATCTAGAAATTAGGCAAAGACAGTCAACACCCTTTTAGACAGTAAGGGTAAAACTAACATCTCTTTTATGTTACGGATTACCACTAGTCAGTAGAGGTAACACAGGTGTCTCTTCAGTGAAAGCTGTATCAGAGCATGGGTTTTGCTAGCAGACTCCAAAACACAGACCACGACAGGGCTGTAAGCACTCTGCCAGTATGGTAGTTACAGGAAACAGAAAAAAGCCTGCAGAGATAATTTTCTTTTATTTCTTTATAGCTATGTCTCTTAACCTACCAGCTCTTTAGCCACTGTTAAAATTTCGATTATCTTTAAAAAAGATGTATCTGATTTTAACTGTTAGGCTGGTGTTCAGAATAATTTTAGGGCAACTGAAGAAAATCCAAGCTTTCCACTCCTACAGATGTGACAATCTTGCAGTTATCTGGCAACTCTCCACCCGAGGAAGCCCGAGGTGAAGGGTAAGCACGGCAAAGGTGCCCAGGGCTGCTAGACACAGCAGGAGAGGAGGGAAAACGCCTTGCCATAAAGCACCTCTTGCGTTAGCGTTCTGCACAGGGGTGGAGAAGGTCCTACATCAATGATAAGGGAATAATTTTCAAAAGCCTCTACCTTATAAAGGCATATCCATAGCGAGATCAAATGGGACAGACTACTCTAAACAACCAAAATAATCACAGGGTTATATTCTTGTAAATGAGGAGATTTAAAATTGTACGAAATTACCAGTTGTCAGCTGTTAATCATTTCTATGGTTTTCTCAATCATTCAGCAGGTGGCTGAGGTCTCCATATCAATAATTCTGAGAGAAGTCATTTTTAAATTTCAGTTTTTAACATTCTCCACCTGAGGCTCAGAAATCATTCTGGGAACCTTAGTTTTTTCACTCATTATCTGACGTGCAATTATCCTGTTGCCACCTCATAATTAGTTCAACCTCATTACCTTGTTTGTGCCATCCCATTCCCCCGTGTTGAGTCTGCAGCAGAAACTGGCTGAGTAAACGACTCTGCTGCTTTGCGCAATGGGGCTGACAGCATATGAATTTTTTATGTTGTTTAACGACAGTTTGGCATGGTTTGAGCATAATTCATGGAAGTGTGAAAACAGATTTGTTAATATACTCATTTAAAGCATCTCAGTTCGAGGAAATTAACTTGCCAGGCATTTTTCATAATACATATCAGAAGACTTCTATCAATCTTTTATTAATAAACTTTTTAAATGATATTTACTGCCTGCGTTTTCCTTAGTCTCACTTTCTACAGCTTTTGTTTCAAAAGTTTATTTGATAACATTTTACTGTGCTTGTTCTCAGGTAAGACGAATGAAAGCTAGGTATCCAAATACACTGTATATCATCTCATGCTTGCGACAGCTTTGCTCACCCACTCGCGTTTATCATCCTTGCTCGCAATCAGAAATGAGCAGGCTACCGACCAGCCATTAGCTTTTACCCATGTGAACGGGATGGATGGCTAGCTTTCTGAAGCAATTCTTGGTCATCTCTAAATAGAGGGTAGTATGATGGTAACAGATATCTCAGCAGTAATAAGTGGAATCTCCAAACAAATCAGATGGGGAAAAGTTGGAAACACAGAGTAACGTTACCTGCTCGGAAGAAGCCTCTTTGAAGAAGTTCAGTCCTGTAAAAAGCACTCTCAGGACATACAAGAACAATGCAGTATGAAATGTGTTGATGCTGCCACTACAGTGCTTGCCACTACAGAAGTATGCAGTGTCTACTCTCAATGTTTAATTAAAACAAGCAAACAAAAAAACACCCTAAATCAGCTATTAAAGGCAAGACTCACACATTCCCTTCACACAGACCACAACTGTCATCTGGGTCTTCTAGGAAAAGAGAGTAGGTCTAATCCTCATTAACACAGCTTTACTAAAGCAAGCAGTCTCGCCTTTGTGGAAGCACACTTCACCCACACACTGAGGAATATTTTCAACAGGCTTCTCCTAGAAAAACAGCCAGTGACTCAATGGAAATCTGACAGATTTCCATTGTTTCCAGTTTCCAGGAACAGGATAGTGCTGAACAACTACCATGAAATACTACATTACAACTGAAAGTCTGACCATTCAGACGTTACGAATCTCAACCTATCTATAAGTATGAATGGATGTACTAGCACAGGTATTCTAGCTAAACTGAGTGATTTTCCCTATCTCAGTTTTTCCCCAGTGTTTTTCTATCAGAAAATTTTTCAGTTCACTGTTATTAGAAATGGTATTTCTGACACAGAAAGAATAATATGGACTACACAGCCTTTCTCAAAATATGCAATTTACAACTCCCTGCACGAAAAACACCCTGATCAGGCCATGACCATGTTTCTCAATACACTGGGAGATTAAAAAAAAAAAAAAAAAAAAAAAAGGGCTTCTCAGCATTATCTTAACAGTAGGCGAGTAGACCAGGTCACTCAATAGGAGGGGATACTGTATTCAGGAGGAGAGCTAGTATGGCTTCAAAAATTATTTCAGACTTAAAATTGGAGGAAAGACAAGCAAATGTGCTCTCATAATGTTCTAGGATTTCTTCCTCCCCCATCCACACAGATATTTTTCATTATTAGCCCAGTTATTGGGGCAGAGGCCAGGAACACACTGTGTGGCCCTGCTTCAACCAAACATATATAGTTCATGAGGCCAAGGAGATTTGCTTTACCCGATATGGCACAACTAGTCACAAAGGTATTTGCATGGGCTAGTAAAAACTTCTTGTAAGTAACAACCTTTACATGTAAATAGCTTTTCCAATGTGGTTGACAGTATTAATTTTGCCTGTTCACCTGCTTATGTTGTTGTACAACAAGCACACAGCACAGGGGAGCAAGCACACAGTGATTTCAATAAATTTTATCATAAGCCTTATCTTTCCTCCCAGAAACATTGTGTCCAGATGTCTAAACAGAAATTTCAGACTTCTCACACATTAACCAGATTAAAAAAGAGTTGTGCAAAGACTTAAGGACAGGGAGAATTCATCTGGCAACAGTCCTTGCTACTTGGAGAAGAGAAAATGTAATGAACTACTTGCATAGGTTTTAGACACTGCTCCTTGTTCACTGCTGACATCTGATGGATCACAACAAAAAAGGCAACTCAAGGCCAGCTATCATTTTTTTTGAAGAATGAGTCTGGTCCAAAGAACAAATGATGTTTACAGGATACCTGCAGAGCTTGCAGAAGGAGCCTAGCAATCAGCATGACGGAAGTGCATAAAGTCACAGATCTTATGTAGGGTTTGATGTTCTCTGGAAGGTATCAATAAAATTTGCTGAGATGCAACAGAAGATCCAACATAAGGGTACTGGTTGAAAAAACAAGATGTTCTCAGAGTGATGAAATATTTCATCTAAGGTATTAGAAAACAGACACAAATCAAATTTACTACTAGACCAGCAAAATCTCTTGGCATACCATAACACTTAATAGCAATAGAAGCATTTTGGGAGTGTAGAACTACAGCACTATACAATATACAAAGAGATAGCTATAAATGGACCTGCTCTGAGCTTTGACTGTCAGATGGCTTTTGTCACTTCTGTCTCAGAAACTGCAGGAATGCTCACATCTACTATCTGTGTCTCTTAAAGCACAACAGTTGAGTCTACTACTACCTTGCCCATACTACCAGAGGTGATAATGACTAGTCCTTGGGTGCTTTTGGCATCAACAGTTGAAATTTTTGACTTTGATTACGTGACTATAATTTAAAAAAACGTATGTTTGCTGAACTCAGATCTAAGGTCACCTCCTCTGGTAACAGTGGAGTCACTTCCAAGCTTCCTGCAGGCTCCAGCTGCTCACTAAGCAAATATCTGTAGGGTTTGAAGAGATGACGGATGCTTACTACCACTGCTGTTGGAGATCACCAATCTTTTAGCAAAACCAACAGGACACAGCACACACCCATACATCAACTCCAGTCCACAGTACAATATCTTAAGACAGGCCTGTTTTTATCAGTGGTTTAAACCAAATAGTGGATTAAAATGGATGAGGCAATGTCACTCTGCTCTGGGGATACTTTTGGCAGTAAGGCAAAAAGAAGAGAGGTAACTTTTTAAAATAACCACAAGAAGACTCATTGGAAGTAACATAGCAGAACCATAAGAAAAGCTACATTATTTTTAAGATAAGTCTGGACTAATCTACCACTTAGAAATATCCTAGGTCTTTCCCCCCTGCCTCAGAAGCAATGAAAAGCAAGCAGCTGGGCAATGTCCCCATGGCAGACAAATTTGGAGCTATTGAAGCAGCAGGTCTGAATTGGCTACAATGTCACAGAGACACCATCATTCATGCCACAAGAAGAAACAACATGTATAGATGGATAGCAGTCACTGATTTGGTTGTTTTTTCCCCATACAGGCCAAACTGAACCTTCATACTGTGAGGAAAGCAGCAAACCACTTAAGAAATGCAGCAACTGTATTACTATTAGAACTGAAATACACTAATAGGACGAAGATAATGAAAGAGAAAGCTGTCTCCTGCTGGTAAGGCAAGACACTATCTCTGAATTACTTTTCAGAGCATTTGGTTTAAATTGAGTTCTGGTGTATCAGGAATAGAGCAATCAGTGAATTATATGACATCTGAGAAAGAGAGCGAAAGAAAAAAAAAAGAGCGAGAGAGAAAAAAAAAAAGAATAACTCTCCGCACAGGAAGAGAATGGAAATATTCTAGCAAAATCACCTCCACATTTTAGTTTAAATATAAGCTTTTAATGCATTGTTACCTTATTTTCCTTGTCTGAAACGTATCAGAACACTTAGCAAGCAGGCACACTACACTCTTTACATAGCAATCAATGTAAGCTATAGTGTGTATATATATATATATATATATACACACACTGTACAGCATACTATATATACAGTATACTGTATATATACTACACAGTACATATATTATATACTATATACAGTATATATAAGTGCAGTAAAATCCTGGACCTACTGAAGCCATGGAACTTCTACTCACTTCAACTTGCACTAGGATTTCATTTCTGAGCCTTTGTAAAAACAGATTAGTGAGAAAAGAGCCCACCTCACAGATCACTGAAACTTTTAACCTTAAAGAATATCCCAGGGACTGCACAAATCCCCATTTATCAGCTATAAAAGAAATCTAAAAATACCCCTGACAATCCAAAATATCACAACCATCATCAAAGCATTAACACATCAAGATTTACAGTCCCAAGCAGATGCATTCACATTCTAAATGACTGACTTGAACGTGAGTAATTTCATTAGGATGCAAATGCCTTTGAACATTATCTCCAGCCTTTGAGTCCAAAATTATACGGTTATTTAAAACTGGCATCAATTTTGGCTACTGATGAAAGGAGGTGTCCTACAGACTTGTCATTCCCAACTTCTCTTTTCTGGTGTTTCCCTTGTGCCAGCATCAGAGACACGAATTGGATACGAGGCTCTGCCACAATTTACTTCTGAGTCTCCGAGCTGTTGAGCCTCTCATGCTCTGGTGGACTTCAACTGGCACAGTGGATGCTGAAAGCTTTGAAAGTATTCTTGGTACCCAGAGTCTCTATTTGCACCACAAGGATGATTATCCCTTCCTGAATAGGCTGGAAAAGATAAAATCTTTAATGTTTGGGTAAGAGCAAGCTCACTCTACAAACAGTGGTGCTCTTGGAGATGCTATCAAACACTGATGAAAGCCACAGCTACCACAACTCTGCCAACGGAGAGGGGATTATGGGACTGCCCGAGGGAAATCTGGAAGAAAATCATCCAGCTAGCTACAGTAGTTAAACTACTGGTCAAATACTGATAGTTAAACCGGTGAAACTACAAACTGGTTTGTAGTTAACATGCTTGATTTTGGCTAAGTAGATAATGTTCAAATATCTTCTACTCCTCTGGTGATGGTAGGCTCCTGTTGGAGGTAGCTGATGTTATCTGTCCGTCAAATTGCTGTGGTGACCCTGAATTTGTTTCTGTTTTATCTTTTCAGTTATATGCTCAAATCAACTCCTGCACCCTTCCCACCACCAGCTGAACAACTTGCCTCCTTACTTTTGCATCAGGTCTTAACAGAAGCAGTTAATTTATCTGTCTGTCCAGTTCTATCACGTTAGTCTAAGCACCAGACACATTTGTGCTGCAATTCAGAAGAAAAAATTAAGTTTCATGAACGTTGTAATCTGTGATGTAAAACTGCTTTTTGACAAACAAGTTGTTGGTGCTTAGTTTCAAACACCACTGCATAAAAGCCTTCTTCATTTCCTAGTGTTGCCATAACAAGCAGAGTTCTGTCATTTTGCTAAGTAATGACAATGACAAATACGTAAGAAATGCAAAGGTCTGGGGAACTGGGAGCAAGATTATAGCTTCTCCTCCTGCCTTTACCAAATATTTTGCTGTGGATCCATCTCGCAAATCCTGAGCTGTTCCTATGGGAACACGAGAAATAGCTAGTGTTAGTGCTGTATGCTGCCTCGTTTTTCAGAAAGTCAGTGTTTTCCTCGTGGATGCTTTGTCAAGACATAGCACTGGCATCAAGGCTACAGGATGGGGTCTTGAGCTCACAGACAGCTGCAAAAATCTGGAATGAACCCTAATTTTACACTCTACTAAAGGAATAATGCTATCAGACCTTTTTCTCTTTAGTAAATAAGAAGAGATGGCAGCAAAGATGCCTTTTTATTAAACCAGTAAAATCATGGACAGTTGACTAAAGAAGAAGTCAGGAAACTATTAGCTGAATAATTCTTCTGTTAACCATAAGAATGGTATTTTCTTCTTAAATAAGTCAAGAATATCACCTAGGATATCAGAATGGTGAAGTAAGTGCCATTCTTACCATTTCATCACAAGAGCTGGTTTCTCAGGTGATTTTCTTTGGGATCACAGAACTTCTCATTTTAAAGAGGAATTAATGTTATTTAATTTTTCCAGGCTGGAGAGAGGCAGTTTTTTAGGGTAAAAAGCCAAAACATCATTTTCCTTTTTTATATGTTCCCAAAATTAAGAATTTTCTTTTCTTGCCTGCTACTTAGAGCACTTAGATTTGCCCTTTGTTTGTTGCATCCCTTAATCAAAAGAAAATAATTGAAACTGCAAGTTCTACCCTAAACACATGGAAAACAATCATCTTCTCATGTGCTTCTAACGTTCTTCTAAACCATCACATGCACAATGGCTGTTCTGTAACTACAGTCTCCAAAAGAGATGACTGCAACTCTATCCCCAGCTAGATATTGTCAGTCATACGCTTCCTTGAGGTAAACAGGAAACACATCTCATCATCCAGTACTCCTCCCTCTTTCTGGGCTTGGCACAGCTCCTGCAGGGCTCCTGGAACCTGTCGGTCCAAGAAGAAATGGACTCGTACCCGTGCTGAGCTGGTCACCTCTCCTGCAGGACCTTCTGCTGCTACAAGAATGCTCATTTCAGCCCTATTTCATGGCTTTCACAAATGCCCTCAGATCCGTATGTCCATGCACACCACTCTCAACAGTACAGAACTGTAAGGGACTTTCTACATCTGCCTTGAGGTTTTTATGCCAATACAGAATAAAAGCGGTAACAAATCAGAACTTCATCTAACGATATAATCCACAAACCATAACGAAATCACAATTCCTAACAACCACTAATAAAGATTTACCATGACAACTACATAGTATTTATGTATCCCTTTTCAGAGAGCTGAAATGTTTAATGATAAAAGAGGCAAAAACAGATTAAAAATCATAGTTCTTCTTTTAAACACGCATCTCGTACAACATACCATTTGCTTTAAAGCAGAACTCTCTCTGGATTGCAATAGGGCTGAATAGGCTAAATCAGGACATGCTTGAATACTAGTAGGGAAAAATCCATTGCTGTAAAATTCAGTGACAGCCTGACACTCATCTGTGTCTTAAACTACCTAAAATACCTCTAAAAAAATGGCCTCAAGTGCTTATTGGAATCAACTAAGGTTTATGAAAGGGATGTAGCTGTAGTAATTAATCTATCCATATGAAATAATTAGTTTCACTTCACAGAAAAATTTGAAGTTGTATAACAAAACACACTCCACATGACAAGACAATGCACAAGGATAGGGAAGAGAAAATAGACAGACACTTGTGAAAAGGACAGAATATTCCAGTATGTTTGACAGCAATTTTCCCCAAATGTGATAAACATTGCTGCTCCTCTAGATGACCTAATGCAACAAATATCTACACATACACTACATTCAGGAGGTCTCCAATATAGAATGTGGGCCCTCAAATAAATTATTTGGATTAGAGAGCAAAAGACAAGATGGCCCAAGCTCCTGAGAGAGAGTTGTGACACTTTCTGGAAGAGACATCTGGCACACAACTTTATCACTATTTTAGCTATCATGTAATGAAACCAGCAAGCAAGTTCTGAGATTTATACAGTCTAGAAACCTTCTGAGTCTCAAAATCCAAGTAATTTCATAGAGATTTTGACATAATGGCAAGCAAAGAATTTCATATATGCAAATAAACCCTGTCAGGACAGGCAGAATAGATGGACATAATTCACATAGTATCATACACCTGCAAACTAACCACAGTGACAGTTTTAAAAAGTTTATTCTTACCTGCTGCTGCCTCAGAACTGCTGCTATCTTTAACTACACAAACTGGACTTAGGGGCAAAACATCATCATCAAAACTGATCAGATCTCCTTCCACATCTAGTTTACTTTGCAAAGCAGGTGCTGAGGAGTTGGTTGCCAGCGACTCCCCCAGAGACTTGAAAGCTTTTTCTTGGGCAGATACAGAAAGACGGGGAGCAGCAGTAATTGGTTTTACTGAGGCCAAAGAAAGGACAGGATTTTCTGCATAACGTGACTTTTTGGGAACAAGTGGCCTCGGAGCAGGAACAGGAAATTTCTTTTGTCCATCACTGTTCTCTGCAGCTGACCCACTTCTTGCATCAACAAAATCGCTACTAATACTTTTTACAAGGCCAGGTTTTGGTTTTTTTGGCAGTTCAGGTTTGGTTACAACACTGCTCCCAACTACTTCAGGTTGAGGCTGCAATTCTTTGGAAGAAGGTGTTGACCTGCTTTCTGTCCATGAATCCCAATCTCCTGAAACTCTGCTTACACCTGGCTTCGGAGCAACTACTGGCTTCTTTGCAGTTACAGATCTTGGGGTGAATGATCGTGGAGCAATTTCTGGTTTTTTTGAGGATCCTGAGGTATCATTAGTTGCTTGGGATTCAAAAGCTTTGATCCTTGAAACAACACTATTTTGGCTTTTTTCTGTACTCATGATGTCCATTGCCAAGTGATTGTCCAGTAAGCTATCATCTAAGAGAGATGACTGCTGAGTTGGAGGTTGCTGCCTTCTGGTGGTAGCCTGATTCACTTCTTCCCCATTGTCTGGTATTCTACTTTCAGTATTTTTGACCACAGGTCTAAGATTGCTTTTTGATCTTGGCTTTGGCACAGGACATATCACAGCATTGGGATTTTCTTGGCACCTCTGACCTTCAGAAATTTCAAAGACTATTAAGGGAGTCTCATTTTCTGAAGGAGACCTATTCAGGAGAGATGCAGAAGGCCTAGGAGGTTTGAGAGGACTCTGCCCTGCTAAAAGAAAAAAAATGGTTTCTGTTATCTATTCCAGCACACTTTACATTATTTTTGTCACCCATTACAATAGGAAACCTGATGATTTTCATTCAGAACATATTGCTGCTTGTGAAATTTTGCAATTCTCATTCTAAAAAGATACATTAAAAATACCAATTATAGGAAGAAGCTGATGGGTGCTGAAATGCATGAAATCTACAGGTTATGAGTTCAAAACTACTTTTAGCTCACAGCACAAGGGTGCTATGTGAGCAATGTCTCAACCAAAGAACAGTACAGCGACTTTCCCAGTTGAGTTTGTACACTTTTCAGTGTGTGTAACACTGCTGTTATTCTGACTGGAGGTCTGAGCTCCTCTGGGTCCAAAGCAAGCGCCATTACGGCTAAACGGACTGAATTGAGCAAAACTTCAAGGATTTTTATTGTAAAGTCATAAAGACACATATATTACATCTTCATTACAGAACAAGTTTTAATTAATGTCTAACCTATATGGCAGTTCTTCAGAAGAGAGGAGCTCTACAGGAACGTATAGAAGTAATTACTCCCAGAAATTTCACTGTTATTCATGTAAATTGCTGCACACATCAATAATGAAGAGCATCTTCACGAGACAGAGTAAGGCTTTCGTCAATGGAAAATCCAAAAAAGCTCACCTGGATAGCGTGCAGATTCCCAGCATGCAGGCAGACTGTTTTTTACATTACTTCCTGGAAAATGGCTAATTAGTTCCTCTGGAAAGTCAGTTTGTGTTGCAGAAGTAGTGGTATGTCTAGGAGCAGCAGCATTATTGTTATTTGTTGTATTGACTTGCACTTGATTGATTTCTTTTATCACCTGCTCATAAGATGGTGGAAGCTACAAAACAAAAAGATAAAAATTTATATATGTTCAAAGGTGAACAAAAAAGCTTATAATTTAAAAATACTAAATTAACATGTAATTAACAGAAGAAAAGAGCCCTGTCACAGATAATATTGTTTCTCTTTAACTTAACGTGCTTTTTACCTTTAAAATCAAACACACACCTCATGTAAACATGTGCTCACCTCAGCTGGAATAAGATCATTTGTTCTCCACTGAGCATGAGACGAAGCAGAAGGGAATCCTAATCCCTGGGGAGTGACAGGGCTTACACCTGGAAACCAGGAGGATGGCCGGAGGGGTTCAGCAGCAACTATTGTAATTTCAGGACGCCTGGAGATTAAGGCAAAGGGAATAACTATTTAAAAATGTGTTAGTTAGTTATTTTAAACATAAAAGCGCATGGTTTTCTCAGGATGGGAAATCAGAAGGCTTCACACCTTTGTGGCTTAACCAAAGATACCTTTCACGATTTCAGAGCAACTTACCTGACCTTTTTATCAAGCACTTAGGCTTCCAATCAAAGCACCTAATTAAATGCCTAAGCCAAAAAGTAGGTTTATTGGCTTCAGTGAAATAATTTACATGCTTAAATACAAGTGTAACTTAATTAGATGGAACAAGCCTTAGTCTTCATGGGATAATGAGAGCTGATCATGAGCTTGCCCTTAGCCTGCTGCAACGTGAAGACAACAGGGTAGTTAAAACTACTTGTCTACCCTGAGACTTCACGGGGAGGGGACCACCACTGATCTCTCAAATCTGGCACAAAATACATTTTGAGAAGTGAGTTTTGAGAGTAGATGAAGCATCTGCTATGGAAGCCTCTGTCTGCTAATAGAAAAACAGTGCAGAAATGTAACTTTTAAAACTGTTTTAAAAAAGTGAGAGGGATACAGCTCATTTACTCCTAAAATTATGACAGACTCAGTTCACCAGCTATCCAGGTTGGTGACCTACTTTCTCAATATCCTTCGAGAAACTGGAAGGAAGTCTGAATGTGTATTTATTTACATTGCCAAGTGATCCCATAAATAGATGTCAGGAAAGTAAAAGTAGATGGTTAGTTGACTGAATTTTTTTTTAAAATATCTTTTTAAGACACACAGAAAACTTGACCAGAAAACTCCTCAAACCCTTAAGCCACCCTGTGCTTAAGAATCACAATATTTCTGTTTTATTCCAAGTCTAATTTATTTTAAAAACAAAAAGGAAAGTGAGATGGAAAAAAATAAACTGGAGGAGAACGTAATACATAAAAAGTAATACTGTGACACAATCTAATAAGCTTTTCAACCACATATAATTGTAATATAAATAGCTGCATCATACCTTCTATCCCTCTGCTGCTCACTATGGTTAGAGGTCCGAGAAGCTATTTAAATAAAATAAAAATTTTTAAAAGGTTAAAATACACTGTCACAGCAATAAGATGAGGATAATAGCATATCCCTTACCAATCCACCATAAATGAAACTGAGAGTATACAGCATCAGATCATGAATTCTAGATTTTAAGAATGGCCATGTTCAAACAAAAATTATTTGTATTAAATATGAGAGGATGTTTTTAAAAGGTTGAGGGTGCAGTTTCATAGTCAGTTTAAGTCATTCTATACATTCTATACATATATTCTGAGTTACCACCAAAAGAGATGGTCCCATCCCCTTTCTTCTTCTTCCTTGCAATGTGTTCCTGCCTTGTGCGCTGTGGTGACCCCAGAGTTGGAACTTGTTTTTTTTTCATTAGTTACAACAGTCCATCAATGAAATATGGAAAAGCGCTAAACACATCTGGCTTTGCTTTTGAGAGCTCATTTCCGAGATGTGTTCTTTTATCCCTTTTTTGGGGAGGTAACAAAAATGATATTTTTTAAAGAAATAAAAGCACTAAGGCCCAAAATTTAAAAAACTCTTTCACCCTCCTTATGTAAAAAAAAAAAAAAAAAAAAAAACCTCTTCTTTTCTCACATCGTATATCCTCAGATAGAAATTTACCAAAACATAATCACTTGCGGATTAAGAGTCACCAATATATTTTTTTCAAACCACTGTGTTTTAAGTTACATAAAGTAAATAAATCCTGACCTCTTCATTTTTCTATTTTTGCCATATTTATATTCAAATAATTTTTCTCAATGGCCACATTACTTTTTCATTTTGATCAAGAAAAAAAGGAAATTAGTGGAGGGACAAATTTTTGCATAGCAAATGCAATTTAGGAAGTGGTAGAGTCTTATTGTGCCAAAGCTGACAACTGTGCTGTTCCTGTGCCATCACAGAATCAGAGCTGAAATCAGCAAAGCATACTTGATTTAAGAATCACATAGTGCAGTGTCAGACATACCTCTTCCACGGGGCATTTTTGATGTGCACTATTCATGAGTGCTAGAGGAAAAAAAGAAGGGGTTACAGAAGAGGAAGAGGAGGTGAAAAAGAAGAAGAACAAACAAAGGCTTCAGAGTGACAGAAACCATGATCAAATGGGTTAGTCGCACAAGGAGAGTGCACATGCCAGTGTCTTAGACGGACAACTGCAATGCCTATTCGCAATACAGTGGCTTAATTAAAATTGAAGCAGATTTTATTTCTAGATTCATGCTGATTTTAACAACGGGAGTTTAGAAGTCTCCTCTGCAATAAATTAACAGTGAAGAATTCAACCGATTATGGAAAAGTCCACTGTAGGGTTCAATGAAGTGCTACTGTAGGAATGAGGGAGGGGAAGTCAAACTTCTTTGAATGCTCTATTTAGTCTAAAATCATGCTCTGTTTGGGTCTGAGCTTTTTCCTTTCCCAAAAGAGAGAGAAGAAAAAAGGAGGGATCTGACCCAGATCCAGTGAGGCTGGGATCCCACAATTTGTACTCACACCTCACTGAGAAGTGTGCTCAGACATGCTGATCCACCTAGGAGGCAGCAGGTATGCCAGAAACGTCTCCGAGTTTCTGGCATAATCACATGACTCCTAACCCAGCTCCATAAAAATCATTTGACTTAAAAAAATATATATATACTCCTACCTAAATGATACCTCAGCTTCACTTTCTTTTCCACACACCTTAACACAAGCATTGATATTACCCACTCATTTGGGGGAAGGGGGAAGAAAACCAACCTCTTCAAGTTTACTTTTGCAAGAGGATGGAAGAAAGTGTTAATTTGGTAAAAGTATTCAATACAACTGCTTGGGGTACATCCAAATTACAATGATAAGGGCATTAGAAATGAAAACCAATTAATGAGGGATGTACAACTGAACTGATAAACCTGTCAACTTCTTTCATTTCGTCTTCATTGCTAGATAAATTCTACGCGCTATTTTGACCTGCGGGACTCTGAAAGTACTTCTATTTATTTAAGTTATTAATACAAATAAACAAACAGACAAACAAATGTCTAGAAGACCTTTCTCCCTCCTGGACAGGGGCAGAAAACTACAGTGGGGTGCACGGATCTAGGGTAATCCATCAAACTCCAAATCTCAAGTAAGGAGGTAAACTCACTTGAAATTAACATCACTTAGAATATTTCTATAAAAATAATTTTACTAGTAGATACAAAATATCAAATCTGTCTCTTCAAAAGGGTTAACTCCTAAGCCATCATATACATTTTGACACGGCACCTATTGCTTGAAGAAAAAAATCTTACAGACATTTATGGAATTAAGCTACTTGCACGTATATAAATATTTAATACAAACATTAATTTCTTAAGGAACTTGACTAAATTCTTCACTCCTTCCCTCCATCAACCCCTCCTTTCTTTTTGCTTTTGCATTTTTGTTACAACCTTAGGAACCTCAAGTGTGGCCATTCATGCTTTTAGTGCATCTTTTGTTTTGGAAGCTCTTAAGTCTCCACAGAAGGAGCAGAGGTGAAAGCTCTTTCATCTCCTGCTCTCAAATATTCCTTGGAGTTCAACAAATGCTAGGGAAAACAAAATACGAATTGTCTAAATAACCCTTGCCTCCTGGCTTGAACAGCTTTCATTTCTTTACCATTTCAAAGAAATGGATTTGAATTAAAAAGTGTATGAGAGATGACATGAATTTTAAAAATACAACACACACCTGATTCAAAAACAAACAAAAAAGCTCGGCCATTTTTCTGGCCTTGTTATGGTCTTTTGATGTTGTAAGTCTATTCTTCATTCCCTTTACGGTTTCTCCGGAAAAATTTTACCCCCAGATTTCAAATTTTACTCCCAGATTTCAAATTATGACACCTTTAAGATTTTAAAAGTTGCTCAATCAGGTCAATGAAAAAGTATTTCAACCCTGAGTTACATATTGATAGCTAAGATAGTTGGCTCCTCAACTTCCACACAAAGAAATTCTCAGCGTGAGAAGTGTTGGGATTTCCAGGAGCATGTATTTAGAGGTATTTAAGTGAAAGGTAAGCAAAGTAGTTAAAGCAGGGATAGGAGAGGAAAAATCCAACCCATAAAACTCACGCTTTTCCTCCTTGTAACTTTGTTGGTCTCAGGGAAGAAAAAAAAAAAAGTCAAATCAACCCATAATATTTTCACTAGAAATACTTACTTCCATTAGTGTCAAGGAAGCATCCAAATGTGTTTAATCTAGCACAGTAGTGTTTAATACCTCATCTGCAATCCTAAGTAAAGGATTAATGATAATACTGTAAATAAAGAACAAATCAGTGACCTATCTTTCTTACAAGTCCTACTTACTGAGTTTTATCCATTTGTTTTTGGATGTGTAGTGGCAAAGGGTACTCCATTTGTGCTATATACTTAAGTTTTGCAATGTTTTTCTTCTCCTACTTCCCCTCTGGGCAGTATTTTTGCAAGGGTAGTTAATATTTTCCTTTACATTTGAAACACACACAGACTATGGGGCAGGAGGCATTTTAAGCTAAGAGGTCAATATGCTAGCATAGGTAGCTATTATACCACAGACTTGTAAGTTACTGTGATATAAAAGAGTTGGTGGCAACAGCAGTCTGACATGCATTTTAGAGTCTTTTGAAGAGAGCTGGGCTGAAATTTGTAGTCTTTTAGGCAAGCTTTTTAGGCAATACAAAGGCAACTATGAAGTTTGTTCAGGAACCTGCTCAGAGATACCATCCTGCTGTGAGCACTGAGTGCTTCCACAATATAAACACTGCATAATCATTTTTATATACCCATTAGCAAACCCATATGAAATACTGAATAGTTTTGTCACTGTAGACTCACTGTTTTAAAAGCAAGCTTCTTTTACCATCAGAGATTGGAATCTTAACCTCAAATAGCCCAAATCACATAGGAAATCAAGCTTCAAATTTTCCTGATGATTTTATCATAATCTCTCCCAGCAGCTGTAAATAAACATGGTCCTGCAATTAACTACTTCAGTTAATTTATATTAAATATTATCAATAGGTTTTAAAGTAATAATATTACTTTCTGCAACAAGGATATGTGCTCATATTTAAAAATACAGCTTCTTCAATGCTTTTTCAACACTGGGCTCGATATTTCTACCATCAGTCCTATAAAATATGGAGAATATTAGACTGAGAAGTTATTCTTCTCACTGTTTATCTGCTTTGGAATAAAGATTAGTCATTATAGTACCTAAGAGAAAGCCTCTAGAGCAGGCAAACAAAAAGAATAAAACATTATTTCTGCTCCTTCCCTTACCTACAAAGAAGAGCTGATAGAAAGGGTCCAGCTAAGAGGCCATGCTTGCTGGCTTTGCAATACTGAACGTGTCATATGTCTACAGAGACACCTTCTTCAGGAAAAGCTACATTGATATGGTACCCCTCAAGCCAAAACCAAAAATAAACGAACAAAAAAAATCAGCCAAGATCTGACTGGACAATTTATGTAGAAGTGGTAGAAGTGGAGTTTCGAACAAATTGGAAATTTTCACAGAACTCTGGAACAAGAAGAGCTGAAGCTCTTCTCCTGAACTATTTCTTGGCACAAGGGGGAGGTCTTGCTCCTTTTCTCTTAGTTCTGCTTCCAGGCATCTCAGGGAACTAGGAGGGTTGCCCAACATTATAGCTAGGCTGATTTAATTAATGCTTGGATGTAGATAAAAGAGATTGTGCCACCCAATCCTCCTTCCAATCACTGTCTTTTGTCCCCTTTCTAGAACCAACATTAGCACTCACCTGACCCCACAGCCAACTAGTTCAGAGTGTTAAACACATATAAAACTAACCACTTCCTGTAAGGTTAGTTTTTGGCCATTGAACCTGAAGGGTCCCTGAACCTGCTTCCCTTGGGTTCGGACCACCAGCAGCACAAGAGAGGGAACACGCACTCTCAACAGCAGTCTCCATTTCCTGTCTCTCACTATTATTATTATTATTATAAAGTCTGCACAACTACACCCTAAGAACAAGCCTGCCATTTCGCACAAATTAGACAGCAATGATTAATGAAGACAGTTGACTCCTTGCCTCGCCTTTCCTCAGGCCGCGTGGTGCTGCCTCTGCACCCCTCCCTGCATTATGCCAGTCCCAGTGTTTGTGCAGATGGGGAGAAAATGAGGTCACCCAACTGATCCAGCTGGGGAAAAAGTGGGAGCCAAAAGAACCCAGGAAACCCCCAAGCAAAACAAAACAAAAAAGAAAAACAAACAAAACCCACAGCCAAAAAAGGCTGCAAAACTGCCAAATGGAAAGCCACAGCCTCAGAGCATCTACTGTGGTCTCCAGAACAAGCTCTTACACATCCTTCAGCCACATATTTGCTTAGGACAGAAGGAGAATGGAACAAACTTGCAGTCTCTTCCAGCGTTTTATGGTAGCAGATTTGCTTCTGCAGCCTTGCTCCTTAATGCCACCTAACAGTGGAAAACAGTGCAAACACCATTCCCCCTTGGCTCACCATTGCAGCATTTGGCTTGCCTCTTTTTCCTTCCTTTGGCATCAATGTGCATGATGCTGTCTCTTAAGGCAGTGGAAATAGTTCCACTGATTTCAGTGGGAGCTGGATTTAGTGGTGTGTTCCCTGCTGCCACCTTCCTTAAAAATTCAGGGGTACCTTTTGAAGAATTTAGACTAGAAAATGACTCGCAAGCACATCTCATTTTCACATGCTTGTTTTCTTCAGACATCTTGGGCTCACTTTTCTCTAGGCAGTATGTCTTGGTGAGATCTTATACTGCACAGTTTAGTTTCTTATACACACAATGCATTTTCTGAAAATTTTCTCTGTGGTACATACTGTACTACTGTTCAGAAGCAGCCATCAGGGTGGAGGCCTCATGCCAGTACGCGATAGATACAGTCTTCTCTTAATGCAAGCTATTAGAGCAATTACACTGGCCTGGACAGAGAAGAAGGAAATGAGGGAAAGGGTTATTTTTAATGTGACATCTTCAGTCTTACTTCATTACGTACTTTTTTTTTTATTACTTTTTTTTGTCTCAGGAAGAGGAATTCTGCTGAGCTGTCAAACAATTGAAACTAGATGACACCACCTTTCTATCCAGAGTTGTAGTCAGGGTGGCAGAAAGGAAAACAGTCTATCTTCCTCTTCGGTCACAAGAGAGGGAGAGACCTAACAGTACTAAGTAATTTTAAGCATTGTCCACAGGTTGGAAAGTTGAAACCCTGCAGACACCTATCATGTGTCTTGAAAATCAGAGTTAAATAGCTCACAGAAGCTGCAATTAAGAAATAAAAATAGATTTTTAACTCTATTAAGGAAATATATTTTTCCAGAAAATACCATACTTTCTTCAGATTAATGGCAAGGAGAGTTAGGAATTTTTCAGGGTCCACTTTTAATTTAGATCTCTCCATAGGTATGGTTACTGGTATATATATAGAACTATGGTCTCATGTACTCTGTCTCAGTATATGCAGGGAGGTTTTTTTCCAGCTTATCATCTGAATAATTCACACGGTATTTATATTTTATCATAGTTATTCATATACTAATATTATTACATATAATATAACATCCATGAACCAGAGCTTCTTGACTAGATACATTTTTTATCTGATTGTGCCTCAAAACAAGGTATCACTTGTTACTATATCTTCAAAAACATACATATCAATTGTTTAATGATCTTTTAGATGGTTTCACAGTTAGACCAGGGACTGGGGCATAGGCAGTCTAGAATCAGTTCCTGACTGCACCGTAAAAGGCCTTCTGTGATCTGGTGCTGTTTTCCAGTTTCCCATGTATGGTAACAATAGCACAGATAAAGTACTGCATTTTAACTACAGCATCATGTAGACTTGCTCTGAATAAAGCTTTCATGATCCCCTTTGACTACCTCCAACCCAATCCATGCGAATAAGCCCCAGATCCAGGAAAAACAGATCAGCTGTGCATACACTAATGTCTTTTTCCCCATAGCAAAATCCTCAGAGTTGTTTTATTAGTATGAAATTGAAAACATGGACAGAAATGAAATAAAAATGAAAAGGGGAATAAAGGAAGAGCATACTTTGGAGGATGCAGATGAAGAAATTCTCTGCCTGGAAATATCATGATTAGGGAGAGAGAAAGAGGCGATAAACAACGAAATCGGGGAAGGGATTGGTCTTTCATTCAAGATTTATAAAAAAAAATTTTTTTTCCAAAATGAGTCCAGTGTATGAATCTAATTCTGTCCCCAGTAGAGCCAATACACAGTTGCTGGAGATTTCTTCTGAAATGGAACAAACTTCTGTTTTACCAAGTGAAATAAAATTGGGTATGTGCAACCCAGGGCCAGAGACGTTCACTTCAGTACTAGTGCACAAGTAAGAAAATGTTAGTAACTGGCAGGAAGGAACAGCCCATCAGCAAAACAAAAACAAAACAAACAAAAACAAAAAAACAAAGATGAAGGAAAGCAAACAAAAAAGAGTTACAGTCCCAAAAAAGCCTGTCAGCTACTATCTTTACACATATAAAGTTAACCAGTTCATCTAAAAAATGAAGATGGAACAATCTTACAACATTACGATTCTCAAGAAGCAGAGGAAAAAAATAGACTTACATCTCTTGATTGCTGCTCTTATGGATGACAAGGGTCCTTGGCTTAAAGAGAGAGAAAAAAAAAAGATTACAATGTGGTTAATGTCTCAAAGAGAAAACAGCTAAATAACATCATGCAGAGATTCCCTACACACTGTACAGTGCTTGCCAAGTTCATTTTTCCCCAAGGTTATCTTACAGAATGTGTGCAAAACTCCTGGAGTATACAACCATACTCAATCCCTTCTAATGAAAACCAGGATACAGCCTTCCTTCCAGCTTTGCAAAGATAGAAAGCTAACTTTAATAACGCCTTGTTCTCTCACTTGTGTGTCGAACTTCACATTCTGCCTCATTTGAATGGAAGACTGGGAGAAGAGCCCTTGTGCATGTGTATATTCTCAGATTATTTAGCATCTAATAACTTAACATTCTTGTAAATTAACAAAACTTACACAGTCCAGCAAAACCTTACACCTCCTTTGCTAAATATTTTTAACAATTACTTAACAACTTATCTTCACTTTCAGCTGAGGCTACATTTTCCAGTAATAACTTGGTGGGTGGGGCTAGGCAGCAGGACAACATGACCAAAAATTTGTTGATACACAAGGGCAGAAAAGTGTTTCCTTTTGCCAAATCATCTGTTTTCTTGGTAAGACTAAGGTTTCTGATGCTGCTCTTCTGAAGGTCTTATTTAGTGCAGATATAGCAGTCCTTACCGTTTTTGCAGGTAAAAACCAAAAGTAACTTGAGATTATCACTGTCAAAAAGCGTGAGCATGATATTAATAACCTGCCACACATACAAAGCTACAGAAGAGTTCAAAAAACCAAACGAAAACTACTTCAGAAAAGGACTTTTTTTTTTTTTTTTTTTAAAGCACAACAGATAGAGCATACTTGTTGGTGAGAAGTCTTCGAAAGTGCCGAATAATCTTTTTAAAGACTAAAAATAAACAGACTATATCTGGTTCAAATTAATACAGAAACTTTAATACAACAGGAAGACATACTAATCAAGCCTTTTGCAGAAACTCTCCACCACAGCCTTTCAGCAGGGATGTTAGCAGAGAGAGGGCACTAGCACTTTAACCCTAGTCTCACTACGCCCGAAGCCGGCAGGCAGCACACAAGCTCTGGCAGTTTATCTGCCAGCCCTGGCTGGCTCCACAAGCAATGGCTGATGACTGCGGGTCCACCAGCGGGGTGAAGAATAGGGGAATTGGAGGAGAGGAAAAAAGAGACAGTAAGAGCCACAGTGAACATGGATGAAAACGTCCTCCCTCTACAGCCGTTCTGAAACCTGCTGGAGACCAGAACTGAGCGTTGCTCTCACTGAGCTGTCCTCTGAAACAGCTTGGCTGGTCTAGGACAAACAATGCCTGTTTGTCTGGTTTCAGCAACAGTTCAAAAGTGGCTTGGCCGCGCTCCACACAGCTAGCAAAACCGCATTAGAAAACATTGCTATCAGTCATGTTCCACTGTGCATTCTCAGCAGAAAAGGAGTCTTATTTTCCTCCCAAATGTCCCATCATAATACAGCCTTATCTTTAAAAAACACTTTTAGTTGTATGTTTTTCCCCAAATGCACCTCATATTCCTTTTTTTCTTCCTTATAACTAAGGTCTACTCCTTTTGGATGTTCATTTTTTAGTCTCTTTCTCCTTCTTTAATTGCTGTAAATAACAACAATATTTAGGGTTTTAATAAAAGAATATGTATTTTAATTATATTTAGTACCAGACAGAAAGGAGAATAAAGTTTGGCAACATGAATCAGAAATGTTTTGGAATAGCAAATACTTTATATACCCAAAATTCAAGATTGGCTTTAGCTTTACAGTAGGAAAGCAGGAAATCTATAAATGATGCATACTCAAGTATCAGTAAGAATCAAATGGAACAGGGAAGTCCTTTCTCCAACTGGCAAGATCGCTTCCAACCATTGCAATTTGCCTCAGAATATGATGCACACTTTTCAGATATGAGCAGGTATTTTTGGCTAGAAATCACAGGAGTCATCATACACACAAAAGTTAAAGTTTTCCATACAACATGAGGGACTAAAAGGTACAGAAAAGATTTTAAAATCAAAGGGCACACATGTGCACACACGCACACAAAATCCTTCATGAAACCAACCTGGTGAAGTTGAAGTATCGATATATCAAGAGCAAGGCAGGTCAAATATGCAACTGTCTGTATAATTGAGAACCCAGAATAACATAGTTCTGTTACAAAATTTATGATCTCACAGGCAAAACAAGTTGTTATCAGATAGTTTTTTCTTTTTTCTACTTTCTATTAACATGTCACCATCGACATCCTTCCTCTCTTCTGGCAAAGCACTGCTTTTTCTACCCCCAAGAGAGTTCGATTCACATTTAACATACAACTATTGTTACGTATTACTTAAGCCTTTTAAAAAGAAGGAAATGGGAGTGAATTTAGAATTTTTTTTTTAATTTTGTCATGAAATTCTGAAAGGGAACTGCAGATTCCATCACTTTACTACCCACTAACCCCCAGTAATTTAAAAGCGATGCTGTTGTTATGGCAGACTGTGATTTTGCCCACACCAGAGCTAACCCCTCTCTGTTCCACAGGCAACAATTTCTGGCCTCTTTTCCCATCTTGTGAAAAGAGAAGGGATAAGGTTGCCCACATCTTCCCCTGCCCCACAATTAATGGCCACCTTTTCTCTCAAGCCCTCCAAATAATTAACATAACCCAACCAGATTTGATTCTCCTATAGTCGCAGCAATAATTCTGCTACATGGCGCCCCCGCCTCCTTCCCACCTCCTCCTCCTCCTCCTCCTCCTCCTCCTCCAGGCTCTAAGGCAGATCAATGAACAAGTGAGAGCACATACAAAATCCGCACAAACACACATGGCAAGGAAAAAGGGAGCGGGAAGAAGCTGAATCTGCATGGGGTCTCTGATCCTGTTCCCAGTGCGACTCCCAACCAGTCACACCAGCACAAGCAAGGGGATGGTGTGATGGCAAACAGCAGGCAGGGCAAGGGCTGGGACACTCCTGAGCTCCCCTGCAACGTGCATGAGCCCAACTACAAACTCAAACTGCTGGAAGAAAATGGAAGAGACGGTGGGAAGCAGGAACTTTAATGGCATTAAAGATCCTGATAAATATTAGCTCAAACACCATCCCAACCATCCCTAATGCAGAGTAAGTAAAGATGCAAAAAGTTCATACGTGCCCCCTGCTATTTACCATGCAGGGGTGCACAACTGGAGCAATTCCCCCGACATCTGCAGACCCACCCTACCTCACTCACTGTTAGTATAAAGCACCAACTCTGTGACATTTCCAACTAAGGCAGCAGGTTTTTCATGAGTTATCACCTCCCAGCCCCTCAGCAGGGGGAACTAACCCGTCTCTATCAGGCGCTCTGCCAGCTGAACAAGGGGACTCACTAGGTTCAGAAGGCGTCTGTGACCTGCTCTTCTTGCTACTCTGAAAGCAGCAGGGTCCTTCAAGCAGGCAGTAATGTGAGAAGGGTCCCATTGGTCACCCTTTCCAGAAGAAAAAGCCCTGGAGTGGTTTGTTTGAGGATATTACACACCCCTCACTCTTCCTTGCAGACTTTGTTCTGGGTTTCAAGGACAGATTTTCTGAACATAAACACTTGAGGAAAATGCTCCAAAAGTGCATTTTAAGCCCATGCACTGGGGAAATAAAATTGTGACAAACTAGACTGGGCAAAGAGCTGTAAACTGCTCTGCGGAGTGAGGGCAATTACTGCACATAAAACATGGCTTCTCCCTCATTAGGGCTCTGCCCAAATACTTGTCCATGCACTGAACACCGTATCTCTTCCAAAGCAGTTTCACTGTAGCTACAGTATTACTCAAAGGCTACTCCTGTAGGCTGACTCCTGACCCAACACAGCAACCACGTGAGTACCGCTCACCTGAACAGTCCCCGCACAGTAAACGAAAGCGGGTGCTGTTCAGGTGGAATAAAGTTGAAATCACAAAGCTATCCCCTAGCGCGCACACAGGGATTCGTGTGGGCCTGGAGCAGGATGGCATCCAAGTCAGAGTTACCCAAGCTAAGAGGCTAGGAGGTTCTGGACTACCTTTTTATCCGTACATCTGAGAATATACTGAAGCATCTGCTGCAAAGTCTCAAAAATGTACCCATCATGTCATGTTATGTGGAGCTTTTCTTAAAGTATCAGTCCTTAGGATCACAGCCCTGTGTCTAAGCTTTTTAATATATCTCTAATTGTGATGGTTATCGACTTTGTCTTACGCAAACAGCCTAAAAAAATTTAAAATGTTGCTATTTTTAAAAAGTTTTCTGACTTTTTAGAACGTGAGCCAAGAATTTTTAATTAGCTGGTGTTGACATTACTGTGAGGCAAAATACTCATTTAATAAAAGGCATGACATATTCCTCTCAGTTACTTTGGAAATCTTGCCATCTTTATAAAAGTCAAAGGACTACAGTGCAGTATTTTTACAACTTATTAGAAAACTATTACTATTATTTAGAAAACATCATGCCAAACACAAAACCTTTAAAATGTCATCTAAATGATTTCATTGCAGACTGAATCACAAAGAACATTAGCAAATTTAAAGTTAATTTAAGGGTGGTGCAAAAGATCAGATTTACTATCATTCAGATAACAGACCTATTAGTTCTACCAAAAAGCCTTCAAACTTAAGGACAGATGAGGCAGCTATCCCATCTTCATGGTGTGGATGTAGTAGACAGAATTGTATTAATCCTGTGGATTAACTGAAGCTACACTGAAAAAATACATTAATGCACAATGATCAGTCTCTCCAATGGCTCAGCTGCAGAGATCTTTCAGGCCTGTCAGTGCTCTAATGCACAAATATTATGCACAAATTAGATTAAGTGATGCATCAACTCAAGATGCAGTTTCCCTATCAGTGCAAGACAAAGTGACACTACGCAGCTGGTAGGCCCACCTTCCCACACTCACCATTTCCAGCAGCTTCCTTGTGCTGGTGCTGACATGGTCACAGGTCACCTGGATCAGCCACATAATTTTGATAATAACAAACAACCTTGTCTCCAAATGCCCTAATTTTTAGCCAGACATGCTGGCTGGTCTAGGCAGCTGCAGAGCCACACAAGCACTAGGGTGACATGAGAGAAGCAGCAGGAACAGGCAGCCAGGGATGCCAGTGACTGTCCTTGCAGTCAGCAGCACAGTCTCCACTCACAAAAACAAACCTCAAGTCTGTGGCTCACTTCTAATATGAAGTTAATCCGACTGCAAATCACCAAATCTTGGCTATGCCTCAGGTTGGCTGTTCTTCTCACCCTTCAGCATGAGCTGATTCACTGTTTTATTTTTTTCTGCTGATGTTGGTTGTCCAGATTGGCTCACTGCGAGATCAGACAAGGACCAGAAAAAAGCAGCTGGCAGCAGCCTGGCACCACAGTGGCCTCTCTGCAACACTATGACATACCCTCACATTCCCCGCTAAACAGTGGGGTACTGTCATAGCCTTGCCTGTGCAAAAGGCTAATAGATCCAGTCACCTCGGAAATCGCAGTAGTACAGATCTGGTTATCTAGGAAATCAGATTCACCCTGGTATAACTTTGCCTCTCTTAGGTCCAGCCCCAAAAGCAAGTAATCCTGAACCACTAATTAAGTCCAGTGACAATTCTAGCCTCATCACTATGCTGAAGCTGTCTACTTCCACATCACTTATTAAATGCCACAGCAGTGACTTCCCACTGTCTGAACAAGCAGGGATGTAGTTAAGAAGCAGCTAAAATCCAGCTGTTCAGCTAATTAAAACAGCTCATGATGATCAGCACAGGGAAATTCTTTCAGGAATGACTCGCCAGCTACTTCTTCAGTCACTTATTACATACCAATGTGCTTTTCACTGTCATACTTGGGGATCATATTTCAGTAAGTGAACCTTTGATTTTAAGGTAGATCATACGCCAGAAGTCCAAGTAGATCAGGGTAACAGATGATAACATTTCACACAGCAACTCCTGCAGCAAACTAGAAGTCATCAAGTTGTAATAGCTTGCACACTTAATGCTGTCAAGCTTAAAACTCCAAGCTGAAACAGCCAAAATTTCTTGTGAAGCTACAAGTCACTTAGTTCATGTGTATCCTGAATTAACTCTTTCCTGATCCAGAACTATGGACACGCTAGAAAACAATTCCTCTTTTCACTTAGCATTTTCTTTCAGCGAACAATCTGAGCTGAACTACATCTTGCACTCAAAGATGACTATATAAACTTGCCCATCCCAGAAAGGCAACTCCTTAGAACATGGCTCGAGTTATTCTTGGTCTTCATTGGGCATCTATTGATTTCAGCTCCCAGTAAAACGTGCACTAGAAGCATGGAGGTCTCTGCTTACTGAAGAGTTTGGCCCTCTTGTAACAGCCAAGAAGATGCTCCTCTATGCTATCTATCAACATATTTATACGCGATGTTGTGATACTCCTGAGAACATGTCTTGTAGAAGAAATTTAGGAAATATTATTGCAATGCTTTAGAGACAATTTAACTTTAATAGTAAATATTTCTAACAGTAGAAAGCACCTATAATTTTAGGTATAAAATCACTACAACATAACAGTAATGCAGTACAGTAAATATAAATACAAATATCATTGAATTGCTTTGGTGATAGTGACAGGATATTTGGGCCCAGCACCATATTCAAAGGGAAGAACCAACTCTTTAGGATTAGAGAACTTAGCTATAAACTGTGCAGCTTTTTTTTACATGGAAATCCTTTACCATTAAAGTCTACATAGTTGTGGTATTTGCAAATGGAGTAGGATGATGGTGCACTACTTCTACAGTTAAACAATATGAAATGAAGTTTGCTTCTGAAGAACGGGTCTTTGGTTCAATTATTTGCAGTAGCTTTTTAGTCAGTAAACCAAAGCCCTCTATAGCCACTGACAGGGCATTCTGCTTGCCACATACATCTCCGTACACCAAAATACTATCTGGTGGCTGAATGAGATCCGGAGTCTTTATAATTAACATCACAGATTAATAAAAACTTTTCTGAATCATAAAGGATGAACAGGACAAAGGCATAAAGAAAACCTGTAGATCTGGATCCACAGGACTCAAGATATCTTAGCAGGCCCTTAACTATTATTAAGTGTGGATATTAGGTTTTCTTCAAATGGTCTGTGTACTTTATAGAACATATAACTATAAATTATAGTCTTATGGCTATCTTTACACCTAAAGTTTTGTGAAGAGAAAAACCAGCATGCGAATGCCCTCATCTGACTGGAAGCATTAATAATGATTACTGAAAAAGCAGATAACACTTTGCCTTACAACACTGGATATCTTCATCAGCCCCTGTTAAAACCAGTTACTACCAGAATATAAAAGAGAGAAGACTGAAGGGGGGAAATCATTCAAAGGTAGTCAAAGGATGGTGTATTCCTGCTAGCTTTTGAAAACACAGAGGCTGAGAAATTTAGGAATAAAAACACGGAGGTTGCTTTCAAAGGAGAATGAGCAGGGACTAAAGGACGCTGACCGCAAGAGTCAGAACTGCAGAAGGCAGAGGATGCCTGGGCTGGAGGGGTGAAACCCCAAGGAGAATGCTTGGATGCTTCAAAGGATACTGACTTCAGAGCAGTACTGAAACTGAGGTAGCAAATTATAGGTGTTTCTTGTTTTACCAAGATCTGTGCATTTTCTGTGCAAAAACACCTCTGTGACGTATGGGTCAGTTTGCCTAAATTATCATGTGTTCTTCAAGGAGAAAACAAGTGGAACATATGAGGAAGCAGTTCCAGGGGAGTCTTGGCGACTCTTAAGGCCTTCAGCAGATCGATAACTGAGTGTCACTTCCATGGGAGAGTACCAAACAGCTTCTACACTCAGCATTTAAGATGATATCTGGATCCTGCCTAGTCAAACAGAGATTAACAGCACACAATTCCAGTTCTGAATATAAAAAACAGCAGTTTAAGGAGCATCCAAAATGTAAAGTTCAACCGCAGCTACAGAAGTGGGATTATGAAGAAGCGTCCCATGCTGGCATAATTTCAGTTGCCAAAAAATCAGCTGAGCACTTCTGAGAATTTTATAGTACATCCGCAAATGCTGAGCACTTTTACAAATTCCATCCCCTTGGATTTTAAGGCTCCTTTAACCTAATTCAACTTCTTTATAGACCATCTGAGTCATATAAGCAGTGTGAAATTTGCTGGAGTTTAAGCTTTAACTGATTGACAAAACAAAAGGAATTTGTTCATTGCTTTAATTGTAGGCATATGCTGACAGTAAAGACATTTGTTGTGAAGGGGCAGGTGTTCTGGTAAATAAATATGTTAATACATATGCATCAAATACAGTGAACTCTAACTCACCACTTTTATTAACTCACCACTTAAATAAAATAAAAACTACTACACTGTAAATGTGAACCAAAAGCTAAAAACTTCGCACAAGAATATTACAAGCACATCCATATAGAGAGACATACTGACTTCAAACTGGCCACTTATATCCCTAAAGCAAATAATAATATCAATTAACAAGCAGCAGAAATGCTCATTTTCAAGCCTCCCATGTTAAAGCCTCACAAAAGTAAAATTATCTTTACGGATGATCACATCTTGTTCCAATGTACTGCTGACTCATTCAGTTACACCCTACGATACATCAGGAACATGAACTTTTAACAGCAGCCCTTCCAGAACACACACTGCACAGAAGTGGTACGTCGAAGTCTCATAACACCCTCCACCAGACCTCTGTTTCCAGAAGGTGCCCTCTCTGCAGCTCTGTCAGAGAAACATGTTTGCCTATACACTCTTCCCTGTCCTTTTTTCCAAAAAAACTCAAACACTTCCTTTTCTCCTACACCACAGATACTGACAGAGCTTTCGGTTACAAAATGCAGAAAATGATTCCTCAGAAATTTACACTGTGTAACCAAAGACACATTCATACAGCTGTAGGTCTACAATGCTTATATCCAAGTTTAAATACACCCTTGAAAACTGCAGTGTTTATTGTTCATTCACAGAGATTCAGCAACTCTGAGACCATGGTCAACCATTACCAAAAAGATATGCATTAAAAATTATTTTTCAAAGTAATAATGTTCTTGCAATCAGGATTGTATAAAGATACAGGCAAGTTATGTTTTATAGATAGAGATAATAGTAGCATCTTTATTAGCCCAAGCTGGGAAAAAACAGCCAAGTTTTTAGATATTCAAATTCTCCTCCAAGTATGAAATGGAAGTATCAACCATCAAATCCAAACAGACTTTTAAAAACACATCTAAATCTACAAAACCCACATCTATCCTAAAAACACTGCAGGACCACAATGGGCGAGCAACACCACTAAATTTGCTGTAAGAGCACTCAAAATACCTACCTCAACAACCAAAAGAAGATCTTAACCAAGCGAGGACACTTCTGCAGTGAAACAGATTTCATATTCAAGTAAGTCACCATACAAACACACTACAAGAAGAAAAAGAACCTCCTCCACTCTCAGTCATATACCCTGGCTATCTTATAACATCAGGGACCTCAAATTACATGGCAAATGAGTAAATGTTGCAGCCTCTATTGGATGATTACACCTTGGAAGAAATAATCACTATCATCATGTTTCCCCCCTCAACTAAATTTTGCTTCTGAAGCAAACACCTTGTAGAACAGATTGAACCAGACCTTTCCAGGGCAGCAACTGTAAGAAACACCTTGCCAAAACAACTCACAGCCACAGAAATCAATGCCCCTCCCTAGCCTGTAAGAATTACCAAAATACACAGCTCTTTCATGGGCTCATCTGTGCACTTCATTCAGTGCACCAAATGCCAGCACGTAAACTAGGCAGTGGAAATTAAAAGCCGCCAGGTCTGAGAATCAACTTACCCAGGCAACTGAACGGACAGAAACACCAGTTACCAGTGGGGTAACCCTCCTCCTGTAACAGCCACTTCATCTCTGACATTTGAGTAACGATCCTTGATCCCAAATCTTTACAAAGGCCTAGAAAATAAAATTATCTCCAGTGGAGCTTAAAGACTCTGGATTCAAATGAGACACTCGTCCAATAAACATGGTAATTTCTCTAACCTCTACTCTCAGCAATGCCCTTAACTCCATAGGCAGTAAATTGTTCCTGTCCTTTTTCTCATGCCAGCCAACCTTACCTCCCTCTCCCCTTGGTAACATCCCTCTGGGTCTCCAATAGTAATAGTGACCTTTTCTTTACAACTGCCCAATTGATCAACACAGTCTAGTTAAACCCAGAACAACTGCATTTTAACTTTCTCGAGAAGCAGCAAAGCTACAGGGAATGAATCCTACGGTACAGGAACGTAGAAAGCATTGTATAAAACTAGGAGATGCCAAGTCCAAAGAGATTCTTCTGCATGCAACACATGGTTAAGCTGTGGCACTCCTTGCTGCAGAATATTGTGGACGCTAAAAGCTTACATGGGTTCAAAAGTAAAGTGAACCCACAGAGGGCTATTAAATACAAAGCATCACCTCTCTTAGGAGGCCCCTGAGCCACAGAAGTCTGGATGTTGAGAGAATGCACGGATACTTCCCAATATACATGTTCTGTTCTTATTTTATTCCTTAAGCCTCTACTTTCCACATAAACAAAGACAGAAAAAGAATACTGGATTAGATGGACTTTTTTCTGCTCCAAAATGGGCACCCTTAGTTATCTCTCAGGCTGGAAGAAGGTTGCCTGTCTGTAATTTTGTCCATTTTTTCCAGTTACTTCAGCTGTTTTAATAAAAAGACCAAATTTGACTTGTTTTCTCTTTAAAGACATTTGAAAAATCACCGTTTTTTTTAAATGCAGATATAGTCTTGTCAATTTATATTCAGCCCCCTCCACAAATGTTAATGATTTTTTTTTTTCCACACCACTGTATAGGTAGATCTATATTACACTAAGCAAAATACCACTTTTTAACACCTGCAGCAAAGCAGTTATGTCACTAGGGAGCACATTTTCTCAGTTCAAACACTGTAACAGACATCATTTTAAAAGCTCACAAAAGACAGCACAGGAACAGTAATTAAGGGAAATACAGAGAACTTTGTCATCAATTCAGATCTGTCCTACATAAATTAAAAATTAAATGCTGTCACTAACAGAAAGCATTGGAAGTTTGTTCACACTGGGCAACGTTCACTTAACGGAGCCCATTTCCTTGCTAACAGTCTGAGAAGAAAGACGATGGATTGAGCAGTAACGCAAATAATCTTCTGTCCCCTACAGCAGGGTAGGGTGTGGTGGGAAAACCTGTACTACTGTAGCTGTCATTACTGTACTTGTCCCACAAGACCATACTCTTCCTTCCTAGCTGGCAAACCTGCACCTGCCAGAAGCACTGCATTCATTTAGCTATTCATGGACTTACTATTTTAGAAGACCCAAAGGAAACAGGGTAATAAAATGATACAATGTTCTCAAAAGCAGTTCTCCAAAAGAAACTCTGTTCTGGGGAGAGGAGGGAAGCTCCCTGAACTGGTCCAGTCATCAAATATTGTCGGAATTGTCTGTATTAGGATTGGATTAAGACTAAATGTTGATGTGTTAGGGGATGGGGAAGTAGGACTCCACACCATACAGAATAAAAGAATTGTAATAGTAAAATCAAAGCTATTTCCTTCCACCAAGCATTTATTCCAAGCAAAAACATTACTTAATGTGACATAAGATCACTCATGCACTTCTTTTGCTGGAACTAGAAGTTATGTTGTGTATCAAAAAAGAGATTCAACAACAACAACAAAAAAGTATTTGTGGTTGGAACATTTTAATTAGATTTGGATTTTTAAGGATCATGATCTTCTCTTTAACTAAAGTTTTCTCACAAAAATTAAAAAAAAATAAAGAGTGAGATCTGTTCTCAGGGTTCCTAGGTGAAAAACCCATACTTAGTAAGCTTAGCAAATTCTTGGTTGCTTATGAAGATGACAGTAGCTATATCACTAGCATCATTGAACAATGTAGTTTCAAAGTTACTTCCGTTCTGTCTATGGGAAGGAGAAAAAATATGGGCTGGTTATATCCAAAACATGCAATATCTCGGTGGCTGTTTTCCAGAAATAACTGGAGAATCTGAAATTTACCTTCTCTGATTAATGGCATACAACGCTCCAGCACAGAATAAACAACTGTGAAAAGGACATGGTTGCCAGAAAAGCATTCAGTGACCGATGAGATACTGTATCAGATAATACACCTACCCTGTATCTTCCCTCTTGTCATCGCCTCCCGACCCAATCTGTTTTGCTGTGCTTAGTAATGACCCATTGCCAGCTGGTCGGGGGATTCTGCAGTCCTCTAGGCAGCGAATTAGTCTTTACTCTGTGAAACTCCACCAAATAGTACTGCATAACCCGTGTAAACCAACAGCAGCAGGAATAAAAAGGAACTTAATAGCCTACAGCTTAGCCTGTCCCCATCTTTTATTTATACTACATTTCATTAGCTAAAAAAAAATGAAATGTCTTTAAGCATTGTCATTCTCTCCAACGCTGGGCAATTCAGAAAATTTCTGCTCTCAGCATGGTTAATAGATTTTTAGCTTTAGCTTTGTTTTCTTTTGTTCATTTCAGAGTTTATATAGTACTTTGTGATCTTCCCCAGGTTTCAAAAGACAAAAAAATAGTAAAGCTCTTCTAAACAACCCTAAGAAACAAATTAAAACAACAACTAAAAATAACAGTAATGGAGCAAGGCAAACAGTCAGAACAGATCTCATTTCCAGGCTGTTAATTTTACAAAGTAAAGGGAAACTATTGTTAAAGTAGAAAATAGACATAACTTAAACTAACTTGTTAAAAAAACCCAACACACTAGTTAGAGCTTCATGCTCCTGCCTCTGTATATGCTAATAACAGGTACAGTACAAACTCTGCAGTTTGTTTTCTCTCTCCATTAAGAGCTAAAAATACAATGCAGAAGCACCACCACTGTCATCTGAAAAAAACCCAGTTTTGTTCAATTATTGTACTGTATATTTTAGGAAAATAATTCTGTCAAAGTTACTGTAGTATCTGCTTAGAGACAAGACAGCATTTTCCCCAAAAAATGATTTTTGGGAAAAGTTTAATGTTTGGAATTCACCATTCATAATTAAATCTGCAAACATTAAATCTTATTTTTATAAAAAGTCCTGTGCATCACTGAATATCAGAAGTCACATATGTAACAGTTATGCTCTCTCAAATTTTTTAGTATCTAGGTAAAAGAACATTAAAAGAAAAAGAAATGTATTTATTTGGCAAAGTACTTATGTTTTTGTTTAAAAAGTTATGAAATCATGAAATACATTAGAATTATAACTTATCTTAAAAAATGATGAGAATTCTCATACTTCTTGTGATTTGAAGAAGTACCAGTCTTCAAATAGTCAGTTGTCTAACTATATTTTTATCTTCTGGGATTCTGACTCTTTCCTGGACTTCCGCAGTTACTCTACAGCCATTCAAACTTCTGTCCATCCATACTAACACAACTTCATGTTACAGAAGTCAACTGTAGCAAGCCAAGTACTTTCAAGGCAGTCTAACCTAAATTATCTCAAGCCTCAGAAGATGGGGAGTGCCCACCATACCCAGATCAGATGACAAATCTCTTGCAACAAGGCTGGCCAGACCAAGACGCAACTCTGTGTAAGACCTTACTTATACAGATACTTTTTACATTTAGGGTCCTGCGCTCTAATTGCAGTCCTCTGTATCAAGGGATCTGTCTGTGACCACATAGCCTCTAAGGGAAGAGGCAACATTACTTTTTGCACCAATGATTCCTAGTTCCCTTCCTGAAACCACATAAACTGAAGCAGTTGGAATCAGACACAAAAGCAGTTCATCCCTGTCTACACAAAGGACTTGCCCTAGCTTAGCAAAGCCTGTGGTGCCACAGATGGCCTAAACTAGGATAAAGTCCTTGTGTAAATGTGGCCTAAATTCAAACAGCAGCAATACTTACACTGAGCATAATACCTCTGAAAAGAGAAATCTGATAGCAAAATCAGAAATGCAGCCTGTCTCACAAATGACAGGATCAGAGCCTAATAGACAGCTGTACAATCAATACAGCAAGCAACAGATAGAAATACAATAACAAGGAAAAAACTACCCAGGTGACAGGCCTCGCTAGGAATACTTCTCCCCCGTGACATAGTCAGAATGCGACTGTACCATGCTTTGAAAGAGTACTTGATCAATCACTTAAACATTCAACCTACCAAAAATCAGATCCTACTTAAGCTAACCGTTTATCAATACTAGAATGCTCTGCAGAGGACAAAGAATAACCTACCATAAAATGACAAAGTAACTGAGCAGTACACAAAGAGAGGCTAAAATGGAAAAAGTAACAATCTCTTCCCTCTTGTGCACACGGGAGTAAGAGGCCGTGGAAACCAACACAATTTAACTGCAAACTGCACTCTCCCACTCAAATTCCAGAGATGAAGGAAAACACAGATACTAACCTGAGTTTATATAAAAACCTACACAAATCCTTAGGGAAATAAACCAAAGCTCAAGTATCAGCTTTAGCACTTTTAAAATAGCAGCATGAGATTCTTTCAGAAAGACCCCGAGCTATGTCCTCTTCCAAGCTGGCAGTTCACAACTCCCCCAGTCTGCCTCGCCGGTCCTGAAACTATCCCATGGACTTCACTTGCCAGCTCCTCCTCCAGCCACTAGCATTATCTGTTTTCTTTGAGAGCGTTACAAACACCTTTGGAAAGAATTCTCTTCCAGCTCTCTTTTCCATCCACTGGATGAACTTCATGTGCTATTTATCACAGAAGTGTCTTTGGAAAGAAAGAATAATAATAAAGAAGCTGAATTATACCCATGCCTGATTAATTTGGCCCATCACACTACTTAGAAAACTCCAGGCCTCCTCACAGCCTCCAGCAACCTCAGATCTTGTTTGTTTTTTGCAGGGTTGAAAAACAAAGCCATTTGGTTGTTTTTAAAATAATTATTGCCGTTTTACAGGGCAAAAGTGAAATCTTCCCAAAATGACCTTTGAAAGGAATGTCCAGCCATCAGAATATCTGCAACGTGTAACTGCCTGCTTCTTGAAACTACCCTTTCTAGAACTAAGGTCTCTCACAGTCGTTTATGCCCCAGACAATTCTCCTAATTGACAAGCATGGCAGCCTTGTGTTTGGATGGTCCTCAGTGCCTTCTGTTGTATTCTCCTCAGAAGAGTGGTGAGACAGTGAAAACTTGCTCATGTACACAGGACCCCCAAAGGAACACTGAAGTTCTTTCAATGAAGAGGAGGGTGAACCCTTTCTTCCTTATTCCTTCAACAACCATCTCATTATCAGCATTATTTTCCATTATAAATCAGCATTTTCGATTTCGACCTCATTCACTTATTTGTCTTTGTTATGCCTTGCATCCTTCTGACTAGGTCCCCATCTCTTTCAAGCACCCAGCTCCACCAGCACCTCACGGAGAAGTACATCTCTCGTGACTCCTACTGCTGCCTGGCTGCATGCTCCCATGTGCCCTCTCTTCCCAGACTATTCCCTGCATCAGATGATGCCTGAACATACAAAAAGGCACTGGTGAGCAGCCCAGACAATGGAAGTAGCTGCACAGGGCACCAAAGCAGCCAGTCCTTCAAAATTCCCTTCCCAGAAACCAGGAACACAGTGTTTTCATTAAAACACATCCTCTTCTGTGTTTAGGAATAAGGAATCCGGAACACTGGCTAGGATGCTCCCTTTGCAATAACTCTTTACCACTATCTGCAAGGTGAATAGACAAAAATCCCCAACATGGCAGTGAAGAATTGGTGGTATTAAAAACAAACACACACAGCAACAGGCTCCAGACGCGCACAAGCTCCCTAATTGCCAACACTTAAGTTGAACTGATCTGCCATTAATCCCTCTGCTCTGCGGGTTTGTTTTTTTTTTTCTTTTCCTCCTTTAGAAATGAGTATAAACTGAACACAGAAAATTAATGTTGCAAAGAATATATTAAACAGAGTGATTTATTGTGGCAAGGAAGCTGCCAAAGAAACACACTGCACAAAATTGCTCCAGCTTATTCTGCTCTAAGGAGGCATAGCTGTGACATTTGCGGCATGTACTGTTTATCAGAAGCCCAAGATAAACAAAAGAACAACATATGAGCAGATCCTAGTCTCAATTACACGAGTTTACATCCACATCTAAGCAGTAGGATTACACTGTATTCTGAGTGACTGAACCCAAAATTCAGCTCTGAAAACACAAACATTTAAATTTGAGCCACTGTGATCCTACTTTTTAGATACTAACAACAAGGTCACGGTACCAAGCTTCTACTTCCAACTCCGCCATTGATCTACTGTGTGACTTGGAGGAAACCACTCTGCCTCCCTCTGCTGAATCTGCTTCATCTGTAAAATGAAAACAGCTATTTTCTTCCCTTGGAGATCAGCCTTCTGATCTAAGCAAGCACATGAGCACTGATATGAGTCCAAAGGAGGGAATGAGATTGCACTTTCTGAAGGAGCACAGGCTTAGCTCAGCTCAACGCAATTGTGAAATTGCACCCTGAGGGTTTGGGAAGGAAACTAGATTTCTGGAAAGATATTTTTTAATTACATCAATTTCTGATGACCTACTTGGAGCGTACAAAAGCAGGATCTTTCTCTTTCCACACCCTAAACGTACACTTAGACTAGGACTAACCTGCTACACTCTAGTCTTAAAAATCCTAAGGGCTAAATATAAGAATGCAAAAGTAAAACAAAGGTCATCCCCCAACATTCGTTCTTTCTTCTAAACACAACACTGCCTCATATTCAAGGCTTTTATGCTCGCTTTTTGTCACACATGCATTGCTTCTCCTTCCTCTTCCTCAAACTTCAGATGCGTAAACAGCCTGTAACATGGGATGGAAGGGGAAAAGTCTGAAATATTCCTTTAGATGGAACAGCTGCATTGACAAGGTAATGCAGACATTGTCAGTGGATAATACAGGGCTTTTTAGTGACAGGAATGAAAAACTAAGTATCAGGATGCTTGAGAGAATGCAAATGGTCTCTCAGGATGTAAGTAGCCTAGTGTTTGAACCAAAAAACTCGATTTTGACTGGTTCTTTTGTCACGGACTCTTACATTTGGAAATTGAGTTAGTATGGGATAGACAAGCAGCCAATATGTGGGCTGAAAATTAACTAGATCACTGGGCCCAAAGGGTAGGACTAGCTATCAACAGATATCTGGCAGCCAGTAACAAGCAGACATCATTTTGAATTTGAATCAACTGCACACATGAATCAACTGCACACATGACTAAGGCAGACTGCAGACTGGGCAACACCAGAAGCAGCACAGCCAACTCATCAGGGGAGTTTATTATTCCCCTTTACTTTGCCCTGGTGAGGCTACATCTGGATCCCCCAGTTTGAGATGGATGTTGAGAAGACATGGATGTCCACCAGATGGTTATCAAGGTGGTCAGAGCACATGATCTGTAAGGAGAGGTTGCACAGGCTGGGCTTCTTTGGGTGGCAAAGGGCAATCTAATTGCCAGGAGACAGAGAAGACAGAGGCAAACTCTTCTCCACAGGGGCATATGGCAAAACAAGCAGCAATGGCCACAAACTGCAGCTGGGGAGGTTCAGCTTGGACATGAGGAAAAATTTCTTCACTAAGAGTATAGTGCAGCATGGGCACAGGTCACCCAGAGATGCTGTGGGATCTCTCTCTCTGGGAGGTTTCCAAGACTTGGCTAGACAAAGACAACACTGGCTTGATCTAGTGTTAGCAGTCTTCCCACTACGAGCAAGAAGTTGAACTAGATGACCTCCAGTGGTCCCTTCTGACTAATATTTCTATGATTCTGTGATTTCTTAGTATAGAAGATGCAGTAGCACCAGAAGTCTCTCTACATTGTCCATCTGCCTAATGCACAACAAAGAATCAGATGTCTTCGGGTTACAAGAGTACCCTCTCGCCCTTTCCAGTGCCCAATTCCAACACAATAACCTGGGTTTTAATTTACCTAGAATAAACACAATCTGTTATGTGGTGGAGAAAATTAGCTGTGAAGTTATTCCTGATGAGAAAACAACTCAAGTTGTTAAACACAAAAATGTTAACAGCAATTTGTGGAAGGTTTCAAACAAGAACCCCTAGCTTCCAGGCTTAGGAGCTAGCACAAATCTGTGGGGAGAAGAAAGGACTCTTGTGTTCCACCTTCGGATAGGCAAAGCTGGAATTAACAACTGACTGACTGCAGACTGATCATACTGGCTACCATACAGAAAATCCTCATACCGTGTGTTTTCTTCAGATCTCAAGAGCATATCAATTTAACTGGAAAGTAAGTAGAGTTCTACTGCATTGTCAGGCTTGTGCCTTAAGACTGCCTTCGTGCTCTGCTAAAGGAGTAAGATCTTAATTAATAGGTGAGGCTTCAGAGATGCTCTAGGAAAACACACTCTTAAGATACTGCCAGAGCATTACTGTAATACTTACTAAACACAATTTTACAAGACCAGCATCATATAACAGAGGAAACAGAAATGTAGAGAAGCTTTCACTACCGGGACCCTGTTACACAAAACACTAAAAACTAACATACAAAATACCATTCTTAGAAAGCACAGCTTGATTTATCAGAAGCTCTAATATGCTACTCACTAAAAGAACTCGTAGCCCCTTTGATCAGCTTTAAGTGCTTCTTTATAAAGGAACAGGAGAAAGGTTGTGTCTGTTTGTATTGTCATCTTGATTAATTTTAAATTAAAAAAACAAGGCCAAATTTTGTACCAATCAAATGCAGAGAACCAGCCATAAGAAGAACTTCAGTACATTACAAGAAAACAGCAAGTAGGCTATGTGCCAATAATGTCTAAAATCTATTCTGGGAATGAACCTATTATTTTCCTCCCTCTCCCATTCTTAAGGTCAAATTTTCACAGTAGATTACCAGATTTAAAAATCAAGATCTCTTACTTGACTTCGTGTCCCAGTAAATTGTTACAATGTTTTTCTACCCTCATCCTCTTGCCTCCAAGGCCAAAGCCTTTTTAACAATTTACAGAACTCGGCCAAACAGATCCTTCTTGGGACAACTTATTCAAATGTCTTTCTTTGACTCACCAAATCCAATAAAACTGAAAACAACATACCTAAAATCAGTTATATCACATTACAAAACTGTGTTTCAAGATTTTGTAATCCATCAAAAAAAACAGTGAAATTAATCCCATTCCTTTTAACAGTTTTCCTCATGTTCAGGAATTAATTGCAAATATGCGGATGCCTGAAACCTTCTGCTCTATTACTATCACATAATTTTCAGTTTGAAAAGGTTTAGAGGCCTCAGACTAAACAGTATACTTCTTTCGACCTAACTCTGACCTGGGTTATAACAGTGCATGACTTGAACCTATCAGTGAAAACCCTGATAGTAAAATCATCAAGAAACAATGTGATAATTATAGATCACTGTTGCCAGTACAGAGACCTCTTTAACACGCCCTGAAATTTAACAATTGAAGTACCATTAACATCAGGTCATGAAATCAAATATCCCTAGATAACAATTTAACATAGCAATAGGTATTATTTGGATTCAGGGAATGTCTGATTTGATCTTACTAATAATATTAATGCTAATTAGTATTATTAGTGCTAATTAACTAATAATATTAGTGCTAATATTTAATAAAAATCAGTGAAGAGTGGTGCATGAAAAAAAGACACTTATAGGCCCTGTTCTGCTACTTCTCACTGTATCTAAACTCTTCTTCACAGCAGATAGCTGCTAATTGTGTTAGAGAGGCAAAAGGCAGCGTATTGAATGCACATTTTGTAAGCAATATCTGGTATCTATTTCCCTCTTTGAAAACCATTACCTGTGGTCTTCGGTTCATTCATGACGCAAATTTCTTTCCAATAGCATGCTAGATCCCAGTATCACCCCCAGAATACTCTGCCTTCCTTCAGTACTGCTCCCATACTAAACATTTGATAGGCTAGTAATAAAACCAGAATATTTGTCAGAGTCCTTGATATTACCTTAATAAATTTCACCCTGCATAATATAAATGGCATCATCCTATGATAAAAGACAGTTTATACACATCTCTATCTAAAAGTTTCTTATATGCTAGTCATTGCAAATGCATTATGTTCAAGCTAAGTTTTCAAATTGTTCATGCTTCATTGTGTGTATGAGCTTTTCATCCCTCATACTGTAAACACTCACGCACAAGCTGAAACAGAAAAACACAGACACAGCAATGTAAGAGTGCAGTGATGGAAAGGACATAAACTGTAGCCCTCTGCAATCACAAGAAATATTGTCATTTTTTTTTTTTTCTTTTTATCAAGCTGATCATGTTCTGAACAAAAATCCTTAGCCTTGGGAGCTCTGGGGGAGACCGCTGGGCTTCTTTTGGCTCTTCCTACTCCACCATTCCACATTCACAATTAGAACCGCACAGACTTCTGGACAAGATCTCACCAGGGCTTTGTACCAAACAAATTGCTACTACTCTGGCTCTCACTTGGAAAGATCTACACCCATTACTTCATCTTAGGATATCTGCCTTTCTTAAGGCTCATTGCATTATGTCTTCATGTGGTGAGCTAGTATCCCCACGTTCTCCTTAACTATTTCATACTAATTCTAATGCAGAAATTCTTGTTATTAATCCTTGAGTTCAAGGATGATGACCTGCAGTGTCATTTTGTTTCACTTTAGATCATGAGAGGGACTTTATGTTGCATCTTTAAGAGATGCATCCCAGAACATGCAGACTAAGTTAAAAATAGAAAAGAGGAGATGCCTTTGATGTTTTGGGTTTTTTTTTGCCTTTCTGTTGTCACGAGCTGCTCCCAGAGAGTAGAAGGCTGGGGGAGTATTAGCTCATCATAAAATGGCATAAGCCACAAAACAGTCCCCAATGTAACTCAAACTCTGAATTGCTGCCCATGTTACGTGAGCAGTGTTGCACTGCACTTTAATGAAGCCTTGCATACTTCACTGCTTAGTTTTCTCTCCTACAGCAAGAGACTCTGGTCTTCATGCAGCTACAACTCTTTTCCTAGACTCATGTCTGGGGCCAGAGAGGGGATAAGAATCTCACCCAGCAATTTGTTTCCTCAGGATTATGCTTCCATCTAGAATGAGAGATGAACCTCAGAGGGTGGCAATATCAATTAGCAGAGTATGTCATAGTTGAAGGCAAATAGCTCTGGCCTAGAAGGAGTAGCAAGGCATGCACAAAGCCACATTATCCTTTTAACAATGGCTTTTCTTCCTCATAGTTCATCCTGGAAAGCAGAAATAACATGGCACAATTGCTAGTGAGATTGAGAAGGGGACAGAAGATGCATAGATATGGTTAGAAGACACATACACTACTGACAGGAATGAAAGACTGTTGAATGAAAGACCATTTTACTCAACACTGTAAGCAACTTATACTATACTGTTAATTTCTCTGTACTTTCCATGTGAGAATTTGGAATCTGTAATCCAGACAACTTAAAGTAGTATTTTATTTTAAGGACTGGTCCACAGTTGAAATGCCAATTCCATGGAAGAATTTTGAAATTTTACTTTGCTTTTGGTTCCAAGTGAAAACTTCAAAAATACACAGCAGGCCAAAAATATATTGGTGGGAACGACCAGCCAGAAGAAGTGGGGACAGAATGAAACTATTTCAACATTAAACTACACATTCTGAAAATATTAAAAGATTTCCTTTTGATAATGATTTAGATTTATTTGACTTTACTGTAATACAACATGTTCCAATAAAAGTTCAAACATGTAGACTATAACCACACCATTTTAAGAAAAAGGTTAAGTTGTAAAAGGACATATAATGATTGGTGTTTTAAGTGGATATAAGTAATTGACAAAGGCGAAATTCCACTGCAGCTTGAACACACAGCTGGACACAGCTACAATGCTGTTGGAGAGATGGGAGGGAACAGACAAGTGTCCTCTCTCCCCATCGCATCACATGGAAGAAAGAGCTCATCAGTTGTGCTATAAGGAGAGAAGGCTACAATTCCCTCTGCTCTTCTGGCTATGAAATCTATCCCAGTGTACTATAAAACTGTAACAAAAAAAAATTCAGACTGTAAAATAAAATTAAACAGCCACATGTCATGTCAGAAGGCTGGGCACCACAGGAGCCTTTTGGAAAGGCTTTTCACAAAAGAGGGGGGAACCAGCTGTAGCTGGTGTGCTCTATCACTTTAACTCATTAAAATCCTATTACTTGCCACAGGATATGGAAGAAATGATATTCCTTGCTGGAAAATAGAGCGGAAGAGTTTAGAAATAAGGCAAAAGAGGAAGAGGGTTAAAAAAAAGAGTGATAAAGAGATGAGAAAAAGAGATAAAAAGGAAGATGACTACAGAATATTCAGATGTGTAAGGGGTCACATGGCCTTGCAAACCAATAGCTTTGGAGGTTTACAGCAATTGCTGGTGGAAATTCTGAATCAACATAAAATATCTGGGTCTATGTTTTGTTTATTCTCCTTTTGTTTGCTTGCCCCAATTTTGAGATTTTAGGTATGATAAGATCAGAGTCAATGGCATAAATAATCAAATGTTGCTAATCTTGACTGAACCAAAATTATTTTCCCTGCTACAGAAGCAAATGCTCCAAAGCATACAGAAGCAAAAGTCATGAGGGCTTCTTGTCTTAAATCAGAGTTTTATCAAATAACTCTGTCTGTGATACACAAACAAGCCTTTTGGTTTTTAAGTGCACACAATTACAGTGTAGTAAAACCTGTTAATTCCTTGAAATAACAATTACCTTTAACACAAAGCTATTGGGTATTTTCATACTGTTACCAAAACAGAGAAGTAGTAGAATGGCATTTTTTTCTGGCTAATTTCCTAATTCATTCCATAAAAGGAAAAAATAAAGAAAAAAATGAAAGGAGGGGAAGAATAAATACAGGAATACAGGTCTTACCTCGAAGAGCGGCAGTCTGGTTTATTTCTTTCAGAGCGATCTGTGAGAAAGGAGGCATAAAATCAGCACAAAACTTGGATGTTCTTTAGCAATACTAATATAGAAGCTGTAAAGAACTGTCATACCATATGACTAGCAAAAGCAAAAGCTGATTCTGTTGCAAAACTCTCTTTTCTGCACTGGACTACTCTGTTCAAGGCAAAGTAAAGTTACTGGAAGTTTAACATTTGTTAAAATTCCTCTTCTGAAAACATAGTTGGAAGCTTCCCCTCCCTTTAGCTGAAATGAATAGGACTTTAGAGTAAAACTAAAGGAGAGGGAAAAGGCAAAAAGAAAAACCACAGATTACTCAGCGCAAAAAAATCATTCCATGAATCATGGCTGGCAGAGTTCCCCGACAGGATGGGAGAAAAATCAGCAGTTGGTTGCAGCAACATCTGCAAATACACTGAACCCAGTGCAGTCCCATCATTAACTCTTTGACATCTGGGTGTTCTAGGTACTAAATCTTTTTCTGTTTTCAGAAAGAGTTTTGTTTATTCAGTGAGTATTTCAAGTAGTTTATTTGCACTAATGAGACTGACCAGCAAACCAAATCTACAAGATACAATCACAGAAGCTCAGGTAAACTTTCTTTCCACTGCATAATTTAACAGTTCCTAAAGCCAGGTCTAGACTTATTTTGTAAACTTTTTTTTTGATTTTTGAAAGTTCTGATACTCAAAAGTATAAAATAGTTATCCCAAGTAAAAGAGTTAAAATTTATCATACAAGCGTTATAAAATAACCAGTGTTGTTATCAGAATTGACATATTATCAGTTAATATAAAAAGGTCGAGTATGTCTCTTACCATATGACTTTTGAACTACCTGAAGTAAGTAAGTGAGATTTGTGTGCTCCTGAAATACATATATGCTAAAATTGGAGGGGGGGGTTAATCATTTATAATAGAAAGATCCATTGTGCAATTAGAAGGATGTTCTTACAGCTATAGATAATATCCACTGACCATGGTAGTTTTGCTTCTCATCCCCTCTGTGTCTTTTAGAAAGCAAGCTAATTTTTCCTGTGTCAGTAAACAGTTTAATGAAAAACTTGGCTATACAGAAGAGTAAGAGACTTCATAAGAAGACATTTCATATTCACAGACTGTATTTTGAACCTTATAGCTCTGCATTTGAACTGAAATTTATTCTCTTAATAGCACACATTTGTTTAAAGTTTGACTCATGTATAGAAGAAATATTTTCCTCTCCAGTCCTGCGTGTTTGCATTTGATTACATTTTGATTGAAGTGGTAAAAAAATTATTGTACGTCAACAGCGCTCAAAGAAATATTTAATGCTCTTTCTGTCCACAGGTGCTCCTATTGAGCTGTTACAGCCACACAATACATAATTTGCTACGTTTCTGACTTACAGCCTTCTCTATTCCATCATACCCTGCTCCCCTGTTAGCTAGAAACAGCATATAATAATTTGCATCAGAGTTACAACAGCAGTTGTTCAAATACACACAGAAAGACTTGCTCTTTCCATCCTTATCATTTGCTCATGTAACCCCCTTACCTGTGAGCACTGAAAACCAGGCAGGACTTCCTATTTAAATCTGCTTGCCATCTGTTGCGTGTTATCAATGTTTCCCAGCCATTTACGCAGCCGTGATCTAACAGTACTCAGACAAGACCTTCCCACTTCTAAAACGTTAGTGTGAATGTGCCAGTGAAAAGGAAGAAAAGGAGTCCCAGAAGATGTAAACACAGCATCTCGCAGCTCTCCTCCATAGCCCACTTCCCCCTGGCAAGGCCACTGCAGCCCATCCACGCCACTGGGACCTGGTCAGCCAGGAAATCAATGTAATTCCCTTCTCCCTTTCATCTTATTGACGCGTTGAAACAAGAAACATTATGGTTTTTTTACATGTTTTATTTACTGCTAAATTCAGAAAAAGCACATCATCTGCACATACACTGATTTCACTAAAAAGAACAAAGGGAAATGTAATACTACTAGTATGCAATCAGCATTTTCAAGTAGAAAATAAATCCTGTGCAAATTTAAGGTGATTATAGATTTAATCTTCTAAATTTGATTTAGTATCAAACGTAATGAAAGACTCAGAAGGAACTGAATCAGGGCTTAAATTTTGATATTCTGGATGCTGTTTTGGCATTACACACAAGCACCAATTCAAGTAATGTCACACACCACATAACCCTAGAATATACCACACACCCCTAGAATATGGGTGCACAAGAGAAACAGGCAAATCTCAAAATATGTATTACATATATAATGTGTGCATGTGTGTTTGTGTGTGTGTGTGTGTGCGCACACATGCCAGAACCAAGCCCCATTCCTGCATTCTGTAGGCAAATCCTTGACTTGCAGAAACTGGGTCACAAAATTGCACCCCACAGCTCGTTCTCTTTTACCCTATACATGTCACCTCAAAAACTGATAGATCTCTATGTAATTTTTTATTACAAAAATAAACAAGAAGACAGTAGAGAGGCAAAGACCTGAAATTCAGATCTTCCACTATAGGTTTTCCTCCACTCCAAAATTTATTTGCTATAAGACCTTCCTAGCACAATACTGCACATCCTTCACTTCTAAACTCTGGAAGCCAAAACCGCACATCAGATTAGGGCAAGCGCTAAATGGTCACTGGACGACAACGCACAAGGAACAGAGCAGTACACACTCAGGCACAGAAATTTACAGGCAAAATTCTGTCTCCTGTGACAGATGCTACCTTCCAGAAACAAGTTTCTTCAGATGAGAAACTTGTACCATTTTCACTATCTTTGTGTTGCTAAAGTAATAAAATTCCTTACTGTGTATGTAGTTATAGTCACATAAACCAAAAATCCTCAACAGCTAATACTCACATGATAGAAGACTGGATCATTTTGACTGTATGTTTATTTTGGTTAACAAATGTTTTTAAAAATCACCATCACCCTAACCTGACAGTTATATAAGAATTGTGTGTAGCTTGGGCTTTGTGCTAGCATGGTAGATCTATTCTCCATTTATTGACAACTGATGGTGGTGCAGTACTATTACATCTTTAATTTTACTGCTGCACATTTTGCCAGCTAGCTCGGACAGCTCAGGCGTATCTGAAGAGCACAGACATACACTACAGAGATGGTTCTTCCACAGCCAGAGAAAAGTTCTTTCTGCTTGTCCTCCAGTCCAAAAGCCTCACAGCCAGTTAACACTTCCTGCTTTAGCCACGCAGCCATACACAAAGCCAACTGCAACAGCAGTTTTCAGCTCAGATAAGTCTCCTTTCTGACTAGTTCAGTATATAAGCAGAACAAGTTCATACATACCTGCAAAAGACCATACTGATACATCTAAAAGGTTGGTATACACTGTATAATGCACTGCTGTTTCAATAGACAGGAAGTGACAGGACACACATGCCTCCTACACCCTGACTGCAATCACAGATATCGATATTTTAAAACTATGGAGATAAATGAGTAGCTATGTTGGAATTTATAGCACAAGAGTCTAAAGTCACAAACAGAACTACATTATCTTCTCACCCAAGCTACAGTCTATTGCGAGAGAGAGGTGAGGCATCAAAAGGCTGTCCCTACAAGACTCTATTTGCAGTCTCTCAGTCTGTAAGACTTGACCATCCAGTCACCTGCAGTCCAGACTTGAAGAGATTTTCCCCACTTGATACTAGCATCTGCTCTTTACAAAACCTTTGCTGCCCTTATACAAATACAGCCAGAGCAGGAGAACTATATTACCCTTATTCAGCACGCAGTGGTAGGATATAGCCCAAGAAGTCAAGGACCTGGCAAGTGGAGCAGACAAGGCAGAAGTCAGAGACTTCTGGTTGAGGTCAGGAAGACGGGCACCACATTTTAAATACTGCAGAAGAATCAAGGGCAACATCAGGGCACAAAGACGTGCTGTTCACACCACCACTGTTTTGCAAATCTAGTGTGTTTTTATAAAATTGTACTGTGTATATTTCATCAATAGCATGGATGTGTTCTGTCTTTTTTCAGCACTCAAAGGTTGAGTGGAAGATGGAAATGTCATAGTCCAGTTGCTTTCCGAAAGGGTCAGGTTTCCTTAACAGGCAATTTTATTACCCTTTAAGCATGGGAAAATTATCATCTTTGTTTGTTTGCTTTTAAAATGACAGAACAGTTTTTCTTCTCAAGGAAAAGATAAACATAACCATCAGGAGAAAAATAACTGACATAAAGTTATTTCAGTTGCTCCACAAACCCAGAATAGCTTAAGTTTTTGCCAGAAAGATCACCAACAAAGCAGAAAACAACAGCATTTAAGTCATTCTCTCTTGTCTTTAGAAGACATGCAAAGAAAAGAAGAAAGGCAGCTCACACCAAGGAGAACCATTGTTTTTCTCTGTTTATTTTCCAAGACTCTTCAAAGTATCTGGTTGCTAAGTGTGACTTCAACTGAAAAGTGTGCTCTCACTACAAAAAAATTTAAGTATAAACATCAAGTGCTGTTGCAAAATGAACGGAAAGTTAACAGGCATTCTGCTGCTTCAAACCTCCCAAGTGACTTGGGAACCTCCAGTGCAATTAGATCCCAAGGTATGGGTACAATTCCTACTTTTACTCCCATCCCTCAACTTGATCTCTCTTAAAAGCTGAACTGGCTCAAGAGGACAAAGGGAGAATGTACCGTTTCCTATGTTAGGAAATACTGTATTTTTGTTTTGTTTATGGGTCCTGAACAGAGCAGCCACCAGAGGGGGCAACGCAGGAGGACACACGTGCTAGAGCAACCAGCTGTCTCCATCGCTACGTGTGACAGCCAGGCAGAGGTTTCAGAATAGACAGTAGAGCGAGATGCCTGTTACAGTGCTCCTGCAGCAATGGCAAATCTCTGCATAGACCAGGCAACAGGAACAGCGGGCTCTCGAGCAGTGCTGCCAACACCAAAATACACATAGCATTCATATTGTCGAAACAGGCAATTCCCGTAATCCAAATGTCTTAATCCCCAAATAAGCAAACTTTTGCTAGCTTTCAGGCCTTAACAAGGGCAGATATTAAGACTGATTCAGCAACGTTACAAGGCATTATGTTGAAATGTGATGGCTACTACCACTATTTTAATAATGTGCACCTTCACTATTACCCAGCTGTTCATAGCTAAATGTTGCAACAGTCCCAGCTAGACAACTGTATTAGCTCAAAAGAGCCAAAAATTCCCTTTTGAGAGTGTCAGTGTACATGGGGTTCAATCTCAAAATAAACTGCATATTTGGGGGGCAAAAGATCTGCATTTGCGTAGGATTTTCAAGGCTTGCTGTTCTTTATTTGCACTGAGATGAGCAATAACTGCCACTAGTATTGCAATCTTTTTCTCTTCTACTTGTTAAGGCAGAATGAGGCCCACAGTGACTCTTCCTTCTTTATAGCACCGCTCTCAGGTAAGACGTCATAACAATGCAAATTAATTCCATCGTATAGAATCTACTATAAGCCTCACTCAATTTGATTAGGAGCTGCTATACAATAAAACCCATAAAACTGAGCACTTACCTCTGTATTTTAGTATGGTACCAGCAGAGTCCCTTATCAGTAGTTTAAAAGGCAGAAGACATGAGGAGAGATTAATGAGAGGCATGGAAGAAACTTTTCTCATTTAATTTAACGTTTAGCTTTCTCTTCACTCCAAAAGGCCAAAAAACCAGAACACTACACATAAAAAGTTCAAAATTGTAAAAGCAGACAGATTTTACATCTGCTTTTAATTCTACAGTATGCTGCTAACTTCCAGAGCAGTAAATTTGGGAGAAAATAATTACATTACCCTCCCCTCGCCCCAAATAAAATGACATTGGTCTGTCAGTTTTAATACCAGTCACCTTTAAAGCCTTCTGTGCACCTGTAAAACACATAAATGAAAAGCGAATTTACTGGAAAACCGAGGCCATGGCTGCCAGTGCTGCTAATGCTGGTTTGTTGCTGCTGCTCTGCCCTTCTACCCCCTCTTTCTTGCTCCTATGTTACTCCTGTGCTGTGACAGCAAAAGCGTCTATGCATCAACGTAAACATATGTGCCAGCATGAGAGAGGGCATGATGCAGGAGCAAGAGAGAAAAGAACTGGACTATGTGAGCTCTCACTGCCCCTCAGAAAGGTCCATGTTATAAGAACCTAAGCCTAGACCAAACGTAACACCTGAAATTGGTGTTGTTCTCGGTACATGAATGACAAAGTTCAAACATATGCAGCACATGCACACGTTACAACACTTGTACCTGCTAAAGCTTAAGCAGAAAGTGTAAGACTCAGTCACTTCTAAAGCTGTTTTTCGAACAAACTAGCGACTTCTGAAGGTATAAGTCAGCATATCTTTTGACAAGACTTATTCCAGCTGATCAGTGCAATGTAATAATGATGTACTTCAACTAGGAACATAGTACTGAAGCAGACACGTGTATCCACACACCACCAGCATCACGCAGGGTGCTGAGAGCAACCCTACTACTTAATTTTGATACTTTCACAGCGGAAAGTACCAATTGACTCAACACTTTTTGATCAACAGAAGCTTTATGACCACAAAATACCTTTCTCTCTAGGTATTTCAGAAATGTTAGCTCTATGTCTTTGAAAATCATTTCTCTGAAGTTGCTAGCATTGCCAGTAAAAGGAAATTACCTTTTGAGAATATGGTACGGCACTACCATTTTCTTCCCAAAACAGACATTTAGCATGCCTGTATAGACTGCCAGTTCCTTAAATAAGGCAACACATCTCAGGGCCTTACATCGGGTCTGTCTGCCCTAGGTTGACAATAAATGCAATACAGTTAGACTAGTGGGAGTAAACTCATGGTTCCTTACCCTTATCTCATGGTGCCTCAGCACCTTGTAAACATTCATACACAGAATTCAAAACCTAAATGTATTCTGTTATTTCTTTCCTCAGTGATCTGTCCAACAGCTCTCTCCTGCTTGTGAGCCAGCACATGCCTCATGACCAGCTGCTGGTCAGAACACGCTCCTTGCCATACTAAGTTTCGCCAAACTTTATGCCTGGAGACCTAAAATACACACAGAGAAATATTGCTGCCTGAGTGACTAAGCCAAACAGGATAAAAGGTTTTCTAAAAATAATATAAAAAGAATTATTTTAAGTTTTCTACAGGGTGAGTGGCTTGTTTGTTGTGGATTTTTTCCGTTGAATGACAGTTTCCTAAACTTGTGCATTCCTGTCCACACACAGGGATAATTTCAGGCTATGACAGTGGGGGAATATCACTTCCACCATCTAAGCAATTTCCCTCAACCTACACAATACAAAACCACGTGCTGTAGAAACAGCCTTTCTTACATGCCTTTCAGGTAGTCATTTACAGTTTTTGTGGAATGACACCCTTATTACTTTCAAAAGATGGAATCTCCATTTGTGAAATGTTGATACTATATTAAGAAGGTCTATTTTGGGATGTGAAATATTTTGCAAATTTCACCTCCCCCCCTCGCAAAGCCAACAATCCTCCCCTCCAATTTTGGGGCAATTAAATGTTTTCTGAACCTGTTCACCCAAAACAATATAGCCTTATTGCTGAGATGACAAACCTCAACAATAAATGTCTCCAGTGTGATCTTACGTATTATGTACTGGGAAGCTGCAACTTGGCAGTTAAGTCTCATTAAAGCATTCAAGACATGGATTAACCATAAAGTGCTGAGCAGCAGTATCAGCTGAAGAGATTACCACTTCTGTGACACAGGAAACTAGTTCAGCTTTAAAAACAACAAACAAAAACCTCTTTTAGTCATTATTAGATTATTTCATACTGTGGGCCCATCAACAGCAGAGGGGAGACAGCTTCCAAACCTTCATAAATTTATCCAGAATTTAGATATTATGGTGAGTGTAAGTGCATAGGCCTGTATTTTGGGAGGAATTTGGAGAACAGGGAAATGAAATGAGACAGAGAAACAAAAATCCATATTAAAATAAAAGATTGTAATACACTCCACCATAAAAAACAGACTCTCTTTAAAAATACAAGAAATATAGCAGGCAATTAACAACATTTATTTCTCTTAAGATACCACTGAAATACTCAATAGCTTGTTGTTGGAACATTTGGTGGTCTCTTGTCAACATTTATGAGATAGAATCCCAAAACTGTCTACCCAGTACAAACAGACACACCTAACCAGAGAAGATTCTTAAACCTCAAGGATTTCCTAACAAGAACTGATATTTCATAGAAGTGGAATTAACCTATTAACAAAAGATTTTCCCTCAAGGACATTAGTAACTCTGACTGACAGCCACATGGAAATAAAAAATTCTGAGCAAGTTTGTATTTTTCATAAGTACCACTGAATGGATTATTCTAACACTCCTCAGGCCTCCTGAATTTTGCTGTAAAACAAAGATTACAGGATCTAGGAACATCATTAAATAAGAATATCATACTTGAAGGTGTAAAAAAAAAAATTTGTTTAATGTTGCTGGTATACCAATAAATCGTTGGAATCTGAGCCATCCTTGATCCATTAGACTTGAACACACGCTCAAAAGCTATGGAGCTCCAATACAACAAAAGAAGAAGCTAAGCACTTGTCTGTTCTTGAAATGTGTCATATTTTAATGCATATTATGTGATAGTCAAGAAATAGGCACCCAAAACTCATATTTTTAGATGTGAGTCATGTGGCATTCTGAACACATTTTACTGAGATGTGAGATGAGTTTATCCACATCCCATCCCAAAGTAAATGCTAAACGTTACCAAAACCTCTTTAGGGTACCTCAGACTTCTTTGTTACTTTCAGCAGCCATCTGTGTACTTTTGTGTCTTTTGGTCCTTGAGGACCATCCTGGCCACAAGCCATGGTGCTCTTTTCGTGCTGTGTCGAGTTGCATTCCATTTATGGCCATTTTACCTCATGCAGAAGGTGTGTCCGTACAGTACGTCTGATCACTCAGTAGTCATGTCATATGCATCAGCATGGTCCATGGGAAAATGAGGATGTGCACAGCCATCCGAACAGCACTTAATTAGGATCTTATGACAATATGAGATAGAAAGTTGAAAAAGGAACCGAGTTCACCCAGTGGGAGAACGTCAGAAGTCCTGGCTGACCTCTACAAGCACCAAAGCGCAGAGGCTCACCAAGGGAATTCAGAGAGTCCTCAGTGACTTTGAAAAGACAGAAACATGCAATTTCTGGAAGCGAGTGCCATGAACTTCTGATCACAGGTCCACTTGCCTAACCAGTGGGGAACATACAGATGTCTTCTCAATCTCCAGAACAGAAGAAAAAGATCAATGTTTCATAAAGAGGGAAGACAGCAGGAAAAGAGAGATGGGTAACAAGGAAATAGCAAGTCAAGAAATACAGACACAGCCCTCGAGATGGCAGAAAAGCAGACAACCTTTATAAAGCACAAGGCCTTTACACCACCTTGTAAAAACATCATGCATGTTCAGCAAAAATAAATACGGCACACGACACACTGCTTGGGGTATGGTCTGTTTAAAAACTGAAAATGTTGAATTCAACACAAGTTACAAACCATATACACACATAAATCATAATTAAAATACTGTGTTTCTTTGTATACAAAAATAAAAGCTGTATGTCATAATTCTAAGAAGTGCTTTACAGATAGCCACTCATATCACACACATACACCTTTCAGTCTTCACATGTGGCACCTTACTTCAGGTAAGGGCTGAATGCATCTGCGTCTGAGCTCGTGAGAAATTACAATATTTCACAAAGCCTTCTTATTTGTTTTTCAAAATGTTTAGTAGTTGTGCTTCCTCCTCCTTCCATTCTCTCAAAAAAATATACAATAGAGAAAGCAGCTATTTTAAAAGTGATTTCTTAGCAGCTTTCAGCCTTGACATCAGGTTAATGCATTTACTTTTCAGCCTTCTATATGCAAAATTCACTCTCATTCTGTTGCTATTCAAGGCGGCACAAAACAGTTCTTCTCCACTGTCCAATGAAAGGCTTCAAAAACCATAAGTTAGCTTTAGATGAACAAGCAAAAGGAAGGCAAAGTCATAACCATCCGGAAAGCCTGGGAACAAAGGATCCCACATTTACTGCAGAACAGCCCAGAGTTCCTGAGTAGCCTGGTAATGCTGCCAGAGATCATTCCATTTCTTCCACACCTTGGAGAAATACCTCTCTCTTCCCATGAGCTCCCAAGATCTCTCCTTTCCCTCATCCCCCTCCTGTGCACACACCAAAAAAGCCTACAGATATCATCAGAGGCACCCAACCTCTGTAACGACACTAAAAAGCATTTCTACACCACTGCGATGCCAGGAATACCGTCCCATAATGACACAACTCAATTAAATAGTACTTGATGATTGATCCACCAATGCCAAACTAGTGGACAGGACTTAGAGAAACGAAGAGTGCCTAGTGTCACAGTAGCAGCTACTATGCATTTCCTAGAGCAAGCCTTGTCCCCCGGCATGGAAAAATACATTCTGTCGTCATCAAGTTGCACCCATGACTGTTGGATACATGAAGTCTGCAGCGCTATCCCATCTCATCACTCAGTGATACATGTCCCCTCTGGTAGATACACGTCCAAGCACTGTCTTGACCTGCAGCAGGCACCTCACTCTCAGCTGAACCTCACTGCTCAGGTTTTGAGGTCACCGGGCATTTTTTTTTTTTTTTTTTAGGCATACTTGCAAAGGTTGGTTTATCAGTCATGATGAAGTTTACAGTACTTGCCAACAGATTCAACTACAGCACCTGACACTGCCATTTTCAAAGTACTAGCTAAAAGGAGGGAAATTTTTCCGAAGCTTTTACTCCGATCCCAAGTCCCAGATTTCTGTTAGTTTCTGCACCCTAGATCATAGTGCACACAAACAAAAAAACCCAGCACAATAAAGGAGCAATTTACAGTGAGAATCTGATCAAAATGCCGAGTGTGTTTCCAGGTGTTTATGTCCTGTGGCCCCAACAGTATGAGGCAATAGTACTTTAATAACTAATAACATCACAGCACAGGGATCACTCAAAAATTCTCGGAAATTGATTTAACACAGATGTGCACAAGTTGTATCAATATTTAAGTGTAGATCTGCAATACAGAGTGCTCAGGTTTTAATGCAAGACAGAGTGCATGATAAACATAACCTTGTCACTTTAAGAAAACAATTTATATTAATTTTAGCTTACCTCCTATAAATAGAAACAAAATGTCATAGTTGAAGCAAAAAAAAACATATCAAAAGGCTTCTTCCATGCATACAATTTTCTGTTTAGAAGGAAAACAGATCAGAAACCTATTTCAAGGTAGAACTACAAACCATTTTATTTTTATTTTTTAAGGAAACATGTACTTGAAAAGTTACCTACAGTTTTTAAACAGTGTAAATCACCATGCTCAAAACTATATCAAACAAGAAAAATATATGTAAGAAATTTATCATCGCAATTTAAGAACTAGCAAACACCTAGTAAAAATACCAACCAGCAAGTAACAGTAGTAATTGATTTTATACAATGTATAATTAAGTTGTGCCCCCTACTACCACATAACATTTGAAGAACAAAAGTATAAGTGGATTCAGAAAGAAATGAAACTCATGAAAGATAAATCCATTGGCAACTATTTAACATGGCCCTCCAGATGCAGCCTCCAAGAAGATGCTAAGTCACTAACTGCAGAAGAGAAGGAACTTTCCTTGACATAAAGATTAAATCTTAGGAGAGAGTTCTTGCATATTTTCTGTAAAATTCCAGGAGGTCAGTGTAAGAAACAGGTTACTGGGCTAAATGAACCTTTTGTCTGATCCAGTATGACTTTCCTAAGGACTTGAAAATCATAAACTTCTTGTCAAAAGTTTTTTTCTTTTTGCTCAATGGGGCACGCATGAACCAATCCTAGGGCTCTGAAAGGCTGTGGTGAAACACCCTATTAGTATTCCATCTTATAGGAGTGTCTATGTTAATCATTTCAGATCTTTGGCATGTTCTGATCTGATCACATTTTTTCAAAAGCCTAAACGAGCTGATTGAGCAGGTGACTCATACACAAAACAAATGCAACATCCCTTTTAAAAGCTTGGAATAAAAAAAAAAAAAAGTAGGAAAGAATATCAACCATAATATCTGTGACATTCAGCTTCTACTATGACAGTATACCATTTTCATAAACTCAGGATCAAAACAGAAGCTTTGCTTTCATCTAGCCTTTCAACTCAAAGGGTTAAGGCCCCCTGGGTTTGGCCCCAAACCCAGCTATATACAGACACAGAATGAAGGCAGCAGTTTGTTTTGTAATGTATGCAAGACATCATAAACCAATTAAGCTCCTCTTTAAAGCTCCTCATTTTAAATTACATCTTGTTAAAAGATCCTAAATTCTCAAGTCGGAATGCCAAACTAATGTTTTTCTAATAAGATATCCAAACCATACGAAACTCCGCTGATGTACACCACCACCTGAAGCAGTTAGTATAATACAGCGTGACATTAGATGATCAATTTCAAAAATATCAATACCCATAAAGCCCTATTGAAAATTCATACAACCTTGGAGAAAAAAAGGAAGCTTTCCTGCTAAGTGCCATCAACTACTAAATCTATGCTTTCGTGTTTGCTCAAAGCACTCCCTCAGAACGCCTTTTTGTCCTTCACTGCAGGGAAGGATGCTTGCCAAGCGTAAGCCACACATGAACAGATAACACATCATCTTCCGAAGTCTGCTGTTGGAACGCTGCAGTAACTTTGACACGCACCGTCTTTCAAGAGAAGAGTAAAAATCTCTGCTAGTAGTGAAACTGATTTCACTTCATTGTTCTACAGTTTGAGAAACTAAATAAGCAAGGCAGAACTGCGCAATAAGAAGGTTAAGAGGGTGGAGCTTCTTTAGTCTGGCAAAGAGGAGGCCAAGGAGCAATGTAATAGCAAGCCACAACTACCTGAAGGGGAGTTAAAAAGATCACAGACGCAAACTCTTCTTGGTATTAGCGGACAATACAACAAGCAGCACTGGTCACTACTGTGGCTTGTGAGGTTCAGGTTAAATGCAAGGAAAAGTTTCTTTACTAGGAAGCAGTGCAGCACTGCAACAGGTTACCCACAGAGGCTGCAAATCCCTCTCTTTTAGGAGGTTTTCAAGATTCAGCTAGACAAAGCCTTGTCTAGCTTGATCTACTGTTGGCAACAGCCCTGCTTCAAGCAAAAGGCTGGACAAGGTGACCTCCAGAGGTCCCTGCCAGCCAACGCTTCCATGCTCTAGGCAACAAAAATGAAAACAGAGTAAAGAAATTAAACAATGTTATATGTAAATATAGATAATAAGCATCAAATGAAGACCTCTACAGCAAATGGCTTTAAGTGTTATCAAAATAAAAATTCTTTTCAAACTGCACATCTTGTATGAGATTAGATACTTATTAAAACAGCACACTCAGAACTATGTTAACTTTTAATGGAGAGAGGGTTAACTCTGCTTCTCTGTTGTTTCCTTTAAATCAAGGCTATACTGTCAAAAGTAAATATTAACAAATATGTTTATAAATATTATTTATCCTCAAACAACCACCACTATGGTAGAAACCTCTTGCAACAAAGTTAAGACTCATTCTGCCCTTTGCTGTTCATCCCCTTGCTCTGTGCAACAACCCTTGTTTCATTATTTGTTACCGTCACAGGAAATGATTGCCTGCAAAGTGCAGTTAGCAGCATGGTCTTTGGACAATCTTAACTGGATGGGTTACTCTCTCTGGCTACAGTCTCAGTGCTCCTTTTGCAATGGTATATTTTTATGCCTGGCTTTGGCTAAAACCTAAGTGAAGAAGGTCCATTTCATCACACATTAAGTCTTTTTTGTTCTTTTGTCCTTTTACAGTTTCCTGGGCCAGGGAATCACCCTGTTGACTATCAGAAGTTATTTAGTTACTTCCCTTAGAGCAGCATTCACTTTTAGAATAGTGGTTTTTTTGGAAGACACAATACTCTGTGGTTCAGTCTACACTCTTGCCCAAATAACTGCAGGCAATTTTTTTGTTCCCACTGACAGTACACTTGAATTTCAAGATATGTTGATGAATTTTCCAGTACAGACTATGTTATTTAAGTTATACAAAAGCTTTAATTAGTATCTTAAATTTACTTCAACAAGCTAGATTCAAAAACTGCTAAAATTAGTGGAAATGTTTGCAGTAACTTCAATGGGCTGTGGAAAGGCCTGATCAGGTAATCTTTTTAATACTTACATGACACAACATATTAGCACTAGTTAACGATTATTACAGAAGAATTAGATCATTTGTGTTCCTTATATTTTAAATGTTTTACTGTGGTAGTGCCTGAAGCAATTATCAAGACTGAAGCCTTTGTGTTAGGCTCTGGGAATGCACAAAAAAAAAGAAAAAAAAAAAAAGGAGACAGAAGCCCAGGAGAAAGAGGCAAGAGATACCCAGCTGGCAATCGACTCTACCATTTCTTGAACTCCACGATCCAACCGATTAAAAAAAAAAAAGCCACCCATAAGCTCTCCTCTCAGTCCTCTTCTAAAAGACTTCTTGCCTGCACATGGACAGACTAGCAGATCATAGGTAAACCTTATGAATTTATTCAGGACGGTTGATATGTTCTGTTGGGGTTTTTTCCCCTCTGAATATGAGGCAATGAACGGCTATCCTTGCCGTGGACAATTTCCAGATGAGCACTGAAAGACACAGGTAGGCAGACGACTAAGTTACCAGTTGAACAGTGCTGACTTCTGTTCTGTGAGAAGCAGATCTTTCTACTCAATATAAGATTTAGTTAAGATTTTGAGAACATATATACCAAAAATAGATCATCTAATTCTTAGAGCCACCTTTATCCTAATCTCTTTTTCTCTCTGCTCTGAAGTCATGTGCACCCCTGGGAAGTGCTAATGTCAAGCTCTTTATGTTATGTTAATGTTGGGATCCAGTGAGCCCTAACGGAGATCACCGCTTACTAGTCTCAGGCTTAAGAATTTCAGGAAGAATCTGAAATCATCTTACTCTTTTTTCCTTAAGATCCAGCACATATTTTGCACTGACATGGGAACAGCTGCTGAGCATTCTTGTATCAAATTCTTAACTTATCTGAAAAAAAGTCTATAGTGCCTGCAAATTGCTGTTCACTGAATTTCACCAGACACACTACACAAACGCACCCCTGCAATTTCTCAGCATGTTGGGTAGTGAAATATTCAACCTTCATTTGTTATACTGGACACAGTTTATTGTTCTCAGCTTCCAAAACAAGTCAGCACAAGTTTGATGTGGGAGTGTAAAGAATTGATCCAACTCTGAACTAGATCTTGCTCTGGCAAAAAAACAGAACACCAGCCAATAAAACAACCAAAAATAGACAATGTATCAAGCTAATGGTTTCACCCATAATCTAAATTGCCCACGAGAGCTGAAAAAAGGTGCCAGAGAACCATGACATTTGAAATACTACGGAGAAAAAAAATAGAAGAATAAGCAGAGAAGTTTTAGTCAGCGTAGCAAAAAGTCACGTGTAAAATTTACAGCCACTGTGTGGGAACAAACCACAGACAGGCATTTGTGATAAGTAAGAAAGAGCAATATTAAATTAAGTCAAAGCCTTTCCTTGTATTACTGACCATCTGTATTTTTAACTACACATTCAAGTACAAATCACAATAGCTCTTCATTATGAACTCAAATAAATTTCATTATTGACTTCTCTACTTGGCTTTTTTTTTTTTTTAATGGTAGGGAACATCTGCCACATCCATAACTGGCTATTCTTCCTCTAGAAATACTGACCAGAATTCAAAGTGAAGTGATATAGACACTAAATATGTTTAAAAAAAATTATGCACTTGAGATAACATCAGAATACTGAGATTATTTCACAGTCCTAATGCAGCAATCCTTTTTTGTCTGAAAGGATGTGCACCGACACATAATTAATCAATGCAATTCATAATTAAGATTTACTATACTCAGTACAAACTTCCCTGCAAGTGCACTTATTTGAGTCAGAACTCACAGAAGAAAAAGTCAAAATGGGAAAGCACACCAGATTCAGGTCCAAAATTAGACTGTATACAGCCTGTAATCTAACAGGAAAAAGAGTTTTACTTTGTGGGTTTTTTGGTTTTTGTTTTTTTTTTACTACCCACACCACTTACTCCATTAAAAACAAAAACTCTAAAAATACCAAACAAAATGCAATAAATATCCAGTGTTCTCAATTCCTTCCGGAGTAATACTGCATGTGATAGAAATAAGGGACAAGGGGGTGGAAATCCATCACATGATTTTACTTATTTATATTGCTGTAAAATAACCTAAAGGTTTCCAACAAGACTGGCTTCCTTTCCCACAGAAGGTGATTAGATGGTTCAGTTTAATGAACTATGCAACTATTTTATTCTTCTCAATTTCTAAAGAATATATCATAGTTTTCCTCCCTATCACTTTGTTCCATGTTTCCTTGCACTTTCTCTCCTCCTGATCACTCAGACTAAAATCCTGATACCACAACAAACTCTGTAGAAACAGATCCACCCAGTGGCTTTTGTCGCAAGCTTAAGGGGTACAGAGGTCCATTCCAACACAGTGATGCAGAATGTGTCTAAAGAGTAGTTCATATGCAAGCTTTAACAATGAGTGTTAGGAGTTTAGGTTTTTGTAGAAGTATCACTGCAAATTGATCTGATCCTTCAAGAAATCAACAACATTTTTCGCAGAGAGCAGGCAACAAGATATCAATGTTTCAGCAGTGCATATGCCACTCTTATTTTATGTCAACCTGTGGCATGACGGCGGTCTAATAGAAATCCTGGGTTTTCCAGAGTCCAGCTTGGAGCTCCAGGAGGGCAAACGGGAAAGGAAGAGGTTTCCCTGTCTTCTTGTGTGACAACATGCTGAACTTTACATATTCTAATTAAAAAAAAAAAAAAGTCAGTATTTTGTAAAGGGAGAATCTTTCCATTAGAAGATTCTCAAATTGCTCTATTTGTTATCTTTTCCCAGGTTTTCCAGAACACACTTGTTAAAAAGCTTTCTTGAATTCAGAGAAAACTACCTCGTCTTCACAACATGCAGTGGGGCAAAGAGGCAGTCAAACAAGAGGACTGAGCTGTCTAACAGATTATTGCTATGGAGAAGGATGGTCCTGCTCCCATCTCACCTGCTCATGTCTCCAAGCTCCCTGCTTTACATCAGCTCTGGCACTTGTTTACCACGTCAGCAAGCCTCTTCAGCTCATTAGACCAGCTAAAAAAACTAATCCAGCAAAAAAGACACAGATTTCTAACAGCTCAGGCCGCAGTTTCACTCCTGGCTGGCACAGTCCCTTACCTCCCCCCCGGCTACATGTTCTTACTCTTTTCCTTGTGCCAGCTTCAACATTCATCAGATTCTGTAGCAAACCACTCCAGCAAGCTGAATCAGCAGAATCCCATCCATCGAGGTTAACAAGAAAAAGAGCTTTTTGCTGGGCTAGCACACACGAACTGGTTGGTGCAGGCTCTAAAACACACTGGGGCCAAAGCAAGGGCTCCGAGAGAGACCTGCAGCAGCCACCAAGTACCTCAGCCCAGGCTGCCAGGAAGCCACAGCTTCGGCGACTTTGCTCACCAACAGATCAGACCAGCAGCAGCAGTGCTGACATGAGAGAGAGACTGGGATTGCTCCTCTGGCGGCGGCAAGCTATTGCATTAGTTTAGCCTACCTCATCCTACTGTACCTGGAGTAGCACAACTGCGACTAGCTCCGAGGGAAAATACCACTTCTTCGTTTGACGGTCTCCTGTGCTCTGATCCTCCAGTAAAATGCTGCTAGTTACGAGAATCATTTCTACTTACATGTCTGATTATTTAGTAAGTCAAGCCCCTTGGAAGCATTTCTGAACTTTTACCTTTCAACTCCCTTCTGCTTTACATACAAACCTTGTACGGGCGGGACAAAGGTGAGCAACTCGGCGCTTACTTGTGCGCTTTGCCTGGTTAAGCTGAGCTCTTACGTATGCATCGGAAATCTAATTTGTTCACATTCACAATCAATTTAACAGAACAAAACGCTTAAATTGACAGTGAGCCAAGCTGCAACTACAAGGTTTTTTAAAATCCTGTAAAGATATCCAATAGGTTTATCTGGCACTTATCTCCATTACCTATTCATCATCACAACTGCACATTGCATGCAAAAAATGCATTTATAGACTTGTACACAAAAGAGTAAGAGAATTGTCAAGTAAGGGAAGGACAGCCAAGTCATCCACCTCAAGTGATATTCTTCAACAATGCCTTCAAGAACATTCTGCTGGGAATCTTTTTGTCTTCCACTGTCTTCCACTGTATAATCTTCCATACAGAGGCAAAAAAGGTGCAACAGCTAAAGCAGAATGGTAGTCATTTACATATACTTTACACTAGTAAGGTAACTAGTGCAGGGCACATTTTGCAAGGGTGTTGTCAGGTAAAAAAATAAAAATAAAAAAAGAAGAGACAGGCCCCTTATTATTGATTAGGAGCATTTTATCCAAGATAACCTGCAGGATCAACAAAGCGAAGATAATATACGTATGTAAACTGTAAGGCCAAATACAGGTTTTCTACTAATAACAAATTCTAAAGCAAACACCTTTAAAGAGTAGTCATAATAAATAGTAGCTCAAACATTTAGCTGCTGTGGAAAATGTAGAGAACCAACACTCTGTCTTTGCACCCTGCTCTAGACAAGGCAAAATCCTGCTCACACGCCAAGCCGCAATGGTTTCAGCAGGCTCCTGCTAATCCTGCACCTGCCCAGAACAGCACTGACATAGCCTGGGTCCCTGGAAGTCACAGGGCCTGTATGCTGCAAGCTTTTCTCTGCAGTGAGATCCCTCAAATTGCCACATTTTGCCATCTGTAAAGGAATGGTCAATTTCCTGTTGCTCAAACTGAGACAAAACAGTGTTAAGATTGTATTGTAATTACTAAAACCGAGAATATTTGGAATTTGACTTTAAATATGCAGTGCAGCTGACATTTTCCCCAGAAGAAGACTTTAAGAAACCAAGCATTTCTGGAGGGATTCTGCATTGACAGAAGAAGAATATGCTGCATTCACCACCTCAGCGACTACAGAAAAACTGATATAAGCAATGTTGATTGCTGTCAATTAACAATGACAACTGAATTACAGGGATACTTTCAATTGCTGGGCCAGGGTCCACTGGATTTCCCCATACGAAACAAAAGCTTACTGTGACCTCCAAGTCTCCAAAGCCTTATCAGTCTATTTGCTCCTAAGCTGCTGCCTCCATGCCTTCTACACACCAGTTCTTGTCTTCTATCCATCAAGCTCTGTTGTCTTTCCTACAGGACACTGCTAAACGTGGACAGATTTATAACTAGATGTTCCTCTACAGTAATATTTACAAGAAAAAACGGTGATGTATTTTATTCCCTGACACGGTCTGCTGCGTCTCTGGTGGTCACTGTGTGCCTACATCAGCACCAGTCTGGAGAGGGGACAGGCTTGCAAAGGGAGCATGCTCCAGGAGTGGCTGCCTTTGGGCCACCTCCAGGGCCACCTCCAGGGCCACCTCTGGGAGCACGCTTTTGGGCCACCTCCAGGGCCACCTCCAGGGTCACCTCCGGGAGCGTTCCCACCACGCGGCGGTACGGACACACGCCAACTGAACCCCTTCCCGGCAACACTGACCTGGACGACTGCTGCGGCGTTACTAACGCGATCCAACCCGTACCCGGAATTCGTTCCCGGGGACCAGGCGGGAGCCAGGCCGAAGCAACGCGTGCGGAGGGGCCCTCAGCGCCACCCGCTCCCGCCACGCGCTCCTCCGGGAGCTGCTCCGCGCCGGCGGAGCGGGGGCACCGGCACGCGGAGGCCTCCCCGGCCCGGCCCTGCCCTGCCCTGCCCTCCCCGCCCGCCCGCGGCCGCCCGGCCCTCACCTGCGGCCGCGCTCAGCGCGCCCCTGCGGAGCCTCCTGCCGCGCTCCCGCGGCTCCTCCTCGTCCTCCTCCAGCCGCCAGGCCTCGGCCATGGGCGAAGGGCGCGGCGGCGGCGGCGGCGGGACGGGGCCGGCGCCGGGGGCGCCCTTCAGGCGGCGCCCGCCGCCATGTTGCGCCGCAGCCGCGGTGCCGCGCGCCCCTCCGCGCCGCCCCCGCGGGCCGCCCCGCGCCGCCTGCGCCGCGCTGCGCCGCCCCGCGCGGAGGGGCTGAGGGGCGCGGGGCGGTGGCCGCGGCCTTCCCTGCCCCCCGCCCCGCCGCCGCCGCGCTGCGGCGTCAGCAGGAAGCCCCGCGGCCGCCGGGCGCCGCCGCCAAAGGGGGCGGAGGGGGCGGCGGGGGGAGGAACCTGGCGGCCCCGCGCCGCGCCGCGCTCCGCTCCGCCGCCCGGGCACCACGCCGCCCGGCACGGCCCGAGCAGCCCCCCCGGGTTGAGGGGGCCGGGCCGCTTTGGGGTTAAAGCTCGGTCTCCCCTAAAAAGGTGCAACGAGGCCACGGAGCGCGGGGGCCCTGGGGGAGGCCCGGCCGGGCTCGGCAGGGAGGCTGAGGGGCTCGGGGGGAGGCGATGCTCGGGGCGCGCTTGGGCGCCGCAAGGTGCGCGCTCCCAGGGCGGGAGCCTCAGGGAAGAGCTTGTCGTGTTTCCAAGTGGGCACCTCAGGCTCAGGGGGATTTTTAACCTTAATTTTCTGCGCCTCAGTTCCTCACATCGAGGACTGAAATAATGCCGTTTCTTTGCGTGACACGGATATTGTAAAATCAAATCATAAATGTTTTTACAGTTGACTCCGTGTTAGGCACCATAAAAAAAGCGTATGAGGAAGTTAACTTAAGCTTCAGAGCAGGTGAATAATGTGCGGTGAATAAAGTATGTGACCACAAATTAGACCAGAAGATGCAACAAAATACTGAGTAATCTTAATGTTGAGCAATATCTGTGTTGACTCACTAAGCACCATCTATCCTCTGCACTGAATAAATCACATATACAGGAACAACAACAAAAGTATGTGATCATGAAACTGAAAAATTCATCACAGTACATGAACATAAATGAATGTCTACGCGTTTTTTGGTGTTTCAGCACTTGACTTTGCAATCATAATTCCTTGACAGAGGATTTTTCTCCCTGAAGTCTTCTGCTCAAGTGGTGTCTTAGTTATACTTTAAAAGGACATAAGGCTAGAAACTTGAAACTGCATGCCCAGTAGGAATATTAAGTACATAATAGTGAGAATAGAGAAGTCAGTCTGCCGCTACAGATAGGCATTTGCAAAAGCCTTATGCTTCTGGATGATGTCTGTGTGGGTGGACTGCATGTTAGTCGAAGGATCTCACCTCACAAAGTTCAGTGCAAGATCAGTGTGCCTTGTAGTGGATCTAGACTGGATCCATAATGCCCTAGCAATACAGCGCTGCAACAAATACTCCATAGGGCTGTGCTGCAAGGCCTCACCTGCAACAAAAAGCAGAAAAAATCAGTCCTATCAAGGAGAGCATGAGGAACAACAGAAAACACCAGAAGAGAGAGAAAATGCTGGTATGTGCATGTGCTAGAGACAACAGAGAATTCCAGTGCAAAGCAAACAGCAAGCACACGTTGTTTGTATTCAAGTTCTTTGCTGTGGAGCCAAAATCCAGCACCTGTATTCAGCTCCTAAACTCCAGTAAGCACAAAGAGTGATCAGGACCATCCATTTTTCACTTCTTCATGAATATCTCCTTTTTATACTACGTTTTACTACTACTGGGGAAGGGAAGTTTACTATCATGTAAATTACCGAGGTAGGAAAAAACAGAAACATAAGATAGACTTAAAACAAATCTGAAGAGTCCAGAAAGCTGAATTAAACTTGCTTTTGTTGCTACTGACAAAATTAACATAGAGGCTTTCAAGCACATAAAATAGGAAAAATACGTTTGGAAAGATCTTAGGCTTAAGAGAAACATGCTGAACAGAGTAGTTCTAGCTGTGATTAAGGAAACATTCCCAAAAATCTCAGCTAATCCAAACAGTATGGAAGAATTAGGGGTATTTAACGTTGACCATCATGAAGAGTTGCTTTGAGTTCACAGAGTAAGATTAATTCACTGAGGTTGCATCAAAACTCAGTTTTTCAAGCTGTGCAACACAGTCAGAGTAGGGGTTCTGGAGCCAAAGCTCCAGACATAAGCATGGCAACAGGTGGGAGCCTGAAATTATGTGTGAGATATATATGGACAGAGTGGGAAAATGGATAATGACTATATTAAAAACAATCTTCCATATTTTTAATATGGCTGAAGCACAATTAAAAAGACCTGAGGAAAGTCCTACTTAAAAAATGAAAGTGCAATACCTAAATTATATAATGTGATAAATCTGAGCCAAGAGCTTGGCGGCTTACCAAGGTCAGGCAGCAGGAAATGCTCTCCGGACAGGAACTGAGGTTTGGAACTAGAGGAGCCACTCAGGAGATGCCTGGAATTGACAGAGGACAGATTTTGCCAGGAAGGAAGAGATCAAGCTATGATACCATTCATACGCGGACACGTGATTCAGTTGGCAATAACCAATGTACTGTAAATGAGTACTACTGGAAACAAGTAAAAATCCCCAGTATTTAAACAAAATTTGAATGGAAGACAGAAGCACATGAAATATTGAATTATATTTCTGAAAGATGAGCTATAAACCTACTTTGCCCTTACATTTATTACAAAAACCATGCAGTAATGCATATTGCCTCCTAAAGGAGGTTTCTCACCAGTAGCTAGAGTTCTTCAGGATACGTTGTCCAGATGTATACCCACGCTGCCGGTGTACATGTGCCACCAGCATTCAAGCTTAGAGATGATTTTTGGTTTTAAAAGCCTGCAGAACAAGTGTATAGAGGGTAATACAAAGGAATGTGTAGGATAGTATATATTCACATACTCTTCACTTCTCTTGGCTGCAAGATCCTACTCATACACAAGGACTCCACAGGAGCAGGGGTGGAGGGGGGACATCTAGAACTCCATTTCAGAGAAATAACTTTTTTCTAGTGAGTGCTGTCTAGACGCACCCATCCATGCTGTAAGTGACTGTGAGCCGTGCCTCGCTTTTCATTGATGTTCGTATTTTCAGGTGATCAACAGCTTTAGAATTGCTCTATCAAAGGCAGTATCACAACTCTGGTGTGATACTTGACATAGGTGTGTAAATAATGGAGGTGTTTAGGTGGAAGGTGTGCATTAACAAGTCTGCAGGAGAGAAATCGTGCTCTGAAGGAGTGCTCCTGAGCAGCAATGGCAGATCCACTGTAGCAGAACATACTCTGACACAGTCCTTTATCTGGGTAGGCTGTTTCTAGGGAGAGAGTGCTCTGCTTTTGGGTCTTTTGACAAGTAACAAAACCAGCTGTTGAAGTAATCAAAACAGCCACAGTGGCTGGCTGGTCTAATAATAGCCTAGGCCAGACAGAGTAATTTGTAATAGTTTGGCTCTGATCAGAACAAAAAAAGGTTCAGCTGCGCTGTGGTATCCAGGGGAACAAGGAAACAAAGAGGAGGAGGGGAATGGACCCAACAGTTTTAAGTAAGTGTAGCAGAAATTAAAGCCATGCAGGAAATTCTCTCTAGGAAGTCAAGAAACAAAGCTCCTCTTTCAATTTTCAGCAAATAGAACAAAGCGAAATTATCAAAAATGAATGAAAATAATATGAGAAGGAAAAATACACATAGAAGAAAGTTCAAAAAGTGGAAAAAGAAAAAAAGGCAGAGCTCTAGCTCTAGTCTCAGGTGGTTGAGAGGAACAGATCAGCATATGATATATGCTGCCATAAAGCCCTGTATGACGTACAATATATTTGCATCTTACAAGTAGGTTGAAGGCAAAAAAATCTTACACTCTAGTACTGCAGTATCTCTGTGTATGTGTGCACAGGAATAAACAGACTGTATATCTTCATAGCTACACTTCCCTGAGAAAACACATTTTAATGTCTCAGAAAGTCTGTAATTTAGTTGTTAGAATCTGAAAATTTCTCACTGAGGTTCTGCTCTGTCATATGCATCTTCACCGTAATGTACATACTTGGAATTTCACAATGGCAGAGTAAAAGCAACTGGCAAATGGGTCTTTGTACCCTCTGCTGAACACTTAAAATTGATTGCCTTGGCAGTTATTACTTTTTAGGTATTTTGTTCTGATTCACATCCCTGGAATTGCCACTTTGTTTTGGCCCTGCAAAAAGATACTGTTTTTCAACAAAAAATATCAGCTCTAAAGAACTGCTTAACTGAAGTCGCCCATGTAGCCTCAATGTCTGCACAGGTTCTGCAAAGCAGCTGAAGCCTGGAATGAATGTAGCAGTGCTTGGCCAGGATACAGGAGTCCCAGACCACAAAAGGATGCAGACAAAGGATTTCTTAAAAATGTGAGGGATGAAAAAGAGTGTTTTAAAAAGGGAAAATGTAGCCTTTGAACAGAACAACATTATTTTTATTCTGAGTAAAAATAACAAGGATCTTGTTCAATAGACTGACTGACATAGGAAGTAGGGCCAGTATAGTAAACTGACATTGCTGAGGGCCAAGATCTGACAATGGGATCTCCACTTGTGTTCAGCAGGTCCAGGGGGCTTTAGTGTGAGTGGGAACTGACATATCACAAACCTGCAGGCTTCCTGAAATGTCTCCAGCTAAATGTGGCTTCCCTTGCCTTGCTGTAACTGCTTGTGGCTCTCATCACATCAGCATGATGAAAATCTAAAGGTAGATGGTTTTGTGATAAGTGAGGATGATTAAGTTAGAAGAGTACTGATTTCCTTGAATAAAGACCTTTCCTCTTGAAACAGGGGAAATTATCTTTACTGAAAACTGGGGATTTTTAAACTGTCCTCAAAAAAGCAGAAGGATCTCTGCATCTAAGGAATAAATCCAATAATTTCAAAAGACCAAACAGTATAGTGCAACTTGCCCCCCCCCCCCAAAAAAAAGGCTGCCATGTGGGCAAAACCTTTTCAGAGAGGGATTTTTATATTTGTCAGTTTTTAGATTAGTTTTACTAATAATTTTGGTTATTTTTGTTGCTTTCTGACTTTGGTGGACAAAGGGGCCCTTTCCTGTCCTGTCCTGTTATATAATAAAGATCTCTTAACATTATTATTTTTCTCTGTTGTTAATTATCACTCACTGGGTAATAAGTATATCTGCTTCTACTGCCTTCATGATTAAAGGAAGACAGGTCGAAAAAAGATCTGAGGAAATATGGAAGGGAAAAGAGCTGGTTCAGAGGTGAATGTTTCTTAGAAAGAGAAGCTGTCAAGGCCAAGTTGTTGACAGGTTGTGAGAGTCCTGAAGTGTTAATATTTACTATATAAGCACAGAGTTATCAGTGGACAGTGTTGATATTGTGCAAAGTGGGCTGGAAACACCATGATGGAAGAAGCGTTATCGCACTGGACACATGTGAGTGTAATACCTAGGAACAGACAATGCTATCCCCAGGATGAGAGTCCAGCTTTTCTGCTGCAGTTTGCGCTTCAGTGCAAAAGACTGACAAGGAAAAACTTATGAAAGATAGCAAACAGAGTCCAAAAGAATACTCAAAAGGTGAAACATGGAGCTATAAATTTGTCTCTTGCAGTAAGCTTATAAGCTTCCCACAGTTCTTAAATTGGTTGTATTTGATTTGCTAATGGTTTTGCTTTCTTCTGCTCTGCTGCCATGAAATGCAGGCAAAGTGCTTTTCACTGGATACCTATATAACATGCATATGGGTAATCCTCACAGTTTAATTCAAAATTTGCAGTCTCCTTTTTTTGTTCCACTGTACCACCTGTGAGCAGTCAGGTACTCTGTTGTATTTTTCTTGTGCTGAACATTGCCACAGTTCACACTTTCCAGAAATGTTCACAAGGGAATGTTAAAATTCAGCAATAGGATAATTCTGCAATTAAACAGTTGTACGATAATTACTTATTTGTGAGTTCAGTGCTGAGTAGTTTAATATTAATGAACTTGTAATAGTCTAGTTACATTGATGTGTGTTTGCTCATGGAAAAATATTTTTCTAGTGTGGAAGTTTTTCAAAAATTTGAAGTAGACTATAACAAATAGAATATTACAGGTTTCCAACTTCTAAAAAAATTATTTTGATCTGTTACAGACATTATCTTTCAGTCATACATTCAGCAACACTCAGCTTCTTAAAATAATTTGTTTTTAATAAAAGCTGATGAGTAGAAAAACAGTTTGATAGCTTTGATTGAGTACTTGGCTAGGACCCTTGACAAAATGTTGGATGACACCCACTCACTTTAAGCCAGCCAGCCAAACATGATGCAAGATATAGCAATGTTTCTCAGACACTTATTTTTCAATTAATCTGACAAGACCGAAGGACCTGCATAGATCAGTAACAATTAAGAGGGAAAAAAATCCTACATGATAGTATCAGTCCTGTCTTTTTCAGTTTTATACCACCTCCTTTACTCTAATCACCAAATGTCAATAGAAGAATAGATGATTGCAAATGTCTTCATCATCATAGCCTTCACATTGGCTTTAAAGAGGCTTCCATCAACTATGGGTTTTAAACATTTCTCACTCTTGACTGCAAGACTGTATTTTGTTAGGCTTTAGGAGTTCTTTACTGCAGTTACATGTACTTAAATAATTGTAGTTTCTAAGTTGACAGCTCTTGAATAATCAAGGTAATATCTACAATATTTAGAGAGATGAAAAATAGAGTTGCATAACTTTTTTTTTTCCTGACTACCTGAAATAGTTTCATGTTATTCATATGTTACTACTATCAAGCAAGCTGGTACTTTTATTGTCAACGATAGACCTCTTGCTAACCCCTTTGATGTTGAGTTTTGTTAGCAATATAGCCTGACAATGGAGACCCTCTGATTTTTTTGCATCCTTATTACTTTGTATATACATAAACACATTCACTGGATTCAGAATTCTTTTCCATATTCACCAAGTATAATCACAGGACTGTTTAATTCAAAAGAAAAAAAATGTGAAAAAAAATTACAAAGTTAAACTTTATAATGTGATGGCATAACAGTAACCAAATTTCCTTTGTTTTAGTTACATAAGTGGAAGCCAAATGTCTGCCAAAATGTCTGGAGCTGCCAATGAGGACTGGACTGAGGAAGGTTAGCAGGATTTTTGCAAGATACTATTGGAAAAATCCTGTCTTCCATGGACAGTTTCTTGCAGAAAACTCATATCTTGCAGGAAAGCTTTGCTCTAAGCAGTTGTTGAGCCAGAGCTGTACACAACAGATAGATGAAAATTGAAGCAACTCATATTTTCCCTAAGGTGTGATTTTCAGCCTTTCAAGACTTCCATCTTCTTTTCTGTCACGTTCCATGACACCATAGTCTCTCCTACTCTTCCCCAATATATACACACCATAACTCTTCTAGCCTGCCCCAAACCTCTGCCTTTCTCGGACTATATCTACTCATACTGTCTATTCTTCTCCCCAGAAAAAAAATGCACTCCTTTGTTCAAGAGAAATGGCTCACTCAGCCCAAATTTTAGAGCACGGATTCTGGCAAAAGCTCCTTACACCCTTTAGTTTTTGTCTTTCTAGCTAGCATGTCCAGAGCTCTGCACTTCAGTTGCCACTAGAGCCTGTCAGTCCTTGTGTGTCCAATTCTGAGGATTTTCAGCATAAGTATCTCTTGCTCCTTCTCTCTTGTTGCCCCCTGCTTCCCAAAAAAGGGCACGGAGAGTGGATAGGACAGAAGGGAAGATGGCTGCTGCCCAACCAGCCAGCTCCCAGGGCACATTCACATCACAGCTTTTGGCCTGCTTTTTTCATCTTCATTAGCTCAAATGAAATGCCATATTCTTCAAGGGGCTGCAAACCAGGAAGCTTTTGGAGCGTGGAAAGCGTGAAGGGCAGAGATAAACCTGGGCAGAACTTCTGGGGTTTTTACATCTTGGCAGGAGGTATGGGCTACTCCTCCTCTCCTCAGATGAAGGGCCTTGCTCTAGTTTACATGAGTTTCTGGTGGTTCCAAGAACATGAAGTGGCATCCGGGAACTGGCAGGGCAAAAGGGATTCCAGACACATTTAGCTGTGCTGTCTGTGCTCTTTCTTGATGTTCCCATTGGCTAATTAAATTGTCTTTATGGGCAAAATCTGCTAACTGTTCATCACAAATTAACTTCACCAGTTCAGGATCTGTTTCACAGAAAATAAATCATTTACATATAATGTGAACTCCCCTTCTCCCAATACTGTCTAAAAGCCAGAAGCAGTTTAAAGGAACTCTACAGCATTCAATTCCAGACCAGTAAGAGTTCAATGGTCTGGAAAATAAGAAAGAGAGTGTCAGAATCAGTTCTTGGGATGCCTTTACAAAGCCTGTGTGTTCAGAGTTGTGCTGGAGCCTGAAACAACCTCTTGGTCCTGAAGCAGCTCTCTCAGAGACAACTTTATTCCACAAAACAGCCCAGAGCCTGGAGTATGCAAGTGGCTTCACACATAGTATCTTCTTCCTCCAGGGTGTAAGTTCTGTGTTGTATCTCCTAGAGTCAACTGGGTGATCAGCAACAAGCCTGAGACTCCAGGCCAGTCTCGCTCAGCTGTGATTCACGAATGACTGCATCTTCACCAGGATATGTTACCACAACTTCAGGTAGCATGTCCTACAGTGAGGTGAACCATTCTATGGTTCTTCCTTGAGAAATATTAGAAAAACCCATCTGTCTATGAGGGGAATGGAGGAAAGGCACTGGAAGAAACCACTTAGTGTTTAATAGCTTAGCTTATATCCTGATTGCAAGATAAGCAGTTATATTCACACTAAAAGCTTCACCTAGGTGTTTGCTTATAGCCTTTGTGTCCAAGCCAGATAGTCTGGGTTATATACTCTGTGAAACTCAAGAGATTTTCATCTATGGATGAGCAGAGGATTTAGGGACAAAATTGTGAGTTTGAATTTACACTGCAGCAAACGTGCCTTCAGGGTTGCAACACAGCCTTTACATTCTACAAATTTACAGATGTGGTCATGCCCCAAATTCGTAGCTGGACTACAATTTCAGACTTCTTTGGAGTTGAGGAAAGTGAGTCAGATGTTCTGATTTAATTGGAGGCATAATTAAAAGACAATGTTTGATCTAGAATTCACTGTGAAATCTACAGTAAACCTCCTTTTGCCCAGACTGGAGGAATGCATATAAAGAAGGTGGGTTTGAGTCATTCTTTTGTCTTGCATTTCATCTGTGCCGCAACATACGGAACTTCCTGCTGTTGATAGTCGTGGCACACACAATTAATATCGGCAAAACAATGATTTAAGACTGAGAAAGGAATGCAAAAATTTGCGAGAGGAGAATGTAAAATATGCAGATAAAACCTTTGTCCCACCTCACACAATTATAACAGCTATAACTTTCTGAGGGGATTAATATGGGTTTATCAGCCAGTCCCAGGGCAAGACGTTAGAAAAGTTTATAGAAAAAGGAAAACAAATACTGAGGAGATGTTCTGGAGTAAATTGTCTCTCATTTTACTCTGATGCTTACACTGGCTGAATGCTGACATACTGCTGCAGCACCAGAGCTCATCGTTCTCTGGATTAGCACTAAAGAAAATGCATGAGTTTGACAGCTGTGGTAAATGAGTCTTGAGCTTTTTCTTTTTTATTCATGGCTGGTTAGGTGTGCAGGTCACATTCCAGCCTCATTAGTGAATGATGGCAACTTAAGTCTAGTTATTAATTCTCCAGCTTGCAAATTGTTAGCAACTAAAACCCACTAATATTGACATAATGTTGGCTGAACCAGAGATTTCTGAGTTTAGCGGGACTTTTATTTTCATTCCTTGATGAAAAACGTGTTGTTGAATAAAAACATAACTGTTTAGAACTAGACAGGTTCACATGGGCTGGCACTACAACTAGTAATGTTAACAACTGGCAAAAATGACATTGCTAGAATGTTTCCATTTTGATATTTTTTTTTTGGTAATTGTTCAAGACTTTTGAAATTTTACAGATCTGATTTTTCCCTGGAGAGCTTAAAAATTAATTTAGCAAGCCAAAACACTTAAAAAACACTTCCTTTTCTCCCCAGGAGGTGAATTTTTGCCTGAGTGCAATGGTCCTTGGTAACTTAAAATAACGTATCTTGTATTAGCAAGATTTAATCTCCATCTTATTTACTCCTAAATAGTCCAACAGTCTTAGTCTTCTCCTGGCATAAGTCACCTATTCATTCTGTACAGTTACTAGTGCAAAACTTTCAGGGGACAATTATAAACATTCACAATTTATTCATGTTTGATGAAAATTAGATTAATAGGGAGCATGAGCAATGGAAAATCATCACTGCTAAGACATTTCTAATGTGCCCATGACCACAATACCCTGGCATGTTACTGAAGTTAACTGAGGCATAATTCAACTTACGCACTTTTTTCTTCCTTCTAATTACAATAGCACAGCTTTACTTGTGTCACACATTTGCATGTGTGTTTATACATGCATGATCATTCCTGTTTCCTACAGGAATAAGCTAAGATTGATTTCTGACCCTAGTAATATAATGAAAGACCTGAACTAGACAAAGTAAAACATGATGTTGCATGACAGAAGAGCATCCATTGTCTCCTACTAAAATGTAAAGAAAGATTTAGTATGTCATTTTCCAGTCTATTCATTACATATCTTTTTTTTTTTTTTTGTAAGATTTGACCTCCCCGTTGCAAAACTCCTGTAAAATTAGCCCTGTGGCTTACCTTTCAATTTGAAATTAAATTATTGGGAAATCCAGTGAAACGATTCTCAAGCTATGCATGGTTACACGTTACTTTTCTTGCTGTGACTCTGCTCTGAACTGTTGAGCTGATGGAATACTGAAATGTCAGCATGCTGCTTGCCTATAAATAAAGAACAGGCATGTAGAGTGAGAGGTGTCACGAGAGGAATGACAAATCATAGAATCACAGAATGGCTGAGGTTGGAAGGGACCTCTGGAGATCATCTAGTCCAACCCCCCTGCTCAAGCAGGGTCACCTAGAGCACATTGCACAGGATTGCGTCCAGGCGCGTTTTGAATATCTCCAGAGAAGAAGACTCCACAACCTCTCTGGGCAACCTGTTCCAGTGCTCTGTCACCCTCACAGTGAAAAAGTATTTCCTCATGTTCAGATGGAATTGTCTGTGTTTCAGTTTGTGCCCGTTGCCTCGCGTCCTGTCACTGGGCACCACTGAAGAGAGTCTGGCTCCATCCTCTCAACACCCTCCCTTCAGATACTTGTACACGTTGATAAGATCTCCTCTCAGCCTTCTCTTCTCCAAGCTAAACAGGCCCAGCTCTCTCAGCCTTTCCTCATAAGAGAGATGCTCCAGTCCCCTAATCATCTTTGTAGCCCTTCGCTGGACTTGCTCCAGTAGTGCCACATCCCTCTTGCACTGGGGAGCCCAGAACTGGACGCAGTACTCCATGGATGCCACGCACAACACTGATGAAAGCATTTGTTGCTCCGTCCCTCACTTCCTTGTCTATAGAACGGGGTGAACGCTACTTATTTATGCTTACAGCACTCTGGTAAGAGAAAGAAGTTAGAGACTAAATAATTTACTTACTAAATTAATTAGGAGGGATATAATTTTCTTTTAAAGACAGGACAAGAAAAGCAGTTGATAGGAGAAAAAAGTAGTTTTCTTTCCTTTTCCTGTAACTGAAGTAGACAGGAAATAAATGTTAAGGTTTTCGCCATTATAGAGCCAGCTTGCCACAGAAAAAGAAGTGTTCAAAACCAAGAAGAGAATTGCAACAATAAATGTTCCCAATCTTGCTCAGTGGAAGAGCTGGATGCCTTCTAGCATGCTACTCAAGCAAAGACTTTCAAAGGACTCCACTTACTTAACTAAGGTTGCCTTTGCATTTGACCAGCAAGCAGACCCAAGATGTTACTGGGGGGGGGGGGGGGGAAGAGCAGGGGGAGGACAAAAAAAATGGACTTAGAGTTAGTAACCTAACTCTAAAGGATAATGAGCGATCAATACAACATCCCAAACACATTTTCTTTACTTATTGACAAAACAAAAGCTTTCTTCTAAATGACAACCAGTCCTTGTGTTTTAAGGCTCATCATTTTTTTGGACATTAACAAGCTCTGGTTAATAGCAGGATACACAAGACCATTAAGTAGCGAGGTCATAGTGAGGTCACCTGTGCATAAACTGGAAGCCAAGTTCTACATACAGGTATCTTTTTGCACCCACTAAGCAGTAAGCAGATAGGATAAACCAAGAAGAAAGCCACACAATGTCATATAAAGTTTAGTAAGTTAAAATAATTAACAGGAAGAAGAAATATGCATACAAGAACTTGCTAAATTCAGATCTGATTATGTACCTTTTAACAGCATTTACTTTTATAATTAAGAGAACGTATTCAACTTCTCTCCAGTTCTGAACATTTTCATCCTAGAACATCCAATTTACAAGTAACCTTTAGAATATATAAAACATGTTTGTTTTCAAGCTTCAGGGAATAATATTTCCCTAAAGCAACACTGAGGTGAACTGATTAGTATACAAGTATACACAAGAACCCTAAATGACAGCTACTTCACATTCTGGGTTGAAGACACACTACAGAAATGCTTGTTTTTGTTAATGATTGTAGAACGGCTGGTGTGATATACTCAAAAGAGTGCATCCCAGCAACCCATTCCCAGCTCAGAGTTTCCTAAGTGGTATACTAAACAATGTACCATCTATGGAGTTCTGTAGTATCTTGTTAGACCAAGTAATAGTTTTTTCTGTTGGGATGGGATCCATCATTTTCTTTCGTTCTGCGTAGTCTCCATTCTAACATAAACCTCAGTTTATTTCATATGTAGTAGTACTGTAAACCAAATGCTGAAGAACACAGGCATGGTGAAGTCTGGTTTTGCTCAGGACTATTTTTGTCTGTCATAACTAATCAACTTCAATTAAATTAAATACATTAGTTAATCAATGTAACTAATGTATCAGTTGCAATTTAGACCCAGGGATTCATGCACTACAAAACATTTTTTTCCTTTTGTCAGCTGGTATAATAAGGGATATTACCCCTCTTCCTTCCCCCACCCATGACAAGCCTTTCCTTACTCTTATCCTTCAATCATCACAGCTACAATGATATGACATGTTGTATCCACTGCTCAGGAGGCCTATGACATGCTACATCTCACACATTCCATCATATGTAAACTATCAATAAATGAATCTAAACCTCTTTGGCATTAAGCTTATAAACTGGCAGAAGAGAAAATCATGTGCACATATAACCCTGTACTTCTTGTGTTTATCCCCCATCCAGCTATCCAATATTGAAATATAATTTGTGCAGTGTGATCCGAATCATGTTTAAAGGATGGGCAATTTTATTACCATTCATCCTTGTCAGGATCACTTTTAACAGCATGTGTAGCTGAACTTTCCAAGAGGCAATCTTTTGCTGTGAGAAATGTTATCAGAATACAAACAGTGAGTCAAGAAGAAATTGGAGAGCCAGAAGTTCATAGTGTTCCTGAGAAAGAGAACTGAACAGATTCTACTGAACCAAGTAAAAATTTTTACAAACTGCGTCCATTGGACTTACTCTCTGATTTGTCCAATGTCTTGTTTCCAGACTCTGTCACTAGAATCTTTTCGTATTGAAAATATTCACTAAAAGGCCATTCAGTTCTCATAGTACCTCTGTCTTCAGTCAACCTGGCTAATATACACATGCTACTTGAAACCATATTTCATGCAGGAGATTCTTAGGCTACCAGAAGTATCACTTTTTTCAGGGCTAATGAGAAATCAGGAGAAATGGTAGAACAGGAAATCATCTGGAGGGACTGTCTCTTAGGACTTTTCCCTGGTGAGGGGCTGTGACATGATCACCAACAAGGACAAGCAGTTCTACAGAACAGGAACTGGGAGGTAGAAGCAGGAGAGCAAGAGAGTGAGGGCAGCAGTAGAAAAAGGAGAATCAGGACAAAATTTCTCTACATTTTAGTTTATTTATGCCAAATGTCCCCACATCATTAATACCTTAACCCAGGGAATAAAAAGAATAGGAGAAATACAGATTTTTGTTATTGTTTATTTCACAGAAATTCTGGCCTTACATCTGATATCACAGGTCTTATGTTCGTGCTGTCATTTTTCATGTACTTAGCTTTTTTGCAACATATTTCAACTATGCATTTGATGAATTCTTCATTTTCCTCTCTTCTCTTAAAAAGTTGTGTTTATGTATTTATTCTTTGTATAATAAATATTCTTGTGCATTTATGATGATCTCATATGGTCCACACTGATCCAGACTCTGATCACAAGTAAGTTTTGCTTAGATCTCACCAGGGTCTCAGATGTCATGTCTTCTGCCTTTCTCCTGGTTTCTCTTGGTGCAAATCCACTGATGAACTGGACCAATGATGATAGAGCTGGATCAGCGCACAGCTTCTTGCTAAGCGGACCTCATAAAAATTACTTAAGACATCTCAACAAAAGTGAAGTAATCCCTGTGCACAATAAATATCATCACATGTGCTCTAGCCACTTTATGCCAGTTAAAACAGTTGGAGTGTTCTGCAACTGGTGGAGTCCTTGCCGGAGGCTGTGTAAAGACAGTATAAAAGCTGTTTCTTCAAGGGTCTCTTGCAAAACATGGCAGATGGAAGCTGTCAGAGCCAGAACTTCAGCGCCCAATCTGGCAGAGACTGTTGTTACGTTGGGGGCCAGTTCAGACATCAGAGCAGCCCAAAATCAGAAGACTACAAAGATGGTTTAAAGATAGTCTTGCCTATCCTCCCCTAGGGCTGTGAAATCAGTCCTCCTGCTTCTAAAAGTGCAGTATAAAAATTCTCTTGTAGTCTTCTGGCTGCTGCATTCTTCACTTAATTTGGCAGGCTCCTTTCTACATCAAGATTGGGTTTCCCCATTTAAAAAACAGCAAAAATATGAATGCTTTCCCTGTGTTGTAATTTGGCAGTGAGGATGGAACAGGAGCTTGGCAGAGGTATTTCTGTATACCTATTTTAATCCATATCAGTAGACGAGGACACGTATTCCAAAAAACTACAATCAAAACAATGGAGTCTTTCTGCCAGCTTCAGCTGGTTTTGGATCAGGCATGTAAGTCCTCACATTACCCACAAAATACATCCAGTGTTGAAGCAATCTAATGGAAGAGCCATGAATTTTCCAGACTTGCAGACTGACTTGATGAAATTGTATTTATGGAACAATAATGCCATTCCCTTTCAGTCATTGGCCTCTCTTCTAACAAATGACAGTGCTGCAAATTACTGCCAACTGTGGGAAATTCTGAGATCTGAATATTTATCCGTTAGGAGGTGAACAGCATTAACCATATTCTAGAGTGAAGTTTCCAAAATCAGTGTTTCAAAGTGAAAGAAAAGAACACCCACATAATTTTATGGCACTTTGTTAAATACAAGACCAAAGGGAAATCAAGCCAGCTTCCTGGAGCTGGTACTGTGAAAGTGGCTAGCTTTTCAAGCCTTAGATTTAATATACTGCTCATGGAATTTATCACATTCAATTCTTTTTATGACAGGCAGTATAACTCCATGTTTGTATGCAATTGAGAGCTATACCAAGGTGTGTTCCTGGAGCGTTGCATTGTGTTGAATAGTTTTTCTTTTTACATTTTAATAAATTTACTACTACTGTATGTACAGTGTCCACAAAAAATCTATTATTAATAACTGATATAAATACTGTTGTATTATAGATTCACGGCTGCCTGAAGGCTCTACTAGATTCCATGAACATTCAGGCATAAGTCTTTTGCAGTCAAGCCAACAGGAAACGAAATGGTATCTTAATAGACATAACATAAAAAAGAAATAGAACAAACAGTACAGCTAATTAAACAAAGCCAGAAAATCAAGACAGGAGACTATTTCATTGCAAAACTTGATCCGGGGTGAGAGAGGGTAGAGCACAGGATAGTTGAAGGGGATATTAACTACTTTATCTCATGATTTCTTGATCTGAATTGGATCTGACCATAACCCGCATAGCCTTGCAAAGGTGGTAGTGGGTGCCCTGCTCCTTCTAATCTTCTCCTTCCTACTAAACCCGGATATTACTGAGGAGGAAGTGCTGTGAGGAGCTACATCTAGTGAAGGCTCATAAAGGTGGACTAGAGTACCTGGGCCAAAGAATTTATTAGTGTGATTATACTGGCACAAAGAGTTTCCAATTCAGATTGGGCCCCTTTGTGTTGGGCACTTCCTACCATGATAAGAAAACAATACAAAACAAAGGAACAACACAGGACAACACAAAACCAAAAGACAAGAGGAAAGAAATACATGACATGTGGACACTGAAATACAGAAAAGTTACATGGTGTTTGACCAGAAATTGCAGAACCAGGTAATTAACTCTACATCTCTGGGGCTCTAACCTTGTTAGTTTACTCTCTCTAAGGTCTTTAGTGGCAAGGGACAAAAAATCAGGAAAACCACATTTGGATCCTCTAAGCACTTTCCGTTTTGGGACAGCAGGATTCTGGTTATTGCTAGATTACTTGGACTCTACAGTAAAATAACTACCCAGAATCTCTTTGGCTGACTAATTTCTAGTAAACAGAACAAGAGGAAAGGAGGGTAAGCTAAAAGCAGTCATTTATTTACTTTTATATATTATATATATATTTAATATATTTTTATATACATTTATTTAATATTTATATATTACCATGTCTTGACACTGAGGTTGAATTGCTTTTGTGAGCCTTTTCCCCTTGTGAACAATTTAGACTCACAAGGAAGAAAAGATCCCTTTCTCAGGATTAGCATCACTCAATAGTATTGAGACACATTTTTAAATTTCTAAAATGATATCTTGAGGGCATGTTACTGTGTTTTAATCAAACACATCAGTTTGGACAGCCGCTGTCTCAGAAGCAGAGCCAGACCTGCAGGTGAAAAGTATTCAGCTGAATGCAGGCCTATGATATGATGCCATTGCAAAAACAAAGAAATGGTGACATTTTGGAATGGCCATGGATCATATCTGGAATTCAGCAGCATAAATTATGTTCTATACAGTCCTGCTGCAGCCACATCTGAAATATGGTGCACTGGGATTTCTAAACCTTTAAGAAGAATGTAGAAGAAAACAGAGAAAAATGACAATAAATGCCAACAAAGTTATACAAAAATTTCAGGAAAGGAAAATATAACACACAGTACAAAAAGGAAGTTTTAAACATCTCCATATTAAGGAAATTATTCGGTTTATTATACCAGTTCAAAAATTGTGCATTGACCTGTTACAGGAACTTATTTGGTTTGCAGTTCAGTTCACCATCTTAAATCAACAATTGAACTAATTCTTGCAAACTGCAGCTAACCTAGACATTTGCTATCTGTATGCCTCTGCATACATAGCTTTCTTGTGTATGTACCTGACATAGTGCCATCCAACAGAAAATCTGGTGATGTTTTTCTCACTGTCTACTGCTCTGACTCTCCCCCTTTAACCTTACTGGTAGACTGAGCGTTTCAGCTGCCTGTGTTAGGCGTCAAAGACTGCGGCACTGCAGCACTCGCTAGGTTTGTACAAAGCACCGACTGGTGCTCCAGGGACCTTGGTGCTTCTGCTGTAACAGAAGCTACAGAGGAGGATCTTGTGCTGCCTGCATCATGTTTCAGGCAGCCTTGCTTCCTCTCGCATTCCAGTCTCTAGCTATTTGGTCAGCATTCCTGTTCTTTAAAAATGCTTTTATTATATCGCAATCTTATTACTTGCAACCACAGTGTATGGTTATAAGCCACACCTCTTATGTTGCTCATTTCCACTGACTGCTGTAGAAATACTTGGGAAAATTATGTCATTTTTGATCTCCTTTTATACTGGTTTAGTTCCCATACCCTAGCTCTTTCTCGTCTAATTTCTTTCTGAGCTCTTGCTTTATATTCCTAAATGAATTCCCTTTTTTTCTCAGCCTCCTGCTCATAGTAAATTTTACTAGTAATGTTCCTAAATGTGGGGATATCACTGGGGCACTCAGAGCCTCCTAATATATATCACAGTTTGGTTTATTAGGGCATAAGCACTGTTGGCTGATTGGCGGAACTAATTAACTCTTTTAACGGTGGGTTCTATTTAGAAGATGCCTTATGGCTGAACATCCTGGAAAGTATTATTCTGAGAAGTTCTGTTCCTTGTGGTGATGTTAATCTAAATGTTTGAACTTGTTTTCAAGGACACAATGACAAAAACATTTGATTTTATGCTATTTAATTGTTTCCCAGAGAGATCTATGTAGAGAATGAATTTTGGGCAACTGTGGTCAATAAGACCTCTTTTTTTCATCTGAATGAAGTTCCTTTGCTTCAGACATCAGTTTTTCAGATTGCTTTCAAATGCTATTGTTGTGCACCGGCTGAGTGCCCGTTCTTTTCAGATCTTGGTAAGACAGAATGCCCACTCAAATCCCTAAGTATAAATACAATGTTTAATCAGACTATCCAAAGACAGGAGTGGAATACAGGATTAGCAATTAAATCTTTCGTTCCTTCTGATGCTGGGAATCCCAAGATGATACAGGATCAGACGGACCTCTCAATCAGGGCATGGCACACTGCACAGATCACACCTGTAGTGAGCTTCACCAGCATTTTTGTCTTTAGAGCTCTTATAGGATTTTCTTAGAAAAAAACAATTCTATTTATCATTCCTACTGTCAAGCAAAAGGATGTTCACATGAGAACATGCTGCTTCACTTTTAGAGAAAGGTGACGATGTGCAGGTGGTATAAATACTGGTGCCAGGTGGGGCCTGCCTACAGACTCCTCCATAAAGATTAGCCGGCTCTGTTTATCCTGCGGCCAAGGGATATGAGCAGCACAGCACAGGCCTACTCAGGTCAATTGTTACATGGATCACTAACTCCTCAACGTACAGTAGTCTTCCCATTAGGATCGCTACACTCTACTCCTTGATCCACATCTTTTGATTGACTGATTGATCCACCAATCTTTTGTTATAAACTAGGGACTGTGTTCTTTAGAAGCTAATGTCTACGAGAAAAGAGATCTCCATCAACCTTGGGATTTTCCTCTTAGCTCTGGTGTCTTGAAAATGAAGGAAGAATGCATTTCAAGCTTTTTCTCCTTCCAGTTTCTGAATGGAAACATGCAGAATTGTCCAAGGTTGAGGAATGATGATATAAAGAATGGCAGCACCATTCCTACCCTCTTCAACCTGAATTTTAGCTGTGAAAGGTCCTTGACATTAGTGGAAGTGCTTAAAGGCAAACAAATCTGTAGCTTGCTCCCTCTATCTCAGAAGGCAGATTTGCCAAATTTCAATCCTCTCCATTTTCAGAAGCAGATGTTAAAACAGAGATTTACATGATAACTTTTTAGGCAGAGTATTTTAACCTTGGATAAGTGAAAAACTTCTTAATAACAATTCAGATGAAAACTTTTTGCCCATTTTTAAAACATTGAGTATGGTACATAAAGGCATTTAATACACATTTTAATTCACTTAGATGGACTTAGTTACTGCACAGATGTAAAAACACCAAAACTTCAAACATATGAAGGACACTAGGTATGTTTCAGTCTAAGTGTCTACTGTATTTCCTAGGTTGGGTATACTGAAATCATATTCTTTTGTTTACTGGCATGAAAGACTGAATATTCTCTCATTTGAAACACCATTTCGAAATAGCATTTTCTGAAGAAATTCTACCCCTAGACATCCAGGGCAAACATCACAGTATTAGATTACACTTTAGGGTACTACAGTATGCACAGTATTAATGATCAAAAAGATAGCCTGCAAGGAAAAGATATCATATTGGTAAGTGCCTACAGGTAAAATGGTAGTCTTTTACTTTTTCCTCTCTAATTTAATAATAATCTTGCAACATCAAGATAAGAAGCCTTTTCTAGATGTTCTATCACACATTCACAGAAACTCCTCCAATATGGTTTATTTCAGTGGAACTAAAACTGTAGTTTATGCATATGGCCATAGAGCGGCAGCATAGTAACAAAAAAAGATGAACTTAACATTTCAAGAGATGGGTATTTTCTAATGGTTTAACTTTGCAACAGAGTTTCTGAACACCAGAGAGAAAAATGAATGAGGCATGACTATTCCCTGGAGGAAAAAAAAGCAAAAAAACAACAAGTCTGTTCTTGATGAAAGCTAAATTGGGAGGAGAGGGAGAGGAAAGAATTTAATGTTTGAAAATTAATGAGAATTAGACAGCAAAGCGAGTCAAGATTATGTGCCAGTGTAAGCAAAACTGATCAAAGAGTAAGAAACGAAGGACTTGATTTACGTCTTAAAAATCAAATGCTTTTTCTTTCCTTTGATACAGGCAGTTAGTACTTCCATCATCTATGGAAGATAGTGCACAGGATTACATTAATATGAGCTAATTTTTAGTTAAGTGGTTTCGCAGATTTTTCATTGATAAAAATACAGCTCAAAAGGTCTCTGAATGTTTCTTTGCAAATCTAGACAACAGTATATCATTGCCTGTTCTGTTGTGTTGGCCTTAGAGGTTTGTGTGTGAAATAAGAACAATTAGATTGCTCCGTGTTAAACTTTTTTTTTATGTGGAATTAATGGGGTTTAGCAGTTTTATGCATACTTGAAACAGTATGTAAAATCTCACCGAGGCTGAACTTTCTTTGCATTTATGTAAATGAAAATCAGGGTTAATTCCATTAAAGGTAGTAGAGTTTTACCAGCATAAAATCAATATGAAAGAGGTATTAGGCACTGCAACTTTTTAAGAAGCTAGTTCCTATGCTTCTAAATTATACACCTCATTGTGCTTAAAAGCATAATTTTTTGATATGAACCATGTACAGTTTTACTTCAAAGAGCTGCAATTACCAAATTTAGTTATTACAGAATAAACATCTTCATTTTGCAATTTCTGACTACTGCATCTGTGATGTCCACACATTACTGATGTTCTGTGTGTAAGACAAAATTGAAAGAAGTGGAGAGTAGTTGCCAACCAGCTAGTAATCAAATATAGGCTGCACTACACTTTCATGTGAATAACTTCCACTGCATAAGCCTGAAAATTCTGATGGTTAAATTACATATCAGACTAAGATATAATTTGAAAATGGAAAATCACCCTCACACAAACTTGAAGAAGCCTTTGCTGACACACTCATGTTCCTTCCAATTACCAAACATCCCTTTTCTCCACACATATCCATCTGACTCACTTGGCTGACATTGAATACTTCAAGTAGAGAGAGCCGGTACATATAATTCTTCCCATAGCAGCAACAATTGCTCTAAGTAGTCCATATTCTGCTCCCTTCTCTTCTGTACCTGCTGCTTGCAACAAACTGATGTTTCCAAAAAATGAGAAAGGAAGTGGGAACCTTCAACCTCTTCAGCTTCCTCTGGCCATCAGAAAAATGCCAAGACACTCTTTTCTTCAACTTCTATCTCACTACCACTTAGCCTGCAGGTACTTTTTTTTTTTTTTAATATGAAAAGAGATGGAAGTCAAGTACTCTACAATGGCTCATACAAACAGGACTGCCTGGCCCAATATTCCAACTTGTATAATAGCTAATAGAACATATTTATGTTTATACATACATATCATAAGCAGTTCAGAAATTTTTTGAGGCAGAGATAGCACCAGGACCACTTTTTAGTAACAGTTATAATCCACGGGACTTGTCCTCCATTTTATTTACTCGCCTTTGAACTCATTTTAACTGCTGGCGTCAAGAACATCCTGCGGCAATAACCAGTGATCTGGCAAGACATGCTGACATCTCTTCCTAGGTCTCAGCTACAGTCCTTCACATCACCACTGCCTCCTGCTTGCTCTTTGCTTTAAACTTGCAATCAGATCACTTAATTGACTGCCCTCTAGTGCTATTGTCATGAGAATAATAACAATGCCACAGACTCTACTGACTAAAATCAAGGAAATAAGCATCATGTCCCCTGACAGCCGCATTGCAATTGACTGTATTGTTGGGCCCAGAAAGCTGTGATCAGTACGAAAATCCAGCTAGCTGCCAATTATTAGCAGCACTTTCACAGACTGATACTAGGGCCAATACTGTTTAACATCTTTATTAAAGACCTGGATGATGGAACAGAGTGCACACACAGCAAGTTTGGGTGATACCAAATTTGGGGGCATGGCCAATATGCTGAAGGGCACAGCTGGTGTTCAGAGGGACCTCAACATCCTGGAGAACTGGGCTGAAAGGAACCTCCCAAAGTTTAACAAGGGCAAATGTAAAGTCCTGCATCTGGGATAGAATAACCCCCTGCAACCATGAGAGCTGGAAGCCAACTGCTTAGAAAGCAGCTCTGCAGAAAAGGACCTCAAGGTCCTGCTGGACAACAAGTTGAACACGAGTCAGCAGTGTGCCCTCATCTCTTCTTGAAGGTGCATGGTGATAGGCAGGACAAGAGGCAACAGACACAAGTTAGAACACTGAAAAATTACACTAGATATCAGGAAAAACTTTCTGACTGTGAGGGCAGTCAAATACTGGAACAGGGGCCCAGAGAGATTGTAGAATCTCTATCCTTGGAGATATTTGAAGCTTGACTGGACAAAGCCCTAAGCAACCTGATTTGTTTGGTTCTGCTTTGAGCAGGGGGTTGGCCTAGGTGACCTCCAGAGACCCCTTCCAACCCAAATGAGTCTATGTTTCTATGAGTCTCCCCTTGCTAAGGTTAGACACAAAGATGTGTCTGCACAAGAACTGTAAGAAAGTGGGAACTAGTTACCTTCCCAGAAGTAATTAATTTCTGTCATAGGAAGCCCCCTTTGGAGTTTCAGGCTCCAGCTAAGAACAGAAAAACTACCATAAAGTTCATTTCTTAAGTGCACAGGACTCTTCTCAGTACAGAAATATCACAAAAATTTGATTTTACCAATTAAAACAACCATGCATTCAGAAGTGGTCTATAAACTATTTTTTCCCCTTCCAATTTTAATACTTCTTTATTAGCATGTATTTCTGCCTATGGTTGCAACTCTGATAAGCAACTTCCCTTTGAGTATCTGGATTGTAATAAAGGAATTGAAACTTTCTGCTTCATGATGCCATTTTTTTCCTACAGTTGTCTACTACATTCCCAGCCGACTTTCATGGAATTGTAGTGGCAAGTTACATGTGAAGTTTGTCTGATTAAGAATTTATTTTGCACTTTTTTTAAAAAATTGTAACAGTACTAACTTCATTAACTTCAACAGGAATTTTGCCAGAGTAGGAATACTTAGTTTGTGACTGTTCTCTCAGGTTTGTTAATGGAGAGATTCATGGAGTTTAAATCCAGAAGGATTATTAGATCACCTACTCTTATTTCATGTTCATCACAGGCATCTGATACGCTTATTGCTTAGTTTATCAAAAACAAGATAGGGAGGTGCCTTCACTACAACATTAAAGTCATATGTGCATTATCCAGTCCCCCACCCACCCACACATAGATATGTGTGTATATTCATATATACATTCATATATACTATTCATATATATGTGGATAGAATAAGGTACATTGGGCCCAAGAATAACTAACTAAAAGGAAAAACCTACAAGCTTAGGTTTTCAGCTACACCACAGATTTTCTTTTTAGTAAGATACAGACTGACACCATGTTAGCGCTTTAAATATAATGGGATTCTTCCTCTTATGAATAATACAGAACAGATGCTAAAGGACTTTGGATTTTAATACTAGTTAACATCATCATTTGGCAGGTGAGATATTTCCCACAGGTCACACAAGTCTATATATTTATTCCTAGTGATTCCACTAATTTCTATTGTGGAAGCAGAGCTCCTCTACTAGAGCTTCTCCTTCCAGCCCATGCAGATAACTTCAGCAATAAGCCTCTAGTGACTGGAACAGATGTTGCCGTTTATTTAATTTATTTATTTTACTAATGCACAGCTGCCAGGGCTAACAAATGAAAAACACTGAATTCCATCAGGATTACAATTTGCTGTGACTACCTGTTAAAGGACAGGGTCCCTAAAAATTATTATTTTTTAAATAAAGCTGTCAAGTTTAAACTTGGACAAATAGCTGCTTATGGGAAAGAATCTCAAGACAACAGTATCTGACAGCTTACATTCTGTAATTTTGGGTGTGCAAACTGTATCTTTCTAATTACAGAAAAATGTAAATTGTACAACTCATGCTGTGCAGTTAGGCCATATTTCTTGATTAGTACCAGGTCAAGTTCAAAATTAATAACTTTTCATTATATAATCCAAACTATTTAGGACACTAATTATGCATTGTTTTCTTTTGCTCAGTATGGGTAGATGGTAACCATATGCAAATTTCCCTTAATTCAAATAAAATACTACAGAACTGTATTTTGGGGAGAAAGACCTAAGGAAAAAGAGGAAAAGCAAAATAACTCAACAGAAATACTCTAAAAAATCATCTAAAGGGCAAATTCCCCTGAATTATAATTCTGACTGTTCCTTGTTTTTTATTTTGCCTTCAGCAAGACAGTAATGGCCAGATTTCCAACAGTGGTGGCATTGCCTAACCACTGTTAGATGCTAGAATGAAATTCAAAACTGGATTATACAGTCCTTGTGTATTTATAGAGTGCATGAGGAGAACTGTGCCCCATATAAAGACCATCCAAAAGCTGCCATTGAGCAGGGAGCTGCTTAGAGCTGGCTCAAGGGTTATGCAATCCAAAAGAGTGTAACGGGAATGCTGTCCTCTCTGGAGAGGCAGTGTGTGAACAGGGGCTACAAATGAAGGTCTTTGTCCAGCAGGCATCCACAGTCTAGAAACAGCTCTTAGAAAGAACTGAAGAGAGCACTCTTCAAAACACATCTGCTGACAAGCTGCTGCTGCTGGCCTTAGAAAGAGTATCCTAATAGATCATTTGCCTACAAAATAAAAGACCAGGGCTTAATTTTTTCCTCAGCTGAGGAAATCCAAGCTTATGTTTTCTACCTTCCATCACTGTTTCTTACCCACCAGTTTATAGAAAGCGGGACACTAGTGAGTCTATTGAAGCTGGGATACCGTGCTGCAAAAATACAAGGCTGGAAGAGCAAGCAAGAGGAGTACAACTGTCCAAGCTAGCAGAGAGTTATGAACAAAGAGTTATGAGCAGTTTTCACCTCTCAGATGCTTTTGAAAAAATCCCAATAGGATTTTAGTTAAAAGCATGCAGGCACCTGCTAATGTTTATATTTGACCCCAAGTCTCCAAAGGTACATTATTTTCTGATTCAGCAAATTGCTGTGGATTTCTGTAAAATCTTATATGGAACACCTTGCAGAACAGGGAGGGACTTTAAAAAGACGGGGCTTTATGTCATTTTTAATGACAGAAAAAACGGAGACTGAGGGATAGTTGCCAGTGTATTTGTTTACCTTAAAAAAATCTGAAATACCAAATCTGAAATTAAGTGATTTTGCTGGAAGTCATACAGGAGGTTTTGTCTTGAATGTTCTCAGTCCCTTACTGGGAGTTTGAAGTAACTAATCTTGTGCAAAGATAGGTGTCCAGCTTTTCTCTGAGTATCTATTTGGCATGAATTAAATTGTTACTAGCAAAAAGGAAAAACGCTTTTCAAAAAGATTAAGTAAAAACTTATCTCAGTTAACTATTTTATACCTATGACTCTCTGAGTTCAGATCCTTAACAATTAGCTGTAATCTGAGAAGATAATTTAATCTGTAATATAAACCATTAAAAACAATTGTGTTTCCAGGAAAAAAAAACTTACTTTTTTTGTACACCATGTGCAAGAAATGCAAAGCAAACCTTTCCTCCTTTGCAAATCAGGTTTCTCCCTCTCTTATTTTCTCCACAGGAAGTAACACCTACTGACTTCACAAAGTGTCTGACAATGGTAAAGAATCACTTTATTTCAGACCTAAGCAAGGGACAAAAAGCACATGCAAAGGAACAAAACACTACTAAAAATTACTCTCTGATTCCCTATAGATCATTTGCCTAGAGGTTGAATGGCTCATCTTCCCTCTAGTATTGGTCCATTGATACAGGAAATCAGTATTCATATACTCACATAAGAATGATATTTAATAGTATTTCATTGTGTTTTAAGTGTGGAAGGGAGACAATGCAGTCTTATATGATCACCGTCTTTTGTTGCCTGTTTTATCCCTCCCCCTTCTCAGGCGTGCAAGCTGGACAGTAGTAGTACTGTAGGCTCCTGCAGTGTGACATTTCCTCCCGCCTCCCCCCAACAGCTTCCAACAGGCACAAAGTCCTGTTAGCTCAGGGAAAAAAAAATCAGAATGTCTGATTTCATGTGTTGGAGGAGGTTATGGCAATGCAGACGGTAGGATTTTCCCATAGGACAAGTAACCTACTTCCCATTGTCAGTACTTTGGTGATTAGACAGTCTCCCAAAAAGGTGGTCTATCAGGAGAACAATGTGGAAGGGTTTTATGAAAGCAGACAGAAGTGTGATTTTGGAAGGGAAAAATACTGGTGAAAAGCAGAAGGATGTTATCAAAACAGGGAGAATTCTGGGAAGGCATTAATGAGCGAGTGTGTCTCTAAGGAATTTACATAGCTCTCATCAGAATCAGCTGAGAGTTGGCCTTGCATCTGAGCCAATGTTCAATGGTTCTCTTGTGGTCTACTAAAATTTTCCCTACTGGTGAACTGTCAACATTCTGTTTTTTTTTTTTAATCTGAGATAATTAAATGATTAAATCCAGCTTGTCAGAGGTGATTTTCCAGAGGGCAGGGGATAACACACTTGGATATGTTTTCACTGTTGACTATGATGTGACATATGTGCAGGCTATACATCATAGAAGAATAACTTTGGCTCTGTTTGTTTAAATACCATGTTAGTCATTATCACAGTCTGTATAACCAGAAAAGCAGAATAACATTGATAACGTAATTTTCATTAAGAAACATGTTATGTAGTCCTTGGCCAAAGCTCCCACTGGACCTCAGAGTAATTTGTTATTGGAAAGGGAGGACTGGGACTATAAAGAGTGTCTACTAGTACTCTTCCTCTAGGGATACATTTTGGTTAAATACCTTTAACTACCTTCGTAAGGTAAGCAAATTGCTTGGAGTCAGACATAAATCTTTGCTGGCAAGGATGGTTTAATAAACCCAAAAGAAATCTGTGAGAGACAGAGGAATTTCCTACCCTGCAACACTAACAGCCCACAGAGAAAGGAGGTTCTGTCCTGTTTGTGTGAGAAGGGAAGCTTTTTTAAAAAAAGAAGAAAAAAAATCATTTGTCCTCCTACCTACCCAAGTACACAGTTTGAAGGACTTGCAGCACAAATCCAGGGCTCAGTTCTGTGTTTTCAAAGTGTAAAGAGAAAAAGAGAAAAAATCCTGAAGAGGACAAAGGCAAGTTCTCAAATAGTGCAAAGGTTATTATAGCTTGTGCTTTAGACACATACCAATTTGACATCAAGTGGAAAAACACCAAAACAGCTCATTTTATAAACCCAGAAAGTGTTCAGAATAGAGATATAACAGGAGCTCTCCAGGGAAATAAAGAAGAAAAGGTAAAGTTCTGTTCTGTAATCAGGCTTTTATTTTGTAAGAGATCTTGAACTACTGACATTCAGCTACCCCCTTACTAGGCCAGAATGAGACAAATTTGCTTGAGTTTCTCACTGGACAATGTGTGCACAGAGCCTGATGCAAAATGGACAGGGTATTTGGGAATCATAAGTTTTTTCTAATCAGTTTTGGCTTCTATTTATAATTAGTTTGGCTTACAAATCCTAAGTTAACATAAACATAGCATAGTGAAGGAATGTGGCTTCTATCTAGTGAAGTCATGCATTTATTTCAATATTGAAAATGGTATTATTGTTTCTTAAGTGTTCTTAACTCTACATATCAACTTCAATAACATTTAGATGTGTAGATCTGATAGTTTCAATTTTTAAAAAGTTGCAAAGTACCATGGGGTATCAGAAGGTCTGTCAGGAACCGGAGGCTTTCTCAGTGGCAACTATAAGAAACCTGCAACTGGTGAATGAAGATTGCCTAAATCACAGGAAACAGGGAATAATACTTCTCCTTCATAGCTCTGTTGTCTTCAAAACAATTTAAATTGTAGGGAAGATGATCTTTATAAAAATTAGACTTAATAGAGAAGATATATGTTTGACTGTATAAATCTGATTTAACTATTGAGTTAACCTTGAATACCTAGTTTCTCTCTGGCAAGATGGGTCTTAATTATTTGTCTTTAAGCTAAACCAGTTGCAATTTTATTGTACGTGCCACCCACGCACAGAGTACCTTAAAAGCTTCAGTGTTCTGTGTGGATGTTAAAAAAAAAAAATACTCTAAAGCTGATGGTTATGTAGCATATCAGCACAGGAATCCCCTCTGAACACTGTTTTTTCTTGGAATTATCTTCTCTCTCAGAAAATACAATTTATGTTGTGCATTTTGTGTTCATCCTCCATTTCTAACTGCCCCAGTCACCTGTGGCTTTTGATCTGCCTAAGTCACGTGCTCTAGTTCTCTTCTAGATTCACAGCCTCTCTAACCTTTCTGTTTTTTTCTTTTTTTTTAATTTGAAAGAACGCTTAGTTTAGTGCAAAGGGTAAAACAAAGCTAAGAAAGCTGTCCTCAGATTTAGTCTTGCTGATTGTGGCACAGCTATAATACAGTAGTGCAAGTACGTCACTTTCTAGGCTAAGTGGTGTGAAAAATTCAAGCTAATAATGTGAGAAAGCTGTCACTGAGTCAATCACAGCGAAGTGGGAAGGGAGAGTTAATAACAGAGGAATACTTACAAGTGATTTATTTGTCTGAGAACTTTCTTTAAGAATATAAAACCTATTGGAATTGAGAAAATCTACTGAACTAATGGCTATCCACCAAAACTAAATCTAGCAATTTCTGATTCCATTTACCTCTTACTATGATGACTTTCTCTCTGCTTTTCCCTAATAAACCTAAATCCAATTGTCCTATGCAATGTAATCTAGGCATTAAGCTGTGAAGTTAGAGGATACTTATAACTGGGCATGCTGGGAGAAAAGGCAATGCTGCAGCACTGTGCACAGCTAGAAACGGCACAGTGGGAGTAGGCCACCTCTGCAGTGCCTTGAAATCTAAGTACAACTGGGAATATTTCTGATATAAACAAAGCACTTTGCGAGTTGCTCTAATTTTTATTCAGCTGTCCACCAGCCAGATGTGCAACTCTGGCAGCCAATAATAACCAAAAAGCTGGGCTGTTTTGCCACAAGATTCTTTGCTAAGTCTTAGGGGATATCACAATTAATATCAAGCAGAAGAATTATAAATAGTAACTGTAATTATTTAGACTGTCAAAGAAAGAACCCACAAACAACGGGATAGAGTACAGTTGTTTCTAGATGTCTATCTGTTAAAAGAGATTAAGCTTTGGAATCATACTTTCAGTTTCGCATATACTTCAAGACAATTTACGTAGTCCCAGCTCATTCCTGCCCTCATGATGCTCCCTCTTTTATGCCAGGGTAAGGATTTATGTGGTTGCAGGTGAACTGGACCAGAGAACTGATCCATATTAAAGATAACCATAAAAAAGGGGGTTAGTTTTAACAAGGATCAGGGAACTGATCTGGTTTATTTAACAGGTGAATAAATTTTCTTTGACTGCACCAGGGAAGATGGAAGCGTAGGGAGGGACAGAGTGGGTGGAAGAAGGCAAATTGCTTCTTCTGAGAGCAGTGCTGACCTGTGCCAGCTTACTGCGTATGAGAAATTACAGAGTATGAGTAGACTGACTTTTGAAGCAGACTGAATTAATTTATTCCCAAAATTAGCGTCAGGCCCTTACAATGTATCATAGATAACCAAATCTAGTTTTAAGGAGGAAAAATAATTTTGTTAAAGGGGCAGTGAACCTATTTTGTTTTGACTCATAAATTACTAATTTTAAATGGTCAAAGGTGAGTCTTTTTAGCTAAACTCTATTATGTAACTTCTTTAACAAACTTCCTTTGATTAAAAGAGTTGTCTTGAAACAGGTAAATCAGCAAATATCAAATAAGTTAGACTATGAAATCTTTTAAACTGTTTCCATTCATCAAAGGACAGACATTTCAGAATCCATTATCTCTTTTTCTTAGCAACCTTTAGCTTTCTTGTATTCATCCAAGTCACAAACATATTCCTTAAGCACTGAAAGCTAACATATTAGTTCCCAATTAAGACGAATATTTTTATTAGTAACCAGTCCAGCAAAGTGTCTGGATTCTATCCATGCAAGTAAAACATTTCTCTTTCACATAGTAATGACTTCAGAATGGCATTACATTGTAAATTGTGCATTGAAGCAAAATATCTGCAAAACTGTATCTCAAAAGAACTTGGGGACATCTTTGAGCATTAAGGGATAAACATGGTTTATACCATTCAGAGGAAATATGATTTAGATATAAGTAACAAATGTTCTTCATAAGTATTTAAAATACAGTGTTTTTCTTTCTTAGTATGAAGGGTTTAGAGTATGTATAGAGGAAATTCTTTAAGCTCCTTTCTGAAGATTTAAAGCTGATTTTTTTTCTTATTGCTTGCAGAAGGTGTGGAAGAAAGCCTGCTACATGACATATGACTCTGATAACACATTCCTGCATCCTCTTTGTTCTTAAACAGAATATCTTTATTCTCTACCTCTTACCCTGGAAATCAGTTCTCTTACTAAGAAGCAAATGAATTATAGGTTTGTTTTACTGAGATCATATCTAGAACATATTAAGATCATATCTAAGAAAAAAGCTGTGTCTTAGATGGGCGAGGGCACTTAATTTACAGCAAATGTTCTGGTTTGTTGATGGTGACTTGTTTTTTAAATGAAATTATTTCTATCTATTGGTAGTACACCTGCAGCTTGTAGTTAGAGAGTGTAGTTAAATATTTTGCACAAAGCACACTTCTTAATGACCAAATCCTTATACATGTTAAAAATACATAGCATGAAAAAAATGCTATAGAAACTTACAGGAAGAGAGCTCTTGTAAAAGCTTTCTGTGTTACTTATGTAAACACACTTGACCATTTTTATGTGCAAGAGTATAATTTTTTTTGATGCCGCAGGCATGCCCTTGGGTCACAGAAAGCAGAAACTGCCAGGAATTTCTTCAATAAGCCTCACCATTCCATGGAGTAAAACTGGTGACCAAAACCAGAGCATATATATTGTTATATTCTCTAAGTGCCATAAATACAAAATTGTTTGTAATTATTGCACAAACTTCAGTTAAGACACTGCACACTTGTACTGAGGAAACAACATTCAAGACTAGCAAATGCTTTTTGCTGAAAACTCATGTTAACTTTTGCAACTATCTTGTCAGTCAATTGTGTTTGTGCTCAAATGCTATGCCTCTTACTGTTATGTCTTGCAGAAGTATTTCTTAGTAGCTAAGAACATCTTCAAAACAAAGAGGGCCACTAGGAGGATTAGTGGGAGCTTGTGATAAGCCATCTTTATATTTCCATCTCCTCTAACTCTGTGTGATAGAACAGCTTATCTAATGATTAAGAGATAGGGATGTAAAGGGACAGCTATCTCAGATTCAACCTAATTATCACAGGAAAAATAATTATGGAGTGTTTTTAAAATGCTTAGAGCAGAAATAGAAAGAACTGAAATAGATGATATCAGCATCCATAACAGACGCTGTTTCAGAAGCTCACTACTTAATGATCTGCTTATGATGGGATGTTTCACACAAAGGCTGTCTTTTATCTGTGTGCTGGCTGACAGTTCCTCTCTTTCTGAAACTGAGCAATTTAACCAGAAGTATCCTCTTAATTTCTGCTAAAATCCTCTAAATAATTTTACCAAATTCTCATGCTAATTTTACTGAGGTCCAGCTAGTAAGGTGCCCCACACTGGCTTCCACTCTGGCAACCTGGGCAGACACTGAATGTCACTGATATATCCAGGCTCTCTGGCAGTACAGTGAAATTGCATCCTGACAGAATAGTAAGAAATATGGGATCTTATGCAAAAATGCCCAGAGGTCTGGGCAACATTCACTCGTGATTCAGACTGTGAGGAGGATGACACGTTAATAGCTCTACTGAGCACCTCTACCATAGCATTTGCATTTCAAGAATGATGCTGTGCTAATATCCCATCTTGCCACTCTGAAAACAATTAAAAAATAGCAGAAGAGTGAGGAATTACAGTCTCTGGAAATGGCTTCTCTCTTTTTTGTTTCTCTCCTCAAAATCAGATTTGGATTCAAGCTATGTCAAGGCACATTACAAGAACCAATAGTTCTTCCAGCCCTTCCAAGTGGAGGAACCTGATTCAAGGACATCAGTTCTCTTATATCTGATATGCTGACTGGATTTTTGGCCGATGGTTTTGTCCTGGGTTGGGAAATCTTAATGCTGGTGTATCTAATTTTGAATCAGTTTGTGAGGATCTAATAAGTTAGTAATCTTAGTAAATCACTCCTTAATTACACAGAGCATTTGGCAAGAACACTTCCTTAGCCCACAGTGAACACATTACACTTGGTGAATGATATTATATTTCTATTTAAATGAGCTGTTGCTCTAATAAACTAGCTTCTCTTTCTGTTTTGAGTCATTAGCAAAATCACAATCAGTACCCTGACGACATAATTAATTTATCTGAAGCCTTTTAAAAACTAATAGGAAGACACAATATTGTAGCAGATCATGCTTAACTACTCACCAGAGCAGTCTATCCCTGTTACATAGTAGGGTCTATAAAAATAAGAACTATATAGTTTATATCATTAGAGAATTATCTCTAATTCTGTCCTAAATACCACGAGCCAGATTTACGACGGCTACGGGTACCGCTGCTGGTCTGTTTGGTGGGCTGGTCCCCTGTGTAGGCGCAATCAACGGCACGAAGCCTCAGTGCGCTCATAGCCTCAGTGTGCTCATAGCCTGTCCCTTGCACTGGTTACACCGGGAACCCGTGGCGAGGCTCCCAGCAAAGGGCAGGCCGTCGACGAGCTTTTCTGTGAAGACAGAAAAATGCCCACGTGCGGCAAAAAGCATTAAAAAAAAGGTGGGGGGGAGGGGTGTGAAACAAGGCCACGCGGCGGCTCTCCTCACGATCTGCCACCTTTCTCTTTCCAGGCCCAGGCATCGCTTCGAAAGTAGGGGCCTATCTACCGCACACTGATTTTTTGCTCCAGGAACGCATTTGCTCCGCGGTTGAAACGCCATTACCTGACAACCAGGATTATTACCTCGAGCCGCCGCTTCCCCAGCAAGAAGGACGGGGGGGACTGGTCGCCGGATAAGGTCTCCCCTCCTTGCTTAATTTTTTCTTTTCAGCTGACAAACACGGCGGAGGGCGATACCGGCCCAACGGAGCGGCGACCGGCCCGGGCCCAGGGGGGCGGCACGGCGCCTCCGCTCTCACGCGAGCGCGCTCCGGCTGACAGGGCCCGCGCGCGTGTGGACGAGGCGCCGCGGCCTGACCCGCGGAGCCGCGCCCGCGGGCCAGGACGGCAGGGCGGCTGCGGCGGCGGGGGGCGGGCGGCAGGGGGCGCCGCGGGGGCGGCGGCGGCGGCGGCGGCGGCGGCGGCCGGGCCTCACCTCGGCAGGTCGCGGCTCCGCCCCGCGGCCGCGGCTGTGAGTCACCGGCCCGGCGCGGCCCGGCTCCCGCGCCTTGCTCTGCACGAACTTGGCCGCCCCGCGCCGCCCGGGCTCACCTGGGCGGCCGCCTCCCTCCCGCCGGAGCGGAGCTGCCTCGCCCCTCGCGGGGAAACTCTCCGCCGCCGCGGACGGGTGCCCAGGTAGGCGGTTGGGGCTGCGGCGGGGCCGGCGGCGGTTGGCGCCGCTCCGGGGGGGGGGAACCGGGGACCCGCCCGCCCGCGGCGGGCGGTTGGCGGGCGCCGTTTGGGGCGGCTTTAGCGGCCGCTCTGCCGTTTCCCCCGGCGCCCGTCGGCGCTGCCGCCGTGCCCCGGCCGGGCCGGGCCGTGCTGTGCTGGGGGCCGCCGTGCCCCGGCGCGGGGTCGCGGCTGCCTGGTAATGGCGGCGGCGGCGGGCCGAGGGGAGGATGTAGGTCGGGGCAGTAATTCCCCGCTAATCCCCTTGCGGCATCGCGGCGGCGGGAGGGCGGCCTCCCTGGGGCGGCCTGCCCGCGGCGGCCTCGGCGGCGGCGAGGGAAGCGCCGTGCAGCGTCGGGCAGGGCTGTCTCTGCACCAACGTGACGCTTCGCCTGGTACCTGCGTGTTTCTGTTTGTCAGTTGTGCGGCACTACGTTTGAGTTCTGACTTCTGTTTTAACAGGCTGGTAATACTGACTTTTTTTTCCCCCCCTTAAGAAAGCTTATGACGTCTCTTACTAGACAGCTGAAGGCGACCTTCACGTTTGCAGTGCCCTGGGACGGCAGGCCGAGGTAGCGGCCTCGGCAGCGCCCAGGTAAGCGGGGGTGGGGCAGGCTGCCCCGGTGAGGTGATTTCCGTGCTCCTCTTACCTTGGAGGCAGTGAGGACATGCCGGCGATGCCATGCTTACTTGTGCAAGTCTGTTTTGTCACCTCAGGTTATTGATACTATAGCTAGGTGCGCGTACTCCACGCGGACAGACCTGCAGGCACAGGCAGAGTCACGTTGCCCCTGAGGACGTTGTGCGAAGGACCAACCTGCCACGGTAGGAGAGTTTGCCAGACTGGGGCATGTAAAGTCCGTAACTGAGAAAGGCTAAGGCACGTTTGGTAGCGTTTGGAGATTTCATTCTGATTTCCTCCCCACGCTCACCCCCTCCGTGTGGTTGGTTTTAAAGTTTGCATTAATATATCTCAGTCATTGATGAGAAAAACATAAATGCCCCCAAAGAAATGTGTTATTTTAACAAAGCACCATACTTCTTCCGATTGAGGTGATAAAGACTTCAGGATCTGCTGAGTCCTCTCTAGATGTTTTCTGTTGATCAGTGTGAAAGTGATGCTGCACAAGAGTTTATAGTTGCATTATTCATCTGTACGACACTGTTTTCATTCCTTCTTGTAGCCATAAGAAGGATTTGGGGCCTCACCTCCTTAGTGGCTAAGCATGATGCTTTTATCTCATTTTTATTTTCAGGGAGAAGAGGGAGTGATAGTAAACTGTCCATTCTAAGAGATCTCCCACACAGCAGTATAATAATACTGTTAGGTGATACAGTACAGACCTATGTTCCTGGCTTGACCTCTTTTTATATTGTAATTTGTGGAAGTAAACCCTTAAGGACAATGGCAATTGGAAGGTGATATAATACCTGAAGGACTGAAATCAAATTACGGTTTTCATATTATTCATGTTGCCTTACTTCTGCTGGGCTGCGTATAAAGAGTTGCCTGATTTGAAATTACTTTAAGAATTAGGGCCTAACGCTGCAATTTTTTTGTTCCTCACTAGCTCTGCTTTAATAAAGGTGAAAGGTCAAAGGGAGAAACAGAAGACCAAAAACCTTACAGTCTCTTCTGTAAATTACAAAGAGTTTCAAAGGGCAAGACTGTACCACTGATATATTGGTGTGAGGATGGTGGTTGCAGTTTTGAAGCTGATGAAACATCTAAATGCCTTTTTCTGTCATCCTTCTGAATCAAGATAAATGTTTTCAATCAATTTCTACTAACAGCTATTTTTATCTATTTATTGAGTGGTGAAGATTGATGATATGTGCTTAGAAAAATAAGTGAGTTCTGTTTAAATGATGAAAACTGTAATGCCAAAGCCCATGGAAGAAGCATAACTTCATTTACATTCTTAATTTGTTCTTTGCTGGTTTTTTTTTTAACTTTACTGCATCCATTTTGTGTCTAAACTACACGCTGATACCAGTAAAAAAACGGATTATGCCCTGTGATTTTTATTCCAAAAACTTTATAGAATCCAAAATTACAAGAAGTAAAACTGGAGAAACAGCTGCTGACATGGTTTTATTTGATCCTGACATGAAATTGAGTTTTAGAAATCTATATATGCATTTTATTTTCAAAAGATTATGTATTGAAGCCTTTTAAGCTTAAGTCTTCAGATTTATAGACTTTTGGTACCATCTGAAGCTTCAGTTATTCTGTTGAACTGCTTTCATTGAAGAGTTATTGAGATTACTTTGATGTACATCAAGTTCGAAGGTGTGTGTTTTTGTGTGTATGTGTGTGGTTTTTTGTGTATGTGTTGTTTTTTTAAGGGTTTATTCACAAATGCTGCTGTTCCAACCTTGTGTATCTTTCTTTATTAGTATACAAATATTCCTTCGTGATGCTGGCAGAAGGTTTCATTGCAGGAACTTTTCAGATTTTAATTAGGTTTATGGAAATATGATTTAGTTCTTAAATGCTTGAGTTGCATACTCAAGTTTTTAAAATTCAGGTCTATACATCCTAGAATAATCTTATTGTGACTTGTACTTTCTCTCAAACATTTGAGAGAGAGGCGCACATTCTCTCTCTGTGCTCTGACATGTCTAGAGCAGTTGATATTTGTTTCAGTGTTGTTCATTATCTGTTGCTGAGGACAGGGGTCTTCTGACCTTTGTTCCAGCCATCCTTTTTGTCACAGTTTTATAACTATATTTTGCTTTTACAGACACTTAATCTCTAAGGCGCTCTCTCTTTTCCCCCCCTTCCCCCCCCCCCCAACCACAACCATTCCTTCTATTCAAACGTGCTTACTTGTGATCTCAGCCTCACCAGATAATCATTTAGCGTAAGACTGTCTGACCTACAACAGTAGGATTAAATCCTGTTCCCTGTCCACCTCTGAGAAACCCGCTAGGAGAGAAGGCATCCAGGAAGGCTGTTGACAAATGCTGCTTTTTCGTCCTGCGTTCTGCTCCCTGTAGATCTTCTGCTTTTGGAAGTGTTTCAGGTAATGTATCACATGACAGTGGATGCCTGTATTTTAGGTATATAATAGAAGCACTTCTGATGCTCTGATATTAGAGGAGTTGAAATAGGCAACCTTGGAGTGCTTTCAAAAGATGCTACAAAGGCCAGTCCTGGTCAAAAGCTGGGACACTATCAGTCTGGAAACTCTGAATTTCTTTCAGTCCTTCTTGCAGTATAGCACAGAGGCAAAATAAAGACTTTTAAGTAGCTACTGGCATGGCTATTGTTTAATAATTGCTGCACCATTAAAAACTGAAGTGAACAAGAAAGAGTGCCTTTTCCTGGTTTGACTCATCCTTTTCAAAAGTAGAAATAGGAGTACATTGTGTGGATAAGGAGGGTCAATTAGACGTATCAAGTCTGAAAACTGACTAGGTTGAACCAAAAGAACAGTTATTTTGAATACATGTTTGAATCCATACAGCAATAACTGGTTCTGGAATAATTAGTGTAATTTATATTGGTACATTTTAAAGTGTGGGCTTACGGAGGTGTGGAGGTGTTGAGATTCACAGCTAAAGTCAGTGTTATAAAGACTGAAGAACAACTGGGAATACACCTTGCCTTACTTTCTGCCTTACAGCATTGATCATACAAGACTTCTTATTTCTATATATAGAAATATCTTTTAGTAAATGAGTTTTATTGATGGTACAATAAGAGCGTTTTCCTACTTTCGTATTTAAACTGTACGACCAAAAAATTCATTTCAAAGGTGATCTAGAAGGACTTGTCCAGGTGATGCAATTCTGTGTGGAATGAAAGCAGACCAGGCAAGGGAAGAGCTTGTGACAGGCAGTGGCAGAGGCACAAGGCACACAAAGACAAGAAGGATCTAAGAACATGTTAGCTTTGGTATGTGGTGAGATTAGCTTTCATTTACAGAGAAAAGTTCAGAAACATGACACAAACATGACATCTGCATGCAGGAGACCTGAAGCAGTAGTTCCATACAAACAAACCACTACTTTTTTTCGTTTTTCTCCAAAATCAACTGCTGCCTGAAAAGGAGGAATGAGATCCTGATTTACACTGTGTAAGGTGTACGTAAGGCTTTGAACTGCTTTATTTTGTCTCTGAATACAGCACGTTTTCCTGGCACTTGCAGAATTTGTCTTAGAATTTATTCTCCTTCACGCTATGGTGGCTCCCCAGTGTGGGTAAATTATTGGGAAATCAATAACCTTCTCCCCTCCTGTCAAAGTAAAAAGTAATACTGAATTGTCTACCAGCACAGTGGTGGTACCTGTTAGACCATGACAGTTAATTCTGGGCTAATAATAATTAGCTTTGTAGAGGACATATTACCAGCTTCTGTGTGCGGGAAATGCGTGGCTAGATTAGTACTAAAAATGTCAGGCAAATTCTTATTATGTAATTTTTGCCACTTAACTGTAGATGCATAGTCAAATGTTATCTTCTTCCCTTGTACCTCTAATCAAGTCTCCAAACAGTCGGATAGTCATAATTTTATATAGTTACAGTTGCATCCCTTAATATAACTTGTCCAGTTTGTTTAAAAAAAAAAGGCTATGTTGCAATAAAAACATATGTACTATGGTCTTTACTGAAATAACTGTTGATAAAAGGCAATTGCTCCCTTTATTCTCCGAACTGTAGTTCATATTTAACAGTGTATATGCCAGTGTAATGTGTGGGTTGAGGATAGGATTTATTTTTGTGAAAAATTCTGTTAGAAGTAGCCCTAATGTAGTGACTATTCCAGTAGTAGTTTAATTTGCCTGGGGATCAGAAAAAACGATGCCAGCAAAAGAGCTCATAGCTAGAAGGATTTCCTAATTATGCCTAAAAAACAAACAAAATAAAAACAACCCCCCCCCCAGCTTTGTAGCTTTTAACAAAACCTATAGTAAAACCTCAGGTACCACTGAGAACAAGCAGGAGGGAAATCATATGTCTGAGAATATTGTACTTTTGAGTTAATTTTGTTAATGAATAACAGTTAATATATATGTAATAACTAAAAATTCATTTTTCAGACATTTGTTCTTGGACACTTAAGTTGTGTCCTTAAAGAACAAACAAACAAACACTGTAATGCAGCCAGACCCCAGAAGAAGTGTGGGTTTTTAAACTGAATTGTGTTAACTCAGTTTGATGTGGCTGAAAAGCCACATTTAGAGGCAGGCTGTTGCCCTAGGGTAAAATGCAACAAACTTGAGAGTCAGAGAAAATTTGGCTTGCTGTTACACTGCTGTACTAGCATCACATTAAGAATAGTGGAAGTCTGTTTCTGTAAGTGTATGTATCTTGGACATATAAGGGGAGAAGGGTCTCTGAGTAGGAAGGTATTGCTTTTATAATCACGTTAAGGTTGAAACACATTAGTGATGCTTTTATTACTTTGTCTGTGCCATAAATACATGTTTTAGTACAGAGTGTGATAAATTCATGTTGTACTCCTGTAAGAAAACCCATTGATGACAAAAGTTGATCTATGAGAAACTACCATTATTTTCAGTGCTGGACTTTGCAGGAAGTGGTGAACCCAGGCTCCCAACCACAAGAGATGCAGATTCATGATGGAGATGATGGCTCTTTTCCTCTGGGCGTGGGACTCGGAATACGTGCTGGATTTTCTCTCATGCTTGCCTGAGTGAGGTACAGCTATGGCAAAGACTAAGCAGTCAACTGTTTTTCTGTGAAGCATCAACTTCTTCAGAAAAGGGTGTGCTGCTCCATGTTTTGCTCCTGTGTTGTTATTTAACCACCCAAACATCCTTGAAATGCCTGCGGCCTGGATTGGGGGAATCGGCCTTGCTGGGGCTTGTGATTCTCAGGTTGACAAGGAGTGGGGGTTCAGCTGGTCTGTCACTGTGAGGTCTTCTTGTGTGTGCGTCTTAACATTTGTCCTTGAATACAGGGACAAGTAGGACGTGCAGTTTGCAGTTACTTTTGACACTTCGAGATGTAACAGGATAATTTCATTTTTGAATTCCTGACTGTCATTAAGATTAATTATGCTTGCCTGCTTGGAGCAGTTTCATGTAAACCATTAGAAAGTTCTTCACAGCTTTTTCAAATGTTTTCATACATTGAGGAACATACAAAGTGAAAATACCATGCTTTCTTAAAAGTCAAAAAACAGAGAAAATAAACATGGAGGGCACAAGCTCTTTTTTTCCCCTTCTCCCTCCAGATAATTTTTGTTCCTAATGCTTTGGTCCCACCAATGGGAGCCACATTGGGAGATGTTAGTGTGAACCAGGTGCCAGATACCACAGAAGTTTTATGGATGTTAGTGGTTAAATCTGCCCTCGGCAGTATTTAGCTGGCATGATTTTTACAGTCATGATTGTTGCCAGCAACAGCCCTGTACTTAAGGGGTTCCTGATACAGCAGAACACACAGTAGTAGTGAGATGGTTTTGCAGTCGTCTTAGGCTAGATAGAGCTAGGTTTGTCTAGCTTGGATGCTGGTGGTGGCCTTGAACTTAGAAAACTTCAACAGTGTTTTTTTGTTTTTGTTTTTTTTAAGATTATACAAAGAGAAATAACTAAGTTCAGCAAAATTGCATTTATGATGCATATTACTTGCAAGTTATGTATTTTGTTAGTGTTGTTTTTTAGCGATTTATTTGATAGAAATGTATTAATCGGAAATGTCTGTAAGTCCATTTGAGAAGATTTTCATATCACATTTTCTGTGATATTCAAGTGGTAAATCATCACATTTACCAACCCATATTAAGGACATGGGGGCAAAGGTCAAAGATAGAGGTAATACCTTTTATTAGATCAACTGCTATAGTTAAAGAAGTAGAGGAGCTTTTAAGCATACAATCCTTTGTTCCTGATGACATTCAAGTGAGCTCAGTAAAACGACTGAATTATTTGACTTTTAGTGTATAAAGAAGCTATCTGAACTCTTTTCCAAGCCTTAATGTTTCTTCTATTCTTTGCCTATAAGGAAGAAAATTATTAGCAGAATTTGTGGCTTGTATTTGCGTGAACGTTTCCCATCAGTGAAATTCAACAGCATTTGAATTACTTTGTGTGCAGATATATTTTTAAAAGTTAAATGAATTAAAGATGAATAAAGTGTTATCTGATTCCTCCCCTTGACTATTTAAAATTCAAACGTGATAGTAATGCCTCAGATTTCATGGATGTTGTATTAGTTTAGGAAGTGCTAAACTATGCACGGCTTAAATCTAGCACTTGCTGTGCGTTTTATCATTACTGTAACAGGTGCATGTGCAGTGAATCAACAGGCGGAAAGTTACTGTTCTTTTTGAAGTAGCAGCAAGTGTGGAGAATAAAACTTCATTGTATTGGCAGGAGGACAGATTTCATTCCTAGCAGTAACATTTTAGCGAATTTTGGCAAACACTTAAAGTAGCAAAAGATTAGGTTTAAAAGAGATATCAACTCCATCGCGGCATTTCAGGAGTGCTCGGCATTGGGGTCAGTGACAGAAGGCTCACTGGCAGAAGATAACATGATCTAAATAGTTATCGTGCCAAAATATGCTTATATATTCAGAGATAAAAACATTATTTTTGAAACTTCTTTAAGAACAGGAATATTTGGGTCTATGGAATAAGGAAGTTGTAAAAGCAGTTGATGGCAGAATAAAGAAACTTTTCTGTTATAAACAGTTCTGCTAATCAGTTGTGAATAAAAAAGAAAACACAGAAACTATTTTGTTAGAGGCTGCTGAAGGCTGCCAAGCCAGGAAGATTTGCTGGAGGGGGATGTTTGTGGACACTTAGCAGGAATCATCTGGAGCACAGGAATTTAATTACCCAGGAATGCTGGGAGGAGATTGCAGCAGGATGCAGGTTGCTAGCAAGTTCTTGGAAGACCTAAGTGATACTTTCCTGATACTAAATATGAACAAAACAACCAGAGGATGAGCTCTTCTAAGCTTTATCCTAACCAAGAGAAGGCAAGTAACTTGTGTGAGAGTGACCAAATGAGAGAGTCTGGCTCACAGGATGCGAAAGAGAACTTACAGTAAAATAAAACCAATAAATTTTAGAAAGGCAAGCTTTGGGTAAGGCACTTGCATGAATCTTTTCCAACAGTTCTGTGAGTTAAGGGCAAAAGAAATTTAAGAGAGATTGCATTTCTGCTATTAGCATAATTTCCTGAAGGAACAAACTATTTCTTTCTGGAGTAAAATAAGAAAATTGGTGAGAGGCTGGCTTGGCTACTAGTGAGCTCTTTAACCTCAAACGCAACAAGAAGAGAAAAGAATCCAGGTCAGGTTACTAAGGACTGGTATAGAAATATAGCACAAGCATGTAATACTAAAATGCATCATTCAGAAAGGCTCACTCACAAAAAGTAACAAGAAATTGTTACAGAAATATAATGATGGTAAAAAGAGAGACAGGGTTTGCTGCTCTTTAAAGACTGAAGCTGTTGGCAGATAATGCAAAGCAGACTGAGGTCTTTTTTTCACCACATCCTTAATGAGAGAGACTGTGACTAGGAGGCTAACACAGTTGATATTCAAGGCAAATAATAAAATCCTAGGCTGGAATAAGGAAGGAGCGGGTTATAGAGCACTTATCTAAGTTTAAGTTTGAAAAATTCAAAAAGCATTATTGAAGGGATAAGAAGAGCTGATGTAATCCCTGATCTGCTGCAGTTCTTAACTCCTGGAGAATGTGTGTAATACTGTGAGACTGAGAAGAGCGTTTGGAGTGTCTGTCTTTAGGAGTGTTGTTGGGGGTGGAGTGGAAATGAGCACTTGTAGACCCAGTTGTTTAACTTGGATTATTTGTTCCAGTATTTTTCCTGGGAATTAAACTCTTTTAAAGCACTAGAAGATGACAAAGAAATGAGCAGTAGCCCATATGAATTTTTTAAAGATTAAACTGTGTTAAACTGATGTGGTTTATTTCTCAAACACACTAACAGGCCTTGCAAACAGAGGAAGAACAGTTGATCCCTGATATGTTGATTCCTTATGATAAAACTTCACTCTTTCATTGAAGAATGTCTACAGGAACTGACTATGGGTAAGTGCAAAGCTGTTTGAATTGTCCTTTAGGACCTTTCTGGTTCTTTGTGAACTGTGACCCCATTGCAGATCTGAGAACAGAAGTATTTTTCTGCAAGTTACATAAAGTAATCTTTCTACCCAACAGAGGAAGGGCCTGAATTGGGGTAGTGTCCAGTTTTGAAGGTGGAATTAAAAAAAAAAAAAAGCAAGCAAGGACCCATTGGAGGGAGTCCAGAGAGGAGCAATAAGACTACTTGGGTATCTGGAGGAATGATTGAATGAATTAAGAGGTGTTATTTTAGCTTCAAAGAAGAGAAAGGTAGTAAAGAAATGAGGGTCAGCAATGTGATAACAATCTTTAAATATGTGAAATATACATACTTGCTCCTCGCAACCATCTGTTCTGTTTTCATGAGTGTTAGACACTCTTACGTTGCCATAGATTGCCGGGAAAAGTTGTGCATACCTTGAAAAACAGACGAGTCAAGTGTATGCAAGTTGTGAAGCAGGCACAGGGGTTTGAGCTAGGTGATTCTGAGGTGCCTTTCAGTCCTTCAATTAAGTGGTACATAAGAGACAGTTACTGTGGTACAGCGCTGTCTATAAGATCCAGGGAGAGTGCAGCACTGAGAATCCCTGTTCTCCATATCTCTACTTTTATGTCATCTGACAGGGACAGGAGGATCCAGAGGATATTAAAACATGATTCCTCCTTTTTTCCTTCCTCTTCACCCCTCCCCCTCCCTGCCCATAGCTATTAGATGGGTGAGACTTTTAGATCTTCACCTCACTATAGCTGTTGAAAAACAGATGGAACTCCCTGTCTCGCTATTGTACAAAGAAAATATGAAAAAGGACTGTGGGCATGCCTGCACCCATGCCGGCTCTGCAGGGCCAAACCCTGGAGCAGGGAGTGCTAGGAAATGTCATGTCGAGACACCTAGATTAGCTTCAGAGGCAGGTTAGTCATATTTGTACGGTGTCGCATCCACGCCACTGTAGTTTTATTGCTTCCAGACCCATGCTAATATATCTGCTCTCTGCCCTGTAGGCTTAATCGGCAGCTTAGTGACAATTTGGGAAACTCTTTCCTGTAATCCACTGTGTGCTGTAAATAACCCTCTATTGTGCTACTTTTGTAGTGTGTGTGTATTTGGGTGCACTAACTCTCTTTTACTTAAATTGCTGTCCTGTAAGCACAAAACAGAGATGGCTCTCAACTGTGGTGAGGGTTCTTATCTCAGCGTTATGAATAACAACAGTGAGATAAACAAAGGTCTTTATTTCAGTCAGTTGCCATTGGGCAAGTCTGTGAATAGCAGGAAGGAAAAAAAAAAAAGCAGATTTGAGGAAGTCCTGCAATGTCTTTGATTAAATGATCTTTAAATCAAAAGTGAATATTTAGAAATTAACAGTTCAGGAGGTTTTTTACAGAGGCAAGTTTCTCAGGATGCATCGTTGCTATGATATGTTCTTTCTCTTAATCACTATCATGCATGTATGAAATAGAGCTACATTTTAGCATACTTCCCTTTAAAAATTTTGAAGTCCATCTGTTGTTTTAGGCTTTTAATGGCATGTTTTGCTACTGGGAGTGTTTTTACTGGTTCATAAATCTGTGGACTGTGGTTTCTGGGCTACTTTTTGGGGTTTTCACGTGAAGGGGAAAGATAAGCAAAGTAGCTTGTATTTATCAAACTACAGGCCTAAGCATCTTTCATACTACCTAGCCTGGGTAGTGGTGTAGGTTATGATGCGTGGGATGTAATTCAGTCTCTGAGGAAAAACTTTCACTTCAAATGAAATGCAGTATAATCCTATGATTATACTGAGCTCAAAATTAATTGTGTAAAAGGGAACAGATAGTTCTTGGCTACTCTCGCACTCTTCAAAACTCCTTAAAAAGGTTTTTGCCATTCTGAGGATGTTCTATATCCTTTCTATTAAAAGAAGCTTTGATGGACTGCTCTCTGCTAACTCTGGCTTGAAGAAGCACTGAAAATTACTTTCTGTCATGATGATGTGGATGATACCAAGTTGATTGATAGAAATCAGCATCTTAATATTAATTGGTGAAGGTTATTACTATGAATTAAGTATTTTTGTATTCTAAAACCTTGTTAGATCCTTGTCCCATTAATTTCAGTGAGGACAGAATTTCAGGCTATCTAAGCAAAGTAAGTTTTTCGTTTGTTTGTTTAAATTTTCCTATATTTATGTGAAGTTCAATTTTTTTATATCTGATTCCGGTTTTTGAGCAGTCTCTCCACCGTTTTATAACATTTTCCTCACTTCTCTCTGTTTTCGGAAATGTGAAAGCAGAAACTTTTGATGTTCTTGCTCTCTTTTTCACTCAGATATAGGGTACATAATGTAAATGTCTTCATTTTTTCCAGGTGTGTGGTTTTGTTTTTGCTTTTAAGAAGCTTTGTATTTGATGCGTTCCAAAAGCAAAATATTTGTTCTTCCAAAAATACATTGTGTAATCCAAGATGATCCTTGGCAGGATTGGTTTATCAGCATCTAGGAAAAAAGAGTTCCAATGTGTTCAGTGTTCTCTAGAGATAAGGACATATTATTTTCCTCCTGACAGTATCAATTTTTGTCTGAAGGTGAATGAAAAGTGGTAACAAATAAGCACTGGCAATATTGTGTGATTGCTATGAGTCTGCTGGGCCTTGAGTGCAGGAAGCTCTCTGTTTAATTATAACTGTGCTTTTTGAACATACAGTTGTTCTTTGTGTAATGTGTTTTTGTTAGACAGAAAGGACTACTGATGACTGGAAACTGGAAGCTCTTTAGGTTATTCAAGTACTTGTGACTTCTTATACTAGCCTGAGTCTACTTTTGCCTTCTAAACTAAGTTGTGTTTTTATAAGTTGGTAAGCCAGAGGTACTTGAGATATGGTGACTTTTCAGGATCTGATGTTAAAGTTTCAGCTACAGACTTTTTTTTATTTTTTTATTTTTTAATGTGTGTGATTAGAGAGTCTTTCCATGTTCTGAATGCCTTCTCTTTAAAACCCACTCATTGACTGCATATTAGAGAGAAATCATAGTTTTCGTAGACTACAGAAGAATAGTTTTCTGGGTTTTTTTTCTTTACTGCCTCAGTAATAGCAACAAAGATTCATTGAATCCTGCAGTACTTTGAAGCTGAAACACAGAATATGTTAGGGTAGTACAATGCTAGTCTTAAATAGGTCTAACATTCTGTTAGCATGTAATAGAAAACACGCACTAACCTACTCAGAAGTGGGACTGTTCCTCATTTTATGGCTTTGCTCTCTGGTACCAATTTGCAGTTTTGGCATTGTGATTCTGGTTAAGATATGTACCTCAGGTTGAAGTATGCTGGAATCTTTAAAAAATATGCTAAAAAGCTGCTCTCTCTCTCACACATGCTCTTTCTCTCTTTCCTCCTTCTTAATTCTGATCACTTGAGGCCTTTCTGTGTGCGCTTTTCGCCTACTCCTTTCCCACATCTGCTGGAAACATACTGATTTCTAAAGAGGCTTGGGGTTGCCTTCTGTGCCAGGCTTTTGTTCTATGACTGCACGCAGTGGCTATTTCTCCTTTTTCTTTTTCCTTCTTTTCTCTTCAATAAACTATTTCCCCCCTTTTAGCTACACATGAAAATGCCAAGTTGAATAACTTGTAAGCCTCAGTCATGAAGTCTTCATTTAGACTGTACCTTTTAGTAATATTTAAGATATGCTGCAAATTAAAAAAGGTAAATCCAAGGGAGAAAATAATTATTTAAGTTAAGGGACAGCTTGGCCAAGAACACAGTTATAACCTCCACATAAAAATTTATAAATACACAATAAAAATAATTATAATAATTTTTATAATAATAAATATTATAATCATTAATTATATAATAAATATTATAATATTTATAAATATATACTATCCATTGATATGGAGAAATAAAATAGAATGATAGTATTTAACAAATCAAGCTTATAATCTTCTTTTTTATGACCTGATATGACAGCTATATGAGGCAGACAGGAGGGGAATTAGTATCAGTTACATGTTACAGAGAAATCCTCTTCTTCTAGAGTCCCCCTCAGAATCATTCTGAGAAATCAGAAAAATTAAAAACATGGTGGTTTGAGCTAGCATTTTGTGAGCAGTATGTTACTGTTTCAGTGATGCTGCACGCATCCTCAGGTTGTGGAAGCCAACTAGTAATAGCAAAGGCTATGTGCGATGCAGGCAGATAAAAACATGCAGAGGAGAGGTGGTGGATCTCCTAAGGATATTTATCTCTCCTGAGCTATGCAAAATAATACCCTTCTGAACAGGGGTCAAAGAAAAAAAAAATCCACCCGACGTTTTTTCCTCACGTTGGATTAACCCCCCCCCAAAAAAAAACCCCCATGATATTTAAAGGGTACTTTACAGAAAAACTTAGCTCGTAACATGTTTTGCATTAATGTAGTTCCTTGTTTAAGTTAGGTGTATATTTTATTTTGTGTTACTTGGAAGCACAGGCTGGAGCAGGATGACTTTAAAGGCATTGGAAAAAAATGTGTGATGATCTGGAGGGCAGAGAGCTCTAACCTGATGTTATTTCCCATGAGGAAACTGGCTGGTTTTGAGGACTACCTCTTTTTTTTAAATAGGGGGGAGAAAATGATGTTAAAGATTGTTATGAGGTCTCTAGTTGCCTCTGTGGATGAATCTGGTATAATCATCCCTAAAATTTAGGAGCATGAAACAGTAAGGGACCTCTTGGGTCATCTGATCTATTCTGTACTGAAGTCATGCTATATTTCTCTTCAATAAACTGGTAGTGTCTTCTCATAAGCAGGTAAAACTTTTGAGCGTTTTTGTTCATGCTACTTTGAGAGGAAGACTGTTTCAGAACCTGCTTAGAAACTTCCAGTCTGCTTTTATCACAGCCAATTTGGGCTACACGTTCTTGGCTGAAAATTGTACTTTTGCTAAATAACTATTTTCTCCCTTGCTGGATACCTTTTTAATTTGTGCATGATTCCTTAAAACAGCATTCTGAAAACTATTTCAGAATTCTAGTACTTGCTTATAAGAGAGAAAAACTAACAGCTTCCCTATTTAGAATTAGTTTGTGTTGTCTGGAGGAGTTTCTGCCAGACAGGTTAGCAGGACTTCTGCAAAATCATTTTTGAATGCTTAGCATTGTGTAAACGAATAGACACCCTTTTCATAGCTGCATTCTTTTGTATGTGTGCGGCCTTGTTATACATCAGAGATGAATCTAATTTAAATGACTCTAGTGTTAACATAAATGTGTGGATCCTTTGCCTTTGCATGTGTTTTGTTTAACAAGGTGTGGCTTTGATGCGTTTCCTGATGCAAAATTGAGTTTTGTGATCAACTTTTTAACAGCATGGCCAGCTTTAGCATTCAGTGTCATATCATCTGTTTCTGCTTTTGCGTTGCTGGGCACAGTGTGTAGCTGTGGAGCGATCTGGATTGGTCTCCTGTTTTTTGTCTGGGAGGAGGTTCTGGGTTACCTTTTAGCTGGGACAGGTTCTTATTTGCACCGGCCGGGTTTGGTGTGTGGCACAGAAATGCACTCCAGGTGCAGCATGGGTGGGCGGAGGGCAGCAAGGAGGGGAAATGTGAATTGCTTCTGCAGTGATGCTGCCCCGTAGCCCATCCTGGCCTCAGTTGATGTTTTCAAAGTTTTCTCACCAAGGTGATGGTGGAAGGCCTGAAACTGCTGATCTTATCTGTGCAGACCTGTTTCACAGTGTGGAATACAGCTCATTGTTACTGCCTCAGTGAATCCGACTTGAGATTTTATCATCAGAAGGTTTGTTCTCTTAAAGAGGTTCGTTTCCAGTTGCTAAACTGCCAAATTTCATTCAAGTGCTAGGCAGTTACTTTGTAAAAATTGTCTTTTTCTATTAATACTTTTCAACTTTCTCCCTCTTTCCTTGTACTTAGTGGAAAACTGAATCCTATTGAAAGGTGCCAGCTGAAGAAACTTTAAATTTAAACTTATTCACCAAAAACAATAGTTGCGGAGGAAGCTTTTGCTTGCTGACCTGTAGAGGTTCATTAGTTGCAGGTAAAGTGTGTGTAATAGGTCATGTTGAAGTCTGTCTGCTAAACCGTGAGCTCTCGATTTAGGATGCGTGCTGTCATGGTGGGCTTTGGTGATGTGCACACCTGTCCTGAAAAATGGGCTTGAGACGCCAGTCTTATTTAAAATCTCAGATGGAGACTCCAGTAGGACTGAGCTGCGTTTAGGTAATGTGGGTTCTGGAGCTTCCTATCAGTGTTTCTGGTGAATCAGTTCTCAATCACACCTCTGGGGTATCATCCACAGAGGATGACAGTTGCATAATATTTTTGTGGCAACCGCAGTAATTGCTTATATAGGAAATCAATATTTGGCAATTATGAAATACGTTTTAGCTTCCTCTGTATCCTAGTGCCCTGTAACTTCTGGGCAACTATGCTATGTGATCTACCTGCCCTGTAAGTAGGCGACAGATTAGCAGATGCACACTAACCCTTACAAGAGAATCAGCAAGACTATACAGAGTTTTCTTTCATATTAATGATTTCTGTAATTGGCAAGATTCCTTTTTTTGTTTTTTTTTTTTTTGCCTTTTAGAATATTTCCATGCCATTTGGATTATGGACATAAAACTCTTGAAAAGCCCCTCATGACAGGAATGTGCTCTTTTTCTCCTCCCCCGCCTGTATTAGGTACCTTGTAGGATACCCAAAAAGCTGAAGGAGGAAAGACTTGTCTTCTCTATCTGCACTTAAAAAATGAGCATACAAACCTTAGAAATCCTTTTACTACAAAAACTGAATAAATGGTAGCAGCTACTAGATTTCAGTAGTCATTTTATCATCTTACTTAATCTTACTCTGCTGTGAAACTAGTCAGCTGACATGAAAATTCAGATAAATCTCTTCCCTGACCTGATATACAGACACGTACATGTGTCTTTTTTTAGTAGATGATAAGCTGTTTTAAAGGTGAAAAGGGCTGAACTCATGAGTCACGTCCCCAAGGGGTGCTTATTCTCAGTTTGCAAGAGGAGCTGAAGAAACAGCATAAAGTGTGTTGTGATCTTCATAGCTTGAATGTTTTATGGAAGAGTTACCACCATTTGGGGAAGAGATGCCAATGTTAATGGAATCAATATAAGGAAGTTGCGTGGATGAGAGAAGCCCAAGTAAGCAGGTAGGAGAGACCCTGACGTGTGGGAGTGTGAAACGAAACTGGGATTAGTACAAACAAGTTTGAAATTTGTCAGTGTGTTTGGCTCCCAAAGTTGTGTTAGTCAGATTAGGTAGGTCATTTGCACCATGCAAGTAACATTAGATAGGGGAACAAATATGAAATGGTATTTTAAAATAATTGCTGGTTTATATTTTTATATACTCAGACTTTCTTTGAAACTGATAATACATCTAACAGCTGTCCCTATGTTTCTAAATTCTTGTCCTCTGTTTGTTTTGCTTAAAACTGTAAACATCCTGCTTTATGAAAATGTACTCCGTCTCCTGTCACTCTTTCATGTAGCATATGTGTCCAGTCTTGTCCTTCTCTTGTAATGCCACATAATCATTTTACCACCTCTTTCTTGATGCAGTTTGTGCTGACATACGAATGGGAGATTCCTGTTTTGTCAAGTTGGAAGCAAGGGTATTTTTCTTCTCATGTTAGCTTGTGCTGCTCTTTAATGGTTGGGATTGTATATGGTTTCTCTTTAGTGTATTGTATAGGTTTTCAAAGTGTCTTGAGGAAACTGAGGGGGCTGTAGATATAGTGATGCTTGACAGGTTAAGTATTTTGTCTGTTATTGTTTTCATTGCCTGAAAGAATTAATTGGCAGCTCTAACACAGTGTTGTAAACCTGTTTGTTAAGTGCAAATCTTTAAAATGTATCTCAATTTCAAGCCTTGAGCTAGAAGCTCAACTAGCAGAGGGGTTGTCCAGCACGCTGTGTTCCCAGGACTGATGGCACTATATCAAAGATTGAATGAGTGTCAGCTTTGACATGGACTGAACTACAGTTAATTCATAGTTCTGTGGCTGTTTTGAAGTAGTTTTGATTTCCAAAGTGACTATTTCTCAATCAGTTGCTATAGGTAAGAGTTGTCCTTCAGAGAGGATGCAGTATTAAAATGTACTTACATGAATATCTTCTTGAAATAAAGCTGTTCCCCCCGCCCCCCCCCCCCCATGTACTAACTACAGGTTTTTTTACCGGATAGAAAATAAAATCACAATATAGCTGTTAGTTTCAGATTCCAGTGTCATTCTGTAACTTTGTTTATAGTAGTATACCTCCTTCTGTTAGTGGTTTCTTCGTTCCTTGACCTAATCTAGATATGCTAATGGAAAGGCAGTACAGTCACAGATAGCAGAAAGTGAGGTGAACTGATACAATGGTGTGAACTCTTTCTCTAGTTCTTAACCCATGTTAGTTCAAGTCATCAGTTCTACTAGTATGCTGAATTCTCTTTGGCTTAGCTAACACAGTTGTGGAAGAAAATTTCTAAGATAGGGAAGTGCTGAGGTCTTTGGGGTTTTTTTGGTTTTGTTTTAAGTAGCCAGTACTAAACAGATTATAAGGCACTCTGAACTTGAGTATCTTGTGTGACAATATTAAATTTATCCATGATAAAGCCTTGATGAATATCAGTTGGGAATAGAGCATGGGTTTTTCATCAGAAAATATTAATGCATTTGAAATGAGTATGTTCCCGTATGTTTGTGTGTGTTTGTTTTCAATTATACTATTCTAAGGAAAGTTTCCTTAGATTCAGGTTGGAATTTCAGAAGGAAGAAGACACAAAACAGCTAAAAGCCTTTTTGTTAAGGTATTTAATTTGTGTGCAGGATCTTAGGGTTGTGTCTCTTTTCGGCTTATTCTTCCCATGTTCATTTTCTGTTTTCAGACTTGAAAGACCTTGAGTTTTGTTCTGATTAAAAAAATAGAAAATTTGTGAAGACTCAAGGACTTTCAGGAAGGGAGAAGTCTTTCTCATTCATCATTGAGTTTGATCTTAGGAGCAATCCAGTAAAAACTTGGTTCCTATCAGTTATCTGAAATTAATATTACAGGGGAAGGTCCCATTCTACTGATGTTGGGTTATTTTTAAACTGCCTTGAGCTATTAAATGATTTAGATTTTACTCTCTCATAGGGTTCCTTGGACCAGTTGCAGGCTACTTAGCATGGCCTTCTTTGGGAGTCAGTAGTGTGCTATAAATCACTTAACTTCTTAATTCTAATCTTCCATCACAATATCATAGTGCAGGAGTTTGCTGTCACTATGATGCTGAAGGATAGGTCCATAAAGGGCACATCTGTTCCGTCTGGCAGTTGGGGGAAATATAATGGTGTACACATTAAGTAGTGCATAATGCACTTCTTCTTTTTCAGCTCAAGAAAACAAGGAAAAAGCTTGTGTTTATATCGCATGATCTGGGTTATTCATTTAAAAGTTTCTGGGTGTGTCGGAGAGAACATTTTGTCCAACCACCTTGACTTGCTTGTCGTTGCCTGTGTCTTGAGTCTAATTAGGTAGGTGCATGTTTCGCCCTGAATAATTTTGCCTGCTAATGCACAGCATAGTGAATTTAGTGAATTTACTTTAATGGTAGATAAGAGAGGGCATTCTGGTTTGATGGATGAAATGGAAAAGTAGGACTAGTTTTCTAATAATAGCAGCAGCACTTCTTCCCAGCTTTGGTCCCATTGAAATAAGGGTAGTGAGTGGATATCCTTCCAGAAGTGGTTTCACCTTAGTAAAAAGTGTAAATTGTGCTTGGCAGCAGCCCTACTGAACCGAAGGGAATTTGTGACATTCTGAATAAAGGAGATCTTGTAAGTTCAAAGTTAGGAATTAAGAGATTCTTTTGATAGCCTTAAATAGAGGAAAAAACTGAAATATGAATCTCATAAGTGTGAGTTATCGACACAGTGATTTTATGTTTATTTTGGAGGAAGAACAACCATTGCAATGGAAGCTGGTATTACTGCTCAGACTAAAGTTTGGTTTGACATAGTGGGCCTCTGAAGCTTACAAGGAAAAATATATGCTATAACAAAATAAAACCGCAAAGCAAAACCTTTAAGGGTCAGATTCTCTGTTAACAGCATGCTTTTCTGTGGGTTGTTGTTCTTTGCTTCCCAACATTTTTTAAAAGCAAGGAGGGCTTTCAGGTAGAGCTGACCAAAGTATTTCATTTTACAAGAGTGGATGAATTCTTTTTTTTTTTTTTTTCTTTTAAGTGTATTATTATTTCAACATAAAAACTCAGAATGAATAAAAGAGGAGTAAGAGTTGCTAATATATAGGCCTGCAAGGGTTGATTGAATTGGGAGGCTAAATGTAAACTCACTCATTAGATTTTGGTTTTGTTTCTGCAGTCTGAGAATCTGTTGGGCTGAACAGAAAAACAAAAGAGAAACCTTTCTGTAGCTGTTCTCAGACAAGCTTCCGTTAATCAAACAAGCAATTTGGTCTGGAGATAATGATGCATGATGATTTGTTTGCTCTGTGTGCAGCAGTGGAGACCAGTGGAGGTTTCCAGGGTGACCATCCTTACAGCTGGACATGGCTGGTCCATTGCACTGGTAAGGAGTGGCTGGGGTTTGGCGGAGGCTCTGCCGTGCCAGCGCTGGAGCTGGGTTTGCTGGTAGCCAAGTCTCAGAGATGCTGTTGTAACCTAAATTCAGAGAGGGCCTCGGGTGCAATTTGGTACATTTTCCTCTTAGTCTGAGTTGGGCTCCGTCCCATCAGCTGCACTGAGACCTGTGAGGAAGATGCGAACTTCAGAGCATCTCTGCTGGCTGGGGTCAAAGAGCAGCTTAGCCCAGTGTTGTTTCCCCGTGGCAGATGTGTAGGGAAGACTACGTGAGCAGTGCAAGCGTGTGGCGGTTTTTCCAGCTGTGTGCAGTTCGTGAGCTTCTTGAATCAAGCAGTATCTTTGTTCTGTAGGTTCTGGATTTTTCTTTTATGAATTTGACTAACTGCTTTTAGAGACCTGTAAACATTTGGTACCTGCTCTGTTCTGTGACGACAACTTCCATAGTTTAACTGTGTTACGAAGTAGCACTTTCCTCTCGGCAGATACAGAGACAGAAAAGGAAGGTGTCCAGAGGGAGGAAAACACAGGATCGAAGTCATAAACATTTAAATCATGTATCATACACTCCTTTAAACATTTTTTTAAAGGATTCTGTCTGTCACAGTGAATGTTTCAGAGATGTGAATATATACATTGTCATTTTTCTCCCTGAATTCCAGAGTAATTTTTCAGCCTCTGATTTGCTAGAAATAAGAGCACTGGCATAATGAAAAAACAGTTCTCCTACTTAAAATGTGCTGTTGGGCTTTTTAAAGCAATTTTTGTTCTTAATTTCATAGTAAGTTGAATGTTGTAAAACTTGCATCAAACGTTGTTATAAATACAAGTCTTTTAGAACAAAGATTTGGACACTAACTGTAACATTATTGAGAAAGAATTTTGGAGAAACTCTCTTACTACCCAGATTAGATTAATGAGGTTTGCTGACGGTGCTTGAGGTTCAGAGTGAAGAAATAGTCTGGGTAGCAAGGTAATTTGATTCCATTGCCACATGCATGCTGAAGTTTACAAAATGCAAGCTAAGCAGAATACTTGTTTCATCCTACTTCTGTGGCTCTATTAACTAAAATGAATTGTGGCTTATCTTAACCAAGAGAAGGTGGAAATGATTAGATAAAGATGCTATATTTCTGAAGGGCCCTGCTTGCTGGAAATGGCGTGTACTTTGCAAATCTCTTATTGTAGCGTGCTACTGCTTCTTTTTATGTCCATTCAATCCAAATTTCCTCTTTCCACCAGTAAAGTACAACAGTAGATCTTACACATCAGGTGGTAAGTGTAGGTCACTTTCAACTGTTACAAAGATGTGCAGGTGACTACTTCAGCACCAGATTTTGATGTTTTTAAAGCAGTTTGCATAGAAACTGTTTTAAAGCACTTGGGGTTTTTTTACCTCTCTTCTACCAGTAACATTATATTAAAGAGGAAGGGAGAATCTTTCACCACATCCTTGCTGTGGCATGGAGGCTACGTGTGACAGCATATGAAAGTATTTGTTGTTGAAACTTTTGCTAATGGGGAGGTACTTGATTGCCCTACTGCAAAATGAGGCTAACCTGAAACAATTTTGAAACTTTGACTCAAAGTCTGTGTTCTCACAGCTAATATGACTGTAACTGACTTAATTGGTACTACTCTGGGATTTACTTTACTGGCATTTGAACTTAAAGTGCAAGAAATGTATAAATAATTTATGCAGGACAGTTGGTGTGTGTTGGTTTAATCACTGCACAGCTAGAATTTGATTGCTTTCGAAAGTCTCTTGGGATCCTTCAGACATGAAAAGGGATACTAGAAAACAACTTGGTAAGCACCACTTAATATTGATTTTCTTCAACAGCAAGTCTTTCACTTCATAGCTGTTCCTCACACTTAATAGCCACCTAGTTATACTGAGAAGGACCACGTATAACAACATTGTAAAGAAAAAAATTAAAACGCCTTTTCAAAATGTTGATATTAGTTGTTCCTAGTTTTGCTGGGAGTTTTTTTGTTTGTTCGTTTATTTTTCCTTCTTAAATCCTGGTGAGCTTTGCTTGAGTTGAGTTTGTTCTCTGTGTGTGCTGAAATTACATTGCTGATTTGTAAAATGCTGTAGTTTCTCAAGTGGCCTATGTAAAATAAACTTTCTGTATGCCAGCAGTCTAGCAGCAGAATATTATTGTTGTAGAATGTGCTGGAGAAGAACATTCATTTTAGCCTTAAGAACTAATTGTTTAGGTATACCCTTGGGCAGCCAGCCACAACTGAATAAATGAATCTGTTGGAAAGGCCTGGTAATGAAGCTTTTACTTGTGAATTCAGTAGCTTTAAAAATTGTCTTACAGTGCAGTCTTTAAAGATCTAATTACTTATTTCCTCATTTAAACAAAACTCATAAAACTGTCTGAGAGTTATCTGATGTTTCTGTGGGTCATATTAGTGAGTAAATAGGCTACAATATGACACTAGAAAAAATACTAAGGCTGATATTTCACTGCTGGGGGAAATCCCATAATATTTTCAGTGAATGCAAGAGGTTATTAAAAAGCCAGCGCTTGATCAAATTATGAAGGGTTAAAATTGTGATAGCAGATGACTGGACTTGATTACGAAGGAGAGCTTTTTGTTCTAAGCCCTAGGTAGAGTCAGGACATAGAGGAAAAACTTTCAAAAGCCAAAATAACTGAAATAGCTACTTGCTTTCTGAAAAGTGTTTAGAAACTTTAGCATAACTTTTTGCTATTTGTGAGTGGCAAGACCCAATCTTTATTTTGCTATGATTAAGGTAGGCAGTAATGGTAGCTGTCATCCCAGGAGCGGTTCAAAATGCATTATGCCTGAGAGGAACAACTTACTTTCTCTTAAGAAAATAAGGAATTCTTACTATTTTATTTGCAAAAAGAGACACAGTTCTGGGAATGTTTTGACCAGCAATCATGCTCAGTTTGTCTGATGAATTTTGTCCATTTCTGCTAGTGTTTTATGCTGTGTTCTCATACATCTCCTTCATCAGTAGATTATAAACTACAGCCCAGGAAATATTTCTCTTGCACTTGGGCAGTTCCTGATAAGGCAAGAATGGGGATCTAATGTCTTGTGATATTTTTGGGCACCCTTAGAAATGTTTACTGCTAATAAGTTTGAAAACCTGTAACATTATTTCAGAAGAATTAGCGTATCATTAATTACTGGCTTAATAACAAGCAATAGGCTGTAGAAACATAAACCTTCAAAATTTCATTTGTTCGCTCTAAATCTACAACTATGGTAATTAAAGTTAGGGAATCGTTCCAAGAGCAGCAGAGCTGGCCTAGCCACAAGGCAAAGTTTGGCTTGCCCCCCTCAGTCCCCGACTTGCAGTGATGTGGTCTTGCTCCTGGCTCTTCTGTCCTGACTCTTGTTCGAACTGTTGTTGAGCTGCCTCCTCACTTTGTGAGCTGAACAGGAAACTCTCTCTTTTCTTTCTCTGCTGGGTTTGTTTCTGTTAGTTTAGTGAACTGAATCAGCTCAGGAGGGATCTGGTGCACTTCCATGCGCAAAATAAATGTGCTGGCGATGTGGGGCAGGGGACAGGAGCTTGTTCTTTGGGGAACTGTGAACTGTTATACTGGCTTATCCCATCTTTTGGAACTATGCTTTTAGTAAAAACCCCATCAGGAACTCTCTGAATAGTTATTTTTTCCTAGGAAGATAGGACTGAGATTAAGACAAATCACTAATCTTTCAACATTAAGATTTGGAGTTTAACAGCTTTATTGTCTCTTAAATCTTAAGTCTGTGGGACCAGATTCTGTTTTTCTTTCACTGGTGCAAATCTACCTTAATTCACTGAAAGTCAGTCTAGCATGAGGCTGGAAATAAAAGGTTCAGATGTATAATAAGACTCGGTTGAAGAAATCCAGTGAGACTTAAACTGAGATGAATAAGCATGTGGGAAGCAGCTATAGTCAAAGAGACAAACATGCTGCATTTTAAGAAATATAAACAAGTGGGAGGGTAGTAATAAAGGGCTTGCACAGAGTAAGCCAATAGCCTACAACTGAGTGCCCAACAGTAGCCAACTGGGGAGGTGAAGCCCTTGTCCCATTCTGTTACTTGCTTAAAGGAAGCAAGAAAAACTGGTCTAGGACTTCTGAAAGGCAAGGCAGTGGCTGCGGTGGCATTGTGAATAACCCTGTTCAGAACTTCCTGCTTTTCCTGACACCTAAAACAAACAAACAAACAAAAAAACCCAAAAACAAAAAAACCTACTCTGAGTAGACTTACTGATGTTCTTTTATGAACACTTTGTTTTTCTCTTCTGATGGAAATGTCTGTTTGTCCATTATCCATCAATGTTTTGATTGGTTATTGTACAAATTTTTATTCCAGAAAATCTCCTGAATTGGTAGGGGGCAGTTCATGATATTTCTGTCTCTTCTGAAATGCAAACTGGGGAGTTCATGTAAATGCATCTGTTCCACATTTTAAAAAAGTGGCTATTTTCTTTTTTTAAAGAATGTACTGGCTAGTATGTTATTAACTAATAATGAGACAAATGGACTAGTGGCTTGTACTTGCTCTGTTAGCGTGTTTGCTTTCCCTTGTCTCTACTAGAGCTGAAAAATAAGTTCTGCAATGTTCTGAAACAATGTGGACGTTGGATCTAACCAAGACAAGCCCAGCCTGTCTGGAGCAGGACATATAGACCCCGAAAGAACGTCTGGGCAAGCATATATGCTAATGTGAAATGTCTCGTGTGATCACATTGCATTTCAGGGTCAGGAGCTTTGGTGGACAGCTTCCTTTTTCTTTCTATCCAGTGCAAAATATCCTCTTCAGGTTGGGTGTGGACCAGAAGTCAAGGGAGCTGATGTCAAGGAGTTTGGCATCATTCTGTTGCTTTTGCTCTGACCTTGCTTGGAGGGTCATAGGCCTGCCTTAGAGCAATCAGAGGTATTGGGAAATGTGAAGGCTGGGACAGTGTCTTACTGTTATTCTAGCATAAACCACTAGGTATAACCATTTTATTTGGTTTCAGACAACTGCTGCTGCTGTATTTCTAGGAAAAGTTACTTACCAGTTCTACTTGTTCTGTTATTCCTAATAAAACGAGAACATGCACTGAAATTAATGCTTGTTAAACATGGTAAGTTTGATGTGTGTTTCTCCTCGACACCCCCCCCGCCCTTTAAAGTTTGTTTTAAATCTTGCAGCATCTCCGGGAGTCTGCTGTGTGTCCAAAGACAAAATGGTGTAATGCCTAGAGAGAGCTTCAAGTTCCTGGGCTGATCAGGATCTTGAAGGAAAAAGTTACAAGATTCTGAGTAATACTCTTTGGTTATTGGTTTTTTTGTGGAGCGTGTGTGTGTGGGGGGGGAAGTGTCAGTTTTTGTGTTAACAAAGTATAAGCATTTTGTTGATTATCAGGATAAACAAATATGTTTCTCTTATCTAGCACAAGAATTTGGGAAAACAAATGTACATTATTTTATTGTAGATGGATATATTTATATGTACTTTTAAAAGGATCTGTTCATGTTATATGTTGAAGTAATCAGAATTCTTTTCAGTCTGTTCTGATTGATACTGTTTCTGACAAAAAAATATATATTTTTAATTAAAGAAGCCAGGTATTGTGTTCATAGAATCACGGAATTGCTGAGGTAGGAAGGGACCTCTGGAGATCATTTAGTCCAAAGTCCCTGCTCAGTGCAAGGTCAGTTAGTGCAGATTGCTCAGGGCTGTGTGCAATCATATTTTGAATATCTCCAAGGGTGGAGATTCCACAACCTCTCTGGGCAACCTGTTCCAGTGTTTGACCACCATCACAGGAAAAAGCTTTTTCTCATGTTTAATTGGGATCCCTTGTTTCAGTTTGTTCCCATTGCCCCTTGTTCTTTCACAGGGCATCGTGGAGAAGAGTCTGGCTCTGTCTTTTTGACACCCTCCCATCAGATATTTATACACACTGATAAGATCCCCCTGAGCCTTCTCTTCTTGAGGCTGAACAGTTCCAGCTTTCTCATCATATGAAAGATGCTCCAGTCCCTTCATTATCATTATCTTAGTGGCCCTTTGCTGGACTCACTCCAGTGGCTCCATGTCTGTCTTGTACTGGGGAGCCCAGCACTGGACCCAGCAGTCCAGATGTGGCCTCACCAGGGCTGAGTAGAGGGAGAAGATCACCTCCCTCAGCCTGCTGGCAACGCTCTGCCTAACGCACCCCAGGATACCATTGGCCTTCTTGGCCACAAGGGCACCTTGCTGGCTCATGGTTAACTCATAGTCCATCAGGACCCCCAAGTCCCTTTCTACAAAGCTGCTTTCCAGCCGGTTGGCCCCCAGCCCGTTTGGGTGCATGGGGTTATTCCTCCCCTGGTGCAAGACTCTGCATTTGCGTTGCTGAGCTTCCAGAGGTTCCTGTTTGTCCATTTCTCCATCCCCTTGAGGTTTCTGTGAATGGCAGCACAGCTATCTGGTGCATCCACCACTCCCCCCAGTTTTGTAATATCTACGAACATGCTGAAGGTGCACTCTATCACTGCCCTCATTAACAAAGATATCAAACTATATTGGCCTCCAGCTGAAATCTTATTTTATCTCTTCAGATTAGAATTCAGTTCTGTCACTGGCCAAGTTCCTGGCACTATCTCTTCTTACCCCACCCGTTTTTAATGGCTGTTGTCTTAAGTGGGGTTTAAAATTAGACAAAGTAAACTTCAGTATAGGAAAAGGTTGGAATACAGAGATGTCATCAGACCATTCATGGGGACAGCTGAGTTCTGTGTAATTTCCTCGGAGGATAGGATACTTTATGAACAGTGGTAAACAGGTATAAAACCACTCACTCCAGAATGAGAGAACCCTTTCACAATGTTTGAGTCACACCAATTGGAGAGCTGCTTTTAATTATTTAGCCTGTTCATATGATTAGTGGAGAAGTCTTCCTCTTAAACTACAGAATTTATGTATTGTTTTAAACCTGTACAGTATACCCTCATTCTTGAGCATCTTAATAAAGAGTGCTCTAGTAGCGCACAAAACCTGTAAATATCTCATGACATAGAATAATTGTCTTAAAGGTATCCCCTGAGTGGGATCCCACTCACTAAGTCAGGAGGGGGAGGATCCTGCAGTGTTACCTTCCACTCAGCCTGCTGACAGCCTGAGCAGAGCCTGCAAAGGTAGGATCTTACTTGTGCCGGGGATCAGGTGATGACTTCATTGTCTCCTGGTTGCTGCTCAAGTGAACATTTGCCACGTTATACAAAGAATAGCCAGACTTATGATCTTCCAGTCACTTCTTTTTAACAGTGTGCACTTTTCCCTTCTCCTAGACCATTTGTATTATTAAACAAACATCAATTATAGGCCTACGCTTTAAGAAATTTTGGCAGAGATCTTTTGTGCGAGTCAGGAGAAAAGCAGTTTGGTAAGTGCACCTCTGTTCTGGTTAAATTTTTTGATTTACCTCAAGTCTAACTCAGCATCCTTCCCTCATCCTGATTCCTGCAGAGTTAATAGCAGGAGAGGGTCCACTGAAAAAGGGATGGAAAAAAAAAATCTGACCTTGGCAATGTGTTGCATTTGTCAGTTGTCATATAGATAATTAGTATCGCACTGGTACAGTTACATGTTTTAAGCTATCACCATTCTGTTGACATTTATCTATTGCCGTCTATCTCAATGACACATGGCATGGAGACATGATAAAAAGATTTAAATTATATCTTGAGCTCATAGAAATAAGAGAGGTCATTTCTGGTACAATAAAAATATCTTCTGACATGCTGTATTTATACTAACATTTCTTTATATTTCATTTATGCATAGAAATGGATTGAAGTCGTCTTGTCTGAACTTCCTGTGTAAATTTTGCTTGCTTGTTTATCAGTTACGGTAAGACAAGTCACTGGCAGTACATCCCATCTGTAACTGGGCTTCAAGGACTTGTGCACTTTTCATTAAACTGCATATAAGTCTGACTTGTGGGTGACAGAAAATGAAAGGTGAATTGAAATGGCTAAGGAGTTTTGGGAACATACTTTCTGCTGAATCATTTCCCAAATAAGTTCTGCAGTTTCTTCAAGTGAAAAATTAACAAGTTACCATGCTTGGCATTTTAACAATGCATAGTAAGGTGGGCCCATCTGGGGGTTTGGCATTTTTCCCTTCTCCTGGTTTTCTCATGTTCTGGCATTTAAAGCAGCAAGGAAATAAATGGCATAAGACTTATTTAATACATATGTCATTGTTTAGTTTTTTATAGCAGGATGGCTCCATCTGAAACTGTCATTTTTGTGTAACATACAGGTATTTGAGAGCTTCACATAAACTTTGTGTCTGGGGTTTGTAGGATTTGAACATGAATTGAAAAATGCCTCTTCAGTAAACCTGCTTCTGTATTAAACCATGTATGCAAAAGCTTGACTCCTAACTGCAACATGTTGCGCTGACTTCCGTATGTACTGGTATGAGTGTGCAGGGGTGGTGGTGTGTTTTTTAACATTACTGTACAGTACAGCAGAAGCTGATTAGTGATTTGGTCAATGCAGATTGGATCAATATATCTTTTGTTTTCCATCTATGGTTTTTCTTTTTCTTCCTTCCTGTTTTTTTGTCTGAAAAAATCCTTAATTTTGTTTCCTTCCATTCTACTATTTCCATCCTTCTCCCAGTTACTCTTGTCTGATAAACCAAATGCTGTTTTGCAGGAATGATACTCTCCTCAGCTTGCAGTGGAGTTGGAGAGAGAGGAGATAGACTTCAGTCTGTTAAGTGGGCCTTCCATTTAAAGTTTCTTTTAAAATTTATTTTTTTTATTTGCTTCTCTCCTTTTTTCTGCAATTCTCTTAAAGTTTTTCTTCCCTCTTGTTTTGTTGTCATTTGTTTGTTCTTTCCCTTTTGATTTTACCTACTGCATTTCTCTATTTTATTATTTATCACATAATCCCTTTAGTAGTATGGCAGGTGGTCTGCAGGAAGTCAACTGATACCAAATGACTCAGTAATTTCAAAATATTTTCTAGATATACAAGAATTATTATAAGAAAATCATTCTGACCATGGTTATAGGTAGTTTTGAAAGAGTGGGAGAAACAAACAGATACAAATAAGACATGACTTATAAGAGAGGAATCTCAACTACATGCAAAGAACATCTTCAGTAACCGTATTTGGGGAGTTGGGACTGGAAATTTTAGCCAGGGAAAGAGAGAACATGTCAAAGATAACTTTTCAGTTGTGGGGGGAGGATGGAAGGGAATAAGGGCATAGCTCACTGCCTTGTGCCTGGAGCTACTGTTATAAGCAAAGTGGGGAAAATACTTCCTTCCTTTTAGAGTCCTAGCCTTGGGCTGGTATTGCTAAGCTTTTTGCTACCTCTTCAGTCTCTCTGCTATGAAAAACAAACAAACAAACAAACCCAGCTGCCATTATAGGAGAGGCTGGTAGTTAAGTATCTTTTCCCTTGCAAAGGATTTTGTTCCCATAATGGCTAAGAAAAAGAGCAGAATGTGGAAGCAGTTTTTCATTTTGATGATTCATGTGAACACTTATGATGTTTTTGCAAGTTGCATTTAGTCAGGTATCGCAACACCTCAAAAAAAAAAAAACCAACCAAACACCTCAATATCAACTCTCAACTGTATTTTGTCTGAAGTGATTTGGTTCTTTGGCAAAGTGCTCTACAGAACTAGGATATTGGTACTCTGATTGAAATGAAACAATTGGAGGACTCGGGTGTGGAGATGTCAAGAAGAAATGTATGAGTTTGGGACTTTTCTTTGCCTGCTGACTCTCTTGGCCTTTTGGACTCTGAACCACTAAGCATAAAGTTTTTGGAGCTCCTCGTGTTCAAGGACCTATTTGAACCTACCTTGATATGTCAATACGTCAAGGGAAAAAAACAAACAAGCTACAGCTTTGTCAACTTCAAGTCTGTATTAATTAATGTTTTGTTATACCGTGTGGAAGCCCTGGATTTGATTCTTCTTTCAGGATTTTTTGCTCTCTTGGCGCTCAGTCCTACAAAGTGCTGAGTTGGCCCTTGTCCAGTAAGGCACTTAAGCATGTTGACCTTTGAAAGCATGAATGCTCCACATCAGTTTGACCGTGTTAAGCATGTGGTGTCCTTTTCTTTGTTGGCTTGCCAGGATGCAGGGCTTTGAAGCAGTTAAGGTTAGAAGGTGTTACTTTTTGCAAAAATCCCTTGAAAAATTGGCTTTTAAGGGGATGCCTAGGAAAGACAGCAGTAACAACTAATAATAAAAATGAACCTTTTATAGTTTTTCTTTTCCACTTTAAGAAAAGGGAAGTAGTTCGGCATTAAACTAAACAGGACACATCTCACTTGGTGAAACCAAGCATCGTATTGGAATAATGTATGAGCAAGTAACATAATGCGCCACAGGATTCTTGACTATGCTAACAGTAAAAACACTGATGTAAGATATTCTATTTGTGCAGTCATTGATACTTCGGTGTTAACAAAGCACCCTTAAGATAGTGACTGTAGCGCTGGAAACTAGATGTGCGACTATCACCTTTAATGTCAATTATGTCCTTGACAACTAGACTACTTGCTGTACTTAATATTGAAATTGCTGTAGAGTTGCCATTCAGTTCCTGTACATTCTTTAGCCTGCCTTTCAGATTTAATTTAGCTAGAGAAATGGCGTGTTCCAACTTCTTATTCTCAGGGCACTTTGAGTTGCCCGAATGTGCTGTAGTTAGCACATGTGTGTGCGTGCATGCAAACACAGCTGTGGTGCAGAGGGCCACCTAGTTATGCATTGCAGACTTAAGTTTGGCTTGCTGATGTGAAACAGGTTTTAGTCATCCAAAAATTAAAATCAGGAGTTTTAAGCTATCTAGCTTAATTTATCTGGGCATGATAGGTATATTTGCAGTCTGGATGCAGAATCTGTTATAGTGGATTGGATTTTGTTGTGATCACAGAGTGAAAAAAAGATTTTGATATGAGTCATCTTTTTTCTGATAAAGTGTATTGTTGTAAAGTCATCTTTTGAAGGTAAATGGCACCTAATTTTCATACTCTGCTTTTCTTCCCAACCTGCTACTTTATGTACTGGTTAATGGTATTCAAGCAGTTGTGTCTTTGATCACTGAAAAAGCCTGAAAGAAGTCTTGCTTATTGCACAGTATCTTTCATCACTGGTTATATATTTTCATCATTTTGAACTGTGCAAGATTTTTGTAATCCATATTAAACACGTGTGTAAAGCCAACTCTCAATTATCTGTGGCCAGATTATCTAGACTGTGAGCTATCCATGCGGTAGATGCAAAAATAGTTTAGATATGTTGGAGTTGGCACAGTGTGGAACAGTACTACAGAAAATGCAGCTGTGGTGTTTCCAAAGTAAATTTGTCTCTAGAAATGGTACAACCACTTTTGCATGGCACACAACCAAAATTAATAAATGCTTGCTGGCTCTGTACAGAGCCACCTTGGATATGTGTTCCTGGAATAGGAAGCAGTGGGAGGCTCGGTACAGAGACAGCCCTTCTGCATGAAGTTCTCCCAACTTCATCTGTGGCCATTAGATCTTGTTCTGTTGGATGTGAACTGATTTCCTGTAAAGCTACTCTATCATACTTGCTTAATACTTGGTTTTGGGAAGGTTCTTTGTGGCAGGGTATAGCTCTGTGCAAAAGCATGGACTTGGTTTTGGAATGGTACTGCAGCTGGTCTGTAAAGCTTCTTGTTGGAGCAAAGTGCTTTGTGTCGCTGTGGTATTTCAGTGGTTCTGCTGGAGACGGCTTGGATCCAATGTCGGGGTACTGAGCCAAATCTACTAAAGCTAACCCAGCATTCCTGTGGGCTACTGTTACTTTTTTGGGGTTCATCTACTCACTGTTGACCTGAAATTAAAAGAAAAATTTTGTGTTTAGTATTAATCGAAGTTATGTAGCAGGACTTATTTTTCTAGTGCTTTCAGTTATAAGCTTGAAGGACAGAAGTTGCAGAAGGAAATTCAACCTAAATGCAATTTAATGTTAACTCTCCTAATTGCTTAGTGTTTCTTATCAAGAACTGTCAAAGGCTTATCTTGGCCACCATAGCTGGATGCTCAATAGTCATAGAAACATTTCAAGTATTGCTGCACGTTTTAAATGATTCCAGTGAATCCAGTGATTTCATTTCCTTTGGAGTTGTGCAGATATCCCCACTGGCTGCATTGTGAATGTCCTTTAGTATGTTGGATACTTGAAGGTGACTTCCTGTCTCTAGTTTGCACTTTATCAGCAAGGTGATGTGTAACGTGTAAATGTGATTGATACCTCTGCCTGGAATTTGGAGGCCTTGAGTAATTTTATACTTTGCTTCTACCTAGTCTACTAGTTGATTGCCTCCCCCGGTCTGAACTGATAAATTTCAACAGTCCTATTGACCGTATTAGTTTTTCATAGACTAAATATTTTTCCAAAACCAGTAGACATTCTGTTAAACTCATGGTTTTATGTGGATTACCAGTATCTTATAGAGACCACATGTGATAGGCTCATTGCTTAAATACTTTTGAAAGATGGACTGCTTTCCTAAGCAGTCACCTTTTGGGACGTTTTTTCACCACAGCTGTGCTCTACAATACCGATATTTGAGGTAACTGAGCCACACTTCTCTAGTCTGAATATTAGGATGTTCATTGTTTGTATAGTCATGGCTAAGAAGGGCTTTTTATGGATGCTTTTGTCTTTCTGTAGTTGTACTGTGTATAACTTTGATAACTGTGTTTTGATCCAACATTAAATTTCTGTACTACTGTTTTAGAGGAATGGACAGAAAAGAGAGTTAAAGATATCCAATTCATGCATTGTTCCAACAACACAGAACTGTCAGCCTTTCTTCTTTTTTTTTTTTTTTTAATTCCTCTTACTTCAAATCTTTCTCTCCCCTTGATACTTTTTGTCTGATTGTGGCAACCTTGCAAATCAAGTTGCTGCAATAAATCTAGAATAGCAAGAAGTGTGGCTAAAATTATTAAACAGTAATGCTAACATTTTCGTTATTGTTGGAAGCTATAGTAGTTAATACCCAATGCCAAATGCACTGTTTTGAGAAGAGTATAGAATTGTCAGGAAGTGGGAAAAAATTGTAATCAGTATCTGACTCTATTTTAGAAGTAGTCTTCAGTAGGAGAGGGTCTTTCAGATGACAAGTGGAGTGAAGCTAACTGTCAACAGTGAGTTTCAAGATGATGATTTTATTGTAATCATCTTCTGAAAATAATAAAATGAAAAAATCTTCTGTACATCCTCTGGCAAAATGGAAGTCTCCATATTACTTCAGTGTGGTGTCTTTGACTGTTTTTTCTCAGAAATAAGACTCAACCAGTGAATGGAGGGAAAGATCAAGACTACACAGATGAAGCATCCAGGGAGGACTTCTTGCACGTGACAGTTAGGTATGCAACATCGCCCATTGTTTGAATTGGTTAAAAACAGCAAACTATGTGAGTGGTATTGTTTTACAGTATAGAATATATTCCAAGGATCTCAACTACTTAGTAGAGAGTACAAGGTAACTTTTTTTTTGTTGGTGGTTCCCATGAGGCCACTTCCTAAAACTGCTTTCAAACCATGCTGCTGTTCTCCATACTTTTCTGAAATTCTACTTCGTATATGAATTCTTAATGCAGAGGAGCAAGTCAGTTTCTTGAATAATTCTTACTTAAATTCACTTGCTTAAAAAAAAAGCAAACTCTTGTTATTTAAGCAGTAGGCTTGTTGGAGAGTAGCATGGCCCAAACACTGCAGTATTTTGAAAAGCTGGTCTGTCAAGATCAGTTTCTACATAAGTTTCTGTTATGGTAATCTATTGTGTTTGAGGTTGGGCTTGATTGCTTGCTAGTACTATAAAAATGTCTTTAGGTAAGACTTACTCACTGGCATTTCCTTGCAAGTGAGTAATAATACAAGCATGGAGTAGAAAAGAGTATATGCCAGATTTATTCTCCATAAAAACTTAGCAAAGAAGTTATTTAAAACTTTCTCTTGCATTTAAATTCTGCAGAGCATGCCTATGAGGAATTAAAAAGGTTGGAGAGAACAGGGGTTCATTAGAGTTGAACTGGATTAGTTTTATGCCTTGACCTTTGTGGTATGGGTCTTGGGTTTCCTCTTGGTTGTTTTGAGTGCAAAGCGAGATGTGAAAACGTGATCTGTGTCCAACAAAAGGAGGGGCTACAGCTGCCAAAAGTTAGGAAGAAATCCATCTTGTCCTCTACTGGCCACAAGAGCTGACCTGAGCTGTCCCTTGCTCTTACTGTCCTGTCATTGATTCTGCCATTGCACACGATAAGAGGAAAATACCCTGAATGCAGGAAGTGCTTGAGGGATCCAAGTGGCTTTGACTTGAATTGAGGATAGCGATTTACACAAACTGCTCGGATTCCTGCCTTCATCTAGGATTTTGAGTACACAGCAGGCTGTCACCCAGAATACTGTATGTTCTCTCCTAAGCGTAAATATGTTGACAGTTGAGGAACTACAGATTTCTGAGAGTGTGTCATAGTTACTTCTACTGAATATTTCATGTGTACTAGCTCTCATAATCCCACAATGTAGATTACTGTTTTGGGAATGGAAGATGCATGTTAAACAAGTTTAATGATTATCTCAAAAAACTTAATGCAGGAAATAAGTAATAATATCTCAGTTTGTTCTGGCCACAGCAGGTCAGCATTATGTTCCATAAGTGGGGTTATATTTTGTGTTGCCTTTCAGGTGAAAGGGAAATGGTGCATGCTTCTTAAATGAAGTATTTCAGGATGTGCTGTTCTGGTACAGGCTGTTGCCTTCCTCTTTGCTTCTCTGCTTTTTATTTGAGCTACTGGTGCTGTTGTTTTTTCATGGCAATAAATACAGCTGTCTAACATTCAGTTTTTCCAGCACATACTCTGCTCTTAATGAATGTGATCATTTACACAGTGTCACTGTAGTATTGGCATGCTAAATAATTTAGTGGGCTGTGGCAGGTAGATAGCTCTGTGGTGCCTGTGTTGCTATGGTAATACATTTGCTTAATGCAAATATTAGTCATTCTGACCATATGAATCTCAGGGCTTCTGACATTATTAGCTGTATTTGGGAACTAGGAATCTGTGTAGCTGAAAGAAAAGTTGTTCAGGAAATATTAATAGTTTAAAGATTACTTTCTTTTTTTCATAATTCCATTTCCTTTGACTGAGCTACATAATCTATTGATTGTAATGAACAGAGCAGAATATTTCTACCTTTTCTCTATAATAGAGCTGAATTATAACCATGATAAAATATATATGTACGTACATACACATATGTATGTATACAAAACTGTGTTCTGAACTCGTCAGCTGAAGCAGATCCTTAGAAAATTGAGCAGACTGAAATGAAAGGCAGTAGGATCTTGTGGGCCATTAACTTTGCTTTCAGTCACAAAGTTGAGGCAGTTTTAGAAGCACAAGAACTTAAATCAGGCTTGGAAGAAAAATTCCTGGGCGTGCTAGAGGCTTCAGGTACTTCTGAGCAATGCACTTATTCTTAAAAATTGAGTAATCTAGTTCCTTAGTTTGAGAATGGGGCTAAGCATGAAAGACTCTTCCTTCACCTTTATAAGTACCACCAGATATAGAAATTACCAAAAAAAACAGCAATCCCAAAACAAACAAAGAAAACCACTCATCAAACTCATCTGTTAGGAAACTAATGTGAACAATAGGTTAATAATGTTTATATTTCCTACATTTTTACATAGATACTTCTCTAGTCCATTTTTTTAATAGACCATTTCCAGGTGAAAGGAACTATCTTCTAAGAAGTCTTGTCTTGAAGGCCTATTTATTCATGATCATATGAACCACTCTTTCTCTGTAATAAACTGCCAGCATTTTGGAGACAACTGTTAAAAGTAAAAGTAATTAGATCATTCTGTTAATGTATCTATTTGTTTGTTTTTACCTTTTCTAAGTGCAGTATGGCATCACCATTCACCAGTCAATAGTCTACATAAATCTACAGCCTCTCTTCAAACTACAAGTACTGCATAATATTGAGTGTAAACCAATACTATTCATGATATTTTATGTACCATTTTTAAGCCTTTACTTGTTAAACCGCTAAACTGATTATCAGCCTTGAAAGGAAGAGTTGGCTGGAACGTGTTTTGCTATTTCCCCCCACCCCTTTGTTTAGGATTGTCCCAAACATTCATGCCAACCATCAGTAATGGAGGGGATAAAAAGCATAGTAAGAAGTGAACTACAGTTTTAATTATTTGTAGCTCTGCAGAGGTATGGGTTAGAGTAGAAGGGCAGATGATACTGGAGGGTGCTGTGTGCTGAAGTGTAAGAGATCAGTGCTCAGCATCCATCTGTTTGGCCCATTAACTGCTGAAAAAGGAAAAAAGAAAAACGAACCAAAAAACAGTAGTAGCCAAGCACAGACTTCTGAGCTCTCTTATTTCATAAAAGAGTCTTTGCTGGACTTGCATTGGTGTTCTTTATTTTATTTTTCCCATCTCTGAGATGATGAAACTTGCTGTCAGTGCTTGTATGTAAGGTAAATCTTGTTACCGGACAGGAATGCAAACTAGAGTTGTTAGTTGCCTTTCCACAGCACTGTTGCTCACAAATGCTAGTCTGGAATTCAAGTTAACCTAGGAAAATTAATTATTTACCACTTATATTATATCTCTTCCTGACACGGATGCCTGTGGGAATACTGTGCTGCTGTCTCTCTCTTTTTAAAATATAATATGCTTTAGATGCATCTGTTGTTTATAGATACAGGGAAGTATTAAAGCATTTAGATTCAGAATACCTACCAAATATTAGCATAGTTGAAAAAATAACTGGAGCAACTTTTCTGATTATTCTTTTAGTAAACAAACCATACTCATAAAATAGATTGGGAAAAGCCTCATCTAGTGGGGTGTGTTGAACGCAAAAGACTGCAGAGCCCATTTTCTCCTCTGCAGAAATAACCTGTGTAGAGAGTGGAGCTCCTGTGGGATGAGAATGGTAGGATTTTCCCTGAGAGAAAGAGGCTGAAGGTTCTGCACTTCCAAACTCTCAAATATCCATTTTCCAGACAGATTGTTTGAAGGGATCCTCTGAGCACCTGACAAACACTCCTTTCTGATGCCTTTATATTGCTCCTGGTACCTTTAGTGACATTTGGTTTCAGGACGTGCCGCTTGCTGCTGGAACTGCGTGAGAGGCAGAGGAGAGTCTTTTGACATAATTTGCACTATCAGTAGCTGACAGTCTGGTGGTGCTTGTCTGGGTCAGCTGTTTTGTTGCGTTAGAACAATTCTGTGCAGTTCTAAAGGAAAGGTTCCTACGGACAGGAGAAAGGGCCCACCGCTGAGGCGGCCCATTCTCGTGTTTGTGCCTGGCTTGGAACAAACTCTTAAAGTTAGGTCCAAAAGACTCGGTCCAAAGCCTTGCAGATACCAACATCTACCCATGGATTTCTGTAAACAGAGATGCAGCAGAATGCTTTACATAAAACCATATACCTCTCCTTTTGTTTCTTTGCTTGTACTTTGAAATATGGCATGCCTGTATTTTAAAGCTAGGCTGAAGGAAATGGAGTGGATTGTATTACAAGCTGAATGTTTAAAGCAGGTGATAAATTGAAAGGAACAAAAGCACATTCCAAAAAGCAGTTGCATTTAATGTTCCACACATGATTTGCTCAGCTATTTTCTTTTATTGTCATACTCTTAAGTGCCTTTTCACTTTTCCCCACAGAAGAAAAAATTCTGATAGCTCTGCCTTTTTCATGTGCTTAATGAATATTTGCTTTTGAGCACTACCTTACAAATAAGAAGTGAAGTTATCTGTAGTGTTTTTATGTTTCTTATTGTTGTTGTTCTTTTTGTGTGTTTTACTTTGAAAATGTAATGATGGCTGCTGTGCTACGCTTCATGACTCCTACATAGATGAAGCAAGGTCAGGGTTTGCATAGCTGATGCATCAAGATGGGAGCTGGCCTGCTGCTGCTCGTTAATCTTAATTCCTGCGTCTGCCTGAATGCAGAGATTGCTCCAGCCTCCCACCTCCCATCACTGGAAGGTAATGAAGTTATGATCCTCCTCAGAATTGGTCCTGACATCTTTTCTTTTGGGCGCTCATGAGGAGCGTTAGTGCTGCCCTTGTGTTAGGGTGGGTAGTTCCCAGGGGACTGTGCCTCATATGCTGTGCTTTCCAGAAATTCCTCTTGGACTGCACATCTCTGAGTGCTGACATTGGTTACTGTTGATCCCTGGATAGCTGGCACTTAATTACTCCCTGTCTTGCCTTCTTTCCATTGCTGTCACAGTACAACTACATTGTGGAGATTAAAATGGAAAGAATGTTATGGCCCTTGTCCTCTTAGTTGTCCTTAAATATGATGGTTGTCCATTTAAGTGCTCAAGTTACATAGGCGTCACGTAAAAATATATAGGATAGCATAAAGCCTAAAAGATATCTTCGCTATCCTGTTCAGTAAATGGGTGTTTTTAAAATAGCATGTGTAGTTTTGACAGAAGATGGTGAAAAAAGTGAATAAAAACAAACAAAAATGTTATCCAAGCTTGTGGTGGTGCTAATTTTGCCAGTACCTCAGTGCTTTTTTCTGTTAGTTAGGGATTAGAGAGTATATGCCAAGAATAATATGACACATTATAGATATAAAAATACTAGTCATCTAATCCTTACTGTTATTGCAATAAAATAGACAGACACACTGTTGAAATGATAGTAACAAGCGGTGTTTGCCTGCCTGTTGCATTGTTAGGACACAGCTTCGTGCTTTCCAAAGGGTCAGGGAAAAGACGCGGAAAACTAGCTCTTCTCACAGTGTTAGTTCAACAGGTGTTTGTTTCCCAGTGCAGAACACCTAACTTCTGAGCTGCAGTAACACGAAAGGATGTGATTCTAATACGCTACTTGGTTATTATAGTTTAATGCCACTCAGCATTATAATTAGCTTTACTAAACATTAATAAGTGGATTTAATATTCAAACTGTGGTGCTGGAGATAAGTGTGCCAATGAACCTTATCAGCAGAGCAAAATGTAAATTTTAACTTGTTTATCTCATTAGTCTTTAATAAGGCCGTGCTTTGCAAATCATGGCCACATCATCTGCTGATTATATCCTCTGATCTGCTAGGCAAAGTAGTACTCTAATAATAGCCATACATTGCATAAAATCCTCCCTCTGGTGTTCTGGAACACTTAATGTATTTTTTTCTGCATTTAAAGGGACTCGATTGTGCCTCATCTTTTCTGCACAATGACAAAATAATAAAAATGAAGGTAAGATGAGGATTCATTACTTTTTCACTTAAAAACATTTTGTCTGGGAGGAATTTCTGATGGGAGCTATAAGTTTAAGTGTGTTGTCTGCGGATAGTGTGTAGGGACTCTTGAATGTTTTCTGGGCAGTTAAAACAGCCAGACTGTCAACTGAATAATGATGACTTGCTGTTTAATAATAATTAGAGTTTTCCAAAAGTCTGTTGCTCTTATCTTATGGGAAAAAGTGAGTTGAGCGTTTTGCCTTAGGCTCACATAAAGTGAAGAGAATTGGAGTAGAACATAAGTCTCTTGGCTTGAACTCTTGCATGGAGCCATTTACCACTGCGGCTTGTGAGGATGACTGCGTCTCCAGCATGCCATTCGGAGTGAGCAAGAGGGAATCTCACCAGTTTGAGGCAACTGATTTGTTCTGGCAAGTTAAGTTAATGCCTTTTTTTCCCCAAAAAATGCTAATGCAAATCTTGCCCAGGCCCAAAGAATTTTGTTCAATCCATCTAGAAACTTTTAAGCTTTGAAGGTTTTCCAATAAGTGTTTGAGATTTAGTGGTAATAATTGTACACTGTTATCTCTGGGGTCTGAGGCGGCAACAAAACTCAATCGCTTCTACTTGCAAGCTGATTTGATTCAGGTTTGCTTCCATGTAGTCTTTATTTTGGAGATTTCACACTAATCTTCTAAGGTTGATTTCTTTCATGATTACAGCTCTTTCTAGAACAGCTTTAAAATAAATACTTCGACTATCTCCAAAGTGTTCCATTTTTAGTGAATCCATTGTTTAAATGGTTGCTAGAGGTGCGAGATTATTTTTATTTATTTTTCTTGCCATTCTGTGTTAAATTGATACTTAAAACCCTTTATAGTACTCTAAGGGACGTGAGATGGGACAACTGCTGTAGCACTGTATTTTAATAGCAGTGACTACAGCCCTCATGGGTTCACAGAGTCAATTTACAGCTTCTGGTGGTAGGTTTACTATGCTAGTAGGCATCCATCACTGTTCTGTTTTATTTTTTGTATTAATCTTATTGATGGTCGAGTTGGTAGATACACTGTCACAGGGAAAATGCATTTTTTTTCCCATGTCAGAGAAGACTGTGGATCTTGGCTCACAATCCTGCTGAATACCAGGATGTGGAGGCATTGGGGCAACCCTATGTGTCCAGTCTATCAGTTTTGAATTTTCAAATGTTGGCAGCTTCTGGGACAAGTTCCTTCTGATTTGGCTGGCTGATGCGGCATGCATAATTGCAGACTGTTGTGCTACACTTCTGAAGAGAGGTTTTCTAGCATCCTTCGTTAATTTATCACTAACCATATGTTTGTAAAGATTTACTAATAACACCATTTATTCTTGGTTAGTTTTTCAGAGCCTATACCTGATTTTTTTGAAAATTCTCCCATAAAGTTAGTGGAGTGCCTCCCGAGACACACTATGATTCTTGGTGACTCTCAGCACAGGAGATAATGTCCTTCAGCATACAAGCATGCTTGAGAACAACAGGGATATCTGAATGCTGACTAGTGGGGAGATATATTCAGAAACAGTTTTGAAGTGCTTGTTGTTGGAGTGCCTGTGGCATGAATTACAATGCAACTAAAATAGTGCCTGTGAGGAGAGATAGCCTTGAAGAAAAGATAAAAACAGAATCGAATGTGGAAGAATGTAAAATGGAAAGAATATAGAGATACATATGTGGTGACAGCAGAAACTTCATGTTTAGTTTCAGCAGCAGGACAACTGGTGAACTAATAGTTTTGCATGTGCTAAAGTACTTTTCATAACTGATGTATCAAAACCAAAAAAAAAGACTAGCATGCTTTCTAATTCTTTTAGTCTATTTTTCTCCTTTTACATAAAGACCAGAACAAAGTTTGTAAGGCAGTTTTGAGAACCCTGTGCTCAAGAATGGAGCTGGAGATCTTCCTTTCAAAGGTGCCACATCTGTCTAACACTCAGGACGTGTATATACAGACTGACTTTCTCATGTCTCTTCAAACCATTCCTGCCTGCTGTTCCTGCCTTCGAGCTGTGCTTCTCCTTTGGATTTCTCTGCAGATGGTGCATCTTACGTGACTGCATAAGGCTCAGTTTACAGTTTTGGATCACACACCTATTGCCAATGTTCAAGAAAATCTTAAAAGTGAATTGATAAACCTGGGATAAAAGGAAATGGGAAAGGAGATGTGTTGGATTTCAGGCATGGGAAATGAGAGTTCACCCCAACTACTTTATAAAATGTGTTACTGTACTGCAGTTTTTGCAGGTCTGACAGCCTCAGAAAGGAGGACTGTAGCAGAGGTGAGAAGCAGCCGGGTTCCCAAAGCTGTACACAGACAGTCCTACTTTTGGAGGTGTGCAGGCAGGAATAAAAATTACCTATCGCAGGGTGAAACCTGTGCTTTCCCACGCCTGTAGAAGTCGTCTTAGATATTACAAAATTGGATGGGAGAGGTTGTGGTTTGACTCTTCACTATCTGTACTGAGAAGGCTAGCGTTCCTGCTAGGGATGACTTCTAGCTGTCGTGTTTACTAGGCTTGCAGTATTGATCATTGCAAATGTTAGAAAGTTTAAATAGTAATTGCGTCTTATTAGCCTCTGATATTCATTCTGCCTTTTGGTAGATATTTTTCTCCTCTCAAATTTGTAGAGTTCTCTGTCTTTTGTTTTTGTTTTTCAGAATACTCTCTTTTTGAGATGCATATACCTCATTTGCGATTCAGAAAGGGTTATTACTTTCCTTCTCTTACCCTTTAGGGTGTGGAAGTTGCTAGTTTATCTTCATTCCTCACTGGACTAGAAAGACGCCTTTTATTCACATTCTCCCACATGTTCAAAGGCAAGACTGAAAAAAATTGTACAGAATTGTCATGAAAGTGTCAGAGTTTCTGCATCTTTTTTAAACTGTTCCCTTCATTATTTAGCTGTTTCTTTTCTTTGTTAGAGCTGGCAACATGCCTGAGACAAGTGTTGTATGGACTATTAATAGATGGTTCTTTTTTGCAAATGTGTTCATATGCTTTGTTATCCAGGCAGAGATGGTCACAAGAATGGAAGATGCCGTAACGCCTTTCAGTTTCCTGTGGCATAAGACTGGGAGGTTTAGGAATGCAACGTTCTCATAATATACTAGATTAGCATTATGGGATCAGAGGTGAAGAATTAATTTCCACTAAAGATAATAGACAACTTAACACTGTTTACATGACATAGTAAGTTTATTCCTGGGAAAGCTGGAGAAGCTTGGAGGGAAAAACATGTACCAGCTGTGTAAAATGCAGTAAAAGTGAGTAGTAACGGAAATATAAATTCAAAAACATGCGGATTTTTCTTTGATTTGTTTTTTCATGCACTAGACTAAATAAAAATGCCAACGATGCACTTCGAATTTTGCTGTTTACTAGCATATGTATTAAAAGCAAAAAATATAGAAGTACACATAGAAAGCCGTAATCCATCAAAATCCACTCAACTTGCAGATTTCTACTAAAATTTTTAAATAGTTGTATCACTGCAGGAGGAGAGGCAGGATTTTTGTGGAGCTCAGAGATGGAGGAAGTGTTATTTCGTTACTTTGCTTTGCAATAGGAATTACTATGATAAGAATCTTCAACTTCTGGTTGTCCTCTATGAGCTGGGATAGAAAGGAAGAGGGAGCGCAGCATTTCTGTGCAGTTTCCTATGAGACCAGATACTTGGAGTTTTGTGCATTGTGGGAATGGGCAGCTGGAGGGACGCGGCAGGATTTTGTAAATAGTGTCGTCCCCTCCCCTTTTTTTTTTCTTTTTCTCTTCCTACTCTTCCTTGTCCTTGTTCTTCAGTGAGCAGTGCACTATAGTGATTTGTGGGTGTGATCTTAAATGGTAATGTGGAAGTTTTTCTCAATGAAAATTTGGTGACAGTCCTCTTGGAGCTGGTTGGTTTATTGATTAAGTAGTCAGGATAATCTTTTAATGGCACTTTATTACTGATTCTTGTGCTTGAACTATATTTAGAACCTGTAAAATCATCTAAGAGTTTGGAAAGGAAAAAAATACGTGTTTATGACTTCTCTATCATAAAACATTTAGAATCTATGTGTGTCCACATTTCATTGTGGATTAGTGCTGAAAGCACACGCATCTTCTTTAATGCCATTTTGTAGACTCAAGAGCATTATTCTTGGCCTTCTTATGCTTACTGTAATTTATGAGTAGTGTTTGACATGTTAGACAAAGCACTTGAAAATTTTTCGTATTTTTGTTGTAGCTGTGAAATATATAGCTTAATCTCATTTTCTGTACTCTATGTATGATAATTATGAGTATATTCATAACTGTTTTCTGTACCAGCTTTCAGTGAGGAAGGTATTATTTCCTATTCTACTTGCTAGTGTTCTCAAAATAGTTTTAAATCTTCGGAGTATAAAGTTGTCTTCTGCTTTGCTGGTCTCATACATCTTCCTGTCAGGAAGGTTTTCTAGGTATGTAGCTTAATTGTTTCCTAAGAATTTGTTTTATGATTTTAATGATAGACACTCTTATTTTTCTTAAAAAAGCTTTATTCAAGTTTTATTCACTTCAGTGTCACATCTTCAGTAAATTTGTATTTGCCTAAATTATGAGTGAATTGGGGCCAAGTTGTGTGACTTAACACATCACACTGATGTCAGAATTATCTTGGAGAGGAAAATCGATGTTCGGATTGAGTGGATCATTTTGATTTCTCTGTTCCTCTGGCATAACCAGAGCATAAAGTGGGCTTTGTTAAATGTCTGCTTTCTGATGTCTTGTTCCCTCCCGCTCCTGGATGGTGATAAATTTTGAAATAAACCCTGCACTAATTCTCAGTAGAGATGGGGGAAGGCTGGCAACAACTGTTTTTTTTCCCCCCAATAATTCACTTCAGTTGCAACAAAAAAATTACGAGTGTAGGCAGAGCAGGTGATACCTGCAGTTCCTCTATGAATCAAAGAATGGAAAGTAGCTTTGCATTCAGCGATGTGTTCTACGCCTTTTGGGGTTGTTCCCTTGCTTTGAGACTTGGTATTAAGGTAAATTCACAGTACAGTTTTTTTTTTCTTTTTCTTTTTTTTTTTTTCTTTCTTAAACCGAGATTTGTTTTGCTTGCAATACCTGTCTTGCTCTCATAATACAACAGCAATGGCTTTAGTCTGTTGGCTTCAGACATGTTAAAGGCTTGGTTCTCTTTGGAAACTTGCTTTTCTTGGATCAGCAAGCTTGGTGATTTAGGAAAGAACCGGCAAAGTTAGTCTTTGAATGGATTTCAGTCTGACATCTGCTTTGTTCAGTACACAGGTAGAAATGAATTTGTAAGTTTTTAACAAACATAATCTGCGTTTTGAACCACTAATTGTTACTGAATTGTAGTGGGCCAAATGCGGGAAGATCAAATATGCAGAGAAGCAGGTTTATACTCCTTATCGCTTTCCAAAAGGAATAAGTAATACCACTACAATTGCAACCTCAGTTCCTGTGTGCGTGTGTGTATGTTTGTTTTTAATCTCTCCTAGGCTCAGACTTATGACCTGGGGGTACAAATGTGTAGTTCATTCCTCCTGGGACTTTGCAGGATAAGTTGGTGATTGCATGCTCTTGAGTTTCAGGAAAATTGCCTGTGCCCAAATGAATGTTTGTGGTAAATGAACATGCCCTGTGGTGCATCAGGTAAATAGAGCTGTTCTTGAGGGGGTCAAAGTCTCTGTCAAGCATTCTGCTTTGCTTAATTCCTGTTTCCTTGAGCGATCACTGCACTTTCTCTGGCCTTGGTAATACGCATTGTGAGGAACTATTTTTGCCGGTTAGCTATACACCTTCCTAGACCCACTCTAGTATAATTGTAGCCCAAACCATTTTGGACCGTACTGCCTAATTCTTTATTCCTTCCTTCTGGCTGTCCCAGGTGGTGGGAGCCCCCGAGGGCTTGGAGTGTGGCTGAGCTTGCGTCCTGGCGCTTGGGCTGCCGGCGCGAGCCAGTCTCCTCACCGTGCCCTGTACTTGCCCCACTGCTGCAGTGGGGCACCCCGGCTGCCAGGCCAGCCCCTCACTGGCCGCTGCTGCTGGGCACTGGGTGAGCGAATTGCCCATTTGTGTCTCTAAACTATATATTTATTTAATGCCTTAACTTAATCCCCCAATGTATAACCCCACAGGATTAAATAGATCATGTGTAGAGGTTGGTAGTACCAATTAGTTGTCTGAAGTGGCATGAATCTATAATCAACACGTAAGTAGTGTAGCTCTCCAGAGCTGATTTGAGAGGAGATGAGTTGTGTTTTTAACTGCAGCAGACTGACTGTGGGTGGGACGGGCAGATTTTTGTATCATTATAAAACTGCATGCAATTTCTCTCATGAGATCATTCTTGCTGTGTAATCTCTGTGGGGACAAGTCACAAGACAGTCTTACTTTCATGTTAGCAGGATGGATTCAATTGCGCTTGATGAGACTAGATTGATGCTTTGATTAACCACATTGATTAACTACATTGCTTAACAAACTGTGGTGACTTGGTCTCTGATGGGCTTTTAGGCAGATAGCTTTATCAGTGTAAAACACTTATTTAGTTTTTCTCCCCCACTGAAGGCATAGTGTCTTTGCTGATAATGGGTAGAAATGGCAGGATGAAGAAAGCTGACTAAATGTGAAATGTTTGCTTGAGGTGTGCAGAGGGAAGACAGTGGACTGCAGCATTAAATGTGAAGGAGGTGACTGTTAATGTGGACTGAACTGTTTCTCTGGTAATCTGCTGCAGTGTGTTGCTAGCAGAGCGTCTGTAGGTGAGTACTACTAAAGCAAAAGAGGAAAAAGGCATTTCTAGTAGAAAAACGATCGAATTTATCACAGTACTTCAGTTCGCCCTGCGCTTCTCATAGCTTGCTTCTGTTTGGAGTAACAGTAAGTCTGTCTCGGATTTCAGAGATCGTGTATGAGCCGTTTCAGAGAAAATATCACTCTTGCCAACCTGTGGGAATAGAGGGTGTACCTGTGGGCCGTGAGATAGGAGGGCACTGTGCATAGCGGAGCGATTTCGGCAACGTGGCAACATGTCGTGACCATGGCATGTGCTCTGCAGCTGGTTCACACACATGCTCTGTGACAGTCTGGATGCCTCCCCTCAGTGGCGAGACACACAGTAACTGCCGCAGAGCAGCAGTAGCCTGGCTCCGCAGCACACGTGAAATCAAACTGTGTCCATTTCTGCTTTATTTTATATAGTGTTTGTTGTACTTAGACAATGTATAAAACTTGATCAAATAAAGGTCTTTCAAAACTGTATGTATGTTTGTGCAGGAGAGACTTCTTTTCCTTGAGATATTAATTCTGAGGAAGTACGTAATTTATTCTTACTCCTAACTAGTATTGCAGAAAAACCACCACCAACAAAAACTAACAGAAACAAAACCCCAACCTACAGAGAAAGATATTCTGACCTGTTTGGGGGAAATTTTTCAGTTTATTATCCACACTTCCATTTTAACCCCAACTCTTATTCTTCCCCTAAATATGTTTCGGTAGCTCCCTTGTAGTGGATTTGGTTTAGGAAGAGGATGGAGATCCTCGGATGCAGTGGCTTTTAACCATTCTAGACTTGCAGATAACTGCAGTGAGTTTAAGCCTGCTGCCATTTTCTTAGTTCCCTTTCACAAAACCACTGTTCTGTAGTGAGAAGAAAACGCAGAATGTGCACACTGTAATCCTGCATTCTTTTAGCAAGTGTGTGGGGTCTGTAAGGGGGGGTGTGACTGTTCTTCAGAGGCTTGTGCTTGTCATCAAACTTGCCACAAACGAAATGAATCCTGTAATGCAGAGACTGTCTTCCTGTTCCTAAAGAAAAGGTGACAAATTTATGCAAAAAGCTTTCTTTAAAATCCAAAACAAACAAGCCATGAACAAGGTCTCAAAGCCAGAACTAAGTTGAGGCATACTAAAATTTGCCATTCACTGTTCTCCTACCTTCCCCTATCCGCCTATCAGAGATTGCAGAGATGTGACTGTGCAACTCTGCATAGACCATATAATTTCCCTCTACTTCTTTGAAGTTCCCTAATTTCAAGCCCCTTTATGCCACACTGATCCATGAAAATATTTTGATGTATGCTGTTTCTTTTACTACCATCAAGGTTTCTTATCTATCTCTCTGTCTCTTGTGCACTTGGACCGAGAGGGTAGAAAGCTGTGGCCAGCAGAATGAAAGCGTACCCAATCTCATGACAATAGTGCAGTTGTTGGGGAGCTGCTGGAGAACACATCTTTTTAGAGATTCAGTTGAAGATGGGCTTGATAACTAAATTGCAGAACCTTGCAGCATACTTTCAGTTTCCCATACTATATTATATATTAGGCTGTGTACACACCTTCTCTCTTCTCTGTACATTGTACATTGCCTGGGGAAACCCCAATCCTGCAATTTTTTGTGCTGCTTTTTTAATTCAAAAGCAAAACTTCTGAAAAGGAATGCTCCAGAGGGAGCAGACTTCACTAGGGCTTCTCTGCTGGGCTGTTCTTCTAACACACTCTGCAGTAAAATAAGCACTTCTGTTCATGGGGGAGTTCAGCACTGTAATCAGCTGTGGAAAAAGGATTGATGATTTACAGACTTCTGAAGGGAAACTGAAAGCAGAGAGCTTCCAAGAGTCCAGTGACCGGGTCTCAATCTCAACATTACATCTAAAGCTACTCGGTGCAATTGGAGACTGCTTTTTTTTAACTGGGACTAAGCTGGGTCCTGCTAAAGTTTTCTGCTCGCTTGCTCTCTCTCTCTCTCTTTCTCTCTCCCCCTCTCCCCCCCCCCGGTCATCTTTCACTTATCAGTGACTGCACAGAAATGATTATGGACCTCTGCATATGACCATATAGCTTCCTCTACTGCTGCTTAGGGAGAAAATAGGTGCTTGTTAGCATCCTGTTTGTATATACAACAGTTAAGTGGACATGGGTGGGTGGGTGGCCTAAAACCAGTTTCCCCCCCCCTCCCCCAAGGAAGATCAACAACTTCACATTCGAAAATATTTACTATAAAGCTGATGAAGTTTATATGAGGTGCAAATTAATTGCCTAATTTTGGAAACTGTTTTCCAGCTATGCAAATGATATAGGAATATCTCTGAGAGGGCTGTGACTGTCAGGACTAGAATAGTAATTCTGTGGGGAGACTGCTCAGTTCTTTGCTCTGCCACAGACATCCAGCATGGTCTTGATCAAATCCATTTGTCTATTCAGACTTCAGTTCTTGGTCCTTGTGATGTGACATCCTATTTCACGTGGGGTTTGTAGGAGCGTAAAACCATGGTTGTAGGTTCTGGTACTACAAAGTCTGTAATAGTGTTTCAAGCATACACAATCTGTTAGCATTTTGTGTTATAATTGTATTATATAATATTTGTATTATTATTGTAAGTGAATCCCAGTATCCCACCATGCATTCCAAACTGGAAATATTTGCTCCATTAAGGGAACTGGCTTGATCTTAGTATCCCTGCACGTTGCTGTCTTGCTTGTTGCTGTCTAGTTACTTGTAAGTTAGAGATGATTAGAAAGCCATAGTATTTGCCCTGGGAGGAGGATGTCGGTGTTCCCTCACTGCTGTTAGATTATTTATAATCCAATAGCTGAACAGATGCAAGTGAACTTAGCTCTGGTTAACCTAATGCTTGCTGCAGGCAAGTTGTTTTGGGGTAAAAAATTTTAATTTGGTATTTTTGTTCTTCATTTGGCACTTTGTGCGATTAATTTATGATAACTTAGTACAGTAGGAGTGAGCAGTAAGAATGAGCTATTTCTGATAGCATTTTACTCTGAGATGTTATTGTTTGTCACCAAAGGATGACTGATAGTTTTCGTGATTCTTTGTTATTAAAGATGTAAATGGCTTTAATGTAGTGATATATGTGCAGTAGGCTAATAAGTGCAACTTGTAATTATAATACATAAATGCTAGAGATGAATTTGCTTTTTAACAGTGTTTGTCAAATACTGTATGCTCTTAAAGGTCTTTATCAAGCAATAGGATAGTGTTTATGCATGTAATAACAAATATAGTAAATGGACCACCTTAGGGGACTTTATGCAGGAGATGAAGGGGCGACACACCTGCTTGTCTTAGAGGCTTCCTTAACAGGGGCTGCCTCTGCTTTTTTATGTGGTGGTTAGACTTAAGATATCTATGTGTAGAACAAAATGCCAATACTACAAACGCAGACTACTGAAGTGATCTGCATAGGCAGTGAGCTATTAGTGAAGCAGGGCTTGATTGTTTGATAATGTGGTGGTTAAAAATTCTTACACAAATGGCAATAATTAAGTTGCACATTTGTGGGAAATGAAATCTCCTGGACACACGAATGTAACAGTGACTCCATCAGTGGATCGCTCTGTACGTTGTTCTATTTTGAATGTGTGGTGAGAGATGTACCATGAAACAGAACCTCACTGCAAGTGAGTGCTTGGCTGCCCTTTTTTCCCTATGTATCTGTGCTGAAATGCATCTGTACTGATGCATTGCTGTTGTCCTTAAGTCTTTTCATAGCTGCTGAGAGGTAAAGAAACACTTCGGGAGTCTGTAATGGCCAAGGTATCAGTATTGCACCTTCACCTCCAAAAGTGTGTTTGACTGTTTAGATAGTTATAAGAGTAGTAAAAATGTTTATCTCTTATTTAAAAAGGATCTGGTAGAGAGGGAATAAAATGAGAAGGGAATAAAATGAGAAGGGTACTGTTATGAAGTTTGTGGAATAGAGTCTGAGACTGGAATAGGCAGGATGCATGAGGGAATAAGCTAAATACTGAGGGGTGGGGAGGACAGAGAACTAGAACAGATTAGAGGAGAAGGGGGTAACCAATTAAATGCTTTTAGACAGTGTATGGTACATCCTGGAGCTTTGCACACTTCTCGAGTCTGACATCACATTTCTCCCCGCATTTTTATCAGTATTTTCTAAGAAAGTCATCATCTTCCTTACTGTTGTTCATGGAGGTTGATCTGAAGTTTCTGATTGTACTGTTGGTATCGTACCAATAACAAAATTTGTCATGCAATATCTAGATGTGTAATATCAGTTTGTTTTGCCTAAATTCTTAAATAACATGCAAACTCTACATTGAAGCAACCTCTCAGTTATATAGTGAAGCAATTCAAAACTAGTAAATTCCAGACTTGAGCTTGTCTCTGCAAGGTTAATTAAGTTCTCTTGCTGCATCTTATGATACCATCTTTAATTACACAATCACATTAGTTTTTCTGAAGCTGCTTGCTTCATTTCGTGCCCTGGACGGACCTACTCATAGGATGAGTCAGGGTTGTGTAGTGAAGGAGACTCTTGCCCAAAGGAGTCTTCTGAATTGTTACGGAAATGGGAGGATTTGCGTTTGGGGGAGAGGGATGACAAAGGGGGACCTGGCTAGAAATGGACAGGTGATCTAAAGAATAGGTTAGTTAAATGTTCCTTTGGATTATTAGATATGATGTTAGGCAAACTACCTAACGCAGGCTTTTTACAAATGGTATCTAAGCCTATGTCTTATTTTCTGCATGATTTTTGATAGAATTACTGAGCTCTCAGATGCAAGTCTCCAGAAACTGTGCATTGAACATGTAGTGCGGCCTACTTAAATAAGTCAATAACAATAAAAAATAGATCATAGGCCTCTGAAGTTGGGTTCTCAAATCCACTTGCTACTTTGATTACTCTCTTCTTTTATATATATATATATTTTTTTTCTTCTTCCTCTGCTGGAGCAGGAAGTATGAAATATACTGTTTTGAAGTAACAGTATACTGATAGGTGCCTTCAAGTGAGCGAGGAAATGAGCCGCTCTGTCTGGAAGGAGAGCTTGAAAGTGTAGGACCAATGTAAGCATGGAAGAGATAGGCAGGTAAGAAGGGTAGGGGCAGAGAGTAGCGAGACTTTAGTAATGTGTTACAAGGAATTACTTCAGTTTCCAGACCTGGCTGGCTCTCACAGAGCTGGGTCAGACTGTTTCTGCCCACTGCTCTTCAATGCATCTGGTTCCTGGTGGCTTTTTATCTGAGGAGCAGTTTGTCTGGAGCGCTGGTTTGGTTCTGCAAGTGGTGCTCCAACCAATAAACCCGCCAAGATTTATGCTGGCCTCCGCACCCAGGGAATGTTTTATCTGCAAAAGGGATAAACTAGATCATGTTAATTGTACAGCGTGTTTAGGAAATGCATAGTATGCATCTTATGTGCTGTAAAAAGCAAGAGTTGGGGGAGAAAAAAGCATTAAGAATGTGTTTGAATCTCTTCTGTGTGCACAAGGGAAAATTAAGATTGCATAATCACTTTCTTCTTGCTTGCTTTCTTGCCTCAGAAATATTAATATTTCTCTGCGTGGGGATTTTTAACTTTGCAGCCTGTAAATCTATGGAAGTTTTGCAGATAGCACAAGTTGCTCTTACTTTTGAGGCAGGCTATATGTTTTGCTGTGCAGATAGTTTCAAGAATATAAGCAGAGCATACATGCAGAGCAGAGATAACCACTGCAGAGAGAAGATTTTTATCTTTTAAGATATATACAGAGGAATACCTAAAATATTGGCAAAAATATACCTAATATATTGCTATATAGGCTTTGGCAGCTCAGAGTACAAAAATTTCCTAATGTATTGCTAAGCCTATGAATGCCCAGGGGCCTTGGGGTCCTAATGAAGACTGGAGAAGAAAAGAATGTTTCAAAATGCAGTCACTAATACAAATAAAAATCTGCTGTGACGTATATGAGCTGTTCCTATCTGTAATGCATTTGTTGTCTTTCTAAACTCTTTGGCATTTTTTGCTGTGTCACAAAATTGAACTAAATTAAAAGCCTATTCCGTTTGCAAAAAAGGAGAATAAAAATTTAAAGCTGTTGGAGAGACAGAAAAAGAGGGATTGTGTGCCTGTTTTAGGTATTGGTGCTTGAGGGGAAAGATGTGTTCTTTTAAGTCTCTCATAAGTATCTGGAAGATACTTTTCTTTGTTTCATTTTAACTTTCCCCTGCAGGTGTGCATCTACTTTGATACTCAGATATCTAGGATATTAAATAAGGAATGAAAAGAAATATTCAGTGTTTGTTCTCAGTCTTATTCTCATGTTCCTTTAATATGACATCTCAATTTATTTGACTTTGGATATGTGAAAATTTTATCTTTTATGTCCTCTGTTTTTGGTTAGTTTGGTATTGATACAGATGCATCCTTTTATCTGTATTTGGTCCTCTACAGACATTTCAAAATGTTTATGGTATGCTTTCCTGACGGAAAACTTTAAGTATTTGTAATTATGTCTGTTGATGGAAATATTGTTTTTATAAAATCTAGAAAATAACCTGTACTTTGTTTACCTGAATAGTCTATGTGACATTAGTTACTAAGCAACTCTGAAAAGAGGCAAGGTCAGAAGGCTAAAGCAACATAATATAAAACTAAAAATATAGTGAAGTATGCCTAAAAGGTTTATTGCAGAAGCTTCTATTATCCATATTTATTTTGAGTAGCTCCTTTGTTCCACCACTGATCTCAAAAGACCTGTTTGAGGATTAAAAACTATCGTTATGATTAAAAGTTTGAGAATATGGTCCCATATAGCATGCTTTAAAAAATTCCATCTTCAAGCTGAATTAAAAAGAAAAAGGTTTTGTTGTTTTCTTTAACTATGTTCTTTTTTTGTTTTATGTTATAATTTGATGTGTATGTGTATATATGTATTTTTTAACAGGCTTCTGCAGCTATCAAAGCTCAAAACAGGATATCATCTCATTGTGATGCTTGAACATCTGTAACAGACTACCGGATTTTCAAAAGAAATCAAGCATGGCCTAGTCAGCTTGACCTTTGAAGAACTTATGATGTCCTCTGGAAGCAGTCTCAGCAAAAATCGGCAGGCTGTGAGCCTGCAGGGTGTTGACCCAGAAACATGTATGATAGTGTTTAGAACACACTGGGCACAGGTAATGTTAATTAGTTTTATTGTTTTGAAGTAGATTGAATTAATAGGAATTGACTTCCTTCTTTCAGGATAATGCTGAACTGCTCGGAAACAAGTGTTTATCATGCTGAATGCACTGGATGATATTGAAACATTTAAAACAATAAGGTAGTTGACCTTTGAAATTATGGTTAGGCTTTACTAATCACACTTTAAACTCCAGATTTGCATCTGAAAAGGAAGTGGTATGATATTACTTTGTATGAAAAGTGTAGATCTTACTGGCTTTCCTGCTGATTCACTGGGACTTGGGCCCTGTTGCTAACTTTTGTTCTTCCTTTCTTCGTGTTAGGTAAGACTTGCCTGTCCTTTGTAAAGTATATTAGATGTATGGATGCAAAGCTTTATGCAGTGTTGTATATTGTGGATAGATACAGATTTCAAGATATGCATTTCAGCATATTCTAAAAAATGTTCACATGTCATCAGAGTTACAGTTTCTTTTAGGCAAATTTGTTTTGCTCTGTGCACTGTAATATAAGGTCTTATTTACTCCAGTAGTATGAATAACTAATGGTTTATGTAGAACTATTGATTTCTGTGCTTCTGCTTTTGCTGTTTCTGCTATTCTGAAAAGTGAGCAGACAAATGGTGGTGTTCTTGAGACATTTCCAGTGCTAGAAGAGCCATCTGCCAAGAGCCATCTTTTTGACTTGACTGTAGTGGTGGTGCTGTATTAGTGGAGCCACTGTTCCTTTGTGTTTCTTTGGTGATCAGCCCTGACAAGAGCTAAATGCAGTGGTTGTTTTATATGGACAGCAAGCTTCACCGATTGCAGAATAGAATTTAATCCAGGGGTATATGTGCCAGGATGACAATTATTACTCAAGCCTAAGTATATTTTGAAGGTTCCAAGAGTATGTGGTCACCAGTGGCCATTTAGTTTCATATAAGATGTGGTGAGGAGCGTTGATTTCAGGGTGCTGTGACAGTGAGAAATTTGTCTCAAACATTACTGAAGCAAAGTTTTGGAAGGCTAAGGGAACCTATTTTGTTCATATTTCCGAGAACCCCAATTTTTCAGCAGTGGGACAACTGGCAAATTCAGGTGCTTATAAAAATGAATGAAAGCATTACATTTTGGCCTCAAATACATGCCAAATGTGAAACTTTAAATTTAGACTGCTTGGCTTAGGCTAAAAGCAAAAGCATGAAAGAGATTGGGCCTTTTCATGTTAATCATTCTGATTTATTTTTTTTCTTGTATAGGTAGGTCCATATTTTTAAACATGCGCTCAAATGATAGATATGTGTGTGTTTCTCTTTAGGTTCTAAAAATCTTAGAGAAGCATGATCCTTTGAAAAACACTCAGGCAAAGTATGGGGCGATTCCACCTGATGAGGCCAGCACTGTTCAGAATTATGTAGAGCACATGCTTTTCCTTTTAATTGAGGAGCAAGCAAAGGATGCCTCAATGGGGCCCATCCTGGAGTTTGTGGTTTCAGAAAGCATCATGGAAAAGCTCTTTCTTTGGAGCCTACGGCGAGAGTTCACTGATGAGACAAAAATCGAGCAGCTCAAAATGTATGAAATGTTGGTTACCCAGTCTCATCAGCCTTTGCTGCATCACAAGCCCATCTTGAAGCCTTTGATGATGATGCTGAGCTCCTGCTCAGGGACTGCCACACTAGCAGTGGAAGCGGAGTTGGTTGTCCTCCTGAACCAGCTCTGCTCTATAATAGCCAAAGATCCCTCCATTTTAGAACTGTTTTTCCACACCAGTGAGGACCAGGGAGCTGCCAATTTCCTCATTTTTTCCCTCCTGATTCCCTTTATCCATCGAGAAGGAACAGTTGGCCAGCAGGCCCGTGATGCACTGCTCTTCATAATGTCTCTGTCTGCAGAAAACAATGTTGTTGCAAACCACATAGCAGAAAACACCTACTTTTGCCCGGTAAGTTGTTGTTTTATTCAGTCTTAAATTTTAAACTGTCCCTTGTATTTTTCCTCTTCTTCTTCTGTCTTTTTTTGGTAAAGATGTATTATGTCATATTTAATTATTGCTGCTAACACCTGTTTCACAAGTTTTAATGTTGTTCGAGCCAGCCCTGCTGCAAAAATCAGTCTTGTCCTCCAGCTAGTCTTTGGCTACTTGTTTCCATACCAGTGCCCTTTGCTCCTTTGTGCCAGCACAAGTGTTTTTACAGTCACACAGCGAGTTGAATTGGAAAACTGATGGAAGTGAAAACAAAACTAGGGAAAAAACTGATATAGCTCACCCTGAGGCCCCCTGTAAAACCAAGGGGTGAAGGTAGTGAGAGATGGGAACAAGGTGTTCTTGGACTGGTGTTTCTGGTGACAGTGCTAGCTTAGGCTAGTTATGCTCGCAACACTGTAATGTCAGGCAAACAATCCAAAAAATAAGAGTGAAAATAGGGTCAGTATTATAAAAACATAGTATCCTTGCAAGATAAGGAGGAGGCTTGTTCTTTGACGCACAACTAGATATTTCTATTGCTGTCTCAGGCATGCCACCACTATGGTATGTTGCAGTCTGTTATGAAACTTGGTAGCAGAGCGTCTTGTTGTTAAATCTGAAAGCATGCTCTATCTCACCATTTAAACAAATCAATCTTACAATGTGAATAGAAAACCATTGCTATTAAACAAGTAAAGAATCTAATTTAACAAAGCAAGCTGTCCTGTTGCAGGTTAAAGCTAAAGCAGGATGGACATGACAACACCTGCCTCTGCATTTTCCTGCTTTTGTGTGCCTCATGGCAAAAGTCAATCTGGGATTTTCAGTGGATGGTTTCAAAACCAAATATCATCCCATAGAAAAGTTGCTTTTGTATGCCAGGACTGATTCTTTTATCTTCTGCATGGCCTGTGTTTTAGTTTAATAAATGCCAGAAAAAAGAAAGTGGAAAAAAGAGTTGACTAGCTGTTAAAGCAAAGAGCTTCAGAGCAGAGAACGCTAGGATGCCTACACCTTAAGCATTAGTGCAAGGCAGCTGATCCAGCCAGAGGTGTCTAACTTTACCCTCAGCTTGCTGTCCTTTGAGTGGTAGGTCAGAGGCGGGTTGGAGTCTGGAGGTGGCCTGCAAACTCCCAAACCACCCTTCTAAACCATTTCCTGTGTTCGTTGCAAATACTGCATCATACATGGCACATTTCTTGTGCTGAGAGCCTCCAGTTGACCTTGTTTAATAGAGGCTGGTAAAGAATGCTGAACTTGGTTCTTAAGTTGTCCCCGAGACATACACCATTATTAGATCCATGCTATAACTTACATGATTACATCTTCCAATTAATTAAAATTTAAAAAAGCCTTTTTCACTGAGGATAAAAGCCAGCTGTATTAACCTTCCAACAGCAAGGAGCCATGACTGACAATCATTCTAATTAGGAAAGCTTCCTGTCAAAATGTTCTAAAATCAGACTTTTCGGAACAGTGATGAGACTGGCCGAAGTCTGTAATAAAATTTTAATGCAATGCTCTAGAATTAGCTCACTAGCACAAAATCTTTTTTGAGTTTGACCATGACAAGCTCAGGGACCAGGTTTTGTTTCAATAGAAGACTTGATAGGTGTCAGTGCCTTTGCTGTGTACTGCTTAAATCAGAGAAGCTGAGGTCACGTCTATGCCTCAAAGCAGCTAGCGCAGTCCTCTGCTGGCCTGCATGGTATTTGCAAGATGGAGATGCTTGTAAAAGTAGGTAAGCATGTAGGGTTGACATGAGAAATGTTGGAACAGGTCTAAAAGGACACACTGTTCAGGGAAAAACAAAAAATACAACCAATCCTGCTCTGCCCTTCCCCCCCCTCCCCAGACATGCCCTTGTTTATTTCCTTCCCTCCTAAGATTTTTATCATGGATGGTTGTCTTTTTACTGATGAAAATTCCATAAAGCAATCTATATGCATGCATTATTTTGTATGCCTGGTTATAGAATGCGAAGAATGTGTATAAAACATTCTGTTAGTAATTTCAAGTGGTAGTCCTGTTTATACCATAACGTCTTAAAAAAAAAAAATCAAATAATGTTGTCTAAATAAATAGAGGAAATTGCTTCCAATAAACACTCTGTTTCTTTGTGCCTTAGAAACATAATTTCATGTAGAGCCATTTGTGAAGCTAGTAAAAAGGTTGCACTTCATAGCAAAAATAAGTGTTTTTTTTGTTTGTTTTTTTAACTTCACACATTTTAACAGCTACATCTATCACTTCTTTGTTCAGTAAGTCAGACAAACTAAGGAATTCCTCATTTCAAGACACTGACTGATTACAAGTTCATCGCCTCTTTTAGTGGAGAGTAGTGTGTTTTGCTCAAGGTCGGTTTCATGTGTTTAAGAACTAAGCTTGTGTATCAAGAAGAAATGTGGATAGTACACAGCTCTGAAATCAGATTGCTTTGCTTACTGAGAAGTTACATGAGTTTATGAAGAGCAATTGAATTTTAAGCAGACAATGGAAAGTCAAAAGTGTATTAATTAACAGATTGCAACACAAAAGAAACTCAAGTTCTCTGTTCAGAATTTGTTCCTTCCTAGAAATGTCTTAAGCCAGGATTTGTGATTATAACTCAGGGGTGTTGCAGGTAAGTAGTATTATAGGTCTGTTAAGATCTTTCTAACTTCTTGCTTTGAGCTGTTCTGTCTTAAAGAAAAGAAAAGAAAAAATTGTGCAAATAATGCCTTGATCAATGGCTTTAGCTTCTTAGTTTTTTAACACACTAGCTAAGCATCTTTTTTTCCTGGTTTAAAAAAAAAAAAAAGTAGGTCAGCATGCCAAAGCAGAAACTTTCCCAGTTATTTTTTTTCCACAATATTTGGCTTAATTGTGCATACCAGAAGAAATCCATCTTCAAAGTTGAATGATTTAGGAATTGAAAGCATTCAAAAAGACAGCCATTGTCCCCCTGGGTGGCTCAGCAATTGTAACTGGTTACACTTGCGTGTCATCAAGACCTGAATCCCCTTCCATGAACTTTTGGTCTTTGACCTGCATATTGTCAAGCATTTGTTTTCTAATAGATAAAACAGTTGTGTTTCATCTGGGCTGTGACCACCTAGACTGGTAGATGTCAAATAGCCATTTGCAGAAAGAAGGAGAATTCTTGCAAGAATCCATTGAATGAAAACTGAAAAGATTTCCATCAGACTGGGTCTTAATGACCAAATTAAAATAAGGATCATTTAAAAAAGCATCCTGAAGTCATATAAAATCATGTCAGAAGGATAAGAATTGTAAGTAGTATATAGAAAGTTTTCAGCTTCAGATAACTTTAAATAAAAATTTATTCTGAAACTACTGGTACCTTAGAAATATTCAGTAATATTAAAAAAAATTTTTTTGAAATATGCTTTTTGTATTGTAACTAAAAATACAGTTTTGCATTTGCATGACACTCAAAATAAATCATTTCTAAGCCTTAGTATCACTGAAAATAATGCCTATACAGTAATTTATTTCAGGCTTTTTAGTTTCTTCCCCTCCCCCTTCCAAATAAATAAGGAAAGGGAATGTGAAATTATGAACAGTTAGAATTTTCTTTTTTGGAATGGGCTCAACTGAATTCCAGTGCCTAGGAATAAAAGTCTGTTGTTTAAGTGAGGCTGAACTTTGGGATACTTCCCCCTCCATTTCTGATTTTTTGTATTTCCTAGTGAAATCCCTTCATGGAGGCATATGTAAGCAGTAACATTCAAACCACCAATGAGACAAACTTTAGAAATACAACAGTTCTTCTGGAAAGGACTGAAGCAAAGCGTACAATTATTTTACAAGCATTTAAAAAGAAATTGTAATTTCAGAAAAAGAATATATGGTGACCTGCTTTTTCCCCCCTCACTTTCTCCTCAATAGCAGCTCCTAGCAGGAGGATATTGTACTTTTAAAAAACTGATACCTTTCTGTTACGCGACTCTTTCAAAAGGAAGCAAAATTAACGATATCACTCTCTTACGCTACTGAAACGAGTAAGAGAAATGATTTGTTGTGTAGCATTGCTCATCAAGCAGATGGGCAGGACAGTTGGAAAGTTAACTTATTTCCCTTCTGTTTTGAATACAGGTGCTAGCAACAGGACTCAGTGGCCTCTACTCATCTTTACCTGCAAAGCTGGAAGAAAAAGGAGACGAGTGGCACTGTCTGCTGAAAGATGACTGGCTCTTGTCCCCCGCCCTTGTCCAGTTCATGAATTCCCTCGAGTTTTGCAATGCTGTGATACAGGTGATGGAGCATGGTTGGCCGCCCCTTTTGAAATAGTAGTTTTATATATTCTGCAAAGCCTGTGAATTATAGAATTTATTTACTTTTATGAACAGTGTGGACTTTAAGCTGCACTAATATAAATTGTTTATAAATGCTTCGTCCTGTTTGTCCTGGTTATAAGGATGAATGTTCTTGGTTTTCAGGTGACAAATGCTTCTAATGAATGCAGTATAAATGTGCAGCTTCTTGATGTTTCATCACGTAATTAGGAGCATTTTTTTTTTGTTTTCCATAGAAGAAAAAATGTTTACTGCATTTTAATATCACTGTTGATATTAAAAGTAAATTGAATGCCTTCACATGCAGGAAAAAGTAGTCTTATCTGTTTGAGCGCTGGAAAACATTCTGCCTTTATGTCATAATAGTTTACAAGGGAAAATAATCTGTTTTGCCTATTAATGAGTACTTTATGAAGAAAGCTTTCCAAGCTGAATTTAAGTATCTTCTTAGGAATATAAATTCCTTTTAGCTTGGTCTCTGTTCTTAATTATTATTTCTTGTTTTGTTTTGTTTTCTGGATTTGATCCCTTACTACTTTTTTGTCTCTAGTCTAAAACTAAAATGAGATTTTTGTATTTTTTGCATTGGTTTTCAAGGCTAGAGAACTCTACAGAACCTTTGTCCAGCATGTATTTTATTAAAACATAATAGAAATTCTACAGAAACTGTGGATTTGTATGTTACTTGAAGAAATGTGCTGAATAGGATTGAAAAGTTAGTTACTTTTACTGTTAAATAAAAGGTATGTTTAGTGAGACCTGTATGAAAAATACAGTAAAGCAGCAGATTGACTATATTGCTTTAAAGCATTGAACAAGTGAAACTAATAGTAGCTTTCATCCTTTAAATGCAATATACAAAATTTTTAATGTGCATGATTACACATGAAGAGGACACAGTATTCATTTTTTTGTGTCTAAGTGGAATCCTTCAAAAAGAGACCTGTGTTTGCAGGAGGTCATGTTTGATACCATTTTTAAGTAATGTAAAGGATGTTGTAGACAAAGGAGAGCATATAGTTTTAAAACCATTTTTCAAATAAACTCAAAATAGGTAAGCATCTATAGTTGACATGCACGATGAGTATTTTTTTGAGCGCTGCTTGATTCTGTCTTTATAGTCTTCCCTCTGCAAAGTGCGGAAGAAAGCTCAGTTACTGCAGGACATAAACAGTGATTCAGGAGTTTTTGCTCTGTGCGTGGTTTTTGTGATGTGGCTTGTTCTGGCCAAAACTTTGGCCAGAGGTTAAAAAGGGACAGGATAGCCAGGACCTCTTGCCATTTACTACTTTTTTCCTTTTTCTGTGGATCACAGCATGAGGAAAGGTAACCCTTGTTCTTCTCCTTTCAAAAGTGGGGGTTACAAATTAGAGGAGATCTGGAAAGAACTGTAAGTGGGAGAACATATTTGTGACCACATGTAGGCAGTGACATTCCCGTCTCTATGTAAACAACAAATAGAATATATTAACTTAGAATGTTTCTGAATGAAATTTTCTTTTTTCTCTTACCAGATTACTTTTAAATGTGTGAATTGGTGATGTACTTTCTGTTGTGAAAGCAAAATGAATTCATCATTATAAAAGTAGATTTTTGGCTTCTAATAACAAGTAATTTTTCAAGTTCCTAATCAACCCACTGAATGAATAATGTTAGGGTTTTTGGGGTTTTTTATTGGTTTTGGGGGACAGGCATGTAAAGAGTATGCTCTTACCCCATTGCTAGAGAGAGCTATTCTTCAACTATACGAAAACCACTATTCTGATTTTTTTCTTGTTGCAAGACCATGAGTTAATGATGGCAAATCCACCTTCAGGTGACCCTGACGAGGTTGCAGGAGCTAAAATTAGAGTCTGTAGTCCTCTTTTGATGCATGGGCACACACACTACGCTGTCCATCCGTTCATCTTTGTCAGCACATGGGAAGATTGAAAAGCCTTGTTCTCTAACGTTGGCAGTGTTACTGTAATTAAACGTAGTTTGTGTATTTATTTGAAAAAGGAAAAATCTTTTTAAAACCTGAATCAGGTTTTTAAATCAAATGCTGGTGAGAGGGACAAAGTCAGCACATCTTGTTAATATGGGGAAGGCTTTTAGTAGTGAGTATTAATATTCGGTATCTTTTCTTGTTTTAAATTGCATTGGAACTGTTCTGTTTCTTTTTTTTTTTTCTTCCTCCCTTAGGTAGCCCATCCCTTGATACGTAACCAGCTCGTGAATTACATTTACAATGGATTTTTGGTGCCGGTAATGGCTCCTGCACTCCATAAGGTCAGTGGTGTATGTAAGCACTACCCAAATTAAAAACAGGCAAAAGGCATACGGATGAGCTCCATGTAAAGATACTGTTAGATGCATTGCTGGTGGTGAGTTCGATATAATTGAGTAAGTTGCTAGGCTGCCTTTCACACTGATATATCTATTCTTTTATTCCATATTTTCCATTTACTCTTTACAGATTGTTAAGCAGGATTTGGTGTTTTTGTTTAAAATATTCAAAATTCTAGAATGAAATGAAGAACTAGAACATTTTTTGTCCTAAGCTCAAATACCAGCAAAAAGCAATGACCTTTTAAACAAAATTTCATCATGATAGACATGTTTCCATGGAGATTTTTTTCAAGTGACCTTTTTCCAAAGGAAAATGTTCAATCAAGAAATATTCCACTAATTTTAGATAAGTTGGTAGTATTTTGTGTTTTCATATTATAGTTGGTGGAATTATTTTCAAAAGGTAGAGAAGAAATGAAGTTTAGTATCAATTTGCTAATATATTAAGATGCAGTTGATGCAGTTTATGTTGCTTGGGAAAAAAATCAAATTTTCTTTGCAGAACATCTCAACTGTCTATGTGGTCCTGAAAAGAAAATCTTGTTTGAGGAGAAAAAATAGGAATTGGTGGGAATAAAAATAAAGAATTTTTTTGAATCTCCGCCAAAACCAGCCAGGATAAAATTAATAAATTGCTTCAAAGGTCTGCTGATTTCATGTAAGCCTACCAAACAGAAAGCAGTGCACCTGTTTCATTTCTGAGACACTAGTGAAACATTATACCCTGCTTTCTAGCCTAGGACTTGTCTAGGCAGTGCATACAGTTCCTAGCGGTAAGTAACTACTTACTGGGAGAACAACAAGCAGCACAGAATCTCTTTCATTGATAGGGCAGACCTTGAACATTTGAGAACTTGGCGAGGTCTGAAATAAAATTTGATTGTGATCCAGTTCAAGGTTGTAATCTGTCATTGAGATAGTGCTCTATCTAAGGTATGGAAGGATGAACAATTAATATAGATTTAATTACAGTGTGAACCTGAACTGCTTTACATTCTCCATTGTAACTGGCCATGGGACAGTACAATAACTGTTTAATCTTATTTATTTATTTTAATGGGACAAGACTGTGAAGATGGGCTGATGATGTGCTGCAGATTTACACCCCTCCTTACCTGGCAGTAGCTTTTTCTATTTCTTTATCTTGATTTAATCTCTTATCAAGACTGGGAACTGGAATCTGAAGTGAAAAAATAACCAGCTTTAGGTCAAGATTATGGCTGACAAGGGAGATGTCAGAATGTAGCTGTGGGATTCTATTCTTAGTGGGTACTGGTTTTTCTTTTGAAATACTCAAGACAAAATTTTGTTTTTCAAATACTAACATTCAGCTGAATGGCATTCCCATTGCTTATTAATTATGCTAACCACCTATTGGCTTGATTATTTTCCTGCTGATGTTACTTATATCATTTAAAATATACTGTTCTAATCAGGTTTTTTTTCATATGATGGAAATTTTGTTGAACCTCATTATTAAGCTCTGAAATGGGATGAAATAGTATTTCTTTTGAAAATGGAGGTGTTGGCTGCTAACATATGCGAGCTTCAAGCCCAGATCTTTTCTGAGCCCTTACATTCAGTTGGTTCGTTGTTCTTCCAGTAATAAACCTTCCTTGCTTAATAGCATAACTTCTTCTTTTTTCTCTTTAAAAATTAACTACTTCATATATTATAACTCCAAACACTTTTAATGGAGAAGATAGATTGCACCATCTAGTGGATCTGATAAAAGGCTCTCGCATATGTGAGACCAAAACTCCATAGCAAAAGGAAACAAGTAAGTAGAGGCACATTTGAGTTCTTCAGTCTTTCTGTGCTGTGCCCCACATTAGTTTAACAGAAAATAAATATTTTGGATTCTTGCTTTTGGAATGGATGTTTCTGGGCTAAGACAGATAATTATGCTGTAACAGCTCTTTCATGCATGAAAAACATTTCTAGTTGATGATGAGTTGATGAGTAAACTTTGAAAAACGTATCACCCATTCAAGGACTTAACTGTTGTAATTAACTTGTCTTTCCCCTTAGTAAAACAAAGAAAAATCTATGAAAGGCCAAAATGAGAGAAATCTCAGACATGCACCATGGTGTTCTTTAACACAAAAGCTGCAATTTTCTTTCATTGAACACAATACTAAATGCATCTTGATAATTATTTATTTTAACTCTTGATGAAATTGGTTTTGTATCCTAAAGTCTACTTGTGGCTGAAGATTTTATTTTTTACCCAGTCATTTATCATTTTGGGTTAGGAAGGTAGATTTGCAGAAAATTAAAAAAGCAGTGAGAGGACATGATTATTATGGGGATGTTTTTCTAACCTGCTCAGGTACATCTTATTCGTAGAGTTTAATTACTGGATTATCCAAAGGTGTGGACAGCTGCTTCTGATAACTCTTGGTAAATATTTATCTATAGCTGCTGAATCAAAACCTAGAGGGAATCTAGAAGGAAGAATGGCAGTCCAAACTTCATGTGGGATTCAAGCCCTGACATGCCACATTTAAGCTGGTACCTGTGGTTCTAGTTTGATGCCAAATTCAGAAGGGAGGTGAGCTTCTGGCTCTGCTCTTGAGTGGGTGAATATTGGGTTGGCACGCAACTTCAGATCAGTGTGCTATGCGTTCTGTTCTAGTTTTCCTTCAAGAAATAGATGTTTCAGGGCTTTGCAGTGAGATGAAGATTTGCATTTGTTATTTTTGCAAAGACAACTGTAGTCAAGAATGCAGATACATCTAGGAAAGAAATCTTCAATCTTTTGAGGTCTCAGTGTGATATAATTTGATTTTTGGGGAAAAAAAAACATAAGCAATGTAAAACATTGGACTATCAAATAACTTTTGATGAAAGTAGCTTAGCTTTTCAGAATTCCAGTATGTTGTCCTGAGCCTTGAGTTATGTATATGCATGATCTTGAAATGTCTGTAACATTTACGGGCCTATGTGGTAAGCACTGTCTTTTTACCTTTTTGTAGGTTGTATCCGTATACATAGTGTGTATATGGTTCACTGTGCGAATGAAACAAGTACAAGAGTGTTGAGGATAGAGGTGTGTTCCTGTGAATAAGTTGGGGAGCAAGAGATCAAAATATTTTGCTTGGTGTCATTTTATGGCTTTATTCAGCTCAGGAAGCTGGTATGTGGTTGAAAAAAATTAACCAGTTTAAGTTTTTTCCAGTTAAGGAACTTTCAAATTAATTGAACTTGGCTAGCTAGCTTGAAATGACCTGTTTTTTTACAGGGAATGCTGTATGAAGATTGTTTAGGTAACTGATTAACTGTGGTGTGCTTTAAAAATACAGATGTTCTTTAAGTTTAAGACTTCTTAACTTCATTTTTCAAAGATAAATATCCTAAATATAGCATGTTCCTGTAGCCTGATTTATACCCAGTCTGTACTTGCCTCTTGTCACGTTGTGGGCTATCCCACCTATCCACCTAATGAAAAGGTGACAAAAATTTTCATATCAGATGTTGCACGTTGCTGAATGGGTCAGCAGAGCCCGGATTTGTATTATGTTGCTAGGGACATGCATTAAAGGCTTCAGTGAATAGTTCTTTCTAGTCCTTTGTTTGGATGGTATTGCACTTTTTACAAGAGGGTTACCTCCCTTGACTTCTGACATCTGAGTTTCTTGAGAAATTGAAACAGGTAATTCACTGACATAGTTCAGCAGGGTTTGCCCGGGTGTGCTTTATGCAAGTTAACAACATCCATGTATCTGTGTAGACTCAGTTAAAAACAGAAAAAGTCAAATATTTTGTCCCATTAAAATAGCCAAAGAAAAGGTTAATTTGGTTTTCTTTTTGTTGTAAAATCCTATGATTTAGACTTTGCTTAAGCCATCTTTTCTTAAATCTCATCCATATATACTAGAAACAATAATTTTGAGATTATCTGGCAGAATCCATTACATGTCAATTGCAACTTGAAATTATGCAATTCTGGCATGTATATTTTTCCTTAGGTTGTGGTACTTAAGGAAAAATATTTGGCAGAAGGTATAATTCTGCTTAGCAACAGAGACATTCTTGCTTCATTTTCAAAACTATCTTTTTAGAGCTCAAGCAAAAAAAAATAGGCTCTTCTGGGGCCAAATTTTATAATGGCCCGGGTAAGCAAATGGGGCTGATTTTGTCTTCAGTTAAAATTTAGCTGAAATCCCAGGGTGAATTTGGAGTAACGCTACTGAAGTGTAAGGACCCTTTCTGGTTCTGCTAGAGGCTATGTTGCCTAGAGTCTGTCTTTATTTGATAGTAGAAAATGTTTATTTACCATATTATTCTAGACACTTAAAGCATTATTGTAGAAATCTAGTCAGTGAAATCCTCTTCAGGAGGTCTTTAATAAGCATATATTTTTGAAATCAAAAACATGTGCTAGTTAGTTAAGAGCTACATTTGAGACAACTAAGATTGGTTATATACATCTTTTTCCTGTAAGCTCATATGATTTAATTTAAAATTGATATTCAGAGAATTTGGGTGGCAAAGATAGCTGTTCTGAACATTTTAAGCACTTATGTAATTTGTGTATTTTCAATTTATTAAAGACTGTACTAGGAAAATTTAACAAATTATATGCTAACAGCAAATTTTTAATTTCTTAACATTTACTGCTACAGTGCATAGCACCTAATTGCTAGCTATAGTATAGTTATTGCTGAGGAAGCTGGCAGATGTCATTGCTAGGCCACTCTTGATCACCTTCGAAAGGTCATGGAGATCGGGAGGGGTGCCTGAAGACTGGAAGAAAGCCAGTGTCACCCCAGTCTTCAAAAAGGGCAAGAAGGAGGACCCAGGGAGCTACAGGCCAGTCAGCCTCACCTGCATCCCTGGAAAGGTGATGGAGCAGCTCATCCTGGAGGCCATCTTCAAGCACATGGAGGACAAGAAGGTGATCAGGAGTAGTCAGCATGGCTTCACCAAGGGGAAATCATACGTAACCAACCTGATAGCCTTCTATGATGGAATGACTGGCTGGGTAGATGAGGGGAGAGCAGTGGATGTTGCCTACCTAGACTTCAGCAAGGCTTTTGACACTGTCTCCCATAACATCCTCATAGACAAGCTCAGGAAGTGTCGGCTAGATGTGTGGACAGTGAGGTGGATTGAGAACTGGCTGAATGGCAGAGCTCAGAGAGTTGCGATCAGCGGCGCAGAGTCTAGTTGGAGGCCTGAAGCTAGCGGTGTCCCCCAGGGGTCAGTCCTGGGTCCAGTCTTGTTCAACTTCTTCATCAATGACCTGGATGAAGGGACAGAGTGCACCCTCAGCAAGTTTGCCGACGATACAAAACTGGGAGGAGTGGCGGATACACCAGAGGGCTGTGCTGCCATTCAGAGAGACCTGGCCAGGCTGGAGAGGTGGGCGGAGAGGAACCTCCTGAAGTTGAAGAAAGGCAAGTGCAGGGTCCTGCACCTAAGGAGGAATAACGGCATGCACTAGAACAGGTTGGGGGTTGCCCTGCTGGAAAGCAGCTCTGCGGAGAAGGATCTGGGAGTGCTGGTGGACACCAAGTTAAGCATGAGGCAGCAATGTGCCCTTGTGGCCAAGAAGGCCAATGGTATCCTGGGGTGCATCAGGAAGAGTGTTGCCAGCAGGTGGAGGGAGGTGATTCTCCCCCTCTACTCAGCCCTGGTGAGGCCACATCTGGAGTAGTGTGTCCAGTTCTGGGCTCCCCAATACAAGAGAGACATGGAATTACTGGAGCAAGTCCAGCAGAGGGCTACGATGATGATTAGGGGACTGGAACATCTCTCTTATGAGGAAAGGCTGAGAGAGCTGGGCCTGTTTAGCTTGGAGAAGAGAAGGCTGAGAGGAGATCTTATCAGTGTGTATAAATATCTGAAGGGAGGGTGTAGAGAGGATGGGGCCAGACTTTTCAGTGGTGCCCAGCGACAGGACGCGAGGCAATGGGCACAAACTGAAACACAGGAAGTTCTGTCTGAACATGAGGAAAACTTCTTTACTGTGAGGGTGACGGAGCACTGGAACTAGTTGCCCAGAGAGGTTGTGGAGTCTCCTTCCTTGGAGATTATTCAAAAGCTGTCTGGACAGGGTCCTGGAAAACGTGCTCTAGGTGACCCTGCTTGAGCATGGGGGTTGAACTAGATGATCCCCAGAGGTCCCTTCTAACCTCAACCATTCTGTGATTCTACTTGGAAGGTTTGTTTTAATCCAAATAATGGAAAATTGTTTTTTAGTGTGCATTGTTGCTGATGGCCAAGTGAACAGAACTGCTTTATGGAAGCACTGGCATGATCCTGTGAAATAGGCTTGTCAGATGGGCCTCGGTTATGTTGCACGCTAACCCATCTAAGTGAAAACCACCAACACGGTATGCTACTGTGATAATTTGTTAATACTTATTTGATGATTACACTGCTCAGCTAGAGGGAAATGACCTGTGAATTATACTATGCAGATTAGAAAATAGTCCGCTGCAACACCAGCATGTCTTAAATGTGTCTTTAAAAATAGCCTAAAAGAGTGTCAGTTTCCATTTAGAAATAATACCATCTTTTGTCTTACTGAAAAGCATTTGGACAGCTGATGTTACAAGGTGTAAACCAAATGTTACTGGAAAACTTAGAATAGATTTATGCTTTGGAGAAGCCTGTCAATATTTGCAAAACTTAATTTTGCTACAGAGTGGATGTGTTAAAAGCGCTATTCACCTTTTGCATAAACTGCTGTAGTTCTGTTGATAAATTGGTATAAATTGAAGCAGTTCATAAACTTAAGCTGGTGGAGGTTGAAGCAGTTCTGGTTTCTGTACCCCCCTGTGCAAACTGCCTCCTCTATCCCTGATGCCACTTCCCCCCTTCCCCCACCTCTCTTTTGCCAGGACAGACGTTCATGCGGGGGACTGATTGAGGTTAAAACTCGCCTTTATTTCCTGGATAGCTTTAACCTGGATCAATTCCCAGAGCCAATCCACTGTGCAGTGAAATGAAGCATGAACTCTTCTGCCAGGACAAGCAGGGAGCAAGAAGTTGAATAGAAAGGAGAAGAGGGTGGGGATGGATAAATCTGTTATCAGTGGGGTGGGCTTATTCAGGTTGAAACTGCTCCTGAATCTAGAGGATAAGTTCTAGTCAGAACGTTCATGGGCCTCTTAATAGGCAATATGAAATCCTTCAGGGAAGGAAGATGGGAAGGAAGGGAGGAATCCTGTTAGGCCTATTTCAATAAAAGGGCAAGAAGCTGTAAATTAGGAAGTATATTGTGTGGATCCCAAGGGAAAATAGCCAGTAATAAAGAGACGGTGCAATTGGTCTAACACAATGAGTGTAATATATTAAACTGACGCTCGCAATGACAATAATTTCTGGCTCTTCGCTATTACTTGGCACAGTGACTTGTGAAAACTGAATCTCTTTACAGTGTTCTGCCTCACCACCTAATCTGTCATCAGAGGAGGCAGGAAAAGATTTGCTAAAAATTATTCCATAATTAGAAAAGAGTATTAGAATGCTAAATGTGGCTTTCTGTTTTCAGTAGTCTCTAATCACATATCTGTCTGGCTGTGAAGACTCTCAGATGGTCTCTTTTATAGAGGACTGCATCTTTAAAAATATCTGTAACAACTGGTTGTTGTAAAGAAACATATGTGGATGAGGTTTTTAAATGAAAATCTTTAGATATACACTTTAATTTTTTTTAGTGATATCTTTAGATACACATTTCAAATATATACATATATTGGAGAATACATATATTGTTCTCATGGAGAACAGGAGAGGTGCCTGAAGACTGGAAGAAAGCCAGTGTCACCCCAGTCTTCAAAAAGGGCAAGAAGGAGGACCCAGGGAGCTACAGGCCAGTCAGCCTCACCTGCATCCCTGGAAAGGTGATGGAGCAGCTCATCCTGGAGGCCATCTTCAAGCACATGGAGGACAAGAAGGTGATCAGGAGTAGTCAGCATGGCTTCACCAAGGGGAAATCATACGTAACCAACCTGATAGCCTTCTATGATGGAATGACTGGCTGGGTAGATGAGGGGAGAGCAGTGGATGTTGCCTACCTAGACTTCAGCAAGGCTTTTGACACTGTCTCCCATAACATCCTCATAGACAAGCTCAGGAAGTGTCGGCTAGATGTGTGGACAGTGAGGTGGATTGAGAACTGGCTGAATGGCAGAGCTCAGAGAGTTGCGATCAGCGGCGCAGAGTCTAGTTGGAGGCCTGAAGCTAGCGGTGTCCCCCAGGGGTCAGTCCTGGGTCCAGTCTTGTTCAACTTCTTCATCAATGACCTGGATGAAGGGACAGAGTGCACCCTCAGCAAGTTTGCCGACGATACAAAACTGGGAGGAGTGGCGGATACACCAGAGGGCTGTGCTGCCATTCAGAGAGACCTGGCCAGGCTGGAGAGGTGGGCGGAGAGGAACCTCCTGAAGTTGAAGAAAGGCAAGTGCAGGGTCCTGCACCTAAGGAGGAATAACGGCATGCACTAGAACAGGTTGGGGGTTGCCCTGCTGGAAAGCAGCTCTGCGGAGAAGGATCTGGGAGTGCTGGTGGACACCAAGTTAAGCATGAGGCAGCAATGTGCCCTTGTGGCCAAGAAGGCCAATGGTATCCTGGGGTGCATCAGGAAGAGTGTTGCCAGCAGGTGGAGGGAGGTGATTCTCCCCCTCTACTCAGCCCTGGTGAGGCCACATCTGGAGTAGTGTGTCCAGTTCTGGGCTCCCCAGTACAAGAGAGATGTGGCACTACTGGAGCAAGTCCAGCGAAGGGCTACAAAGATGATGAGGAGACTGGAGCATCTCTCTTATGAGGAAAGGCTGAGAGAGCTGGGTCTTTTTAGTCTAGAGAAGACAGAGGGGATCTTATTAATGTGTACAAATATCTGAAGGGAGTGTGTCAAGAGGTTGGAGCCAGACTCTTTTGAGTGGTGCCCAGCGACAGGACGCGAGGCAACGGGCACCAACTGAAACACAGACAGTTCCATCTGAACATGAGGAAAAGCTTCTTCACTGTGAGGGTGACAGAGCACTGGAACAGGTTGCCCAGAGAGGTTGTGGAGTCTCCTTCTCTGGAGATATTCAAAACCCGCCTGGACATGATCCTGTGCAATGTGCTCTAGGTGACCCTGCTTGAGCATGGGGGTTGAACTAGATGATCTCCAGAGGTCCCTTCCAACCTCAGCCATTCTGTGATTCTGTGATTTTTCAACAATTGAAACAACTTTAATTGTTACAACTATGGATAATAAAAATAGAAGTGGTAAAATGCTTGTCTGATAAATGTAATGGATATAGATTTTTCTTTCATTTTTAACCCTACAACTTTGTCATAAGATAAGAGACGCTCCAGTCTTATCAATTCCTGAGTAGTTTTAATAGAAAGGAACTAAATCAAGGGATGCCGCTGATGGGTTTTTATATTTGCTTTTGTGGCAGTGATGGATTTTAATATTGCTGAAACACCTTTATGAAAAATGTATCTTGAAATTTGCTGTTCAGTGAAAGACTTTTTTTTAGAAAACTCCTATGTCATAATTTTATTCATCTCCCTATGTTATGATGCTTTTCTTGATACTTGAATTATCAGAAGTGAAGAATTTTCAGATTAAGTATGGTATTTGTGGACGTGTGAAAGTTTTGGGTTGTTTCTTATTATCCTTTCAAAAATGTTACATAGATTCAATTCTGAGGGCTAGCTGAAAGCTTACTTGGGTAAATTATACTGAAGTCAATGTTTCAGTTAAATAAAGCTTTTTTTGTAAGCTGCCTCAGAATTTGACTATAGTGGACATTGTGTACCTGGGTATTAAATGTTTTGTTCTCTGGGAACATTTATTCTTTTGGTTTTTTTCACCTAAGTACCGATTTGGATGTATTACAAAGGATTTCCATACTTTCTCCAAATCTGTCTCACAAGACATTAGTTTAAAGAGGGACGACCAGCAGATAGCCTGAATGAAGCTTAATGCCTTGTTTTGATACATGGTAGAAATGGTAGAAAACAGAAGTTCTCAAATAAAAACTGCACAAATTGAATAAGTCTAACTTTCAGCACTCCCTGTATCTTTTATAAAGTGATCTGTAGAACAGGTTTACACAGGTTTTTGCCAAGGGTTTTTGGCAAGGCTGGCTTTTGCCTAGTGTGGCTGATTTTTCCAAGGTCCTTTTCTAGTTAATGGCAAAACAGTGGATTTTTCTGAAGCAGGTGCATGTACCGCATTGAGGAAAATGAAAATTAGTCTCATGGAGCTAAAATTAGCCTTTTCTAATACTTATCTTGGTGTCTCAAGTCTTTAGAAGCTACACTTGCTGTCAGAAATAATAAAAAAGGAGAAACAAACCAAGGATGCAAGATAAGAAAATATGGTACCAGGGTAAAAAACACAAATGTCCACTTGCCAGGTTAATGGATCTTTTTCCTGGACTGTACATGTGGCTTTTGCTTCAGATGCAGAAGTGTTTGGTTTATTCTTGTTAGAAAGTAGAGGGGTCGCCCCGTGCTGGTTCTTACATGCAGGTTGTGCGCAGTGGCACACTGGAAGAACACAGGAACTTTTACAACACGGTAGCATTAAAACTGCTTGGCATGGCATTAACTTACCTGCTTTGAGCATTGTACAGCAAGCTGCTATATAGATCCTTATTTGTGAGTAAGGCAGTGCTTGAAAAATGAAAAAAGATTCTCAGGAACCCATTTTAAATCCTGAGAGAACTTACAATTTCTTAGCTGCTTTCTCAGAAAATGGCTAAGCAGATTCAGCTGTATCTTTCCCAAGATGAACTAAAATTTAGGCATGATATGGCATCCTGTACAGAAAACCTCAGTTTAAGCAATTAAGATTTAACCAGGTTATAAGTAACTGTTTTGTGAAATATTTGGACTTCCGATCATTAGTTGGTGCTATTAGCTCTAGTGAAGCATTGGCTACAGTAAATGTGATTTTATCTAATCCCCAAGCTGCTAGGAGCACTGAAGAGGATCTCAGTATTGAACATTTCTTTTCTAAAGTAGTCTCTAGCTGGCTTCCTCTAGAGTGCTCTGCTGTGGTGTTTTGTTCATGATGCTCACCCTGAAAAGCATATGGGTTTCCCTCAGTGATATAAATGTGGAATGAGTTGCCCAAAGAGCATTGATTTCATAAAAAGGTCACTGCCCTTGTGAATCTGCTGACTTTTCTTTCATTTACAGTTTCAGTATTTTATACATATACATAAGTCAATTCCTCTGCTGTCACTGAACATTTGAGAAACCCGCAGGCCAAGTGCATGCTTCATTTTCCCCATAGAGGATGAAGGAGAAGTGACACAGATGCATAAAATGTATTACTGCTGCCTGACCTTTTCTTGGCAGAGGTTTTGAACTCTCCAGTGAACTGTACACTGTCATTATCATGTCACATTATGGATTTGTGGCTTTTTGCTTTTTACAGTTTGCTACTGTAAAAACAAATAAACCCAAGAAGGCTGGTTCTCAGGGCAGCAGTCAACAGCTTTTGTCAAGAAGCCGTTCCTTGTCACTCCAGAAGTTGCCGCACCTTTTGACTGTCACAGAGAATGAATCTCGGCTCCAACCAGAAACAACTTGCTTAATTGCACACTGCTAACTCATTTCCTGAGCAAGTCTTTATGGTGGTTGAAATGTGGTGGTAGTCCAATGGAGAAATGTGTGTGCGTGCATGTTTGTAAGCATTTTATGATAATGTTTACAGTTGTGAAAGCTCTGAGCGAAGGCTACAGTCACAGTCTTAGTTCTGGCACTTCATCCCTTTGGACTCCTTTGCCTGGTAACTTGATGCTGTTTAATTGACATTTGTGGGGGAAACAAGAGGAGTGAATTCATAAACTGTATTCTGAGTTAGAGTATATGTTAATAGATGTTCTTTGAAAGGACTGTATTTGCATTTCTGTTTTGAGTAGCACTGGACATGTAACTACAGATCTCGAAAATGTTTCTAGCTGTTTACTTAGTTTTACAAAGTTCACAGAGCCAATGAAAACGTGCTTTTTCCCTTTCCTTTCACTATTATGTCTTAATGTTTGATTTTGATCAAACTTAATGCGATAGGCCAAGAAGGTGAACTCACATATTTCCCATACTGGTGAAAGATTTGATTGTAACAGCTTTGCTGATGGTTTACTTCTAAAGACAAAATGTGCGAGTAGTCCACCGGTCATATTAAGGATGTTATCGCCAAGTATGAGAATGAAGCCTTGGAGAATGAATAAATGACCTTAACTTTAGAGCTGCTCTGTGTTCTCCCCATCAGTGCCTCATCTCCATGAGGTTTGCAGGCTGTATACAGCATTCCTATGTTCTGTGTAACTAGTCAGAAGCAGCTTGTGATCTTAAATGCTTTAAAGGGAATGTTTACAGCATGACATTACTGTGTACGTAGCCAACATGAAGCATAATAGAACAGGGATTTTAATATTTACAGCATGTTACGTAAATGCTGCCCTTCTGAGTATTTTCTAAATCCTCTTAGCTCTGAAGTGACAGCTTTGATTCTTTTTTTTAATAAAATCGGTCTTTCATTTATCCAGCTAAGTTTGGTAAACAAAAGATTTTTAATACTTCCTTTCATATAGGCAGATTCTTGTATTTAAGGTTTTATCTTTGTGCACTTAAACTTATTAGGTTTCTGTGTAACTATTTTTAAAAAGCTGACTTTGCAACAGCAGCATGTGGGGCAGAGGTGGCCTTTGGAATTTTCTGTGCCTTGCCAGTGCATACTGTCAATAGATAAGCTCCAAAGGACTGCATTAAGTAAAGTAGTGTGGGTTATCCAAGCAATAGCCAAATGTCACCTGCATATTTGAATTGAATTTTGATATACAAATAGTGAATAGGGAAGACTGTCTTCCGTTTGTGTGTTTGTGTATGTATGCGTATACATACTTCTAAAAACTTGAGTGAGATGAGGAATTGAGGTGCTGTGGGGAATAAAAAGGAGGAAGATAGTGGCAAAATTCTGCACAGACATGAGGCTTTTTTTAAAGATCTGAAACCCTGAGTCTGCACTGTGTTTTGATTTTGCTCTGTCATTTATTTTTAATAAGGTGGTAAATGCAGGTGTTCATGGTGTCTGAAAATGCTTCAAAGAATGGCAGGAATGTGTTGGAAAAGAGCTGATACGGGGCAGAGAGGTGGTGGGGAGTTTCTAGCATGGTTTGACTCTTTGCATTTCAGCATATGAGAGATTTGGGGTGCTAGTCTGGGTTTTTTTGGTGGGGGAGCAGGGCAGAGAGAAACAGGTTCAAAATGCTGAAAATCACTGACCTTGTGAGTAAGTCAATGGCATGCTACTTTGTAGTTTTAAAAACAAAGATCTCAAAATATCTTTATGGCAGCATTATGGAGAGCTTAGAGTGGGTGGGTGGGCACCGAGTATTGTATGGTTAGAGAGGATGGAGGGATATTTTGTGTGCAGTATTTTTGCATTTATCTTGTTTTGGCTTGTAGGTGACTGTGGAAGAAGTGATGACTACTACTGCATACCTGGATCTCTTCTTGCGCAGTGTTTCAGAGCCAGCTCTCCTCAAGATTTTCCTCCGTTTTATTTTGCTGCACCGACATGAGAATGTGCACATCCTAGATACACTTACAAGCCGAATCAACACGCCGTTCCGGGTAAGGCAAGCAGCAGGGAAGCAGTTCATGTACCAGCATGGATGTAGGTTAACTACTTAAATGGGAAATTCCCCATATTCAATGGGGATCTTTTAACTAGGAATCTAGGCATTTTTTTTGTCCAGATAGCTGGCATCTAACTACCTTTGTACTGAGAAGTTGATGAACATGTGGGGTGGCTTTATGCATACAGGCAAATGGGATAGAGGGAGATAGGGGCTTCTGGGAGTCTGGATTCTGCTAGAAAACTAAAGGTCAATTTGGAAGCATTTTTATTCTGCATATTGCTATATTAGTGCTGCCATAGATAACTCATTCGTAGGATATATATATAAATATGCTTGGGTTGTGAGGAGCATTTTCGGTCTTTGGAACTTTCCCAAGCAGCAATGTTTTTAAATAATCTTTGTGGGAGGTGATGGGAGCTCTGTAACAATTTCTCCAAATTGCTCAAGTTGTGAACTGCAGTATTGCCAACATATTTCTCAGGAATCAAGTAGGTATTGTTATGGCATGTTTGCTTAAATGTGGTGATGTCTGCTTCCTTGCTTGATTAAGAGAAGGCACTTCCTTGCTCAAGTGATCAGATTCGTGCTTCCTTTTCTTTGCCTTCATTGCCCTGCATAGTTGAGGTTTATCTCAAATGTACGGTGAGCCCATCCTTAGCATATGCACAATGCACCACAGTAGCTGGAGAGCTAGCTGACGGAGATACTAGAGATACCTTTGCTAACAGGATGATCTTCTGGCAGAAAAAGCAAATACTCTCTGCACTGGACTACCCTCCTGAGCCTTTTCTTGGCTGGCACTCTTGGCTGAATCTTGTGTGATGCACAGCTTCATGGATGAAATACAGAATATTGTTTTAGTACAGGAGAAGCCAGAACACCAGCATGTGCGTTGAAATTGTGTATTAGGGACAGTAGCTTTGTCTGAAACTTGTTTAGAAATGTAAGTGCATGCAGGTATGAATACATGCTGCTGTTACTGCATCTCTTAGATGGATTAACTCTGAAAACTCAAAATAGCTTCTGTTGACAGAAAATGCAAATGCTGTTGTCTCTGCTAATCACAACTACTGTTCTATAGGCAAAGGAAATGGGAATTGTAAAGAATTCTCCAGCCCTAAGCAACTCAGGATCTCAGCCAAAATGGTTCTGTGATACTAAATGGGTTTTCTGCGGTATAGCTTGGCCAAATGCAAAATCCAGAACTGCAGCCTTCTTTGTGTTTCCATAGCACAAAAGCTGCATACATTATTATTGCTGAAAATGTTCATTAATAATTCACAGGATTAAATTTATGTACAGACAGGTGACCAAAAGCACTTATAAAAACACCATCCTCTTTATCTCGTGATACAATGTTTTTCTTTTTATGAAACACAAAAATAGACTAGCTTTATTTCTTCAGATGATTCCTGCATTCTTGTTTTTCTTTCCAACCATATTGCAAACTCAAATGCAACTCCCTGAATACAAGAACATTTAAGAAAGTAATTTGGATTATTTCTAGCAGTCTTTTGAACTCTCACAGTATGAAGAATGGTTAGACTTGGCTCTCAGTAAATTTCACAGAGGAAGTGAGAATTCCTACTTCCTCCTGCATCGTCCTGCAAACACATACCTTTCCATGAAGGATCTGATTTCTTCCAAAAGTTTGTCTTACAGGTCTTCAACTCTGCCCTCATGTTCCTATGAAGAACTCCATTTCTGGTTATTTCTTCCTCCCTTTCCCTTTTACTTAATCCATCTCTTTTTGTAGACTCGAGATCTTGGACTAACTAGCCGTCTCCTGTTGGCTCCTCACAGGAGTGGTGGCAGGGCAGTAAGTTTGAGCTCCGCTTTGCCTCGTAGTAGGCCAGACACTGACTGCTCTCCTGGTTCTCCTCGCTCTGTGCCTGCCTGGTGAGCGCTACCTATACCCTTCTCCAGATCCCAGCTGGAGAAATAGTTCTCAGAAGAGTCAGCCTGGTCCTGGAGTCTAAGCCAGCTGTGAGATATTGTTTCCAGGAAAAAGCAACAGACAGGAGACTGTATCTAAGAAAGTGTGCACTAAGAGGCGCAGGGGAAGTGATGGTGCAGTGGTCCATGAAAACCAACTGGAAATTAGGGCCTACGCCTCTACTATGTTGGACACATCTCTTCGGTTTAGCAAGTGTCCAGCAGCTAGAAATGTACTGTACAATAGCTTTCAAAGTAGTTGTATGTCTAGTTAGTGACCAAAAAAGCCTGTAGAATTCCAAGTTTCTAGTCTGTCCTATAGCTCGTGTAAAAGTTAGATGCCTGTCACAGAATGGCATGTGATTTTTGCCTCTGCTGAGTGTGTGACTGCTGAAATACCTGGCTATGGGTATATTTTGATCAGACCTTTGCCAAAAAGGCAAGCAGGCAGTTCCAGTGAGGAATCCTATTTTTCTTTCCTTTTTCCTTGTCTCATAGAAAGGAGCTTCATGCCTTGCCATGGTTCCCACCCTTTGAAGTGACCTGTAATGCTGGGTTGGCTGAGTAAAATGGGATTGGGAGCACTGTTCCATATGGAATGATTCTGATAAATGTGAATTGTTTAGTCCTGACCTACGTCAGCACACAAAGATATAGGTTTGGAAATACTGAGGTATAGACGCACTCAACTTCTTGGTGTGCAGAACACTAACCATTTCTTATACCTGAAATAACAGAAACTTCATTATAAATTTTGTAAGTTTTCTTTCAGGAAAGACCTTTAGCTTATTCAAATTATATAGCAGAGGTAAAATGTAACACTTTATCTTCCAAGTTGCAGGGTTCACTTCATGCTGAATTAAACTAAATTACTAAATTAGAAAAAAAATTTTGAAAAATATTAAAGACTGGTAAATTACTGCTTTCAGTTCTATACAAGTTAATACCTTTGTAAAGGATATCTTTTCATTGTAAAGGATATCTTTTCATTGTAAAGGATATCTTTTTAAGTAGCTTTTTTTTTTTTAAAGAAAATTTCTAGATTGCACATATTTTGTTGAAATATATCTCGGTATATGTATAGCTCTAGACAGCTTTATAAAATCCCATAGGGGTGCTGACAAAATGAAATAGCATACTTGCAATGTCTTGTAAAGCATTATGTTGGCTGAGCCATTCTGCAATGCAGAATGCAGGGAAGATTGGAAAGGTACAATTTCCAGATCAAAAACTAACTGTATTTATCATTTTCCAGCTCTGTGTGGTCTCTTTGGCATTGTTCAGAACGCTCATTGGCTTACATTGTGAAGATGTGATGTTACAGCTAGTTTTAAGGTAAAGCCCAAACTCCTTTTGCCTTTTTCCATCCTAATTCTGAGACATATAGTCTCCAGTAAGCCTATGGATGTGGGACTAGATGAGGATTCTCCACGAGAGAACAAATCCAAGCAACTAGAGAGATGAGAATATTTAAGATTTTGACAAAAGTACACCAGGCCTGAAGAAATGTGATTTACATCCCACCATCTTCAGACACAACAGATTTATTTTTGTGATTTATTTGTATAAAAGTGAGAGAAGACAAGCCAAGAATATATTTATCACCTCCAAACTGCTTATTCCCTGGTTCTAAATGTATAATTCTTCTCTCCTGCATGTTTTCTCTTGTGTATTGTACACTGTGATACAGAGCAATATACTTGTTCACAGCTTCTACCTTTTTTGTTGTTTTTTTGACTTCTTTGATTCCTCTCTCACACAGGAATATTTCAAATTCTTAAACCGTTGTACACAGATTATTATGTAATGTACTAAATACATTGGGTTTTTTTGTTTTTAACTGATTGTTGCCTGGGTTGCGTAAGAATACTCAATTATATTTTTGATGGGTGTATAAGGTTAGAATTGTTTTTTTTTATTGAGATGTACTAGTGGAACTAGATCAGACTTTTAACACTGTAGAACATGTGGATGTTTCAGATATCTGTCTGCCCTCTACCCACAGGCATTAAGGTGAGATTTGCTGTAGTTCTGGCTGTTGTGCCTGAGAATGTTGTTAGGACCGCTGTGAACTTAAGTATGGTAGGGCTTTCCTGCTAACAGAGTTGAATGCTGTATTTAGTCTTCTGTTTGTTTATTTAGGGAATCTTTTATAATTTGTTTTCATTTTAAATGGCAAAATATCAGCCTAGTTAACACTCAGGCTCTTAATGAAGTGCTCTAAAAATGTTAAACAAAAGTGCTCTAAGAAAGTTAAACATAAGAATGTGCTTCCTCTATTCCTCCTCCCCATAGCCATCCCCTCCTCTGCCCCAGAGCTCAGTCTTCATCTATTGCAGTAAAACACCTTGACAGCTCTTCCTTCCCTTTTGCTGGTTGCTTGCCTGGCACATGTAAACTGACTCTGGATTTTGCAGAAAAACAATTAAAATAAGGATTTGGGGATGTAACTCATTCATATTGGGACCAAACCGCTCTGCTAGCCATTGGCATTTGCACAACCTAATCTTCCCTCACCTCTTCCTACAGCAGGTTTGCTCCGACCTGCAAAGGACTGTTTATTTCCCCATTCTGATGCAGCTAATCTATCTACTCTACTTGACAGTTCCTCGTCAAACCTTAGTCTCACACTGTAAGGAGTCAGGGTGTCATGCTCTTGAAAGGTTTAGAATTTAGATCACTGTCAAGATATTATATCTTTTAATTTAGAGAGAGAAGGAAGGTAGGAAAAAGATTTTGTATGTTGTTGCTTTCTCAAACATGAAAGGACGATGGAGTAATGCTAGGCTCTGCTGTTTCAGGTATCTGATCCCATGTAACCACATGATGTTGAGCCAGCGATGGGCTGTGAAAGAAAGAGACTGTTATTCAGTATCTGCTGCTAAACTGCTTGCTCTCACGCCAGTCTGCTGCTCCACTGGGATCACCTTGCGTCTTGAAAGCCAAGAAAAAGCCTATATCCTCTGGACAAAGGCAGCACAAACTAAAGGTATTTGGTGCTCAGGTAAACACTAGATCACGAACTGAGTTTGATTTGGTAGCAGCCCATTTGGAGGGGCAGAAGGGAGGGGAATGTAGTGAGCAACAATGTACTGGGCAATTAGGCTGGACTGGAAAGCTTATTTAATTCCTTCCATGTGTCCAGGTCTATTGAAACTTTATTTTACAGCTTTCCAAGTTGAATATGCATTCAGGGAAACAATATAGAGACACATGACTGTTACTCTTGCTGCTTCAGAGGTCACTATTGTCTTAAGGATTGAGTGTGGGCTGGTCTCTCAGAAATCCTGAGTTACAGTGCTGATTTTGCAGTAAGAACAAGTCATGTGTGATTTATGAATAAATCTCTCAATCTCTGTGCTTTTGATCTTCCTGCCTTACTGGATGTATGAGGCTAAAGACTCCGCTTGCCATGTTTTAGTGACCGCTTTGCTAGAGAACTTTTCAGTTGTTTTATTGTTTCATGGTATGAATAATTTTCTTATTTACTTTCAGATTCTTGCAGAGGTACTTCTGAATCCAACTGCATTGTGGAATATGGAAGAGCTGTGGACATCAGCTACCTGCAGTACCTGTGGGAAGCTCAAGAAGCCATCCTTCAGTGTATGAAAGACTGCAAGGTTTGGTCTGCCTTTTATGATGGAGAAAATCCTGATCCAGACACCTTTATCCAAACGCTTGCTGAGAACAATAAAGATGTGGAACACCCCATGTTTCACCTCCAGCAAAGGACACCTAGCATGTGTAGCTCCTCTCAAATAACTCCGTTCAGTGAGAAGATGCAGCTGGAGCTAGAATGGGATGATAGCTATGACACAGGCATTTCTGCTGGTTCTGATGTGAGCTCACCCCGCCTGTATGATGATCAGGGAAGCACAGAAATGCAGCTACCTGCAGAGCCACCAAAACATATTCAAGAGATGAAGAAAAATGCAATCATGCTCACCAAAGGATCTTACATAGAGGAATCAGACTTTCAGGATGATGTTATAGTTTACAGATTATGTGCCCAGAAGGATGCTCAAGATGATGACAACTCTGAGAAGAAAACTTTAAATGTAGCCAGAAAACATCAAGCCGAAAGCCAGACTGTTAACAATGGGCCTCTTGCAAACAGCCAGCTGGAAATGGACTTGGATGAACACAGCAAGAGAAAATCAAGCTTGACTCAAGGTATAACAAAAGAACAAACAAACCAGAAAATGATTGAGGTTGATCCACAGCCCGACTTGGAGCTGAAACCTGCTCCTCAGGCGACAGATCGTAACTTAAACATAAGACTGCTGAGCACAGATGGTGAGGATTTCATTGCACAGTATGACAAAATTATTAAGGAACTAGATCCAAACAGTGTGAACTTGGAGGAACAGAAGTTGGGCACTCCTGGTCCCATGTCTCCAGCAGAAGAGGAGGAGGACTTTGAGAATTTCTCAGCAGACACTCCTTCTGAAGAAAGCATGTCATCTCTCTTTGGACCAAACGAGGATTTCTTTCCCAAGCATGCTGCCAGAAGCCAGATTGCTCCTTTTACAGGTGGAATGTCCTGTTAGTTACATACTTAACAAAAATCAAGGTCCGGTGATGAAAGGTGGCCAAAGGAGATCCCACTGGGCAGCGCAAGTCACAATTGCATAGAGCAAGGAACAGTCCTGGCACTAAACAGGGTACAGCCCATGTAGCTGAGGCTGGCCCAAGGAGAATGAAAGAGGTGGAACATAAAAGTAGAGCAATTGGTGTAGTGACAGCAAATGGTGGTTGCTCAGTTCTTTTTTGGCCGCTTTTTCTTTTGTAATTGTTTAAAATCTTGAGATGGGATTATGTTGCTTGCATGCCAGACCTCCATCATCCTAGGATAAAAGTCCCCTATTGAAAGGGGAATGGAGTAACTGTTCTACCCAGGTTACCTCCGAAATATTTGTGGTGGCTTGTACCTCTGATGCTGAGCTGTGGTGTCATGTTGCCATTTTTTCTCTCTGCTATTTCACATTTTAGCACCAGGTGGCAGCACTGGTGCCATTTCTGGGCATGCCTGTCTGCAAGCACTGTCCCGGCATCCTGTTGTCCAAATGTCAGGGCTGCCCTCACTGTTGGCACACTTCTCTGTCTTATGCCAGACACCAGTTAAAGTTTGGTTTCTGGATGGTCTAAACCATTCAAGAAGCAGAGTGGTACTGGGGGTCAGAGATGTATTTTTGATCTGCGTTTGTACCGCTCCTTGTACTGCAAGCTCCTGATCTTTAATTAGAGCACAGTAATGCAAATAAAAAATGCATCTAGATTTTCTCACGCAGAGCAAAACCTCTATAAGCTGACTTCTAGTTCATTTGGAAGGAAGGGGGAAACATTCATTTTTATCCACTGGAATGCAGTCTCTTCTGGCTCGGCTTTGGCCAGCATGCCTGGCACTCTCTTAATTATTTGAAAAACTCAACCTGTTTTTCCAATTCATTTGCTGCTTTTGCTGTGATGGTAATTTGCTTGTACCAGAAGCTAATCACATTCAAACCTTTTTGTTTCCTGTTACTCACTGTCAAATGTAGCTCAAAAATGTTGTTCCTGAGTCTTTCATTCTTCATCCAGTACCTTCCTGCATTTGTTCCTTTAAAAAAAACAAAAACAAAAAAAACCTCAAAGCCTTGCTGTTTGTTCCCCACAACACACTTGACTCTTTGGCTCCTCACCTTTTTTTAATGGCTGTCTTAGTGATTGCCAGTAAGGAGAATGCTCATAAAAATACCTTGGAAATGTGAGACTGCAGTATCCTTCAAATATAGTGACATGGGATTTGGAGTGCTATGTTATGTATATAGACATATGGAATTAGGATTTTCTGTTGCTTTCACTGTTTTGGGATATTGTCATGGGATGGGGCTTCTTGATGCAGAATCAAATAACCAGGTAGAGGTGTCTGCACCCGGTAGGTCTCAGCAATGCAAAGATGCTCTTGTCCAGCTCCATGGATCTATGGAGAAAATGTTAGTATGTGGATGTAGCCCTGGTTCCATTGGTGTCTATGTCTAATTTAAAAGCATTAAACACAATTGTTTCTATTTGCCCCTGAACAAGGAAGAATGTGATGTTCAGTAACAGAAATATAGTGCATCAAACTCCTTTCTTCTATTTATTTGCATAAATCAGTGCTTTATATACGCAGGAAGATGCGTAGACAGGAAAGGAGTATTTTTTTTGACTTCTGATCTGTTTACCCTGTTCCTTACAACTCTGCTTAGTTGCTTGGATTTTTATTTTGACGATTTCTTGAAAAAGTCACCCTACCACTGAGAGAGTTTTATTTATGTATTTTGGTAACATCTCTTGGAGTGGCATGCAGTGTTTGTTACAAACATCTAGCTTCAGCTTTATCTACTCAGATCTGATGTGTGACCTGGAATAGAGAAACTGTGATTTATCTCAACTCCTTCTCTGGGAATGCTTCTTTCTAAAGCTCCCCCTGCACTGTGATCCTCAGGAGCTCTGTGCAAGCGCCTCCATGAACACGGGAGGGGGAAACAGGAGGTTACACCAGGACAGGAGAAACTGTATATCTCAACAACATGTTTCTAGGCTGCTGTGTTGGGTACCCAGGCAGGGAGGATTCCTCCAGAGTACAATACCGATTCCACTTTGACTGTTGTCATGGCGCATAAAGGTAGGAGCCACATAAAGCCTTGTCTGCGCTGGCCCTCCTGCCTCTCTGTGTGAGCAGAGCTGTGCTGGTGTTAGCAGTGATGGACAGGTCTCAAGGGAGTGCTCGCTTTGCGCTCGCACTAGTTGTAAAACATAATAGACTTCAACTTCTAGTGATGCTCTGTTAGGTGAAGTGGCAGTGCAGGCACCTCTGATTTGGTCCTCGCTGTCACGCTGGCCCAGACTTGCTTTGGCCTCTGCAGCAGCCACATAAGGCTGGTCTAAACTGTGCCCTGAAAGGCTGATCACTAGTTGGGGGCAGCTGGAACATGATTGGGTTTTAGCCACCTTCTCCACCCTAGAAATGCCCCTAGCATCCATCTTCTGCCAGGGACCGGGGCTGTGGTGTTCAAAGTTAGCAATACGGCAGCCATGCCATCACGAGGCTCTTCTGCAGGGTTTCCCAAGCTTTTACGCAGTCAGAATAGTGTAGTGGGACTGGCTTTGGGCAAGGGCTGATCGTAATGTTTTATTTGTGATTAGGTCACTTTTACAGATTGCCTCAAGCAAGTCCCCTGCTCTACTGTCTAGCAGTATGTATTGAAATCCATTATTATTTGGTTAAAGTCATGCTCAGCTTGGCAAAGGTTTCTTAAGCTTGAGCATGAAGGGTTTATGCACTTTCATGGTAAATGGTTCCATATTTCAGTGATTATCCTGCAAAATGAATACACAAACTAAAGCTATTGTTTAGTGGTGACATTTATATGATAAAGCCTACATCTACCAATACTTTTGCTTATAAATCTGTTCTTATGTCTTTCGTGCTTTGTGTGACTGTTCGCGGTGCTGAAAATGCCTTTTGTTGAGATGTGAACTATCACAGGTTTTGTTTCTATGTTTAGAGTAGGGTTTTCATGTTTTCTTTAGAACACCACAATTTTGATAAGACAAGGAACCCAGCTCGAATTTGCTTTGCCCAGGCCTTCTGTGGAATTAAGGCACAACAGCAGTAAAAAGGACAGATTCTGTTTGCATTGAAATTAGTGGCACCTTTCCAATTAACTTCAAGGGGAGTAAGCCATAACACATTAGGCTAAATCCTTATTTGCTCATATAAAGTAGAATACTTGTGCATGTTTAGTAAGCCATTAATGTAAACTGATTAGCTAGCTAGGTGAAGTGCTTTTGGTCATGATAGTTTTTAACACCTCCTGTTAACTCTGTGTATTTTGTCTGTTCAGATATATTTTGTTTTTTCCCCCTGCTGGCCTTAATTAGCAGGTAGGAGGTCTGATTTGGCTGGTTATGATGATCAAAATTCCTCTTAAATGCTTATTTCTTGGATTTTAAGATTTTTCTTCCGTGAATAAACAAAACCATTGGTTCCTCCTCCTTTCTTGCAGGACCATTTATCAGCGTAGTGCTGTCAAAGCTGGAGAACATGCTGGAGAATTCCTTGCATGTAAATTTGCTGCTTATTGGGATTATTACTCAGCTGGCAAGTTATCCACAGCCTCTTCTTCGCTCCTTTCTGCTCAACGCCAACATGGTATTTCAGCCTAGTGTACGGTCACTTTATCAGGTACCTGATCACAAGCGTTAGTCATGCCTATTCCAAACTGGAACAGTATTTTTGGTGTCTTTTTTTTAACTTTACTGTAGCTGATTTCAGTTCCACCTGTTGTTCTTCCACCTGTCTGAGAGCCTCTCTCATCTCATTTTGATGTGTTAGTTATATCTGTGCGAAGAACTGGAAATTCTGTCTGACCATAACTTTGGTCATAACTCTCTTTTAATGCAGCTAGAGAAGGCCTGAGTATTCAGACTATGGCTGCATTGGGCTCAAGGGAGGAAAAAGTAACTGTTACTGTTGTTTTGGCAGGTGCTGGCATCTGTGAAAAATAAAATTGAACATTTTGCTTCCATCGAAAAAGACTTCCCAGGTCTTCTCCTGCAAGCCCAACAGTACTTACTTTTTCGTGTGGACGCATCTGATGCGGCTGAAGAATTGCTGACCAAAGGTAAATATTAACCGTACTCACAGCACAGAGGAGTGCTGTGGGCAATGACTCACTGGTTACCTCTCTTGTTTTCTACAGTATGATTAAAAATAGGTGTGGTGCTTTATGAATATCGTTAATCAGAAGTACACTTCTGACTTTAAACTGATGATCCTCAGTAGGCCACAATATATAGTTCTAGTTGGATATTCTCTGCTCTTTAGAAGCTTTTATTATGTCTTTGCTACAGAAAATGCCTGTCCAAAGAGTAACAAAATCAGTTCTTGCTTGGCTCACTGTCAGTTTGGCAGTAAACAAACTTGCTTTCAAGGCGTAAGGTAAGGTGGCATATGTGCGTGATTTTGTTTTATTTTTAGCCTGACCTTCAGCTAGTATTGGTTTTTCATTTATAAATGTTAGGGAGGATAGAAGTCCAGAATGAATTTATTTCTGCAACAGTTGAATAAGGCCTCATATCATGCATTAGGCTGCTACTAAGGGAGGTAGATATGAGCCAGAAAACATTGAATGCACTCTGTTGAGTGAAAGCATAAAACACAACAATAAATGAGGGGCACCAGCCAGGACACTTGAAGAGCGCCGAGGAGTTAAACAGGCCCGACTCCAACGAGCCCAGGGTCCAGCTGACTCTTATAACATCAGCTGCTTCCCAAGCGCAGGGTGTGCTACGCCTGTCTTCGCAGCTATCAGTATTCGCACTGCAATGGGGGAGTTAATATAAATAAACAAACAAACTGGGGAATCTTGCTTTCTAACTGAGGCATTTTCAGAGGCAACTGGGCGACTGGCAGTGTTGGGGGCCCTGACCTGGAAACACGCCCCGTTCTGGGGTTGCTGCTGAGCACTCAGCCGTGGCTGCCTGTTTCCATTGAAAGCTGACTTCCCACGTGATGGGAATGCTTTGAATTTGATGAGTACAGCGACCACAGTTATTACCTACTCCGCTATAGGGTTTGAGAGAGTCTGCAGAGAGGTGTTCTTATTGATCATTTGGAATAGATGGTGATCATCCCACTCTGCCTAGACCTCTGTGGAGATGATACTTGTTGGGGATTTCCAGAGGTGTGGAAAGCAGGACACTCTATATGCCTCTTTAATTGTATTTTCATTTTTCAAGGCTCTGAATAATAATTTTCTTAGTTACTAGTCAGCCCGGTATGTGTTTCTAAGATTTGCAGTACATCTAGTCTGCAAAATTATAGTCTCACCAAGGCTGCTTCTGGAAGAATTAGTCTGTGAAGGTGCATGCTATAAATGAGCTGTTTATTGCAAATATCAGTAGGGGTTGAGGCACTACATTCTGGTGCCATAGATTAGAGAGCCTTACAATTAGAAGATATTGTAGCTGCTATGTGGGAGACAAGATTAGGAGACAACATCTAACGTCCTTTTTTCAGGTACTGGCAATAAAAACTTTATATAAAGTATCCCCAGTGGAAATTCATTCATCTGAGTAAACTCGCAAGCATTACACTTCAGAGGTTTCAGTGCTGGTTAGTCATACCCCAGTTAAGTAAAATAGTCAGTGATTTTGGTATTTATTTGTACTTCCTATTTTACATCAGTTTTTGTGGGCTTTAGAATTTGCCAGGTCCCCTCATACTGGTTATTATTTAGGAACTTGAAACAGAGGCTGCTTAGTCACCCTGCTGGTACATTTTCTTCTGTTTTGTGGCAGCCACTGTAAAAAATGCACCTCTTGAGAAATGGGTAGGGAGTAAATAAATGTCTGGATAACTACAGATTTGGCTCCCAGCCAGACTAGCGAAGCCAGCAATCAAACTCTAATTCTTGGGGCAAGTTGCCTCACTAGTCCATCAACACGTACAAGGTCAATTAAGAAATGCAAGGTGGGAACAATTATACTAATGGTAAATGAAGCAGAATGGGGAGATCCTATCGGTTGCTTGCATGATACTCAAAGGTTGTTGCATTAAAGCTAATATAAAGCTTCTCTGGGGTTCTTTTGCCAGTGGAAGTGATAAATAACCCCAAACAGTTTTCCCTGCAAGTCTGAGCATAACTGGCCTCCTACAGAATTTAGGCCTGAAAAATGGAAGCCAGACTTATTGAATAGCACAAATATAAAATAGAAATATTCCAAAGCATTTTCTTTCTCATGACAGTGACAGTCTCCAAAAATCTTCTAGCAGAAATGAACGATTAATTTTCTGCTTGCAGTAGTATATGGTTTGCTTAACCAGTAGTTTGGGTTAGGCCTAGATATGTAGAGCTGCCATGATCCAGATCCCATATGAGACGCTGCCTTTCCTTTAGCACACTGGTAACAATGTCCTGAGAGTTCTCAGTTTCTCAGTTGTGTGATTCAGTTTGCATCCTGACCCTAGAAAGAAGTGGACAAGCTCAGGCGAAGAAAGAATCAAATCTCTGGTCCCTAGACTAGCTTTCTGTGTGTTTGGTGGGGTTTTTTGGTTTGTTTTTTTTTCTTGTTTGTTTGGGTATTTTTAAAGTGGTTTAGTCTGAATCAAAAGGTTTTTGTGGAAATGTGTCAATTTTGCCTTTTGAAAGGAAGAGTTTAAAAACAAAACCTAAACTAACTTTGACAGCATACTAGCATTCTGGTTTTATTGACCCTAAAGTATTTAAAATAATTATGAAATGTTTTGACAGTGTTATAAAATCTTAAAAAATAATAATAATAATAATAACCCCTCAAGGGAAGCTCAAAACTTCATCTTTTCATTGTAATTCATAATTTAGGTTGTTTTTCTTCCCATAGTCAGAATTTTCCACAGAACTGAAATTCCCCTACTCTGTGTCTAGTAGATAGAAATTTGTAGAATAACAGTATGAATGATTGATGAGTCTGGAGTTGGAGAGGTTTTTTGAAACTCCAGAAAAGTACAACTCTGCTAGATGATTAAGATTAAAATTTCTTTCGACGTTTGAAAGTGTACAGTAATTCCTCAGTGCCTTAGAAGGACTTCATAAAAGGAAAAAAAGTGCAGAGCTATTGAACACAAGAATTGCTTTGCTACATTGAGCGAGGCTCATCCATGCCAGAGTCCTTGCATTAGCTGCTTCCAGATGCTTCAGAAGAAGGCACAGGTAACCTGAGACTGAATAACATAAACTACATGCCCGTTAAGGGAAACCTTTTCTTAATGTAGTGACATAGTGTGTTTGTTTTACTGCCTGCAGAATGGTGAGCTAATATCACTTTTTTTAAGAATTACACAGCTGATGAGAACACCCCCTGTTAGGTTATGCAGAATTTTATCTGACTAAGCTCTTGGTCTCACTGGCAGCTTGTGGCAGGGAGTTCTGCAAGTTAATTTTTCTTTGTAAAAGAAATGAAGAAATATTTCTTTCTATGGATGTTAAATTTTTTCACCTTTTTAGCTACACAGAATGTCATTTAATTAAAGTGCAGTTCTGCTCCAGGTTGAAACGAGGAGCGATTGATTGAAATTTAAGTGCTGCTGTCACTGCCATTCCATACATTCTGCTGCTTGAGCCCTGCCTGATCCTCAGAACTCTGCAGGAGATATCATATAGCTGGCTGTGCTGTGGGGAACACGTGGTGGTTTTTATTTTTATTTTTTTTTTAATGTTTATTTCTTGATGACAAGGAGTGAAAGTTGGCAGGGACTAGAGTTGTAGCAAAGTCAAATTTTCAAGCAGTTTTTCCCTTAGTTACTAACTTACTCAAATTCTCGTGATGGTTTGCCAGCTCAGGCCTCAAATGTATTTTCACAATTATTAATGGAGGGGAGGAGGGAGAAAGAGAGAGAAAAGTAAAGTCCAAATGATACTTTGATCCAGGGGAGGGCTAGAATACAGTATCATTTTAAATCGAGAAAACCATGCTGGGTTTAGATGGTAGATATTATCTGACTCTTATTTCATAAGGTTAATCCATACTATTCTTTCCCATGATTCCTTGACTGCCCACATATTTCTTTCATCGGAGCTGGAATTGAATAATACATAACCTAGGAAAAGATGGCTAATAAAAAATGCAGTAGAATTGGGCCATATAGAACTTTAAAATGTTGGATTAGTGGAGTATCTCCCTGCACAGTCTGGGTATTGCAAACTACAGCTCTAAACACAACCCTCGTAAACTGGGTATGGTCACTGTACAAATACTACGTATGCTACATATATTGAGTCTTTTTTTCCTCTCCTCCTGGCTTTAGGTAATGTCCAGCACGACAGCAGCACAGGGAAAGGGAGGGGCCTCTCCGAAGCTTCTCCGGCTGTACTCCAGCCTTTCCTGGGACATAAAGGAAAGAAAGGCCTGGCTCTTCCCAGCCTTCCCGCGCACGTGAGGAATGCCGTACTCGCAGCTGCCCTTTTCCCGGAGTTCCTGAAGGAGCTGGCAGCGCTGGCGCAGGAACATTCCATTTTATGTTACAAAATACTGGGGGATTTTGAGGATTATTACTAGCATCTTTTTTCAAATATGTTTTTAAAAAGCTTTTAAACAAGGTTTTAATGCAAAGCTGCTTACAGAAGAAGGTTGTACTTTGATATTTCCTGAAAATACTTGATTTGGAGGGGGAGGAAAGAGGCAGAATATTATTCCATGTTATCTTATATTAGGCCTTATAATTTCCCTCTGTGCTACGTAACTTATTTGAGATATTTCTGATACTGCTGTTGTTGCAGCTTCCTAATTCATCTCTTCCTTTTTACACAGCCATCCTTCCTTAGTGTCACAGATTCCTGTTGAATTTCTGCAACAGACAGTCATGGACTGGCAAATGTTTTACTTTTCTGTTCCAGAAATACTGTTCTAATAGCCTGCTACAAGGCAGTTTGCTCTGGAAAAGCATTGCTCCATGGGGAAAGCTTCAGGTAGAGCGATATACACAAAATCTGCACAAAACCCCTTTATGCGAAGGGTCATGCTTCTCCATGTCTTTGCCCTTCTCCCTCCCATCCCTCTTCCCTGAAATGGGGGTTCTTACCGATCCACCACTGAAGTCCTTTTTAACTGGGGGCTCTTGTTTTTGAATTCAAGTGGTCTTATGTGTGTTAAACCCATGACTAGCTGAAAGCAGGTGCTGGACCCAACACATACCATATTGCCTTATGTTGTGGACAGATCTGCAGCTCTCAGCTGTTGGTCTTTGAAGTCAAATGAACTGTGTAAGTGGATGTGGATTGCTGACTGCCTGGAATTTTCCTTGCAGTTTCTCAGCATTCTTTGATAACTACTACATTGCTGCCTAAACTCTCAAGCAAGCCTTATTGAGTCAGATTTGCACAAAGTACAAAACAAAATGTTTCTATGCAAGCTGTAATTAATGTGTAGTTTATTTTTATGCTTATTTTAATAAGCTAAAGAAAGGTACTCAGTATCTTTCAGTAGTATTAAAAGGACAGCAGGCTGTTTTTGTCAATTTTTTAATGAAAAAGGTTGGCTTGCTCTGGAAAGCTGTTTGCTTTTTTGTTGTTTTTTTGTGGTTAAGGGGAAAGTTAAATACGGTTTGTTTACTTTTAAATTAGGTGTTGGCTTTTCCTAATATTGCACTTTTGGGATGGTGAGGGGAGGACCAGACTATTCACCAGCTGCAGAAAACAAAGCAGTAACAGGAAAGCTGTCTGCTGGTGACTAACTGCTTGAGAAAATTCTCATCTGAGAGTAACGGGCTTCATTAGAAGAACCCAAACATGATGAATTGGTGCATCACCACCGCATTTCATCTTATCTTAGTAGCATAATTGTGCTTCCAGTGTGCTGTAGTTGTCTCTACATAAAGAGAGGTTTAGTTCAAGAAAGCCGTAAACCTCTTTGTCCAGGAAAGGAACCAGCAGCAACCCCAGGAAATCTAAAGAAATGAAAGTCAGAAATAATGCATCTATAAATTAATGCTCCTGCTAGTTGTAAATCCATAGTGCTGGGGTGCTCCAATTAATCACATCCTTATTTTCAAATGCACTTTCTCAGAGATTGCAAGAGAAAAGGTAATACCCCCAGGTGTCTAATTAATTTCAGGTCACATTTCTATGGAACTTGCGGTGCAAATTAGGCTCCTAAATTCTTTAGATGCTTCTGAAAAGTTGTACCTTTCATCTACAAGCTGGGAGAAGTATTCACTATGTCAGACAGCTGTAGGCTATACCAAGGAAAAATCCCAAAGTGTACCTCTAAGAAAACCACCTCAAGAACTTCTCTGGGTCTGTCTTCACCTGTCTGCTGTACAGCCCTCACATCTGCCACCACTGAGTGTTGTCTGTGGCCCTCATTTTGCTTCCCAGCCAACTCTTTGGTTCTCTGTCCTTTCTAAATTGTCTTTTTTTCTAAGCAACGATTCACCTTTGCATCACCATCCTGTAAATCATCTTCTTACCTCCACATGGCCCTGTTTCACCTCACAAGCTTCCTTGGAAACTCAAATGAAGCAGTAGGGTTTTTCTTAAAACTTGCTTATCCAGGTTTAAGAGAGCTCTTCCTTTCTTTTTCTTTTCTTTGTTTTTTCCTGCATTGTTGTTGGAAATGAGCAGCAAGCAAACTAAGTTTTCTTCCCTTGTCCTAGGAAATGGCGGGTTCTTCTCCCACTATTATTTCAACCTGTGCTCCAAGGCCTAGCCTGAAGGGGTTCAGTAGTGTCTTATGCGGAAAGTGTGGTGGCATTGTGTAGGTAGGGTCAGTACTTACTGTGCTCCTCACCACTTTTAGTAGCAACTTTATGTGAACAAAAGAATTACCAAAGGAATGTGATCAGCTAACTTTTAATGTTTCGGAATCAAGTGCTGAATGGCAGAAGCAGTCCAATCCTTTTTTAAAGGACTTTTTAAAAAGGAGCAAAAAAGAAGGGGGAAAAATTCTGCAGACCAGTGTTCAATGCAGTAAATTTATTTCTGAACACTCCCTTTCCTTGTTTTTATTGTCAAATAAGAATCTTTATTTGCTGGGAAGGAGTGATATTTTGGGGGATTGTTAATTTTAACTGGTGTTCCTAGCAAATGTGCAAACTCATGGCAATGTTCAGTTCAGTGGGCCTGTTAAGGTAGATGGGGATCTTAAAGTGTGGACTGCTCAGAAAAGCATCTGTGAATTTGAGGAAGGGGAGGTTTTACCTCATAAGCTGAAGTAATTTCAAAGGAATTATTAGAGCCTGCCTCATGCAGTAGGGTAAAGCTGGCCTTTGAAATCCGGACTTGTGTGTGGAAGAGTTCTTGTGACTGCGGTCACGACTGTGTGCGCGCACAATGTCTCCATGTAAAAAGGAAATCTGTCGGTCAGCTCCCCAAAAGGGAGAGGTGGACGAGTGCAATGACCCTGGCTCAGGACTCTGATTTAAGTTGAAAATGTCGATCCTCAGAGACGAATCATCTCTCTGTGCATTAAGTTCTTCAACCAAATGCTTGTTTAGTGAGCTCCTTCACTCCAGTTCAGATAATGGCTTATTATGCCTCCTACCAATATGTTATTTCCAAAGTGGGGTCTATGCTGCCGTCCGGTCAGTTGGCCCCTGCAGTACACAGCGTTATGTTGCCCTTTCCAAGAGTGGAGAGGAAGCGTTGCACAGCCTGGATCTCCGCGTGTGACCAGAAGACCCTCTCTTCTGCACATCGTCTTTGATTCAGTCATGAATGAAGTGTCTTCGGGTTGGCAGATCTGTTCTAAAACCCGCAGGTAGCAGCTCAGTGATACCAAAGTTAATTTTCAGTCTCTTGCTGTATGTTTCAAACTGTAAATGCCACATTTCCCATGATGTAGCCTTTGCTGAGTGTTTGTAAGCAGTTCTGCTCTAGCAAGGAATCTTTACCACAATTTCAGCCAGCTATTTGTTGCAACATATCTATAAAGTGAATATTTCATATTTTAAAACAGTTGTAGCCATTCTCTTTTGCCTGTGACCTCTCTTTGGATGCACTGTGGGATAGTCCCAGCACACACATACATATAGTTTGTATCAGTTCATCTAAAGAATTCAGCAACTTTAATTCAAAACAGTGTCATCCTTTGTGTGTGCTGATCTTTGGACCTATACGGTCAGTTGCAGTTCATGTTCTGTGTTGCTGGGCCTACGTTGCCCTTTTATTTTTGTATTCTAGGCATTATTCTTTAATTTGGTCCTTTCCACATGTGTCCTAAAGAAAAATGTGGGGTTTCAGATGAGACCAGGTTGTTTGTTGGTGTTGCAGCTCCAGATGTGAAAAGATGCACTGCATTTTTAGTCCAGTTAACTTTTTAATTTGGTTTGGAAGAACAGCAATGAAAGCTTCTGTTCTCAGCTGTATCCCAGGGAGATGAGGGAAAATTCACAGCAGTGTGCGTAGCAGGGGGAGTCCCTCTCACCAGCACATCCAGATCCATTCCTTCAGAGCATCTGGTTCACAAATTGCTTCTCTTCTTTCCTTTTTCATTAGGGTTTGTCACTTTTTACAAAGTCTGACTTCAGTCATGATGTGCTGCTATGCCTGCTCAGTGCATTTGCCTTGTTAGATGTGATTATGATGTTTTTAGAAAGTAAGATCGGTACATTTCCTAGAAAGGGAGGAAAAGCTTGGTGATTGGGATGGACTTCAGACCTTCGCAGAAGCCTTGCTTTTACATGGGAGCAGGACAGGATAGACAGTAAGTCTGGACTGTGTTTCTGCCACCAGCGCCATTCAGCCTGCCCTTTGCCCCGGCACGGTGGTGAAGTGGCCTGTGCTCCCCTCCGGAGGGAAATGGTTGCAAACAAACTACTGCATCTGGCAGATTCCAAGGGTTTAAGTTCAAGAGGTTAAGTTCTGTTTACCAATAGAAGTAGATCATCTAGCACAGCGCTGAAGCATTCGCTACACTTTCATGGCCTGTGCCTGCCTGTCTCAAGGTTTCATGCTCCAGCAAGGTTGTTTCAGCTCCTTTCAGAAGCTTTAAAATCTCAGGGTTGGGAAGAAAAGGATAGGAGCTGTCTGATATGGTGCAGTTACAGTAACTACAATGACATAATTTATCATTTGAATTTGTAGCCAGAGCTCCTGTTTGAGGGCAGCGTGATTTAATAAGCAATTTAGTGTGCTGTATTTACTGAAATTGCTATGTCATGCCTGCAGTTTTTATGAAGGCTCCTATTACATTTGTAACAGTTATGAGTAGAATACTGAGATTTTCTTCTTTCTTTTCTTTTAACTCAGAAAGCTCTGGCACAATACAGTAATGTTGCTGCTGTGTCCAGATCTGATTTAGATAATTACAGTATGTTCTTCCTTGCACCTTTTGAGCTTTATCAGCAGAAACAGAAGTTACATGACACTCAGACTGCTTACATTAATGAGCAAACCAAAGGTAAAACACCACGGATTAGCAGGGGACATTTGCATCCGTGTGAAACGCAGCAAGAATTTTCATTTCTGTTACCTCAACTTATCAGGGACTAGTTGCAGAAATAAAACGCTCATAGCAAAGTTCAAAAATGAGTATGACAGTATCTTATGGTAACTGTCCAGTTGCATGGTAGTGCCATGCAATGTTTTGAATGAGAACTGTGTGAAGGAGGGTAAAAATTGCTCCTTGTTAATGTGGCATCAGGTTTGCATAAATAGGTATTCAGATAATATGACAGTGGTGCCAGCTCTCGGGCTGAAGGCAGCCGCAGAATGCAGCACTATTTCAGTGACTTCGTTAGCTATGAAAGCTCAGCTCTGACTAAATGTACCTTATGTTTCAGGGGGCCTCAGCTTTTCTAAACATGTGGTCTAGCATCAATCTATTCCATTTGTTATATGCTCGGTTGGAAGCCTCTTATTTATGAATAGGAGCATTACTTGTAGTCTCAAATATGTAGGTACTTAAAGTGGGGGTTTGTTGCTGACTGTGCAAATCTTCTTTTTGTTCATTGATTATAATGGGTTTTTTGTGTGGCAGCTGGATTAAATTAAGACTGAAGTCTCTGGGCTAAAAGCCCTGATGGAACTTTTGTGCAAAGGCTGCATTTCTCAACCAAATAACTTTCTCTGGGGCTTCGGCAGAATGCCCGAATACAATTAGATATTGTGGGCTAACTACCTGCAAACTTACATTTCGGATGAAGCCAATTCCATAGCAGCTGTATTTTATTGCAGTCTGTTTTTAAAATAACTAGCTTGGATTTAGACCAAAAAAATAATGTGGATGAGTTAAATCCAAGACAACTAAACTGTGTCCAGCTCAGTGCTGCTGTGTCAGTTTGGCCAGGGCTCAGACAAAATGCCCTCTCATCTTCAAAGGAGGGGGAGTGGCTCCTGGGCTCGATACTCCCTGCTCAGGTCTCTTTGTGTGTCCCTCAGTGTCCAAGTGCAGCTTGGAGTTGGCAGCTCTGACCAGCGTCTGTTGTAAAACTCCAGCATAACAGCATTGGCTTCTAAGCTCCAATGTGGAAAAATCCTAGCCTCTAAAACCAACCTGAAAATGTGGCCTCTGAAGCCTTAGAAATGAGAAAATAAAATATAACTTGCTGATGATTATGCCTGCCTAGTGGTTCAAGTGCTTTGGACAGTTAAAGCTGTGGTTGATGTGACCATGTCTCAGGAGAGCGTTTGCTTTCTGTTTGCACAAAATGCTTGCGAATGGAGGGAGCATTCCCAATAGCGAAACTATCAGCCTTCAAGCACCCGTGTTAGGCTTAGTTCATGGGAGCGCAGCCTCTGCAGGTGGCAGTACTGAGCCCTACTCCAGGCCTTCCTCTGGGGCTGTAATGACCAAGGCAATGGATACGGTGTGAAATAGCTGACTGGCTGCCCATCACTGGTGGTATTTGGCTGCTGGGGTTATATATGGTCTGGCATGGAGGTCACATGTCTTTTGGGGGAAAAGCCAGCAGGTGAGACAGTTATTTGGAGGGTCACAAGTTGGACCTCACACAGAGGAAGGGGAGGGGCAGCAAAGGGCAGGTCCTTCTTCATCCACACATACCCAGGCAGCAGATGCTGTAAATGGTTGTGAAATGCTTGTATGCCCTCCAGGAGGCTGTAAGGGGCTGGGGCTAACTCAGTGCCTAGAGGGAAGACTCCTTAGTACTCATTAGGACCATGTACTACTGTGTTGCCCATTAAACCCCCCTTTCTTTTGTGCAGGATTGCATGCATCACCTTCGTTGTCTCATTGCAACACCCAAGTACGCCTGCTCCCCACTGTAGGTTTGCTTTATTGCAACTAAAATTCAAATGTAGTTGGGATTCTTGTCTCTTTGGGCGCTTAAGAGTTAAGAGCTTTGCCCTGTTTGGTGGCAGTCCGCAGCAGGTAAGGCGGGAGGGCTGAGGCTGAACTGCCTGATGTGGGGTATGTGCTGGAGCACAGCCGGGAAAGAAGGAGCATTCCTGGAGGGTCTGTGTTCCTGCTGCCCTGATCCCTAATTCCTGGTCTAGCTTGGCCCAGAAGCTTTTCTAGATGGCAGCAGAGTTTAAATTTGCCATTGCAATGGGCAGATAAAGGCACAGCAAATCACAGGTCTTGACAACTCAGGATTTTGTATTTTTTTGCCTTCCTCACACTGTGTAATATTAGAATTCTCTCTATATTATGCTCAAATTTATAGCTTTTGGGGAAACTTGCACTGAACAGCCAATGCAATCCAGGTAAGCTCCTGCTGTATATGAAAAGATAAATCTTGACCTCCTAGCTGCTGTAACTTGGTTTTCTATTGCCATTATGTGAGGCAGAATATAAAGAATTTTGGAGTATTTGAAAACAGCATTTGCAAGGAGGGTGCAGGCAACAAGGGCAAAAAAGAACAGCCCATTATTCTGTCTTTGCCCTCGAGCAGTGTGAGAATAGAGTTGAGTGAAAACCCAATTTGTTTTTAAGAGAAAAAAAAAAAAACACTCTACATGTTGAGCATACACACAAGGCCATAAATCGCTGAGAAGGTGCTGCTGAGGTCAGTGCCCGTGCAAGCGTGTAGATAGAGGGATGCTCAGAACAGAAATGGGAACATTACAGCGGAGTGACACCATGCCACAGAAGCGGAGTGGGAAGGGGCTGCAGTGGAATCGCAGCATGAACACTCTCGCTGTAAATTTTTGGTTAAGGTTCCTATCATATGCTTCTATTTTTAACACAGTTAAAATTAAACTCTGCAGCCAAGGCTGAGCGCTAGAGATTCTTTCTTCACTATTTCAGCATTGCCAGTATCTTTTTTGTCAACGTTCTCCTCTTCTTCGGGATACTTCAGCTATACAGGCTGGAAAGTATCATTGCTCTGCCTCAGGAGTGACCTATTAAAGGACTTCCATCAACGATTAGATGAGATTGTCATGACGGTGTCTGGTGTCAACTTCTAATTTGTAAGCATTCTCCTCAGCCCTCTGTGGATGGTTGCTGCTCAAAATCTGCACGAAACTGTCCTTAATTCACCCTGCCTGTTGCACAGATGGCAGTAGATCAGGGAGCACCACTGTAACTAAGACTTGAAAGTTAGGGTCAGAGCTTCAGTCTTAATTCCTGAGTTTGTAGCCTTGGAAGAACCACCTTTAAAACAGCCTCTGGGTCTGCAAAGCGTTCTCACGCTGAGCACTTTCATAGTCAGGTCCTGCATTTTCTCCTGCTGGCCCCACCTATCCTGTGTTTATTTTTGTATTTGTCTCTACAATAGCAGATATTAAATTCCTTGAGGCTGCTTCTGTCTCATGTGCTTTGTAAACTACTGGATATACACACTTTGCTATACAAATATGAACAAAAGCTGTTATGCACAGTGCGGAGCTCACTTGTGGAGTACTTAGAATTTGCCCTTAGCTCCATTTAGGACAGAGGAAAAAGCGACGATGGTGGTTTTAACTGGTTGGTGTTTCAGGCCCTTGCCAAGCAAAGAAGGGTAATGTGTTTGCTTATGTTGCTTCAATCAAGTTAGTGTAACATGACTGACAAGCCCTATTGCAGGCTGCAATAGTTGGAGCAGTGTTAGCTCGCCATGCTGAGCTTTCTTCTCTCCACCTCCTACCACTGCCAGCTAAGACTGCTTTGAAGTTGCTAGCTGGTATCTCCACAGCTTTAAAATGAATCATCATCTTGAGCTTGTTTAACTTGAAACACTTTCTGATTATCAGAAAAAAAAATTTACATTTTGTGTGTGTCTGCAAAAGATTGTTTAAAAATTCAGCAATGCCTGGCTCATAATATAATTCAAAATGTATAGACTATAGCTGCTCTTTTCCTTCTCTCATAGGGGAAGGATATTACAATTATCCCTTTTTATCTTTCTTATTCTTCATTGTGTCTGGCAGGTGGAGGTGAAAATAGACTGAGATTTTACAGTAAATTCATTCAAAGATCTAGTGCTGTACTCATATAGAACTTGGCTTATGATTTTTTAACAGATTTTGTACTCTACAAAGTGTAACTACTTAGGGAAAAAAGTGTCTGAGAAGGAAGTAGCCATTAAAAATACATTTACCAGCAGTAGCCATGCTACAGTAGTGGAAATCCTTCTCTCTCTCTCTCTCTCTTAAATACAGCTTAATTATTCCCAATTCATTGCTGTGTGTTTTTTAAGTTGCACCCACTACAGTAGAGGTAAACCCAGCACAACAGCATCAGGCTGTGCAACAAAAAGCACTAACCTTGGAAGACCACCTTTTGGGAACGAAGGGGGGTTTTTTGTAGGCTGAGGAGTACTGTTAAATTAGGATTTGAGATTTCATGCAGCAGTCCTTGTGCCTTTTGGTTTCTTTCTGCCATGGCAAGAGTTGAACAGAGTTCCAGTTCTGAAACTTAAAGTTTGATGAATAGTCTAAAGCTTCTATTGACTGAAAATGTACCTGTTGGAACAAAATGGGTACTACTGTGTAAAAGACAATGTTACTTTTTGCTCATGACATGACAAGTGTTAGAAAAAGCCTTTGTATGGATGTTGGATTAAATGATTTTTTTTTTAAGGGTCAAGGTTTTTGATTGCAACAGTGGGGAAATTTCACCATGTTACTGCTTGTCAGCTGTTATAACTTTTTAACTGTGTTATTTTTATGTTATTATGGGTATACCTTTTATTCATTAAATGTATTTGAAAACTGCAGGGGGGGGGGTTGCCTGCTTTCTAGTTCAGAATCCAAACTTGAACCATGAGCCTGCTTGTACAGAAAAATGTCCTTGAGAGAGATGTTGGCACTACCACTCTGAGAATGTGCTGCCAGTGAGCTGGTTTGAATTAGTGTTGCAAACTCTGCGTTTGCAGAGATGACTGAAATCCCAGGGGTACACCAGCTGCGCTCTTCTGACAATGTATGTCCATCCTAAAGCAGAATCCTGAAGAAGCATCTTTGAGGCATGAGCTAAACGTAGTCTTTAAAATGTATGGTTTAGCAGCATCCAAAAGGGAACTCCAAACCCCTAGTGCTAAATGGGATTTCTTTCCCTACTAAATGTAAATTTGAATGGCTGCCTCTAGTTGGGCCTCCTATTAATAATTTGATCAACTGCAGAATTTAAACATGCCACTGGTTGGCCCTGGGAGCTGAACTCCAGAACCCTGGATTTCCGTGGCTACCTCAAGCTAGGAGCTGAAAAATGGAAGTTAAAAAACTAGCATAAAACACTTAGGAAACTACATAGGATTAAATACTGGAGCAGACATTAGAACCCAGGCTGAATCCTGCTTATTTTTGGTACACCAACTGAATGATCAGTTATTTCCGCAGAGTGGTGCAGGTCCAAGTGACAGCAGAAAGCCACACACCAAAGGAGAGCCTGCAGCCTCGCGCTTAGAGCAGCTGTATGGGAAACGCAGGGTCAAGTTCTCTCCTGCAGAGAAAAAATCTGGAGTGAATGGTCCATGCACTGAGCTACTGTATAAAAGAAGGGCAACCTTCTTCCTCTGCAGGTTGTGCAGGCCCAGTAGAAATGTGATGGTTACACTGAACCTCACAGGCCAAAATGAATCTCAGAAGGCTCAGGTATACATTAGTGATGCACTCGCAGGACTGAAACAGCTTTGCCTGAGTATCCGAGGCGTGCATCTGGGCACCTACAAAGAGAAGGCAAGCAAAAAGTTTGACAATCTAATTTTTGGATGTGGGCACTTGCATCTTGTGGCATTAGCCTCAGGCACTTACTTAAGCAGCCAGTGACCCTGTCCTTTCTCCATCTCTGTCACAAACCAGGACAGATGATGGGATTGCATACTTTTTCCCTTCTGCCAAGCATGGAGGTGTGTGTGACCATTTTTAACTACAGCTGGGTATTTAACAGCGAGTTATTAGTGTACACCACTAGATTTCACATTCAAGATCTGTGAATTTCCCTTCTCACAAAAGGAAGCTAGAAAAGCTGAGTTTACACTTGCTTTATTACAAAACTGACCAGTATAACTTAAGTAAGTTGTCTGTATACTCACGGACTGCCCTGGGAAGTTGTTCCCCCCACTTAGGCGGAAATGGCATTTCTGAATGCCCCACCAAAGTGGAGACAGAGATGACTGTCTGTATCATCTTCTATTCTTTTGCTCCAAATGCTTCTTGATTTTTGTCCTGCCTTTGGCAGATGCATCCAGGGAAGGCCAGAATTTAATACTCTTGGAAGAATAACCGATGTGGGGAAAATAATCCTGTTTCATGCTAAGTCACCGAAGTTCATTTGCAGTGAACAGAACCGAACGGGAGAGAACGAAGCAAATGACACCTTCTGTAGGCATTTGTGCAGTTATTCTGACAGCTTCTTCTCCAGTATTTGCTTCACCAGAACAGGATTGGATCGTCCTCGTGTTGCTCTTTGAACCAGTCCAATTAACTTATTTAGAACTTTTTGATTTCCTACTTTTATTGCCATAACCTTTAAAAGCAAGAGACAGACATCACTGTTACGGGGAAAAATGGACATCTTCACTCATTCACAGCCTAGGTATGAATATTTTTGTCCTTTGCACCACAGTTGTAGAATACCATGTTTTGGGGTTATTATTTACAAAAACTGCCTTCAATTTTGCAGTAGGTCTGTGCAGCTCCTGCTCCGCTCCCATGAGACAACAGCAACTCTCTACAGCAGCAGGGCTTACAACTAATAGATTTGCTTTTATTGGAAAAGTCAAGAAAATACTTTTGGATTTAAACAGTTTCTGAAAGTCAAACAGTGACTCCCTGGAAAAGAGCCAGAAAAATGAGATGGACTTTTTTTCCCCCAATATCATGTTTTTGACTCAATGTACTGGTCAGTTATAACGAATAATTGGCATTGAATGACAACTTATTTGATAACATTTGTGATGTCCTTCAGGTGAAGACTTAGGTATTTCTGTATCATCATGGTATTTCCTCTAAGCAAGGAATTCTCTGTAACAAAGCAATTAACTTACTCATGAGAAATATGACTTATCAGAGAGCCAGTGTTTGATTCACAATCAATCAATCACCTGCAAAATATCAGGGGCCATATTTAAAAGCGAAGTAAAAACATTGGGGGGGGGGGTTTGCGGGGCAGAGTCAGAAACTCACTTTCAAGTATTTCTAAAGGAGATGCCACTGGTGGAACACAGACTTCTGGCCCTCGTCTTGTTTGTGTGGCAGGGAGGACATTCTCTGCACTGGCAGAGTTACCGGGCAAAACACGATAGCTTCAATTAAACAGGAGGTCATATTCACAGATAGTAAGGGTAGGAGGACTGATAACACATGAACCATCAACTACGGCGATAGCATGCACAAATGCAAATATTACTACTCATTACCATATCTGAATTATTGGCAGTTTGAAATTTTATCTGTAATGTCTCAATATGGAAAGGACTCATTACTCCTTATCTGCTAGAAATCACCTACATGGGGAAGAGTACCATACAGGCTAGATATTGCATTTTCATAAATTGCTCAGTGTTGGTTTAAGCAACTGTTTGTGAGTTAATTCATTTTAAAGAAAAGGATACCATCAAACAGCAAGGCATACCTTTTCTTTCCTGGCAAGTACTCAGCTAACTTTGTTTTGTAAGGTAAGCTCTCTTAGCAATTTAAAGCACTGAATTACAGGCCTTCAAAACAGCTTTTGCCTTAGTGAAAGATCACCTGAAAAAAGTTGTAAAGTGAGGCCATTTTACTGCATTCAGCTTGACTGAAACACTGGAAAACAGAGAGGAATTAAATTTGCAGAGAAGGCATTATTATTGAAATGGGAGTGTAGTTATGGACCTTCAGCTTCTGCACTTCCCAATCAGTTCTAATGTTCTTTCTATCCACACTTGTGCTTCAGTACTAGGCTGAAAATACAGAAGCACTTTTATCAGCCTCTGCAAATGAGTCAGTCTGATGGAGGTCAGGCCAACCTACTGCAAGCTCATTTTCTTTATCAAAAGCTCTTGCAGAGCTGTTAGCACCCCCCAATGAGATCTGGGGTGGGTGGTATTGTTCTCAAAAGATGTTAATGCTTTTTTTCCAAATGGCAAATGTATCTAGACAATGTTTATATTAAAAGTAAGCTATTCACTCCTGCTTTTACATTTTTGCTCCAGAGAATGTATATGCGCTTGTTTCCATTTTATTTTTTAAAGCAGATGTTAGACACCATCTAGATTCCTTCCCACTCCTCCCCTGCACACTCAACAGGCTTTTCTTCCTTTTCCTGGCTCAGAGCTTGTTAGAATGACAGGCTGCTGCAGGTCCCTCAAAGGAGACGGGGACGAGCCAACCCCATGTCTTCCCCCCTGTGGCATTTACACTGCTGCAACAGCCCAGGAGCAGCAGAGCTCAAGACCCCCAAAGCTGCTGCCATGTCAGTCCCTCCTCCCACCGCACAGACCCTGTCACGCTGCAGAGCCAGCTGGCCTCGTCCCTTCAGCAGTGAAGGGAGTCAGGGACACGGGTGTTACCAAAGGCAACATGGGAAAGAGAGATGTAAGTGAAACTCTTGCCTCGCCAGTTCTGTTACTGTCTCTAATTCCATAACTAATATACACTTTGCTGGTAGATAACCTCAGTCTTCATATTCAGAACAGTCTAACACTGTTGCCCTAACATCACAAGAGATGACACAAAAATCAGAGTTATGTTTATCCAAGTGGCCAGGTCAGGTTACTGGCAGTACACTGCACAGCTGAAGAGGAAAAGACCTCCACACTTTTGCTTTCTTACAATAATTTTTTATGGTCTTTCAGAATGACTTGGCACACTAGCCAGACTGGTAATTTCTTCTGCTATTCATTTTGTGTATGCTCCAATTTCCAAAAAAACACTTAGTAAAATATGAAAGGAGAAAAAAAGACCCCAATGAAAACTGAGCAGCAGCTCTATAAAAACATGAAATAACTCCTATACTGGCTCTAGAGCTCAAATACCAATCAAAAGGGGGGAAAAAAAGGCCATCTAAATCCCCTTTTTAGTGCCACAGACTACCAGAGTGCCCAAGCTTCCCAGCACCATCATAATCACCTCATCTTCTTGTCTATCAATCACCGACTGGCAGATTTGTTCAAGCTCTTTTTGATCCTGGATCAGTTCAAGTTTCTTTTCTTTAACAATTTTGAGAGGTGTCTTCCCTTCCCCCTTCCACAATTCCTCAAGCACCTGAAAAATCACAGTGAGTAGCAATGGTCAGTGTCTTTACATATCAATGTCATTTACATGCAGTATTTCAGTTCCTGAACTAAGAAGTCAGATTTTAGTAACAGCAAGAGCAGGTGGTCTAAATGTGAACAAACCCAAGACTTAATCCCATGCTTCACAGAAAGAGCTCTTTTGTCCTCCCTCTATTACTGCTGCCTGAAATGAAGCAATATATTTTCACATACTGCCTAAGAGCAGATTAATGGTTCACAAATGGTGCGCTGCAGCCTACCACAGCCCTCAGAGCTGCCTGCTACCAGCAGTGATAGCTGTTCAAAAAAGTTTGCCTAGCGTAACCCCGGTGCACCTTGCTGTGCCTGCTTTACGATGGCGCATACTGCGCAAACTGCATGGAGCTGCTGCTCCTCCCTCGCCGGCAGCGGGGGAAACGCAATGGCAGTCACTGACTGCAAAGCTGTTTCTCAGGCAGGACTGGCGCTCGTCTCACATTATTCACAAGAACTGCCTGAGAACAGTAAGAAAATGCATTTCCATGACAAATGTCTCCACACAGGAACTGACGATTAGCTGACCATTGTACCAAGTCCAATCCCAGCTAACACATCCCATTACCAATCCTCATCAGCAAGCTGTAATGAGGATGCATAGGACAAAGCAGAAGAAAAATAGTGCCAAGCAGAATCTATGCAGCAGCTCCAGCTCATCTTTGTATTACCTCCAGGTACATGAATGCTGGCTAAACCTATGCCTCTGGAATAATTACTAGTTAATGTTAGTGTGTTTTCCTGTGCTGCAGCAGGGCTATTGCCCTAGAACAAACCTGAAAGAGGAGAACATTTATAAAAAAACAATTTTCTGGGGCAGTCATTTTCTGTATTCCCTCTGCTCTTATTTCAGAAAGGTAGGAGGAGAGAAAGAAAACTCTTATTGAAACAGCTGCTCGTGCTTGATCTTGCACTGAAGATGTAATTGTATGTTTGGGCCATCGCTGTGTACTGGTCTAGAAATGGATGTCATGTCAAAAATTCAGCATTAAGTACTTACTGTAGGATGAAGAGGAGGCAGGGAAGGGGAGAGAAGAAGGGGCATTCAAACTGCATGTTAAATAATTAGCAGGGCAGCAAGACAACTTAGGAAAAATGAAGCATGTGGGATGGTATTTAACTATCCCAGCAACGTTCTTCAACACACCAGAATCTTCTGGTACAAAAGACCTTCAGTGAAACAATTTTATAGCTACAGCAGGTATTTAAGAATCATGTATTGACACTGCTCCTGCAAGGAGATAGATCTGTTTGCCTGCTGTACCCCCAAAGCTTTTTATGAGATCGTATTGCTCTGCTAGAGACTTCAAGAGAGGGTAATGACACACAGCCGTACTGCAAAGGCTATATCTTGTGCATTCTCTGTAAGAGGGTGAAGGGCAGAAAGAGAGATCACAATATTAGAGTTACTGATAAGTAGTCAGAATTACAACCACTATAAGTGAAGCTTTAAGCTGTTTATATCTAAAATCAATGCAATATAAGACATCTTCTACAAGCCCTTCCTTTTAGTACAGTACTTGAAAATCATCACACCAGAACTACCTGAAATACCCTAGAAACAAATACATCCAAAAGAGATTCAACCTGTCTGCTGCTGCTTGCCTTTCTTCTGTCCCACTCCATCGCCTGACTGCACAGCCAGCCCCCAGCCACTCCCTCCCCAAGGGACCAGGCAGGAGCTCTCTGTCCTCGAGGCCTCCTGAGGCACTGGGGCGACACAGCAGCCCTCAGAAGGAGCTGCCTCCTCTTTGCACAACACAGCCCACAGCAAAACACCCTGGAGCGCCTGAAGCACTGCACAAATCAGAGACTGGCCAACAAACAAGTCATATCGCTTTCAGGGAAAAAGGCAGAAGTCATTTTTAGGACTGGTAAGTATTCAGGCAGGATGCTGTGGGAGGGGAAACTGCAACAAACAAAAGCTAAGCAGCCAGCCATGGCAGAGTTACTCAGCAGCACCTCATACATCAGGCTGACTTAGATCAGGGGCAGGACAGCTTGACAATCAGAGATCCAGCTCAGAGTCCCTGCTCCTCCTATGCCAAACGTCTCCTGGCAGAGAGAAATGCTTGCCCATTAGAAACCTTGAAGGTACCAGATTTTCCCTGCGACATCTGCATCACGGGTGCTTTTCAATCTGGTAACAAACATATCCACTAGCTAGTAGAGCAACAATGTTATCAAGGACTGTGCTTGTTTACAGGTATGTAGGAAAGCAGAAAGAGATGTGGCCAAGTCCTGTCAAAGATGTGCTTTTAAAAATGTGTTTCTCTACTTGGCAGGGAGTACAAATCTAAAGAAAGCAGTTTAAAAAATGATTTCAACTCATTTACACAAACTGCCTGCACCAGAATAGTGGGATCAAATTCTGAAGTCTCCAGAGCCAAAAGGAGAATCTCAAGCCTCATTTCCATCACTGAAATCTCAATAGTTGCTACTATTGATTCTTGCCTGAGCGTGATTAGATTTTAATGATGTTCTGCTGTCTCAACCTACGCAGGCATAGCAGCAAACCATTCACTGGTCAAGATGAATTAATCAGGACTTAACGTCTGGCTGCCACAGGCATCATATCAAACATTTTGCAACTGGTGAACATGCCAGCTAACTGCTGTGCCTGAGAACGGCTCCAACTGGAAACTCTATCTACAGTGGTTTGCTGCCAAAGGTGGGAGGGAAGCAGCAGGCACTACCGCTTGAGCCAGGCCTGTGGGCATCTCTCCCTTCCAGTGATGGAAAGCCTTGATGTCTGGCAGTTGTCCCTCAGCCTCTGACAAAAGCAAGTGGCAGGCCGGGTCCAGCGCTCCAGATGGTACAGCCATAATTGTCAAAGCAGATGGTTCTGTTTAGGTTTGTGTACTGTACTTATCTCCTTGGTATCTGCTTGTACGTAGGGGGGCCAAATGGGTCTCTCAAAGCATTCCTATGTGGATGACCTACACAACTGCATAAACAAACTCGACTTGGGGTCTGGTCTCTTCCGCACCCTGCACTAGCTCCCTGATGAGCGCGTGACAAGGGTTTCCACGCTGGGTTGCTCAAGCGTGGCTGTCAGCAGAAGGGGTAAGTTTCTGCTTCCCTAGACCAGAAACCACCCTCCTCCTACAATGCCATACCTCAAAAGCAGGGCCCTTACGCCATGGATGTAGTCACTGCCCACCCTGCAAATGAGGACTGAGATCCCATCTGAGGCATACGGCCCTGTCAACCCAGGCTCAGCCCTATTCTCGCACCCTGGTCAGTAGCACCAGGAGGCCCCAAACAGGCAGACTTCCAAACGGGGCCTCTTGGAGCGGGGGCACAGCACGTGTCTGTGCAGCCTGCCCGGATCCGGGACACGCTCACCCCACAGCCTCGCACACAGGCAGAGCTGGGAGCTGCTCCACTTTGCACAGCCATGTCAGTCTGAAACCACTTTGGAAACCTCTGGAGTAGGATGCTGTATTTGATGGCAAGTTGGACGGGAGCTCTGTAATTACCTAAGTGGTAATTATGTAAGCACACAGTGCCCTCTCCTTGGCATATACACACTACTATACAATGTTCTGTGCTTATAATCAGCACTCACAGCTTTCATCTATCTGGTTTTAATGCCTTATTCAGCAGAGACTGAACACAAACCTGTTAAAAAATTTAAACTGTTAACAGCTTCCTGCAGTGACTATGTATGCGCATGCATGTCTGTGAGCTCACCCAATCAAACCCTTCCATCATTTCTTGTTGGATCTGTCTCTACCACTGCAGTTCATTCTCCTCCACCCCAAGTGCTGCAATTCATCTGCTGTCGTGTATATATAGCCCCTTCTGCCCTCAGGCCATCCAGTATCCGTGCCTGCTGCTGAGAACTGTTATAAACATTTGTTATTCTTCTGACATCTAGGCAACCAAAATACTTTTCTAAATGTGGCAAGGTTCCTGCAGTTTGATAGCATCACTCAGTGATGGCAACCACTACTGTTATTACTCTGTGTCCAATTTCAGAACATAAAGAACATGCACATTACAAGGAGTCAGTAATTAAACAAGAGATGCCTCTCTGAAATTCCTGATGTTTCATAACCTCTCAGAAGTGCTGGCATACAAATGTATTACAAGGCAAAAATCTCCTTTAAAAGAGCATTAATACCCTGTCTCTACCTCCACAAGGAAGCTGAGAGTTAAGAATGGAGTTATGAAGTTTCTCTCTCAAATGCAGACACCAAACTGATGGGTGCTCCATAACCTGCAGGCACAAAATTGCTGTGCATCCCAATGCACTTGCTATTAATATTTTATGTCCTTTCTGAAGCTTTTACATTTCTAATCCAAAATTTCCAAACGCATATGCCCGAAGTTAGACATTTAAATCCATATTTATGGTGCCTGTAACAAGCAGCTGGCTATTCAGAGAAGCAAAGCAATCACAAGACCAACTTAATTAAGAACCACGAGCACCTCCAAAAAAAAAAAAAGAAAATCAGGAAGTTTAAGTGCAAGTGCCTCCAAGTAAGGTGAACAGCCACATTTACAATTCTTACACCTGGTTTATAATCATGCAAAAAGTGAACTGACCCCAGTGCTATTCCAAAGCTGTACTTGGACTGAATCAATATGTGCATATGTGCTAGAGAGGTGGACCTGCCCTCTATACTTCAGAGTGTTAAAAGCTTGAAACCACACAAGGTAAGTTAAATATCTTCATTAACAATTTCACTGATGACCACCTGAGATGCAACAGTCATCTAATGTACTTATCTAAATGATATTAATTAATCTGAAAGGACAGTGCATTCCGCATAAAATGAGCCTGCAAGAATTTGAATGACAGATTATTCCCTATCACAAAAAAACTCAAAATAGTGTCTATATACACAGAGCACTCACCTCACTTATCATAAGCAGCTCACAATTTCATACACAAATGTGTCTCATGATGATTTTTCAGACTGTCCCTAAGCAAGATGATATTTTAAAAGGGGGCAAAATTGGCTTTACCCACAATACTTGCTTAAGAGGTCAAAGATAGCAGTTGCTCAAAGGAGCCAGAAGAAAATCAAAGAAAGGTCAGACGGCTCCATTTTTGACTCAAGCGGTATGCCAAAGCAGACCTCTTTTTGTGAGTATGCCCAGGGGAACTATATCCTTTTCCATATGCTAACATTGGGGAATGTAACACCTAGTATGCCACAGTATCTAGTAGCTGAAACTCTCAGTCTAACTGCAAATCATGGATTAATTCCTACTGACCTCTCACTCAGGACTCTCTTAACTACCAACCTGAGATCTAGTGTCCAGCCTGTTTGGAAGCAGGATTTGTTTAACTGACTTCAGTTCTCATTGCTTAAATCTAGTATTTGGTTTATGACCCCTTTTAACGCTGAATATACAGATATATCTGTAAGACTATATGCGCATGAGGCATTATCATCTATTATACATATATAGTATAGATATAAAATTTATCCTTTATCAACATTCTAAATAATTTACTTTTTAAAGCAACCAATGTACTGGTCCATGCTGTTTAAAAAATTGCTACATAAATAGAGTAAGCAGCCACACATTCAAAGCACAGTTAAATCGAAAAGGTACTTACTTGTTTGGCTGCTGATGAAGAAATTTCTCTTCTTTCTAGAAGGTTCAGAAGGTCAGCCAGGAGAAAAGAACTGACTGGGCTACAGAAGAAGGGGTAAAAGTTACCTCAGAACATAAAGGATAAATAATATATCCAGGCTACTGTTGTTTGCCTAAAGCTCACACTGTTTAGCATGACAAGCTAGTATCCTTCCTCATGATACACTATATTCAACTTCTAAAGTCTGTTTTTGATTGCCTGATTATTTCTTACCATTGTCATATTTCAAAGAAGGAAAGCCACTGATTACTACTCTTAAGTAAATGGTCCTCTCCTCTGGAAGGCATTTGGTTAACTTCATTCATCACAACACTGTCAAGGCCTAAATAGTTTTCCCTGGAGTAACAAACTTCACAGATAATAATTAAAGCAAAGTGAGCAAAGGAGTGACAAGATACTATTCATGATATGTGAGAAAAGGAACAGTTTTGCTTTACCATTGTGGTAATCAGAAAGCCTTACCTGTCCTTCACTGTAAGGGCATGCTGCTTTAAGTAACTGAGCAGGTCATTTAGAATCCAGCCGATCACTTTCTTTGGCTTCATCTGCGTCTGTTTTATCACATTTTCAAAGTATTCTGCTAATCCGTCTTCATTCTGTTTAAGAAAAGTTAAATGCATCAAAGATAGTGAAGTAAAAGCATGATTACTTTCATTACACATTATATTCAGAGTATAAATACACAGTGCTAAAGTAAACTTGATTTGAGGAATTCATTGCAAAGTCACAAAGACTTTGGGGTAATTTTATTAAGGTAACTGCAAGGAAACCATTATGTCTAGAACACATTCGTACAGCTTATCTGTCAGCCTGTCTCCGTGTTTTAAGGCAACTTCCAGGAAAGGAACAATCTTTTTTTCTCTTAACTCCTCCCTAAAATTAGCATCTGGGGAGAAGCTGCCCCATCTTCTCTTGTATTTTAGAAAATACATATAATGCTAGAAAGTATAATGCTCCCATCTAACAAGCTGTTATGCTATCTTTTATCAAGAAAAGATTTTTCCTGAAACTATCTACAGGTATTTCATTTTTGATCTTGCAATCACCTCTTTTTTTTGGATTGATGGAATAAGATTAGCTTAGAGTTCATTCTTGAATGATATGGAAAGTTCATACTGTAAGAAGTGGGGTTTTATTTTTCTACTTTTTCCACAGAAACTGTGTGAGGTTTTCCACAGCACACTGAATGCTCAGAAGGTACGACAGTAGGGGATTCAATTTATAGCCTAAGTGAAATCTGGGATTGTTTTAAGAAGAACAGATACTGCACAGTCTGATGAATGCTGTACTGTTTGTTATCAAAGCAATGATGGATCTTTAACTGTAGCACACAACTCATGAGGTCTGCTGCAGGCTGAAGAGATATTAAACGACACTTCCTACCTTTTCAAGGAGGAATCCAAACCCAGTGCGCCACTGGGCTTCTGCATTCAATGGCACAAATGCACAGGAGGGCAAGCCGTTCTCCAGAGTTGTGAGAGGCAGTAGGTTAGAGTCAGCCAATGAATTATCTAAGTGTACTGTCATCACAGCGAAAACATTTTCCAAGCACATACTGATTACAGCCAGATCACTGTGACCACTTCTGAGCAAACAGAATGCAGGTACACGCCAAACCAAAGCCTGACTTTTCCACTCAAATACACCCGTCAAAACAGTCTCATTTGCCCTTGTCTTTAAAGTCAATCTGTCACTGTAAAATACAGAATCTCAGACTTTTCTCCTCAAAACTTTCACACACAAAGTTCCAACAGCTCTAGATACCACGTTTTCTTCTTTCATTGGTAATGATGTATGGCTTTTGAGAAGACTGCAGACTACTTCTGCTCTCCATTAAAACTGTAAAATAAAACAAAGTGTGCTGAGATTAAAGGGTTGATGTGCTGTAAAACTGGTGAGACAACACTCAGGCCCTTCACCTTTACCTTGAGACCATGAGCAAAGAATCTAAGTTCTTAGCCTAGGTTAGCCACTGAGGTCCTCTGTGAACCCAGGTAATTCCAGTAACTCCCCCTACTTATGTACGTAATACACATACACATACTTCCCTTCCTTTCCAGTGTTCTTTCAAATTTAATTAGCAGTAACTTAATAACCAAATAATATAAAATCTAAATATATTAGAAGAACAAAATTGACTTTAAAACAGCAAAGGAGTGATGTGGTTATCACAGTACACTGAACTTGATTAACAATTGTGTGTGTGTTAAGTGGAATTATTCAAATGATAAATTACTAAATATTGTACTTTTTCTAATTTACCTCAGGTTTCATTATTATAAACAAACAGACTATTAAAACAGTGGGTTCACTTCCATAAAAATACCTGTCCAGTTCAGTTAGGAAAAGAAGTGAACAACTGCTACTGCTGGTTCTTTTTATTTGTTCTTTTTACAAGTGCTGCAGAGGGTTTTTACAAACACTACACAGAACAGGTCTAGCTACAACATAATGCACACAAAGCCAATGTCTGCAATTGCCACATGTCTGAATGCAGACTACATAGCTCAGATGCAGCACGTCCAACACTTTTACCATGTGTATGCTAGGGAGCTTATCTCTAGCAGCGAGCACATTCAGATTGCTGGATAGCAGCAGCCTGGCTGCAGTTACAGCTCTGACCCTGCTGCCAGACCTTTGAAAATCAAGGACAAACATACTCAGTCCTCATATTTTAATCAGATGATTTCCAGGGTGCAAGAGGACATAAGGCCAGGAACTCTCAATTAGAGGGTAGACTTACATATGCTAGCAGACACTGAACCCCATACTTGCTACTTCTGCACGTGAAAATGGACATATTTCCCCCAAATCCTTTGTTTTTTTATAAGTGACTGTCACTTTCTGTAGCCAAAGAGTAGGAAAACCCAGCAATGCTAGACTGAAATGAATAAGGCAGAATGTCAAAACATCAGAATGAGTGACAGAAAAGAAACATTTTCCTTATTTTCTTGTCATATAAAAAATTGCAGGAATAACTTGATTATCTTCAATCTCTAGATACTCTGTACTGCTTTAAGTTGACTTTAATCCGCTGTGCATTTTGGTCAACTTTTCTCAGGCCAAATTCACTAAAAGTACCAAATTAATTTCAATGACTCTCACTCAAAAGAGAAAGGACCTTGTTAAGCTTAGGGAAAAATAACCAGGGGGCAGCTCTACCTCTACCATCCCTCATTTAAAAAAAAAAATCATCAAAATCTTAGCTTACATCCTTCCCTACTAATCTAAGCATCACCAGTTTCCTGCGTTCTGTCCACACTAGGTATTTCTGCTTCTGTATTTCTACATCATAGGTTATGAAGAGTTAACACACACACACGCAAACCTGTCCCTTGTGACAGATCTGAGCTGAAAACCACTGCAAGCCATAACATTCTGGTTTACAGGAACGTTAACTGACTGCCTCACTTAATTCTGAATAACATATTTTAATCTTCATAGAAGGGAAAACAGAATTCTGGAATTACAGCACTGTGTTTGTGATGGAGGGCCACTTGGTGCTCTCATTGCACGCCAAATACATTGCAACTTGCTCATTAGAATCTCATTGGCATGAAATCTGGCATACAATATGTCAACCAGATGCAAATTTCTTTCTTAAACATGGTTTAAAATGATCATTTAATAGTACTGAGATGTCAAAAAAGTAGTGGCTGAGTGATTTCAGATGTTTTTTTAACCATTTTAAAACAATACACTATTTTAGAACATACCATGGATGTCATCTTTAGAGACATTTGGTCTGTAATGCAAACCTGTGCTTTTAAAGACCAATGATGCTTCCCAAAAGACTGAAGATGAAAGCTCTATCATTGTTCACAAATAAAATCTCATTTTCTGCTTTCTTCTTCCCATTTTCACCATCACAGTTCCCACAACAACTGATTCTGAGGTAACAACTGCAGCAAAAATGTGCCAGATTGTCAGGGAAAAAAACAGAATATTTAGCCTATTAAAGCAGACAAGCAGAGCAGTCAATGAAAGACAGTTCTAATTTTTTCATGTAGCTTCTTATGAAATGATTTAGGTTGCAAAAATAAGCATAAATTCACCTGCATACCAATGTATGTGTGAATGGCATGCCATAAACAAAATGGTCAAAGACTTCTTTTACAGCATCCCTCTTCCGAGTGTTCAAAGGGCTCACAAATGTAATTGTTCCACCAAAAAAATAAGCCAGAGCTCAAGTGCAACTGCCACTGTTATCAAAGTAAGCACACATATAGTAAATGTGCAGGAAGAAGACCTGAAATTCAGACAAGAAAGCAAGTGATGAGTCCAGTCTTTTCTAATGCTGTATTTTGACAACTGATCTATTTTTTGGCTGAGCCTCTTTGGACTTCAACATGCTTTTTGAAAACAAAATGTCACATTAATGTCTACGTCAACAAATTTTTGGGTTTGTCTCAATAGGACGTAAGACAAAATACTACACCACCATACCTAGCAAAGTTCTCAGAGATCCTTCTTGACTGAAGAACAGTATTTGACAGCCTAACAATTTACACAGCAAAGTAGAAATTGCATGCATAAATCAAGTCCCCCAAAACTATGGAGTCCACCTGGCTCAAAGAATGGTATCTCTATGAGTAAGTAGGATTTTGCAAGAAGAAAATCATAATCTTCATTTATTATTGCAATTTATGTAAAACTATCAAAAATCTAGCTGTTTACACTTAAGAAATCTGAGATATAAAGATATTCACAGTTAAAGCTCTCCTTCCATTTCAGCTCATCTTGTAATTAGGCAAAGCAGAAGTCTCATGGCTGTCATTCTCAATATTGCAGTACATACAGGCAGTTATTGTATACATTTGGCATAATGAAGCAAGCTAGGAAACTAACTTGCATTTTGAAGTATGGCATTGTTTCAATGTAACTTTGGTGCATAATCTTTTCTTTAACAAGTTGGCACAGAATAGAGATTTTGCATTTTAGAGAGATTCCTCTACCACTGCCATTTATTTAATGAGCACTCCTGGGCACCCTAACCTGAAAGAGTGCTCATTAGATTTGTGCATCTGGCCCTATCAGCAATCTTCTGTAACTTCTGAGGTAAGCTTAACACAGCAATGGACGTACCATTTTCAGATGAATTAAGGTTAACTAGTCTCCCAGTGAACAGGCAAGCAACTTTTATGGAGAGTATACATGCTGACATCCTAATGCACCATAACAGAAGACCCACAACGAAGAACTAGTTCATCTCATGCATTCAAATAAATGCAGTATCTTATTACAAGCTGTATCCCAAATTTCTGCTTGGAGCCTGCTCATTATCTTACATGTTACAAAAAGGAAGAAATTAAAGAGAGAAGAAGAAAAGGCAGTAAAAGAATTCAGAGAAGAGCTGGAAAGAAAGGGGAGTTGCTGAGGCAAATATATGGGGCTAGTTGCTAGAGAGGGCAGAAAATGCACAGTGGAAGCCATTGATACAAGACTGAGACAGGGCAAGAAGTAGGTTGATGTCAAGTGAAAGGAGGTGGGGAGAAGAAGAAAAAAAGGTCAAAGAAAGGGGTGCTGGATCTATCTGCTCTTCTGAGCTTTTTTATTTTTATATGTAAGAAATTTGTTGATGTGAAGAAAATGCATGCATGGAGAGGGCTGCTAAATCACTTTTTGCAATTTTCATAATGAAATAAAAGGTAAAATACTGCTGTCTACTTGACACCTCTCAGTGCTATCACTGCAGCCTCATGACTGATGAGGCTTATAACACATCTGCCCAACAAACAGTAAAAGATCTGCAACTCCCTAAAACGGCACAACACCACAAAAGCAGTTTTCCTAACAGCTTTCTTCAGAAAAAGAATCACTTTTTTCTGTAGAACCACCTTCTGCAGAAGTGTATTAAAATACAGACATACAAAGGAGGGATATTAGGTAGCTAAGTCAGATGCACTACTCTCCCTGCATTTATAGTCAAAGGAAAGAAACTCCTCCAGGGGACAACTTAAAGTACTTAAGGTTCTGCTCTGAATCTTATGCTGAAGAAGTCTTTCTTTTTCTGTCTCCACTGATCACAGAGGTAACCAAAGGAGGACACTGCCCCAGGTTAGCTGGCTAGGTGAAGTGTTTAACAACAGGTGGATACACTAATGCCCACACAGAGTTATCACTGGCAGAGATACTGCAGTTAGTATTTAAGAGGCTGAAAGTTCTTTTGAATAATTTTGGAAGTTATGAGATTTTGCTGCCATTTCCTCATTTACATCACATTTGTTACATCCTTTCCTTTCCCATGCCCTCTTCTGAACCTATCCCCTGTAAACTGCATTTTGAGGTCAAAGTTGATGTTTTACAGCCATTTTGTGTTTTTATATTTGACTAAGTCTGGGTGTTTCAGAATAATGTAGAAACCAGATTGTTTGGGGCACATGAAGCTGAAAGATTTAAACTACAGGTTTTCCTTCTGCAGTCAGGAAAAGATGTCTATCAATTTGTTATATACTGACAACGGGCCCAGCCTTGTACCCAACCCAAAGACAAGAAGAGCCTGTGCTTGCAGACAAGGATTTGTCAGCAGGAAGTTGTACATTTGCTGCAGTCAGTTACTGCTTTGTCCATGTGCAGACAGGCAAGATCAATATTAAGTAACAGTTACTTGCCTGCACTTTGCTTAGGAAATGCTTCTTCTAGGCACACAGTGTAGTTTCTTTTTTTCCCCACCATTCTATGTATATGGCTCCAAGGTACAAAGTAGGCAATGTGGTAGACATATTTCCAACTAAAAAAATCCATGAGTGCTGACAGCTGGTTAATATGACATTTGTGAATGTTTTCAAAAACAGTGAAACTTTGAAGTTTCTTGGTTTATTTTAGCACTTGATCAATAGACCTACCAATAAGGTGAAGCTGTGTTCAGGAAGAATCCCATACAGTTCAACAAGCTTTGCTCTCTTCACACTGGGGAGGTCAGGAAGTCTCTCTCGAATCCAATCAATATTTACCACTTGCTGATGGTTCATATTAACTGGCAAAGATTTAGCATCATACAGAATCAATGGAGGAAGGTTTGGCTCTGGCATGAACCTAGTGAAAATGAAGAAAAACTCCTTTATAATTACTTTTAGTCAGAAGCTCAAAACCAAGGAATAAATCTGCTGCAAAGCTCCTTTTTTCTTTATCTGCCACTGATTGTTAAAGAGCCAATAACAGAAAACGTGCAATTAAAACAACAATGCACCCAAATTAATAATAATAAAAAAAGATGTGGAAACAATCTATTTCTTTTGACATGGAGCATGAATTGTGGATCTGGACAGCAAGGGGAGTAGACTGGCAGGAAGAAACTAAGATCGGCAGCCAACTGCCAGGAGTGATCCGTGCAGGTTGCAATCTTTCCATCCTAACCTCACAAATCTTGATAAAACCTCATGCTGTGCTAAAAGCAAAGTTACTGTGCTTAGCAGGGTGCCATCACAGAACAAAAGGCTCCCTTAAAGAGAAGGCCAATTCAAACTACTCAAATAGCTTTGCAATTGAAGCAGAAACCTCACTCTTACATGATCAAATAAGGGTTTCATAAATATCAGAATAAAGGATATTTGGGCACACTCTATGCTTACTGTAGTAACTTTTATTTCAAATCTTCCTAAATAGGAATTTTAAGTTAAATGTATAATGTGCAGCAGTAAGTTACAAAAAATCAGAAAAACAGTTTAATACTGATTATCATAATCTTTCAGGTCTTCATTTGAAATATCTCAGACTCACCAGTCTTGCCTAAGTTCTTCTGAATTTTGTTTTTTTTAAACATTTGCTCAAATTAATCTTGTTAAATAAATGTCAGGCCTGCCACTATCACATTAAGGAATTCTTAAAATGGCCACTGCCTTTTCTGCTACATTTCTACAAATGCTAATTTGAAAAGCAGATTTAAAGTCTGTGAGTTCTTTCCAAAATCCTTGCTCTGCTCTGATCAGATCAGTGGTAGAATATACATTGGTTTACCAGGAACACAGATATGGCAAAGTTAAGAGGCTCTAAAAGTTCCTCCTGCAGAGCTACTGTTCTCTAGCTAGGAAATGAATTCTGGTGGAGAGTGGGGAGCAACAGGAAGACTGTCTCTGAGATGCAAGACCAGGGAACCACTGTCTGGATCAGTGCTAAGATGGCCCCGACTAGGGAAGAAGGCAGGCATGCCCAGAGCAGGAGAAGGGGAGCCTGGAGAAGAGGAGCCCAGAGCCCTTGACAGTCACTGAGCTGCTGACTCTTCCCCATCCAGACACCACCGTGGCTACCTCCTGTTCCAGGGCACTCAGCAGCTGTCAGCTCCCTAAATTTCTGCTTTGCAGTGCTGTCCCAATACTTGCTCCCAGCAGCACTGCCACCTGACAGTCACCATGCCTGGTCCCCTTCCTCTCTGGATAGCTCCTTCTTGGGTGGCTAGTTACTGTTTGATTGAGCCTGGCTGACTTTGCTGAAAGCAGATTAAAGAGTACTCATGCAAACCATGTAAGCAATCAAATGGTGATGGCTGTCATCTCACACTAGTGAAAGGCAGGAAGTTCTTAGCAGGATAATATCTTAAGTAGGTCTAGGCAGATCTTAAGGTAGACACCTGCCTGTGAGTACTGACACCCTTCAACAGTAGCTAGGATTTTCAAACAGTGCCTACAATCACAGAATTTAAACATAAAGAGGCATGGTCTACTAACTGAATATTCCTGTGTTCCTATTATGTCAGGGCACTCCTAAGAATACACGTCTACTGATCACAAAACAAACCTTCAACTTATCCACTCTGAGCTAATGCACTCCAGCTGTAGTGTGTGGGAAAGATCTATGGACTTTAGCAGAATGAGACACAGTTGCAGATCTGAACTGCTTGGACTAGCACCGATTTCCAGTGGAAGGTACACTTCTAATACATACTATACTATACTATAGTATACTATACTATAGTACTATACATACTATATTGATGGACTTCACATGCTCATGTCTACATGCAAGAGATGAAATAAGATCTCAGTTCTTGAAATATTAACTTCATTTTTAAAAAAATTACCTATAATCCTGTTTTCCTTCTTTATCTCTCATTGGTACAGTGCACCTAAAATAAAACAACATATGTAAGACATGGTATGTGGTACGCTACAGAATGAGTTTTCTGGCAAAAACACAAAGCAAAAACGTCACCTTATAAAGATAAGGAGAGCTTCCTCCAGCCACTTCAAAGAAAGTGTGTATGTAAGAGGGCAGTCATTTTCACCCAAACATTGCTTGATGTAGCATTTATCATTAGTTCCAGATGTTCACTTGGTAAAGTAAGTAAAACATGTCTGCTAGTTCTGAGGCTACAAAGTGAGTGCATCTGGGGCACTATTGTACAGCCTTTCCCACTAATCCTCACTGGACATTTTAATGAAGGGAAAAAAAAAATCACAGAATTCAGATGAATTTAATTTTCTTTTCAGAAGTTTGCTATATCTACGAGACCACCACATGTACACATGGAGAGCTGCTGTGGCCTAATTCTAGGTCTGCTCCCAAATCTGCCAATCTCTTGACACTATGGGTCTATAGGGAAGTCACTTCACTTCTCTGTGTCCATTTCCCCTCCCACTATTTGCCTGTCTTGTCCATATAGACTGCAGAGCAAGAACTCTGCACGCGACATGCTGTGTGAAAGCCTCAACCTTAAGAATAAATTACTATCTGTGATAGGACCATGCTTGTGAACATTAGCTTTAAAAGAATGAACTTGAGTGATCCCATGTTATCTCTCCTGATCATGTCACTTCATATCCCTGGCATTCTAAAGCTGCTATTACCAATATTCTTCTAAAATAAGAGCTCACCCAAGCTTGGAATCAAAGGATCTTGTTTCATTCAGAATTGTTCCTCCATTTTCAAGTTCTTCAATTTGCCTCTGTATTTCATAGTCTGACAGCAACAAAAGAAAAAGAATAAGCTAGTTATACTGCACTCTTAGCTTTTATACACTTGACTATTTCCTTTTTCACTGCTATGTAATAATGGAAAAGTTTGTTGTTTTAACCTTAATGAAATCAACAGCAGTAGTTACAGGCAGAATTATGAGTCACTGTCTTTCTCTCCAGCACTATTTCTTTTGCATGTTCTCCTCATCTTCTTTCATTCTCTTTAAACAGAAAATGTTTCTCCCAAGCATTGCAGCCAAGCCCCACATTCCTAGTGACCTTCCTATCATCTGGCTGAGTACAGTATTTGGAATGAGAATTTTCATCTCCTTCATGTCAGTTTTGTTTTGGAGAAGTAATAATCATCCTTTCTTGCTCACACCCAAGCTGCAGCTGCATGCTCTCTGAACTTCACACACATCATCTATTGTACTCAGCTGAAAGCAATCAGCTTCATCTGAGGACACAGAGCTACTGATCATATAGATCAGAGCTAAACATGCTTTCTTGCAGGCATAGGGTCACCTCTGCAAGAAAACTGCAGTCTAACATGGCGGCTACCCCTGGAGTAACCCATACCAAGATATATTTTGTCAGGGAGCAGCAAGAGCAGGGCTGTTCCACAAAGGGGGACAAGCCAGGAGCCAAGGAGGGCCACAGCACAAGCAGTGCCCTCACTGACTGGGGGCAGTCACACAGGGCCTGAACGTCATGGGCTGAGCTGTGTGCTAGTAACAGGGTCCATCAACAGTCTCAGTCAGGGTGAGGGGGTGCATCAGATCCAGGGTCCATCCAGGGAGTCCAGTCAGAAGCAGCAGGAGATGTGGCCAGCAACAGGACTGGACACAAAACTACAGTGTAGGTCCAAGGTCCATCAGGAGACAGGACTGGAAACAGGCACACCTATGATGTAGTTCAGGCCAAGTTCAGGCCTGAGTATAAATGGGACTCCTGGACTCATGGGCAGAGTGCATGGGTGGGAGTTCCAGGTGAAAGTAGTCAGGGCAATTAAGACCTATTAGTGCACTCAGGGCCCTGACATATTTCACTTACTGAGACCACATAAAACTTTTACAGTGCTCCAGTAATGAAGTTACCATCATTTACCTACTGCTTTTGCCAGGAATCGTACGCTATTGATATTCTTCACTTCAGTCCTCACTCCGTAAGGCTCTCCAGGGTGATGCACAGAAACATTGGCATCCACTCTCAGCTGACCCTCTGTAAAAGGAAACCTCATCAACAAAATAGTCTGCCCTGTACACTAGAATGAAAACCTTGGCATGCATTAATAAACTGCATACTATGTGCAGAGCATTAATAGTGGACTTCCATATGTTCAGAAATTAGTAACAATCATCTCATAATAGCTTTCTGTTTGTGATTCCACTTCAAACCTCTGATCCAATCATTCAAAATTTTCTGGGATTACCACCCTTTTTAAATATTACTGCTCATCATTCCTCTGAGAAAACTGTATAGTGCAGTAAAGGGCAGATCCTCTAAGCCATATAGTGAGAAGAGTTTGTGATTCACAGCCCTTAAAGAAAGGGCAGAATTAGACAAGTCATTTAAAGTGATGGACTGAAAGCTTCCATTCCTCTAAAAACAGCGCAAAAACACCTTTTGGAATAACAATTTGATGGATATATACAACCCTAGCATGGAACACAAAAGCTTACAGTTATGTTGAACAGATTTACTAAGGTGTCCTTGGGAATTTACAGCTCAAGGACAAAATGTCAGAAACAGTGGATTTTTTGTAATTTTTTCCCTCTGTTTCAAGTAACTGCAATCTTTTCCCCAAAGAAATTTCCCTGGCTGCCGAAAATTGAAACCAAATACAAAGTTACACATAAAAAAATCCTACACTTTTAGTCCAAAAATGGGCTAATGACTCAACCACAAGTAACTCAGAATTTTATCCATACAAGTTTTGTCCCTCTAAAGACATCCCTTCTAAGGAGAGAAGTTTACCACTGTTAGTCAACCGAGGCGAAAAAAGAAACGTGAGAGGTTACACTATAAAAGACACATCATTTTTCCCATATTGCACAGAGAACATTTTGAGACTTCCTCTTTGTTGTTTAATTTCAAATACAGATAAAAAGAAACAAAACACGTGATGTTTCTATGCAATAGCACTACTAAAGAAAATGCAAAACAGCTCAGTGTTAAACCTGCAAAGAAGTCTACAGTTTAGAACCCATTCAGGTCAATGGATGTAAATTGACTAGAGAGGACTTGGTACACTCTGTAAAAGTAGGCTGGATGTCAGCACATTAATTTTCTGTCTTCACAGAGTCTTGCCAGACATGTAAATGAAGGACAAAGGTGCTGGAATGACCCAACATCTCTTTCAAGAGAAATGTTTTGCATGGGCTCATTCTTTGGGGTGAAACGAGTACTTGTTCCAACAGAGGAATATTCTTGTCTTGTCCCTGCTTCATTTTGAGACACGACCTGCTTCTACTTGGATGCAGGTGTCAATGTGACAAGACAATGAAGTTAATCAACCATAAGTGAAAGGAGAGCCAGGCACCACATGTTCTTAAAAAGGCTTTTTCCCTGTAAGTCCAGCTCCTTTTCCCACTTAATCATTTTGCAATGAAATCATGTTTTCATTTGTCTGTTGTTAATGAAATAAGAGCTGATAAAACTGGGTGTTTCTATTCACTGAACACACAAGTAGAATGAAGGTAAAATGAGAGCAAGTAAAGCCCTTATTTGAAAACAAGTAATTATGGTGAGAGAAAACCACAGTAGAAAGCTCTTAAAAACACCACTTGGAAAAAAAATCCAAACACTTTTAAAGCCAACTATACTGGAGGGAAAATATTTCCAGTGCTGGAGTTCTCCTTTAAAGTCAGAAATCTCATTGTATCAAAAGATACCATAGTGCAATTCCAACAGAACTCTTAAGGCCAAATTCAGCAGTGATAAATGATGATATACGAGTATGTCTACCAAGGCCTGTGAAGAAGTGCGCAAAATGGGTGCTTAATTTTAACTACCATCCCCCATCTGATGTGTGCAAAACTAGCATGAGAAAAGATTCAGACAGAAGAAGCAGGCAGGGCAAGGCACTGTGTCAACGTATATAATGTCCAGCAATTATTACCTCCCCCGCTACATTAAATTAGATTCAAATCCCTAGCCAACATTTCTTGGGTCACATTAGTCTTGGGTGATACATGGGCTGCTCTAACTCAGCTCTCTAGGAGATGCATCCACTTATACTACGGCCTGAATTTGTTGCTAGATCAGTAAGGCCAACCATCATAGGCAAAAAAATAGCTTAAACTATGAACACTAACAGGCAGCACATATTCGGGTGTATATGTGTCTGAGGATGAATGACCAAAACTGTACTTTTGAATTCTCAAGCAGAAGCCTGCTACTTGCTAGCTGCAACCATGAGCTGGTTGTAAATTTTGATAACACTAGGACTAAGCAAAAGTGCACATCCCGAATCCTCCAATTAACAAAAAGAGAGGGAGAGAACCACCAAATAGAAAGCTGATCACACATTGTGCTTCTGCAGACTATTTAGATTAGGAAAGCTGGGGTCTTATGGTTCCAGAGAGAAGAGCTGGTGTCAAAGGAAGGGCTTCCCAAAAAGAAGAAGCGGTCTCAGAAAGAAGGTGAAGATTTTAACTGGAGGAGGGATCCTGGAAGTGGGGAAAGATCCTGAAGATCAGAGAGATGCATAGAGATGAATGCTGGGGGAAGCCCAGGGACCCTAGCCAGTAACGCCCAAGACTGGTATCTGCAAGCAGCTGTGGAGCACGAACTGACATGACTTTCTGCCTGATCTCCCCAGCCCAGCAGCGATCTCCCTACTGGGAAAGGAAGTTGAGACCTAGCAAACATAATGCTGGGGGTCAGGGAGGGAGTGTGTGAAATAATCAAGTAAAATCTCTAATATCACTGGTTCTTAAATAAATCCCAGTACCCAGATCCACCATGGGTTGTCATTTACTCTGTCTCATCCCTGACACCAATACAGATTTACTGCTTACACCCATCTTGTGACCAACTGAGACCTGTCACACAGCTTACAACACGATCCATGCTCTCACTGACTCTGGCCCATAACTTTCATATTCTATAACTAATCATCACTACAGAGCTTCTGTGCTGCAGCTCTGTGGCAAGCAAGATGAGGACAGACAGGGAGAAACACCACAAGAACTGGATGTTCATTCCTGCCTATTAATTTATCCTGAAAATCAGTGTTAGGTGACATAAAATCTAACACTGCAAAGCTCTGCAGAGGAAGGCAGGCCCATAAGGACACCTGAAGCATGGCAGACATGAGGACAGGCTCTGAGGATTTAAAAAGCAGCAGCAAGAAAAGGCTGTGTTAAGCAACTGTAGAGCAAAATAAGCAGAAGCTGCAAAACTCCTGGAAATGCAGAGAATTACAGGTGACAAGGGAGAGTGCCCTTCCCCCCTTCCATACCTGCCATGATTGCCTGGCTGCTCCCAAGTGTTTGAAGAATAAGCTGAAGCTCTCTGACTGCTGCAGCTGCTTCTTCCCCACAGCACATATCAGGCTCCGTGACAACCTCCATGAGGCCGACTCCTATCAGCAAAAGAGACAAGAGATTTCCAACAAGAGCTTTTGATCTTGGCATATTAGAGTGCAACTGGCTAAACACATGAAAGCACTTGGGCTTTTTTTGAAAAAAATAAAACCCATGTATTATTTAGTAACTGTCACAATGGGCCAAGCTGCAGATTGCTACAAAACCTTTTCCCCCTTTTATTTTTTAAAGGAACAGGCAAACTGCGGACATTCCTCCAGCCCTTGATGACATGCAGAACAGAAGGAAACACTCCTCTGCCTTTCTTTCAGAGAACTCCTATAAAGTCAGTCTGATTTCAGATTCAAATTGATTTTTCTTAAACTAATTTTGGAACAGACAGAACTATAAACAGATGTACTCTAGCATTTAGTTTCAGGACCCAGTTTTCAGAGAATATGAGCAATGAACACTGGATCACTGTGTCTCAGATAGGCTACGCCATCCAGGTTACTGCCTGTGTTGGGTACTAACTTGATTCATGTAGGTTACAGTTTAAAGAGAGCTTTTTCTATTTCAAAGATAGCAATTAAAAGAAATGTCTGACTCATGCAGTGACGATTCCAACAGCTACTCCTTCTACACACAAACTTGCTTCATTAGGAGTCTGTGATATATATTTTTTTTAAACAGTGCTTACAGTGGCAAGAGCTTAAATAGCTCTCTGGGCTGAGTGGCTGTGTGTGACTGACAGTTTTTGGGAACTGGAGCCAACAGATTTCTAACTTGCTATTGCCAAATGCCATCAGCCAACAACCATGAGAAAGGCCCACTGGCCATTAAAAAAATGCAAACGTTCCCCTGCTGCAAACGTAATGGTCATTTTGATGTGTTTTGATTTTCAGAGAAAGAAACATCAGGTTGTTTTAATTTTCTACATGTTCCCTGTCACCCATCTACCTTTAAAGACTCATCTTACACAGAAAGGAGGAAAAAATAGGAAGATAATCCAAGCCTACCAGCTCTATTCAAGTCAACAAGAGTCTGGCTCCTTGCGTCATCATGGAGACTCTTTCCACTGTCTTGCTCCAACTGGATTTGCTTAATCCTCACGGTTTTGGTCACCATCTGGCTCATTTTGTTGTCTATGCAGAGACTGTATGACAGACTCCCATTCACCGCAATAGGAACTCTTTGCTGAGTGATTTGATAGCCAGCCTGTCAACAAAATTAGCTGTATAGTCAAATAAAATATTCACTTTACAGAAAGCAGCAGCACAGTCAAATGCAGATACTAGAGACTAAGAACAATATGGAGGATGCAACATTTTCCACAGTGACCTAAGTGAGGGGATAGAACGCACGCACAAGCAAATTCACAAGCTTTACTGCTTCACTGGAAGGGAAACAAACTTGAAGATGGGACTAGAATTCAAAGTAACTGTGACAAGTTGTAGGTCTGGGAAAAAAAGGAGAGCCCTCCTCAATAAGGGCAAGTATAGAGATACTATACTAATGCAGAAATGATCAATAACCAACTGCACAAACACTTGCCACAGATGACATAAGTTTTGCTGATACTGTCTTGGGGCAGGAAACGGACTAAAAGAGGTTCTTCCAGGCCTGGGATTCTGTGATCATGTTATATCTTGTCTGAAGACACTAACCCTACCCTCACCCCCAAGCCTGGACTATCACTCATCTTCCTCTCAGGCTGACTCTCCCTCTCTACCTGTTCAGCACCTATTTGTTAGGCAGAGGGGAAAGGGAGGAAGGTGGAAGGAAAAAAAAAAAAAATCAAGAAAATGAGAAAGCTCAGTTTCATTAATGCAGCAATTTACAAGCTAGACACGGCAACCCCACATAAGGCACACAGCTGATAAATACCATAGCAGACTTGGGGCTCCACTGAAGGAGGAAGCTGCCAGTCAGACAAAAGGCTGGCAGTGACAAAGTACTGGAATCACTGCACTGACCTAAGAATATAGGAGTGAATAATTTACTCTGTTGAGGTAGAGTCCCCATCTCTTCCTCCTTGCTAGAAAGCTCAGTGGTGAGAACTAAAAAAAACCTGCCTGATTTTAATGAATTGGGAGGAGTATTTGTTTGTTTTGCAAGGAGGAAGGATGTTACTCAAAAGTCTGGAGAGGGTGACAGTGTGGTGGGATGGAGCGCAACGATCTGGCACAGTGAACAGCTCAGTTTATATAGACGATGAAGTGCTTGACCTTGTAGCCATAATCACTATAATAAAAATAAAATAACTGACTCTATACAGTTTATGCTAAGCACACAGCTTTTCCCACCTCCTACAGTTTCTCAATAAAATGATTTTTTTAAAGCCTCAAATAGTGAGTGACAATAAATAACAAGAATCCCATTTACCATCCAATGCCCCATTTTCAGGACTAACAATAATCTCATCGTCAAATAACCTTAAGAGTAGGATTTATTTTATCTGTTCTATACAGCTCATTAGCCTAAACTCTGCATATTATTACAGGGTTCCTGACTAGACCGTTTCACTGTGAAATGCAGGCTGGGCAGTTTATTGACAGTGTTTCAAACAACAGAAGCCAGCCACTAGAAAACCAGAATTACATGTTTCAAGCTAATAAAATGTGTCAGTATCTCCTTGACCCAAATTTCCACGCGCATCTGACCAGAGGATTCTGCAGTGCATGTCAGCAGGCAATAGCAGCACATGGTGTGCGCACACCCTCTTTCACCTCACTCTCTTCCTCTAAACAAATGGGTGGGATTTCTTTCATATGGCAACATTCTTCAATACAGTTTCTATGCAGTAGTTTATTAGTGGGAGAAATCATAAGAAGAAAATCTGACATTGTTCTCAGTTTAATAGAACCACCAGAGGCAGCTTGCAAACAGATCTGTGATGATTTTGGTGTTTCTTTATGATGTATAAAGGAATTCTGAAAGTTGTGTTTATTTCTTGCTATTTCAGATTTTTTCTCCTTCAGGTCTGGAAATTACCCTTGAGATAGTATTGCAATTAAAAGAAAGCACTAATAATTTAAAGTGGTGTGTTTCACATTCCTAATAGCTCACTACTGAAGTACTTACAGAACCCCCAACAATAAGAACTCTTGATGGCTCACAAATATTAATCAAGTATCCCTGCAAGCAAAATTAGCAATTATGTCAACTTCACAGAAGGGAAGCTAAGAGTCATGGGTTCCCGACAAAGAAGAAAACAGTACCCAGATCTCCTCTGAGATCCAGATCTCAAGTGGACAACTGTAATACCATTCTCTTTCCAAGGTGGGAATCAAATGTATTTGAATATATGTGTTCTAGGTGACTTGAAAGTATTTCCAATGCTAGAACAAACAGCGGGAGAGAAGGTAGTCTGGTTAATAACAGAACCTTTACACATTGATTTGAAACCTCAGAAATCTCCCACTCTGCTTCTCTGAATATCTGAGACATCTCACCTGAAGAGAGGATAAACTAGCATGCTTGATCTTTCTCAGATAAAATAGAAACAGATTTATTTTCTTTTAAAGCAGTCATCAGATCTTCACCCCAAAAATGAGAGGAACTAAAACTAGTGTTCCTCTCTTTGATGGGATAGCGTTAAGTTGAACAACAATCAGAACAAACACACTGACAGAAAAAAAATGCATGTTTATAATTAGAAAGGTTTAACGTCATTAAAACAGAAAAAAGGCTCAAACTCTGCTACATCCTGTTGTAATTACAGAAGTCAGGTTCTTAACTGATTTCACCATTCTTACATCCACACCAAGTGAAGTAAAATGCATTCAACTTTCAGTGATACTTTCTTCCAAACAAGAAAGCTACCAACAAACCATACAAAGAGTCACTTTTAAATTTACTGGAACTCCTGACTGGGCAAGTTTTAAAGGGAAATTAAATATTTTTAGGTCCTTAATCACAGCAAAAACACACTATTACATTTATACCTTTGAAACCTGTGTTTGTTATACATTCATTTTAAATGAAGGACTATGACCAGACTGCTTTTACCCTAACAGACAATTAGTACTAAATGCCAGGAATGGAAAACTTAAGGGGCAGAGCAGCTCCAGTTCCCAATTCAATTACATTAAGCCACTGGAATCGTGCAGCTAAGCAAGGAGTCAGCAATCAGAGCAATCATATTCAATCAGTGAGCACCAGGGTACAGCTGTCTATTCATCAGAGCACAGCGCAGCATCCTGTTGGAGCGAGCAGACTGAAAACAGAATAAGCATCTCTTCACTCATCCCCTATTGCCATCCATACTCCAGACTTGACCTTTCCTACAGCTGTAAAGGGACCAGCTATACTGCATACTTACAGGCAGATCTGCATAGAAATAGTGTTTTCTGTCAAACAAGGACTTCTTGTTTATGCTGCAGTTGAGTGCCAGGCCTGTCATCACTGCTGCTTCTACACATCTCCTGTTGAGAACCTAAGGAAACATGACACATGATTTTGCTCAAATACTCAGTATGTAACAAATGCACATCCCACATGCTGCCTTATATGGAGCGTATACTCAATTTTGCTCGCCTTCAGCAGACATTATATCTCTTTCCTTGTGTGGGTAGTTCTTATTCATCACTAAGGCAGTGGTAGCTAAAAATCTGCAAAGTTTTAAGATGAAAAAAACATTCTGTCATGCCACAGAAGGAGGTGTGCACTCTTCTGGCTTGCTACTTTTGTGAATACCCCAGTACGCTTGCACCCTCAAAGATATACAAATGACAAATCACAGCAAATGATAATTGACTTGTATCCAGCTGTCACCTCACTGGGAACACAGGCAGTCTGAGTTAGGGACTGGGGTGCCATTTCAGTAGAACACTTCAGAACACCTGTACCTACACTGAATTCATGAGAATTTACACACAGATTTCTGCGCTTTGCTGAACAAGGATGAAATTAAGCACATTTACATGCTTTGCTAAAGCAGAACCAGAGACATCAATTAATCCCATGGCTGCAAGCACACATGCATTTGCAGGACCCAAGGAACCCATGGGCATAAGGTTCTTGCAGAATGCCACATGATCTGAAGACCCAGCAAGGCCTTTGTGAAGAAATGAAGGGGTTGAATTGGGGCTGCAATTCTCCCTGTGAACCCAGCACTCTCAGTGCTACACCGTTCTACCTTCCCAGCAGGCTCAGGTTTCTGAGGAGAAAAATAATTCCATTCCAAAAAGAACTAACAAGCAGGGTCCCAAAGTTAACGCTTTTTTTCAAATGTACTCTCACTAATTTAACAGTTGGTTCAATTAACATTAAATTGATAAAACTGGAAAAAAAAAGACTGAATTTGCCTTAATATAACTCTGACCTGCTCACATTTACTGTGTTTTGAAACAAGAGCACAATTTTATCCATCTTATTTTGCTCTGTATAGCTGCCAAGAAGTCAATTTCCACCAGGACCATTAAAGGGGCACATCAGGTACAGGAATTTAGAAGACTTCATCTACATTCAGCAGAAAATGAAAGTGTAGATCTTAAGTATTATTTTCTTCACTATTTCTGAGTATTTACTTTTCAGACACACCAGCCTGACTTCTGAGAACAGAATGAGCAGCTGTACTTTTCCCATCACCTAATTCTTCACTGCAAAAGGACTCTCTGCTTTAGTCCTCTACTATTTGAGAAATCAAAATTGCACTGAAAAATAACAGAAATTCTTCATATTACAGAAACTTAAAAATTGCTTCAGATCTTTAGTGTAACTATACAGAGCTAACTAGAACACATCTAACTATATATGTCTACCTATAACACAGCCCTGTTGGGGCAGATTATATTTATCAAAAATTTTAAAAGACGTATAAAGCAAATTTTGAAAGAGGAAAGAAAGAACGATTTCCCCTAGAAACACTGACCTGCAGCAAAATGAACCCAATTAGTCGTGACTGTAAGCTAAAGTAAAACAGGCAACTTCAAAATATTAATTTATTTTAGTGTCATAGCTGCAGTTCATTACCTAGCACATGATTCTGTTTTCAGCAATTACATGCTGAAAATAGCATTTATCCTCCAGACAGTACAAATGCTTTTTTTTTTTTTTTAAACTGTTTAAGGAAGCTTATCATAATGTTAGTCCAGCTGTTGAATGTGTAAAATATCATAACATTTCTAACTACATAAGCAATGTTTCTTCCTTCTAAAGCCTTACGGCACAAGCCTATTCAGCTTTACAAGTTAGGGAGGTATATGCCAGTCAAGCCCTTTTAACAGGTCATCACCAAAACCCATTAAGGCTCTGTAAGGACTGGGTAGACTCAGAACACCACCGCATCAAAGCAGTGAACGAATGCCCAATATTACAGAATCACAGAATTGCTGAGGTTGGAAGGGACCTCTGGAGATCATCTAGTCCAACCCCCCTGCTCAAGCAAGGTCACCTAGAGCACATTGCACAGGATTGCATCCAGGCGGGTTTTGAATATCTCCAGAGAAGAAGACTCCACAACCTCTCTGGGCAACCTGTTCCAGTGCTCTGTCACCCTCACAGTGAAAAAGTGTTTCCTCATGTTCAGATGGAATTGTCTGTGTTTCAGTTTGTGCCTGTTGCCTCGCGTCCTGCCAACTACCCTGGCACTATAACTCTCCCCTTCCCCCATCCTTCCTAGTTTAAAGTCCTCCTTACCAGCTTGGCCAACCTGCTGGCAAAGACACACGTGCTCTGACTTGTGAGGTGGATCCCATCTCTCCCAAGCAGTTGTCGATCTTCAAACAGGGTCCCATGGTCATAGAAACCAAAACCCTGTTGCCAACATCAGCAGCGCAGCCAGCTGTTAATTTGGAAAGTCCGTCTCCTCCTCCTCTCATCGATCCCCCTCACTGGCAGGATTGAGGAGAAGATGACCTGGGCTCCCAGACCCTTGACCACCATCCCCAGAGCTCTGAAATCCTGCTTGATGGTCTCCAGTTTGCCCTTGGTGTCATTAGCGCCCACGTGGAAGAGCAGCAGTGGGTAAATGTTTCCCGATGGTGAAGGGATTATGACTGTTTCTGAATCTGAGAACAAGGTAAAACCCAAGCTACCAGTTGCAGTCAGAGTCTCACAACAGCTTTGGCAATCACATGTGGAGTTTTGCTAGTGACTGCACAACAATTACCACCTTTGACCACTTGCTCTTCTGCTTTTATTTCAAACAAGGTAGGGTATATTTTACTCATCAGCCTAAGAGATGTTTCAGGGTGAAGAAAATAATCCCCACAATAAATTTTACATTAGTGAGCTTCTGCACTACTGCTGGTGAGCCATTTTGCTAGCTGTGGGGAAAAACTGGTATAAAAAAAGTGAAGTATTGATTATTTTCTCTGCAGTACTACTAAGCATTTAGATTAATGTGATGCATATGTGTCCCCAATGGATTGGATCATAGTAGCCCAATCATTGTATATGGATCATTACTCATGCACTAGCAAAACCTTCTGTGCTATTTCTTTATTGACCTCTGTGGCGATAAAAGACATTGCAAATTGAATCTTTTCCACAGTGCCATATTGAGATGTCTACCATGTCAATCTGCTTCCCTTCCCCTGTTTGACTCTAAAAAAAATCTGATGACCCTCTACTTCCTTAAAAATCAAAACTTATCTGCTTAATTTTTCTCCATTTCCAAAGTGACTAATTTACTACTACCTGTTCCAGTATTTTATGATCAAAGCTGTGCACATAAAGCAGAGATGGTTAGGCAAACTACTGCTTTTCCTTGGAACAAGTCTAGCTTTTCAAATAATCTGCAGTGACAAACATCAATTCAGTACATGAAACTTCCCATACTAATGACCTAGAATAAGTCCTCCCAGCTTGTTTATGTAGTAAGCTGTTATTAAGTTGACAGCTTTGACTAGCACCAAAGATTTAAATTACTGGCTTGAACTGACAAGCTGCCAGTCTGGTATGTTAGCAAAGTGCTGGCCTTGAAAGAACGCTATGTAGTTCCTGGAATAGCTACGGACAAAACACAAGAGTCTAGAAAGCCTTCTTAAATATTTCTGGTCTTCTAAAATGGAGACATCTCTCATAGGTATTTATTTCAAGAAATTCCAAGAAAGATATCACAAGAGAAAATCTTAATTGTTTGTACTAGAAATCCATGAAAATCCTTCACAGTGGCATCCCACCACCAGCATCATTTCCCATGTAACTCCGTTATCTTGCTAGAGCACCACGGTAACTGAGAGCCAAAGGAATGAAAGAACAATCCATCAAAGATCTCTCTTTTTCTGATACTCATCTGTTCTTTACATCTTCTCCACAAGTGGAAAGATTCCTTTTACAAATTTATCATCTTTAGTTGCAAGGTCAGTTTAGTGAAGATCTTAATTTTAAATACAAGGCTATTCAACAGCTATACAAGACTGTACACAATACCTTCAACAGCATAAATTCCCAGCAAAAGTCAATTTGTAACATGTTGGGTTTTTTTAAACAACAGGTTTACTCATTGTATTAATACATTAAAGAAAGTTGGTTTCTTTTTAGGTGAAGATACATGCTTCTATATTTAGTAAACAATCATTTTTACATATTAAGAGAACAAGTACGTGCCTCCTTGTTTTGCTAATGAATATTACACAGGATGAGTGAAAAAAAAAGAATAATCTAAATCACTTTCCTGGAAAAAGTTTATTTTTGTTGCTCTTTTAAAAAATATTTATTATGGCAGTGGCACCTTGGTGTCCTAAGTTATGGAACAGTGTATTTCTTGTATTAAACATTGTAAAATCAGAGCCACTCCCTAGAAATTTTAAAATTCTTTGATTCCAGGTCACACATTTTAATAAAATAATTCCATATTAATTGGCTATCCCAAGAAGACCTTCATTCCTATTTATAATCATGAAGAAATCACCATCTTGTAATTAACTACAGGACTATTTATCTAGGAAATATTTAATTTTATCTGCTTTTCATCCAGAGTAACAGCTGGAAGTAGGAACTAGTGCAATGTATTTAGCCAGCTCTCTGTAGACGAAGCAGTAATCTTTAGAAACCTCAACAGATATATCTAATCATATTTCCAGGTTCTCCTACTGCATATCCCTCTAATTTTTATTTGCTTCCACTAATGGATATATTCAGTCTTATCATTCTGCTGTGTTAAAAGTCCCAACTTGCTCTAATATATGGTTCTTTGAAGTTCATTCATAAGTTAAACCTCAAAATTGCTCCCACATCTACTCGGTCTAAATGTGATTGCGACTCTTCACTCTGACACTGCAGATGAATACTTCAATGCAGAGTTCTTCCTTGGCGTTTGCCTACCCACACAGAAGGCCACAACTATCTTGTAAATATGACTTTCAGGATGAACATTAAAATAAATTAAGGGCTAACCATATCCCAAATGACCCACTTATTTCAACAGGTCTAGAATCAGACCCCTCCCTCTAGGCATACAGTAAAAATTTTAAAAAAGAACAAGCAAATCCCAACCTTATTGTTCATTTGGCCTGCAAAGAGCCCACATGTTCCAAAAAATAAAGTCTCTAACTGCAGGGGAAGTTTAAAAAGAAGAGTAACTTCAGTCTAGGTCTCCTGCATTTCAGTAGAGCATCTGCTCCATAGCATACTTCCTGCCCTAAGATGAGCATTATGTTCTTATCCCTAAAGAAATGGGGGGAGGGCAGCGGAAGCAGCAGCAGTCATTTTAAATGAAGATCTTAAATTAATAGAAAGAGAATGAAATGGCTACTGAGAAGCTGAAGCAGCCAAGGAAGATCTTTTCTTTTTTTGTTAAATAGAATCTTAATATATTTTCTAACTTCATCTTTCTGCAATCTGGTTCTGAAGATACATCCTGCTACACAAAACAAATTAGTATCCTTTACCTTGTCTGTTGGCAAAGTTGGATTTCAGTGATGCACTCACACTCAAGGTGTATCTTAAAACCAGAGAACTCGGACATCTTAACAGTGCCCAGCTCCCAAATACATTACTTCCATGTGTATCCAAAAAGATAACTGGGCATACTGTCTTTAAATTGAAGACCTAGTTTGAGAGCTTGTATCACAAGGCTTAGAATAGGAGGAAGCATCTTCCAGTGGCAGTGAAGACCAAATAAATTCACCAGCAGCTGTGAGAAATTCTGACCTTGGGGGGTACAAAAACTGGATGGTATCACCAGATTCACAGCTGTTTAACTATTGCCTAACTTCTGGGTTTCTTGGTCCTTTGAGACAGGGTATACTAAAAAAACACACACAAAAAAATCCATTCAGACCACTGCATGGTCAAAGGGCACAAGGGTCTAAATGGAAAAAATGTATTTTCTGAGTGAGGCAGCTGATCAGTGGCATTGCCCTGAACCAGTGATCTTTGGGCCTGACACCCATTACCAGTGGCTAAAACCAAACAAACTTCTGTCATGCAGAGCCGGTTCCAAGCAGGAGAACTGACAGGGAAGACCGAACGAAGCAATGGATATCTAATAGCTCATGACATCCAGAATCAAACACCACGTTTCTGTGGTGTTACCTTCATAAAGTCCAGTATCTCCCTAACATCCGTGCCCTCCCTGTTGACAGTATTGTCTTCTGAGTCTGCCACATACATGCCTTTTCTTCACCTGTCCTAACGATGTTTCCTCTCTAACGCCTGTTGAAATCTAAAATATTGCTAATGCTATCTGACCCAGGGAGATGCCGTGAAAACAGTTCATTGGTTCTGGAGGGAGAGGACTGAGCAATAGCTAAACCCTAAGTTAGGGAGTGTGATCAAATCTAAAGTCAACCAGAGCTTTGAAATTGACATTCTCAGACCTTTTTCCTACAGTGAGATCCCCAAAAAGGCTAAAAAAGGCTTTTAAACATGAATAAAATTTGGCTTCTTCAATGTAACCTAGACTGCTTTTCTTAGAGAAAATTCAAAGTACGTAGGACAGAAAATAGACAGGGTTTATAAACCAACTGCTGCCCACTTCATGCTTGCAGATGACTCTGCTTGTAGGCTTGGTACTGGTCAGCTCAGTGGTTTTCTGAGTTGCAACAAATTCTCACCTTTGATACACAGTGGCTGTCATTTTCCATCATTTCTGAATCTTGGCTATCTGCTCTCTGCTCCTTGTTGCAATCTTTATGTACAATGAAAGCTCCCAGCCCTTTGCTGCAACTCCCTTGTCCCTTTTTCCCCCATTTGTAGTGTCCTGAAGCATGCTCATTTGCTCACCAGAAAACGTGCCATCTTTCCCTCCAGGGTGATCTTCCTGACCTAGATCTCTTAAGAAAGCACCACATGCAAACTGGGAACAAATAAAATGGAAGTAGTCTATCACACAGAGAGACAAGATACTTATTTAGACAAACAATAGGCCACATAATGCAACAAGTCTTGCAAAAAGCTATTAAGAAAGGAAACTAAAATTTCTTCTTAAAAGGCAAGTAAGTCGTTCTGGAACAGCAGAACTAATGAAGACTAACTTCCTATAAATAATTGTCCTAGTTTGTTTCAGCTAGGCAGTGACCTCAACAGTCTCTCCCCCATGATTCCTTTCACCTTTTCCCCATTTCATCTAAATACTAGCAGGATGAGACTGATACAGCAGATCCCAAAGTGAGTATAAAATGTCACAAATACCTGAATGGTAGCAGCCCAAATAAAGCTGACAGCAGTGGAGAAAGGGGAGCAGAGACTCAATTGCTAATTTGAGTTTCCCCTTAATATATGTTTGCTAGTATAGTCACAAAAACCTCTATAAACTTAATATTTTTGAGACAAATTTGGCTGAACCTGGTCAAAGGGTTCAGAAAGTATTAGCTGGTAGTGCAATTGCAAGAGTAATGTTTCTGTATATAAAACAATGGTTTCAATGGCAAAAATTGCATGTGTAACTAATAAAACACCCATGGCAGAAGCTTACATAACCCCTATCAAAATCAAAATACAGGCATAATATTTTTGAGGTGGCAAGGTGGCTGGTAATCAGAGAGAAGAATACAATGAAAGAAATTATTTTTACCCCAGGAACAAATTACAGCCTAACTGCACCAACATAAGTTTCAAAAAAAATATGTAAAATTGACGGTTATGCAACATTATACATGAGACAACTAATCATGAAGAAAACAAAAACCCAGTCTACAATTATCTGTCATTACTGTTGGACAGAGTTTCCTAAACACTTTTTAATGCTAAAAGTCTTCAAAGAAAAAATTGTTAATAAAAAGAATGAAGAAGCAAGATGTCATTTTGCAAAGTCAAAATGGTAAAAAAATTGGTAGAACCGTACTTGTTACAGAAATTCTTGCTTCACAGAACACTATTTGCATACACATACATATGTATACTACCTTGGAGTTCCCCAAAGTGAGATACCTGGAACCAGACTGATTGTCTGCATATTGGGAGAAAATTTAAATCAAATTCAAAGTTACCAAAGCATACAAAATAACTGATAACAGAAGCAATAATAATTTGTCTCAAAAACACCCACCCATGGTTCAAACTTAACAAAAAGATAATCCCCAGCACACTAAGAAATACTATTTGCAAAAGGCTAGTGTGCTTTTCAGCAGCAATTTCATATTGAATCCTGGATGATGGGTCATTGATCTGTGTTGTTGTCATGTAATGGTCTTGCTGCCCAACAGTATCAAAGATGCCACAATAACTGTGGTAGCAGAACTATGTGAAAGAAAGGAAACAAGACACTGCAAATGCCCACTCCCCACAAAGATGTAGGAAAATAAAACTGCATAGAGCAAAGGCACTAAAAAAAACCCACACAAAAGGAGATAAGAGAAAATACATAGATAACATCACTGATGCACTGAAGGATCTACTGAAAGAGGTGATAGTAAGATGTTTATCAATTCAATGCAGTTCTAACTGGCAAGTTTACATCAGCCAGAGGGACCTGTTACGCATGAATGAGGGAAAGCCAACAACAACAAAAAGGAAGAAAGCTCAATAGGTAGAGCAGTTTCTGAGGTGCTAAGGAGACAAAGCCCTAAAGAAATTGTTAGTCTTGACAAAAAGATTAAAACATGCAGAATGAATGTTTCAACTTCTCACAAATAAATGAGACACAGCAAAAAGTAAGAGAAAACAGTTGCAAGGGACACCTTCAATGTTTGAGAGAAGAGCATTGACAAGAGTCATCAAACACTTCAAAGCACAAGAGCAGAAGTGTCTCCAGAAAAATGGCATTATAGTTGGAAGTATGAAATAAAGTTGACCTAAGCAGCTGCAGTAACTGGGGAGGTATAACATTTCTTTGCAAAAAACAAAGTTTTCTGTAGTTTCATCTTCAGTAGGATTAAGAAAGTGTTTACAACAAAGCCAAGGGAAAATGTTGGCCAAATTTTTAAACAGCTCACCTAGCATCAGCCATTTGTTCAAGCCTCACCAGAGGCTTGGGACCACAGTTTGATTCTTACCCCTAACATCTAAACCTACTGGCAGCACAGGTCCTGATGAAGGAGAGTAGTTCTACATGTAATCTCAGGCTGTGAAGGTTCCTATGAAAGAGGAAGAAATATAATGGGGGGAAAAAAGCCCATAACCCAGCTCTGAAAATCACCTGAAGCAGGCCTCCCTTATCTTTCAAAGACTCTTCCTGACCATGACAACGGTGCTGAACTGATGCCATTATTTAGGCAGGCTCTAATCCATCATTCACTCAGAAATTCAAGAGTCTATGAACTGCCAGGGCCTTCCCAGAGAACAATGGTTTGAAAGTATATTTCTCTTCTCTCTTTTTTTCAAAACTATATGGGATTTTCTCTTTAGAGGCTTCTTTTCTGGGACAAACATACTTTGCAAGTCCAGCAAGATGGGACACTGTGAGCAACAGACAGCTATTAACCACTGATGATGTGATGTGTGTCACAAACCCTACTATTGTCAGGAGAGAAAGGATTGCAACAAATACCATCTGATAAGTACGATCAGTTTCTAAGAAAACATCTCTTTTTTCTTTAGTGTACAATTATCACAGTTATATTGAAAGAAATTACAAACAGTTAAAGTGAACCTAGAATTAAGCAAATGGTTTAAAACAAAGATACTCTCACCTTCTCTCCTTCTGGCACTGCCACTAATATCTTTTGAGAAGAGGTGCTGAAGGATACAACAACCTAAGCATTATGTGGTTTCCAAAAAGAAAAGAAGATTTAGATTACAGCAGCTCAACCAATATGCATACAAAGATCAGAAGACTGTCCAAGTCCTCAAGAAAGGTGTGTGCAGTTTAAAGGATTGTTATCAAAAGGCAAGCTAAGAAGCAGGGTTTCTGAAAGCAAAGTACAAAGAAAGGAGTAAATTCATATGCATGCCAGTAGGAATGTCAAAACAAAACCGAAGTCACAAGCTGGCAAAACAGCTGTTGCAATCACCAGATTTAACAGGTGCCAGCTATCAAAAATCTAGTTTGAAGTGTAAAGTATAAATTTTAGTCTCAAATGCTGTTTCCATTCCAACATGTATAGATGAAAGATAGATCCACCAAAATCACACACAAAGCTCTCAGTGCCTTTGAAAGCAAATGCATCAGGTAAATCCTGGATATTAAACACATCCCAAATTCACCAGGGAGTCCGATAATTTATCACTCAGGATATCTGGAAATATGCAAGGTATATGCTATTGCCAAGGATGGATGCAGCCTCAATGTTCTCAGGCTCTCAAGGATGTCTAATGGAACAGGAAAAAATTACATATTCAAATAATATCTAGCATCTCACATGAAGTTCTACAGCAGTGCTCAATACGAACTTAACGCTTTTTCTTCTGAGGTCAGAAGAAATTTATCTTTTCTTCACTGGAAACAGAGCTTGATTATTACCAAGTCTTTTGAAAACTCTATCTTAAAAAAAGATAGAAGAGACACAGTTCACACTGTGAAGAGAATGAAGTTTAAATGCATGAGAAGGTGTCAATGATTTCAAAATCCTTAAAGACTGTATGGCTAACATTCATTCAAATCTGTATTAATTTAAACCTTGGTTATGTAAATCCTAGATTACTTCTTAGCACACTTGCCTACAAAGAAACTGGATCACCCTTCCAGTAACACAGACAACAAAGGTTTCAGCTACTAGATCTACCATCTTATTTCAGTGGCTGAGCTATTATTAACCTTTAGTCAGACACCTCAATCATGAGAATAGCTGGATTTGCTTTCTGTGAGCCCAGTCTCATCTTTATAAATCTTTATAAAGATTTTCATAATTCTCAAACAGGGTAAATCAGACTGTAAGTGGGATCTTTATGGATCCTCAGAAGAATTTTACGTCAATCTACAGTTACCTATGCTGCACTATACGCTGCCAACATGTAGCTTAATACTTTCTTCATGTCAGGTTTTCTAAAGACAGCAAGCTAAGTTCACTGGCAAGTCTCTCTACCAAGTAAAAAAATATACCTTTGCACAGTTCATAAAATTCTGAGGGCTCATATCTAGTAGAAAAAAAAAGGAGATCCTTACAATAATTTGAGTAAGATGCTACATGTTCTACTGGTGGGGGGTTCTATTACGTCTAACAGGCACTGGGCATGAAAATGAAGTCTGTACAGCAGCATGGTATGTGCCCTTCAGTCCCACTACTTCTAAATCTGCTTTTTTTTAATCAAAGCTTTGCCACAGCTATCTTTCTCTCTACCTCATTTAAAAAAGGAGTGCACCTGCATGGCTGTTCTTGCATGTAGCTGTCTCTCAGAGGTACATTATGAGAGTGGCATAGTGAAATGGCTGTGACACTCATGCTGTTTGTGATGGTCCTGCTTGAAGAAGAAGCATAAAATATGCTATACTATAATACAGGAAGAAAATATAAAAAGGAAAGATGGAGAAGGGGCAAGTAGATTCTTCTATTTTCCCCTCTCCTGTGCAGAGCACAGCAACAGTAAAGGATCATGCCCACACTCACTAGTGGCACAGAAATGTGTAACAACCGGAAAAGCTCCTGTTAGCACCATTCTCTCTGGTCCCACTGCAAATCATTACAGGAAAGTGGCAATCCTAGCATGGTTCTCCATCACAACCATCTTGTGGTCCCACAGTAAATTTAAATCCCTGTGACCCTGAAAACTGTCACTATAGTTCTCAGAAAGACACTTATAACACCAGCTATTCTCTGTTACAGATAGCACAAATACTGCATTCTTCAGTACTGTTAAAACTTTGTTCCTATTTTTTCATTCCTCAGTAAAGCAGAGTTTAAAGGAAAGGCCAAGTATTTACCTTCTACATAGACTTAGTAGGCAATAATCTTAAGATTTTATTTTATTTTTTTAACCAATATTTAAAAATTTTCGAAATCTACCGAAATCCATCCATTTCTTCTACTTCAGATATTACTATCATATACAAACACATTGTTATTTTAAGCTAATAAGCCCACCTGTTTGCTGCCAGAAAAAACATTGGTCTGCATTAATTTTCAAGTGCTATGGGAAAATAAAGCCATGACTAAAGACAAGATTCTGTATCACATTCTGTCATGCAAGAGCATGCATTTTGTAGCATTCACTTTCAACCCTATTTTCACAACTACTGCCATGCTAAAAATCTTCTCTTTGTGTAGATAGAAGCAGCTGGTAGAAGCGAACATGGGATCACTACTTTTCAATTAACTTAACCATCCGACTTTGGCTTATCAGGTGCAGTTACCTTCTCTGCCAAAGCAGAGTATTTTGGGACATTCTCACAAAGGCCATACCAAGCCTCATTTGTAAAGCACTGTAACAGAGGAAAGAAAACCAAAACAAACCCTGGACAAATAGTAATGTCTATAAAAATGAAACTCTCCATAAATACTCATTTTTATTCTTTCTTGAGCAGATTTTCAACTTGAGTGAAGATAAGCATTAGACAATTTATTAGGATTTCTGTGCATTACCAAAATGTTAAGTAGAAGACCTAAAACCAGAATCGTGAAACCTTTAAGTTTAAATTTTGTGATTATTAACTCCAGGACCTACCCCCAATCAAAAGGAACTCATTTTCCCTGTTCAAGTCTAACTACATTCTTCTAAAACCAAATGATTGCATGAGATTCCCATTCTCTCTGGAGAGTTTTCAATATTTCTATATAATTAGATCCGAAAATCAGCCCTGAATTGACGCTGAGACCAGAGTCAAATCCAAATTCTATCAGCATCTAAACTCTACTTCATTAAGTTTCAATATCTCTGCAAATACAGAATGAACATATCAAACTATTTCTCTTTTTAAGCATCACATGGCATACACCAAGCCCCTAGAAATCTAGCCATGAGTTAATTTCCAATTTCAGAATACTATTTAAGGCTACATTATGGTGAAGAAAAGAAATGCTTCAAATAGACTAAAAAAGTACATCTGAAACTGGAATCCAAATCTCACCTCTAATAAATGTATTCAGGAAAGCACACTCGCATTAAATAATTTGACCCCATTATAGTCTCCGCATGCTTGTTCCACAATGCAACATTAAGTCTATTCAATGTTTATTTTCACTGCAGAGTAGGAGTGCCTGTTATACTTTCTAACCATTATTTTTATATTAAACATGTTAGGTTTCCAGAGAATTCTATGGAAGCACTGTCCTGGCCAACACAAACAACAAACAATTTTAATTAATTAAACTATATCTTTAAAAATTTATTATGCAGCCATTAATAAATTCTCATTGCTAAGTGCTAGCATGCTATTGCAACTTATTAGTCTGCAAAATTTCACATATATTTCTTCTTCTTTTTTTTTCTAATTATGTTACACTGTAAATAGGAATGGTTGACTCTTTCCTAAATCGGAGAGCTTCTACTTAGGAAACCAAGCAACTCCGTAGTGAGACATTCCAAATGGCAAATGACAGCTACATAAACACGCATATGGCAAAGTAACATCAAATGGCCACTTGGAAATCTAAGATGTTCTTCTCTCATATGATTTTAAGTACCTTCTCATATTTAAGGAATTTCCTGTGTGGCATACTAACCAAATACACCCAACTCTGGTCTGAGAGAAATACTGCTAGTCATTCAATATGTAGAAGAGACACTCCTTATTTTTATCCTTAGCAGAAGATATCAAATATCTGTAGTGATAACTAAGGAGAGGGTAAACTGAAAAGAAATAATACTAGGCATCTCATGTTATCACACAATCAACAAACAGAAAAATACATAAAAGCACTTCTACAGCCAAATCTTAGGAAGAACAAACTATTAGAACTGCACTCAAAGTCATCTGTTGAACTAAATGATTGACATAAAATCTGACATAAATTAAATTGATACATAACTTACTGGTAAGGTTCCTGGTAAAGAAGCATCAAAGAAAGATACCAAGGAGTTAGGAGGTGCTGCAAACTGGACTTGGGAACCAGAGAAAAGTTTTGAGTTGGAACTAATTTGCACATGAATTTCCAGACCCACAACTGGTACCCAGGAAGCAAGACTGAAAAAGGAAAAGGGAAATATAGTTAAAGTACAAATGACATGTTAACATCTATAATCACCTGAAAGATACAAGAGTTAAAAAACTCTTCCTTTTTAACAAAAAAAATTGTAATTATAAAGAAAAATTGCAAATTGAGTTGTAAATCCATCTACAGTCATGGCAGAAGTTGTGCTACAGTACTGGAGACCAGAAACTAATCCACAATGTATACACAGGGAAAATACGTGGCAAAGTGTCTTTGTTAAATAGGAGAGAATGCCGTAAGAAAACATAATGGTCTGAAACTTTTAACTCTTTCTTACATGAGAAATCTTATAGAAATCAATGAGGCAACTTGTTCGCTTGATGAACCCTAATTTAGTACTCCATGAAAATCACAAAATCATCATAAATATCAATTACTTCTCATGTAGTTTGATAAATCTCCAACAGACAGGTGGCATAATAAATTATGTATTCTCTGTCAGCTAGTCACTTGCATGCTGGGAAAGGTGGCTCTCCAGAGCAATGTTAGTAGCATATTAGCATAAACATTAGTAATCTGATAATACACAAATCACCATTTCAACTAGAGAGCTACTGCTCTCTGAACATACTGAACAGAATAAAGCTTCTCCATATCATCTGAAAAGTAATTGCAATTCTCACATCCATAACCTTTGTAAGGACAAGAGAAAAGGGTCACCTTTACGGTATGAATTGCTTGACAGTTTCTGCAGGTAATTATCTGGCCTTGTACAAATGAAGTGGCACAAATAATATTTCAGTGATGAAATCACATTTCTATGACAGGATACTTCAGCAATATAAGTACCCAGATAGCTATGGCAGATAAGTGAGCTATGGAAAAGCATTAAACAAATATATCAAGTACAGTGCTCCTTCCAAAGGTGAACATAATACACTGCCAAGATTTTGGTTCTCTGTCCTCCAACAGCTGAGGACATCCCTACAAACACCAAACTAGTGATGCAGATTTATATTGTTCCTTTACAAAGAATGATATTATCATAAAAGAGTAAATTTCAGATGTTTAAATGAGCTTTTACATTTTTTATTAAAACAAAAAACAAAAGCTTTTCAGCTATGTTTCAGACTACGGATCCTAAGGAGCCAATCCTGATTCCAATGCTTTCAATTAAACAAACCACGTATTACCATATGTATTAATAACTTGGACACCTCTCGTTAATACAGTAATCTACAAATGCAAGTGTTTGCAGGACTGGGGGGCTAAATTTGCAAAGACAATAAGAGGCTGCTTATCAATTCACTACAAAGCATACTGATGCTTTCTTAGACAAGATAAATGTGGACCAGACTAATAAAAAAATAAATCTTTCAACTTGGAGTATCAGTTTTCATTATAAAAAGAAGCAAGTATCTATTTTTATGGCTGGGAAAAAAAACTTTGAAGTGTAAAATGAAGTGCAAACTCAGTGTTTTTTCCCTGCAATAGGCCTGAAACAACTCTGACCAATGTAAAAAGCTCACACTTCTCTAAATAGTAAACTAAATCTGAAACAAGTATGATGTCAGTGTTATAGCACTTCATCAACGATCAAAGCACTCAAGAAGGTAGAAAAGAGAACAACCCATAAGTTCTTGCACAACCTTCTGTTTGCAGTATCTCTTTTTAGCGCTAGAGCAAGATAGTGGATATTTAAACCACCTATTTAACATTTTGATTTCTGATCTTAGTTAAGAGTGACAATAAAACACATCAGATTATTCTGTATTTAATTTTGCTTAGTACAATATTCAGTTTACAAATCCCATTATTTTCTCTGGTATTTTCAGTTATTCATAAAGGTATCTCAGGATTTTATTTTTTTTTAATTTTGCAGGCCCATTCCTCCCATTCTTTCTTACATTCTTTAGAAATGCACCCCCCTCACACCTTGGCTTTAAGAATTGCATCAAGCTTCACTTCATCAGTGTGCTGACTTACATTCACATACTAAGGTATGTACCTCAAACCGTCCCTGAGTTCCACTTGCAGGCCTGATGAGAAACCTAGAGTTTCTTGCCATGCTTGCTTAAAGTTTATTTTTATTTCTGTCTCCAAGAATCAATCTAAAGAAGCAAACTTCTGCTGGTGTCTACATAATTTTACTTTGATGATCAATTGTGCAGAGAAACCTGAATCTTGACAAATGGAGAACATGAGAACTCGGCACAGGCCATAACTCTTTTTCAGCTGCAGCGGGAATAAAATGCTCAGTTCTAGGCAGCGTTGTCAAAGTTTCACATTTCTCCGCTAGATAAGAAAGTTTCCTTTAAGCCAGAATTGCCCTCGAAAAAATATTTACGAGCATTTGTGCAGTCCTTGGTGCAAGGGCTGTTTATATTCCTTATACATGAATGCTAACACTTTTTAAATCGCTTGCACTGTACGGGAACCTTATCAGAGACAAACGTGTCCAAAGGCACACAGCCGCACTGTGAATACACTACTACCATTTAATCTTTTTTTTTTTTTTTTTTGGGGGGGGGGGAGGGAGATATATGCACGCTGAGAGCGTGTTGCCGGCTACCCTCAAGCCTCATTCCCTTCACAAGGGGGTTATTTAAAACGGGCCCCGGCCGCTCCCGCCCCGGGACGTGCTTGTGACACAGTAACCGACCCTGCAGGCCCCAAACGGCCGCCGCCGCCCGGCTCCGCGCTGCGGGCGGGAGCCTCCCTACCAGCGGCCGGCAGCCCCTCTCCCCGCACCGTCCCGGCACCGTACCCGCTCTCCCCCGCCGGCGCCGCCCCGCCTCTCGCGTTACAGGCGACGGCCCGAGCAGGGGCGGGGAAGGCATCCGCGGCGCCGCGCCACCACGCCCGGCGCCAGACCCGCTCACACCCCCGCGCCGCCGCCGCCGCCGCCGCCGCCATTTTGCCTCGCTACCAGCCGAGCCGCTGCCGCAGCGCCCCCTGGGAAATGTAGTCCGGCACGAGGGAACGCTGCGCGGAGGCACGGGAAGGAAAACTACAAGTCCCGCCAGACCGAGGGAGGGCCGGGGTGGTGGTGCTGCTCGCCTTGGCTCCGCCCCTCCCCGACGCGAGCCAGCCGTTGGTGGGGAGGGGCGGGGCGAACCGAACCTCCTCGCGCCGGCTGATGATGGCGGCGGCGGGCGCGTGCGGAGGGCCTCGCTCATGGCGCAGTAGTTGCTGGCGAGGCGAAGGGTGGGTGAACGGCGTTGCCGCTCCGCAGGGTAGAGGCGCGGAGCCAGCCGTAGGCTCGCGCCTCCCCTCCTTCTCCAGGGGCTGGGTGAGGAGCAGCTCTGCCCAGCCTGTGGTGAACGTGGGGGGTTTGTGCCCTGCCGTCGCTGTGGAAAAGTCGTTCCTGCCCTCTCGGCGCTGTGCCGCGGTGGCCCGTGGCTGGGCGGGCGCAGGCCCGGCTCCCTTGCTTAGCTCCCTCTGGGGCAGAGCTTCCCCTTGTACAGAAGGATGTGGCAGTGTCACAGGCAAAGCTGCTGCGCTGTAGTTTGAAGGGGTTTCAGGAGCCTGTGATACTTGTTTCTACAGGTTCTGTGCCTGTCCTGAGAACATTAATGGTCATCCTAGAAGCACTGGAGTGAGAGATGCTGATTTTGTGTCTCTGCATTAGCTGTTGTTTAAAATGCCTTACCCTCAGGTTCTCCAAGGGGTTCTCTATGGTTTTCTGTTGGTGTCACACTGATACAAAACCAGCTTGTATTTTGTAGATGGTGTTTTGCCAGTCTTGGGCATCTAAAATCACCTGTCTTTGTCTGTCTTGTTTTCTGCTACTAACATGGTACTGTTCGGTTGCAGTCTTGGATCTTAACTCTGTGTACATAGAGCAGTGAGGTCTAATCTCTGCAGGGCCCGGAGGTGTTACTGCAGTACAAATACATGGTAATAAAGATCACTGTCCAGGATATATGCAAACATCTCAGATGCTGTTTACACAGCTACATTGCACAGACAATAGAATTAACAACCTTCTGTCCTAAACCACAGGCCTGTGGAGCTTAAATGGGAATGTACGTTTGCTGTTGCTTATGTCATCTTTGCTTTATGTCAGCTACTACTAATAGAAGCTAATCAGTCACAAACATATGAGTAAGACTGATTTCTTCCAGCAGAGGACAGTGGTGCACATAAGCACTGTCTTACAACCTTTATACCCTCTTGTCTCAAACTCAAATGTGGGATGCTGAGGGGTTCAGAATCGTGTAGAAGGTAATTTACCCAATTAAGAAAATGTTCTGTAACACTTGTTTCATACTTTTAATTTTCTAACATATATTTATATTTTAAATGAGTTAAAGTAACGAGAGGTTCCTCTGTAAGAAGAACCAGTTGAGAGATATTTGTAGCAGATACTGATCTGCAGTTACTTGAACAATGTAATTTAAGGATTGCAGTTTATGGTATTCCCTTCCCTGCAGAATACCCCTTCCTGTACCTAAGAGGATGATCAGGACAAAATTTCTTTGTTGTAAAGAAGAACTGGCCATAGGTCCATCTGAGACGCTCTTTGGAGAATGAAAGAACATCAGTGTGTCTCTTTTCCTCTCCTATCAGGGAGCTCTCAGACTAATCAAACACCCTAGTGAAAAGCCTGTATAGCAATCTTTAACCCAATGGAGTGGGTGTATGATTTTGTGATAATTCTGATATGAGGAAAACCCTGTGGTCTTTTGGACTTAGGCCCATGCAATGTATTGCTAAGAAGAATGCATTTCAGGCTGAAACTTTAGTATATTATTGTTATTTCTGCAACAAATTAATTCCTTTAATAATTGCCAACCATGAATGCTGGCTTTAATTATTATTTGATAATTTGTAGGGATCGGCAGATCATATCAGCCCAGCTGTGAGGATGGCTTCTGAATATGACTCTAAAATGTTTGTACTGGTGTAAAAATGGTAAGTTTTGGATTATAGTACTTTTTTTCTAGGCCTGTTATCCTGATGTAATAGAAGATTTCATAAATAATCACTAAGAAGTTAACACCTTATGAATATTAAAATCATGTTACTTAAAGTCTTACTCTGCCTTGGTTGCATAGGCTTCTGCCCTTTGTGCATACTATTTAAAAATGGAGCAGAAGGCATAGAAGGGTTGAAAGCCCCTTTCCACATCCCACGCTATTCCCCAGGAACTTTCAGCTGTATGGGTCCCGTCTTACTTACAGAAGAAGATTGAAAAGTGACATTGCTTGTGATTTAAATCATTTCCACACTATTTTAATACCCTTCCCAGAAAAAATTCCATTAAAAAGCCCCTTTTCTTTGCAGCTGTGTGCTGGTGACCAAGTAGGTAATAAATGAAAGCTTGCACATCCATATACAGGAAGCTGATCAATCACAGACAAGCAGGGAATAATTGCCTTTCCCAGCAGCTTACTTTGAGATAGAAAAGGCTGCTTATTTGTTCCTTATGTACGCTGGGCAGCAGCATCCACTTTCTAGTGTGTTTATAGATCCTGCTGTGGCTTGAAATAGCAAAATATCTCCAGTACTGTATGAAGACTTGCACAATGGTAGTTCAGTACTAACTATGTAGACTTCTGTCTTAGAGAGGGTAGACCCAGGGGACAGTTTGCTGTGAGTCTGAGTTTCTTATTACTATAGGAATTTAACCAATGTCTGAGAGGAAATTGGAACTTTGTAGAGGACAAAAGCCCAACAACATATTGTTTAAGCCATAAACATGCGATCTGTCCCACTTATTTGAAAGAAGATCTATCTGAATTTCAATTTATAGGGCTTGAGCTCTAAATTCTGCTTTCTTGCAAGCTATGTTTAGCATGCATACTTAGTCCTTTTGTGGACTGTGAGATCTCCTTTTGGTATAGCAGGGAATGGGGTATTCAGACCGAGGTGTTTGTTAGATATCTCTCAGGCTGCCTGCAGTGTCTTATTTCAGCATGTGAAATAAGGAGCAGGCAGGAACCTTGGTTAGATTTTGAAATGGAGGGTGTGGCTTTTAGAAGAGTAGATCTGTAGTCTATCAAATTATTATTATTATTGACCTCCAGGAAAGAGTAATGAAGAGGATTATTAAGTTTGGAAACAAACTGTGGTAAAGGATGTTTTCAAACTTCTAGGTCCCTAGCATCACCTGTACACCATGAAAGCCTTTTTTCCTCTACAGGTGTAAAGAGGGAAATACTTTTTTTTTTCTGCAACTTTCAACTAATAAGGGCAATGATTTTCTATGTCAGCCTGGACTGATGGTCCAACTCATGTAGCTACCAGCTGTGGGAGATGGCAAAAAAAAAAAAAAAAAAAAGCCTCTGATTTTGCAGAAAGAAAAAGGATATTTTTCTTGAACACAGGAGGAAGCATTTGGGGAGATAATATAGCTGCCTTGTATGATCTGCTGACCATGTGAATGCTTGCCTTCATTCTGTGATAGATGAGTGATATGAAAGGCCTCATGGTTTGCAGACTTTTGCACTGAAGTATGTTAATGTACAAAATGGCATCAATTTCTATTGTCGGATAGGTAATGACATTTTATTTTATTCCATAAAAGTAGTATTACTCGTGATTTACAAAAAAGGATCAGACTCAACTAGGAAAAGAACACCACAATAAATATATATGTGTAATCAAATTCTATTCTACAGTAACAGAAATACATAATAATATAGAGATACTAAAAAAATGTAGAAAGTGAATTCGCTATTCCTCTGAGGCCATATTGTAGGAGAGTATCTAAGTCTTTGGTTCAGCCATTAAAACCACTTGTACTAAGGCTGTACTGTATTGATCTTCAGATAAGGAGAAGTAGTGTATTTTGTACTTGAGCCTTACCTTTTCAGAGTAGACTCATTCTCACCCTTGGTAATTGCCCTGTAGTGCTGCAATGAGTTGGTGTCTGCACCTGTGATCTGAATCAGGTGCTGGCAATCTTGGAACCTAGTGCCTCGCTTGGGAGAGAGTGCCCACCTTGTGTTTATGGGCAGTGAGCTGGGGGCAGAGTAGCTACTGGGCTTACTATGACGGGGGGACTCTGAAGCAAAGGCAGCATTTGTTTGAGGGAATTCAGTACTACGGGTTTTGCCTTATGGTAGGTGCTACTGCTAATCCTAGTGTCCAGTCAATTAAACTCTTCTTTTTCTGAAGTGATACTCAGATACTGTAGGTGTAAGAGTTTTTTTCAGTATCCCTGTGCTCTATTGGTGTCCTTTCTTGACTATGTTATTAGAAATTTCACATTGTGAGCCTGTACTACCTTTGGTAGTTTCTAGCCACCCAGCCATTCATTTCCTTTGGTTGGAAATCTGTCATTTACTTCTGGGATGATTGCTCCCTTTGTTTTGGTCCCATTACAATGTACTCAGTTTTCTAAATATCTGAGCTGTAATTCAGGAAATGTATCAGGTTTATGTTTAGGTGCTATTCAGTTTTGTAGGGAATATGTTGTATTGTTTGGGGATTTTAATGCTATCTTTTTCAAGCAATGGGAGCTACATTTGGAAACAGCAGAGACTTGGCTAAAGTGTCCAAATTAGAGAAAAAAATATAAATTTATTTTACAGATCTTGCATATGTACTGCCTATGATGGAGCACACAGAAGAAAATGATTGATAGCCTTTCAGCTGATCTTAAAATTTACTGGTATATTTGCTTTAATTGTTTTGGCATCTGCGTAAAAACGATGACATTTAAAAATGTCTTCTCAACCTCTGTTTTCGCTTTATTCTTCCTTGTTCTTTATTAGGTGGAGTAGAGGAAAAAATATGCAGAGGTGGAAGAGACTAACTTATTCCTGTCTCTCTCTCTTTTTTTTTTTTTGCATTTCATTTTTGTGTATTCTGTTTTGCAGTTTTCGCTGAAGTTTCAAAGAGCTGTTATGTCTGAGGCCTGTTATTTCCTAAATTAAGCGCAACAACTCTTGTTACAACTCTTGTTTCAGACTATCTATGACTTTATATATAAGGTCAGGGATATAAGATTTCAGCAGCGTATGGTTTCACATAACGCAATACTAGTCAAGAACTTTCTCCCTTGACCCTTGGATGTAATGGAAGGAGCTAAAAGCTGTTGTACAAGGCACAAGACTAAATCCTAATCTCTTTTGGTTTCTGAAGGTAGCATGACATAATCTTGCAGCTTCTTGAAAGTATTTAGTTTTAGACAAACCATACCTTCCAAACAGCACTTGAAATATAGATTGTCCATTCTGGTATCCTTTTAAAATATTTATGGCTTCAGTTACATGTACGCAGTTATAAGATTCCAGCTGACAACCCCACCCCAGCAAAAAAATAGACACAAAGACGGTGCTAAGTTTGTTAAAGAGCAAAAATTTTAGTCAAACATTCAAATCATGAATGCACATCAAAGTGTTTTCCCTGACTAAGAGATGACATTAATAATCAGCAAAACCTTCAATTATTATTGACTTTCTCTGTCATGAAATAAGTCAAGGAACTGTTTGAAGGAGTTGTCAAGCAACATAATACTCAGAGTAAGCCCGTTTATAATAATGACATTAGTTTAGTCTAAAATTAATTTTTTAATCAAAAACACTTTAAAAATAGTCTCAAGTGTTAAATCCCATCAGGGTGCTGCTTTTCAGAGAGGGATTTCTTTTTAAAATGTGGATTATTTATAGGTTGCAGACAAGTTGAAGAGGTTACATTTTAAAAGAAAATGATACTCCAGAGACTTGTCACAGTGCTGCTTTGGGCTGCCTTTCTTGTTTTAGCAGCAAGAATTGCTTTTAATTTTCTGAAGACCAGGTGAAACTTTCTGATTAATCTTTGTTGTGCTTTTACTGCAATAATGTAAATGAAGGAAAAAGAGGGAAAATACTAAAGATAAATGCTCAAACAGTTTGAATAAAGTTCCAGATCCTGAAGCGAGACAGCTCTGTCTCACCATTTTTCCATGCAGCAACATGGACCTCTGTTTCACTTGCTCAGGTGTGATTTTTTTTTTTTAAGGGCTTTATTTTTTTTCAGGACTCTGTATTTTCTTTGCCCTCAAATGTAAACAGCTATATGTTGCCTTATGCATTGCCCAAGTGGACTCAAAGAACTCTGGTTGAAACCCTTATCCTGCTGGATATAGATGTCTTTACTCTTGGACATCCTTTAAAAATTTTACTTTTATTACTTATATAGTAGCACTTCTCTCCTCAGCTCTTCATAGTGCCTCTGGCAGCTGAAACAATATCCGATTTATGTTCTCCTTTTTTTTTCTTTTCTTTCTAGTAGGCAGCAAGAATGTTGTTGTGTTCCCCCCCCGCCACCCCCTTCCTCCTCTGTACTCTACTTATGCCATACCTATGTGTTTGGTAACTTTTCTGATATTGAAATCAAAAAATGTGTACTGGGCTTCCTCCTGAGAATGAAAAGAGAATGCCCTTGAAATTACTCATTCATTTCACAACTTGAATATATTTATATAGGAATAAATCTTATTCCTGTGTAAAACCTGAATATTATCATACCAAAGTGATAAATGAAATGCAGAAGAAATTCAGTAGCACTATTTAGTAGCTTAGGTGGAGGGACTCGGGTTTTTTTTGCAGATTCAAAATGGCTCGTTGCTTTTGAATTCTGATCATGACTTCTTCATGGGCCTTGTAAATGCAGTAAAGATGTTGTTTACTTGCATGAACTGAGTGCTTGTGAACAGAGTCATGTTGGGACAACCTGGAGGAATGAGTGCATTTAAGTAAGAAACAGCTCGGAACACACAAAAGCAGCACAAGCTTTCTTGCTTTGTTACTTGCGTGTGTAGTGTCCTAACGGAAATGGTTGTTTCCAAAATTGAATCAAGTATTTTGTCTTGTGTAGTTTATTCTGTCCTCGGGCATTCCACGACACCACCAGTTCATTCTGACTGATGTGAACTGCTGCCCACTAGTAAGGGATCTATATACACTGCTGACTAGTAAAAGAGATGACAAAAACATTCTGCCCAGAACTCCTTTTATTTTGTTTTGAACTGATGACTTAGGTGCCAGGTTTTCTGTGTGATAATTTGACTTCATTAAATACTGTTGGGGTGGTGTTTTGTACATACTGCATAAAAGTGCATCTGTTTTTCATTTTTAATCTTTACAAAAAGTATAAATTATTGTACCGTCTTGTGAACAGCAGCAATGTTAAAGCTGTATGCCAGTGTATAAAATATATTGACAGTAGAATGCCTCTTTTATTATTATTTTAAAAGGAAAGAGAAGAATGTGCTTTTTGTTTATTTGTTTGTTTACATCATCTCAGATTTGCCCCTAAACTTCCAATTATGGAAGTGAGATTCTCTCTGTAGAAGCTTTTATTAACCTATCAATCAATAACTGCTGTGGGACTGAGGTGCTTCATCTTCAGTAACTGATTAGTAAATCGCAGTCTGAAGCCAGAATGTAAAAGATATTGCTTGCTTTGCACATTCTGGAGCAATGGCTCATTAAGTTTTAATAAACTGAATAATCCTTGAAGTTTATATTTCCTTTGTTTTGTCCAGTGTAGCAATATGTACAAGGAATTCAGTGCAAGCCAGCAACAACACAGTGTAGTTGCACTGTGTCAGAAGGCTGATTCTGCAGGCCTTGTTCAAACAAAACTTTCAAGACCTCAGCAAGTGTTTGCATGAATAAAGTGTGTGGGATTGATCCCAAAACTGCTGCTAAAGCAAAATCTAAAGAGTTAGCGTGTGTTAGATAATTGAGATAATGTCTTTGCCTTCGGGATTCTAAAGACCAACCTTTCTGACTTTGCTATATGGCCTTCTTTTCCTCTTTCTTCTCTAACTATTGGCACATGTAGTATGGTAGCACCACTTTCTATCTATTCCAGTAATATTTTCTCTCTTTCTCCTCCTGATGCTCACCATAGTAGCCTGAGTAGTAGTAATGATGAGATGGCATTGCTGGCTTTTGTTCTAGCAATACTTTTGATCTCTCTTTTCTATCTTTTTCTGCTACTGTGTAGATTAGAGCACATGTAAGTGAGGTGATTGCATAGAAAGCAATTTTTCATCAGGGCAGTATCACTGTGAGAAGTGGTACTTTACCAGTCACTAGACAATTCATATGTTTTTGTGATAATGGATGTACAGAAGAACCTTCATGCTAGGCCAGGAGTGCAGTAGCAACTGTGTATTGGAAGGCTCTGTGGTGTATCTGGCATCAAGGGCATGCTTTGGATTACTACTTCCTGTGTTACTGAGATGGAAATTCAGTGAGACACTGTTTTGAATAGATATGCAGCTCTCTTATGCATGGATGAAAGACATACATCTGTGTATCAAGAGATTTCCTTTTCCCAATTTAGATCTACTATCTCATGGTATTAGACAGGAACTGTCTAGGTCAGGAAGCATTTTAATACCACTGTAAGAATCACACAAAGCTTACTATTTCTCTTAGGTCCTGAGAGGAAAAGATTTAACCTCCTCTTGGAGCCCTGTTCCCTGAATCATGTCTGCTTTCTTAAATTGTTCTAAAACGTGGAATTGAGCATTAATTGGGGGGGGGGGGAACACAAAACAAATGGACAGAAATTAAATACTACTACTGAAAATCTTTCAGTGACAAGAAAAGACAAAGGATAGGAGCAGTACAACAAGATGTGCTCTGAGGTGTTTAGGTCTGGACATACTCCGTTGTAAATCTGTATGTGTGTGTATAGCATTAGGTAATGCGAAGTAGTTTACTCCCTCAATGAAAAAGGGGTAATCTACCATCTGTGTTCTGTGGTAGTTACTGTGCAAATTCTGATGACTTGTAATTACACAGTCTTGCTTCCCCAGTTTGTGGTCACATATACTTGATCTTTCCCATTCACTGAATGTGTTCCAGTTTTAATAGTCATTTATTTTTAAAATTCATTTTGTTATACGCAGAAAGCAAAGACATACATTTAGTCAGGAAGATTTTACTCAGACTTATGGAGAAGAAATATGAGAAAGAATAATGAGAAAATTCCAATGAAAAGTGTAGATTGTATCTGCTAAACCTCTTGTGAACTGAACACAAAATGAATCTGTTGTCTCCTTGGACCAAAGGGTTCTTGAGAGACTTGAAAATGCACAGTAGTAGCATAGTAAATAGCACATTATGAATATATCTTTAAATGCCAAGAAATAGCATAAATACTATTTTAAATTGTGGTTGATATGAAACATTTCCAGGTTTATCACATATAGAGTAATTACTTCTGACAAGTTAATTTTGCAGGTGTCCAGTTAAGCTATTCATTCAAAGCTTCTTTTCACAAGCTTGCTGTATTCACTTAGATGTCCAGTCTTGATTTTTCTGTTACACACTTAAGTACTGATCCAAATCAATGCAAAGTGAATTAATTGAAATAGTTCTCAGTGTTGACAATTCAAACCCCCTGCACCCACTCCAGATCACAAAACTGATTTGTGTGGGTTTTTTTGTTTTTGTTTTTTTTTCTTTTTAGAAATAGTAACTAATGGTTTATTAATTACCTGGCTTTTATTTTTTAAGCCATTAAAATTCATATTCTCAACTTTTCTTTAAATTCACTTTAACGTGAAAAGTTAACATTTAAAATTACGTTAAGGAGTAGTGTTTTCTCATGAAATCGCCTGACTTGCAAAGCTGGGACTTTAAATGGATTACCAAATATCAAAATGTACCTTAGAATCAGAAGAGACAGAACTACAAACTAACACAAACTTTGCAGAAATGTTATAAAGTAAATGATTATGAAGGAAGTATGGACTGTCCAATCTTTGAGATCAGAGGATGGCACCAGTATTTGCAGTTGATAATGAAACTTGTTGATTCACCATTGCTGAAAGAAGTGGAAATAAACCAGGTCAGGAGCATACCATGACTATTCAAAAGGTTCCAGGGCACCTGTAACTTGCCTCAGTCAGTCCGGTGTTGGTTTTAGGAATGAACTAATAATATACATAGACTTTGGCCTCTAGGAGCAAAATAAATAAATAAAAAACCTAACTATCCTGTATTTATCCTCTGAATGAGCAGTGCATGAGTGACTGCCACACAATTTATCAAGTTGGTGATTATACCAAACATGAAAACTCAAGGGGCCAAACTCACTAGGCCCAGGGCAGGTAATTTATGTGATCTGCCCTGATGTTAGTGAGATGAGTTCAACAAGATAAACAACAGTGATGGCAGCTAGAGTTTCCTCTTTATCATCTGTCCTCTTTTTCTCTTGCACAGAAATGTCTCTTATGGTAATGGGACCAGGTCAGAACCTAGCTGAACCTTTATAATTGTTTGCCACTGACACAAAAGTTTGTAGGTTGCTGTTCTAAATTCCTCTGAGGAGGGAAAGAAACATGTTGAGCACAGACGTGACAGAAAACCTAGACTAATGATTTTAGATTTTTTTTTTTCTTGCAAGCCTACCTCCCCGGCTTGAGAGAGACATTGGTTTAGCCCCTACTCATTCTGCTCAAATACATGTAGACGCACGTACAGTCTATGGTACTGATTGACTGTTTCTGGCCAAGACTCAAAGTACTCCTGAGTTCTCTCACTTCCTTTGTCTGTTTTGAAACTTAAACTATAAATGCATCTTGACAGCAGGTTTTAGACAGGGACTGAGATACTGGACTGTATCATCCACCACACATAGTTGGATTAATTTCATATCTATCCTAGAAATCTTCCATTGACCTCAGTGGCACCTGTTTGAACCCAGCAAATGCCCAGCTCTCCTTGCATGGCATGGCAGGGAGTCACTAACATGAAAGAAGGAGGCAGTCCAGACCAGAAAAGCATGTGTTGGGAAAGACAGCTGGGAGTTTTGAACATGACTCTGACTTATAGGATAGGCAGGTAAGCCCAGCAGCTTTATCACCAAGTTGCAGCAAGTGCCTCCTAGAAACTGAGGTGTAAGCAGCAGTGCTTCTCTTTGCCAGACTCTGTTCAGCTTGACTTGCCCAGAAGCTCTGCAGGCTAGAGAAAGACCCTCCACTGTAACTTGTCAAGTGGCTGAGGAGGTCAAGAAACCCAGTCTCACCTATGGCTCCTGCTAAGTTTCTTATGTCCATCTCGCATACTGCTATTTAAGTGCCTTTGTGAACATGACTTGACAAATGCTATTTATCTACCTACTCATTAAACCAAAAAAATCTGACCTTCAGTATTTGTCCTCTGTGCTAGGTCTCTGAAATTAATTTTAGTAAGCGATGGCTGAAAATCACTTTATATATTTGCTTTCTTTATCCAACTGTAGGAATCATCTAGAGGATAATAGTAATATAAATCTTCCACCTGGATTTTACAGCATTGTTTCCACTTTTTTCAGCACAGTTACAGTAGGTCTGGGTTTAGATCATTATAAATTCATATTGTTCCCTCTTGCATCATATCACTATCTTATGCTTCTGTATGTGAGAAAATATCTGCAGTAAGCACAGTGTTCCAGGGTACACCTCTAAGTTAACATCTGGTTTGGTGCAGATAACATGACAGCTCACTCAGGAGAGGCATGGTGTTCCTGACTCTTGATTAAAAAAACAAAAACAAAAACAAAAAACCTTACAGCTTTAGCATAATTACCCATAGCTGAAGCAGGAAAGCTCCCTAAACTTCATTCTGAGAAAAGCAAAACAAACAAACAAAACCCCGCTTGGTTTGCATCTCAATGACAGCAGCGTTAAAGATGCACAAGGCAGTATTTTGGGGGCCTTTAAAAGAACATTAAACCTCTGAGGATTTTCCAGATAGAAAAGAATATTCAGGTAGTTCAGTCTTAGGCAGATTGTCTCACAGTTGGTGTGAGAAAGCTGAAGAGGCAAGTAAGGGTTTGACTGAAGAAATAAAGTATTGCTAGTGTTTCACCAAGTGTTGGCAATGCATGGCTTCGGGAAAAACTGGTTAAGTACCATTACATCAAAATGTAATTTAAAGCCAGTCTGGTGCTATTCTAAATTATAGCAAAAGTCAAACTGCTTCTCAACAGTCCTACATGTCAGCAAAGTGGCTGAATGTTTTCCTTCCAAAAATCAGAGGCAGCCAGCAAAATTCTGGTACAATCAAAGCTCTAACACCTTGGTTTTCATCGATGCTGGTTTAAATCAAAGAACAGTCTAATGAGGTCAGTGGCATTTCAGCTGTATAAAACTGATGCAATTTAGTCTGGTATCCTGTCCAGAAAGTCTGTTCAGTGGGTAGAGGTTTTCATGAGTGGATTGCACCTGCTTTCCTATCTAGTAGCAAATGGGCAAATGCAACACCTGATGTCTTTTGCCTGGGTCTTTAGGCTGGGTCTTGCTGGACTACTGACTTGTCACAGCACTTACTGGAGATTTAGTACAGTAATTGTGTATTGCATGCTAGTGATGAATGAATTGCATATTTGTTTTGATATCTAGATTCAAAGATGTTTTGACCTTCAGTTTCAGAGCTCATTCCCAAATTTCTTGAATGTATCATTAGTAGAGGTTAGTACTCTCATAGTACTTTATATCTCATGTCATTGTGCTACTATTTAACGACCTAATCTTCAGTTCATTAGTTATATACTCACTACCATAGGCAAACACTCTGGGCTGGATTCACTGCCCATGTAATGGGTGGTACATTGATTTAAATGCAGGAAAAAAAAATTCTCTAGGGTTTTTAAGTGTGTGTGGGGGGATATAATTTATGTATTTGGACAGTTCAGTGCTAGCCTAACAGTGGATTGCAAGCCATTCAGCTGGGTTGGAATGGTAATGGAGGGCAAATGCAAGCAGCAGAGGGATGTGGTTTATTCAACCACAACTTTGTGAATTTGGGAACTCCTTAGCGTAAGGAAAGTGAGTGCCCTACCCATTCTTGCATAATTATGCCAGAGGGAAGTAAATGACCTCATACAGTCTGACCCAGTCTGAATACTGTCACCAAACAATAGTCTGAACTAGGGCAACTGAGGTATGGGCATGTGTTCTATTCTCTGTCACCTCTGCTACCAAGTCTTGGGGCCAGACAACTTTTACCATAGCTGTTTTCTCACCCATAAACCAGAGGTACCATCAGGTCGTCTGCAGAAGAAATTGAGGCGTGTATTCATGCTCTGGCGTTTTAACACAGAGAGCAGGTTTGTGCTAGTATGCTGGAATTGAGAAGGGCTAGCTGAGGTATAGGCATGATTTTGCTATCCTGTGTAGGATTCCACTTGTGCTGCTTGTATGTTTGCTCCAGCGGTGGAATAAGCTAATTGCTTCTACTGTGGGTTGGCACAGGCAGGCAAAACAAATGGCATGCTCATCCTTTGAATTCAGTGAGATTGAGATGTAAATTACTGTTCCTTATGGATATGTTTGACTCTTTCCCAACAAGAGTAGATGAAGTCCCAAATGCTGGTAGCACAGTTCATTGTGAATTGTTATCTCATTGCAGAATTTATCTCAAAGTTTGAGCAAGAATATTTCAGTCCTAAACCTGCAGCCTTTTCTAACCTGGGTAATTCCATGCTTGCACAAATAGGCCTGTAAGATTTCATATTAATTGGGACTGTTCACTCAACTGCACACATACATCTTCCAATATTAAAAAGATAAGAAAAGCTTAAAATATAGTGTTGCAAGGTTTTTAAGTAAAATAATCGTAAGTGGCAATCTAACTATAATATTGATTAACTTTGTCCTGTGTAGTTGCATCAAATTTCATTATGGTCATACCTACTGGAGCCTGTAGGCATCCTGTTGGTTGTCCGTTTCTACTGGCAAATAAATAACAGAATGAAGCTAAGAGTTTAATCAGTACAGTGCTACAACAGCTATTTTTATAAAGAGAAAAACCCCAGAGACTTCCTACCAGTGTGCAACACTTTGAATAATTCTTTTATCCATTAGCAAAGTATCTGCCCCATTTGCCTCATACTCATGAATGCTGCTATGCTGTCCATTAATAACCCCTTTTCGTTAACTCCCTTTTATCTACCACCTCCTTCTCCCACAAATAATACAGTTGTTGCTAATCCATGTGTAAGGGATGGAAAAAAGATTCTTAAATGTTTCTGAGAAGAGAGAATAAGATTTTTTTGTTTAGTGCGCTGTGATTACTCAGCAAGTGAACACAGAGAAGGATAAGGCAGGCAAATATTACTGTGTTCTTTCTTTGTCATTTTTGAACTTTGTTTCTTAATTACCTTTATTTCAGCTCCTAAACACAATTAGTATGTGCATGAATGTGTGTCAGGTGCCAGATGATAGTATGTCTTTCTAGAATATACATAGGCTTTCAAATTTTTTGAAAGCGAGAAATGAAGCGCAGTACACTGGATAACTTGACAACTTTGATGTATTGCTTTTCAGCTGCAATAATGCGTAGTTTTGGTTTAACAAGAAGCTTCTCAAGCCTTTACCAGCCCCAAAGAAGTCTTACAGTGGATCACACTTCGTAAGTTATTACTTTATTCCTTTAGACTACTTTCTTCCCACAAATTCATGTATTTTCTATAGGATTTTTAAAGGTTTTTCAATTTAATATTAAGCATTGTTTTTCGGTATTTCTCAAGCCTCACAGTTCTGCACACACTAGTTGTAGCGTGTGAATGAGCACTTAGGCTATCCTAGATCAGCAAGTGGAGATGGACTGAAAAGAACAACAGTTACGTGCTACAAAAAATTTTGAAAAGAAAGAGAATATGGAGAGTATCAAGAAATACTCTTGGATCACAAGAAGTTCTCTGAGTCTGTGCTGTGTTCTAAAACAGGATCAACTTACACTGATGTTGTTCCTGACAGGTCTAACATTCTTAAGCACCTCCAACAGTAGAGATTTCCTATATCACAGGCAACTTATTTCAGTCCTTTGCTATCTTTACTAATGGAAAATTTTTCCTAATATCTAACACAAATCTTTCTTGCTGCAGGTAAGGCAGCAAGTCCCCAGTGGACAGGCAGAACAAATTACTCCCTTCCTCTTTGCAGCAGCCCTTTATAATCCAGCAAGACTCTTACTACATTTCCATTTGGTGGTCTTCTCTTTAAGCTAAATTGTCCTGTTTCTGTCTTTCCTTATACCTGATATTTTTGAGATCCCTGATCATTCTTGTCATTCTTCTGTGGACTCTCTCCAGATGGTCTGTGTTTTTTGTGAAATGTGGTGCCCAGATGTGAATCCATAACTTGGCTGAGGCCTCACATGCTGACTGTGCAGAACAGAGCAGAAGTGCCTTCACTGACTTTTCAGCCTATATTTATGTTTATGCCTACAAACAGAACATCTGCATTTCTAATGGTATTGAAACAAATATATTACTGCATTCATGTTTGTGATCCAATGTAATCACTAGATTCTTCCTGCAGAACTGATATCTAGCCAGCTGTTCTCCATTGTGTACTTGAGCAGTTGATTATTCCTGCGTAAGTGTGGGAGCTTGTGATCCTAATGTGTTTCAATTACTATTTGAAATTACATACAGTCTTTTTTAACAGGCTAACAGTTCTGTTTGAGAGAAGAAAGTTTCCAGTCCCTTGGCTGTTAGAGAAAATGGTTTCAATACAGAAACAATTTTTTTTAATGACAAGAATTAAAAAATCAGATGGGATCTCAGTCTTCTCTAGAGGATTTTCTGAAATTTAATGCTTTTCTTAGTCCATTTGACTCCTCCGTGGCACATTAAGATGATTGTGGTTTTTTTTCAGAACAGTGTTTTTTCTTTTTTCCTCCTCTGAATTAAGTTGGAAGAGGAGATTTGTTTTGAAAATCTGCCTTTGCAAATTTGCACTGGTCTTGCAGTCAGAGGTGGTGATCACAAAATTTCCACAATATGGGTCAATCGTTTATTCCTGTAGGTGCCAAACTAGTCTGTTAGAATTTTGTTCTTTTCTAGATAATAATTTTTCTGACATTTCATTTTTGTAATGATTCCTTGTAGGATTCAAATCTGAGTATAAATTTGAACATCAGAATATGCATGTGTGTAAGGAGTTGCTTTAGGGAGGATCAATCCTTTGTATTTGAAAACAGCAACAAACAGATGGAAATGACTAGGGAAGAAGACTCTGTAATGGGTTGGAATTTGTGTAGGAAAGCAAGATCTGTCTGTCTGTCTGGGGCACTTAATCTGCATATGATAAATAGCTGTATGACCTCCTCTACCCAAAATTACTGAGAAACCATCTTGGTGCAGCCTAGTAAATATAGTTGGAAAGAAGGTGATCTCCTGCCAGGCCATAGCATAGACATTGTTTGTACAGGGGATCAGCTTTGGAAAGAAGGGATTGAAGACTTGCTCTTCTTTTGAAGTATGGAGTTTTAAAGAACCTTAAGAGGCTGAAGTTGTGCCAGCTGTCACAGGAGTCTTGGAACTGCCCAAGACTTAAGAGGCTTTTTCAGTGATGTAGGCATTTCTATCAGCATCCTTGGCCTCCAAAAAGCTGTTGAGACCTACTCCCTAGGGACTAAGATGTGTGATATCTTGGCTTCTTACTGTTCAGCTGCTCCTCAGCTCAGAGATGGTGATGCAGGGTCATGAGACTATGACATGAATTAATATTTACTTTTACTGTTACTGCAATCCTGTGGATTTGGTGTAAAAGAACTATTGCTGTCATGAGATTCAGTGACTGTGATTTGCATATATTGTTGCATAATTGAGGTGAAATGCAATAAGTTGCCCTAGTGTGTGGGTTTGTGTTTTTTAAGCACTATCTGTGGCCTGATACACTGGGATCTTTAAAAGTGATAATGTACAGAATTTTGTTGTGTGGTGTACAGGTGGTTCATTCTGTATTTGCTCACTAATCAGCAGTAGCCTATGTTGGCAAGGGATTCCCCCACAATGAGAGACAGTTGAACTTACTGTTTTTGGAGCAGAAGCCCTTCACACAGGCTGTAACATAGTGTTCTATTTTGATCATCTCTTTCCCGCAAGACTCTGTTTTCTGAAAAGGATGAACAATAAAGCAAATGCTCATTATTGGGCTTCATGTATTTGAACACAACATAGCAATCTGATATAATTGATTCAATTCCAATAAGTAGCATATGATACTTGTTATTTTAGGTGCATTGTACAGGGAAAACAATAGAAAGAAAAACCTCTCTCTAGTGCCATTTCTGTCTTGTGGCCTTCAAAGCTGAATAATCCGTGTTCTTGAATCTTGAAAAAAGCCCCCAAAAAAACCTTAAGAGTGAATCCTGGATCCCCTGAAGGCATCAGTGAAACCACACTTGATATCAGGGAATCCAGATTTCATTCATAGGCCTCTCACCACTCAGCTCCTTCTGTTAGCTTTTATTCCTTTACTGGACCCAAATCAGCATGAAGTGGATTGCCTATTCTGTGCCAGTTTTACAAGCAGAATACTATGGGATAGCAGCAGAGGAGAGGGCAAAGTAAGTTTCTGTTTCAGGGAATTTAAAAGATGTTAAAATGTGACCATTTATCCTTAAAGGGGACAGTTTACAATGAGTTTTTCACTCAGAAGTTTTTCTTGCTGTAATGATGAGAAATATCATCCAGAAGTATATGCTATGCAGTCAGCTAAACCTTCCAGGACATAAATGAGCAGATGCCTGCAGGAAGCCTACCTCTAGGAAGGAAGAGAATACCTCACAGGGAAAGTGGATTTAAAATATTGTTATTTTTACTGCATTGTTAAGCAGTAGTAGTACTTCCTTGCCAGTCAGTCTGGCTGGCATCCCATTGTACTTTAGCCCATGAAAACAAATGGATTGAAGTGCATGGCTGAAGAAGGTCATTAAAAGATGTGGGGACAGTGTGACCAGAACAGAACATACAAGCAGTATGTGGTATAGTGTGGCACATAAGACTAGAGCATTCCTGGCAATCCCAGATCTCAGTACTTCATAATTTTGGCATTTGGCATGGCTTTTGTTTAGAAGAGTAATGCTTTCTTATATTGATACCTTACCCATCACTGCTGTGCATCTACTAATCTCTAGTATCAATAACACAAATTTATTACTATCATACATTAATTAGATGGAGTTTTATTGCATTAACAAAAGGTGAGTATTGATATGAGTTTCGAAGATGTATCTTCCAGTTGGAATAGGTTTTCCTATTTACAAGGAACATTAAAAAAACAAACAAAAAACCACCAGAGCCTATTGCTGACTTATTGGAAATTGTACTTTTAAGAGACTTTCATTAACACTACTTAGAATTCATGTTATGTAGTGCTGATAAGTTAGAATTTGGTTCCTGAATGAAGCAGATACTTTAGTGATAAGTGGTTGTTGAACAACACACATCTTAACTCCAGAGAAGCGCATCTAGAGATGAGAGTCTACCTTCTTTGTAAGACCTGTCTTTACAGAAGTTTTCTATGGTTCCTTTTTTATTGCCTTTCTCAGCAGGTAGGAACAAAGATCAGGTGAAAATTTCTACATGATAATAATTAGTGAAATACTAATAATGCCTGTAAAAGTTTCATTTAAACATTGTTTTGAAGGTTTGAAGAATTCCCACTTTTATAATTTGTTAAAAACCCTTTTTGCCCCCAGTATGTGCTTCAGGATATGTAAATGAAATTAACAGGTCAGGTCCAGAGAATAGCATAAATTCTGAGACTCATAAATGGACAGATTTTAATAGAAGGTACTTGTTTATCTGTGTAATTCAAATCCCATTGTTGTACTGTTAGCAGTGCCTTTCACTGAGCTGCAAAAGTCAACAGCATATCACTCTTATTTGGAAAATAGTTCAGATTCCACTTGATTCAGTGCTTTCTGCCCTCAAGTTACCTTTTGACTTGCTTGTGTCTAAGCTTGATTCAGCAGATTCCAAAATTGTTATGCTGTTAAAAAGGAGGGATGATGGGGAAGACCAACAAAAACAGAGGAAAGATTAAGGATTTGCAAAAACAGGGTGAAATGTCTTACTGGAATTTTTATTACAGATAACCCCAGTTCATTGTAGAATAGGAGCTGTAGAAAATAGCATTAAATCCTACAGTGTTAGATTGATAACCAGTAATTGCTGAACATCCAGTGTCATAATAATTTCTCTTTAATCTTGAAGTGTTTTAGTTTATATCAAGCGTTTTTGCAATGTTTCACTTCATGCCCTTTGCTATGGTCTTGAGCCAAAATCCTTTGAAGTCAATGAGAAGATAATACTTCACCTTTGCATTAATAGGCTTTGGATCCAATATTGTGACCCATGAAGCACTGGGAATTCTTATTGTTGCTTTTGCACTTGACTAATAATACAATGGTCATTTAAGTAGCCAAGAATTTAAACAGATTTTGAAAAAATGAAACTTTTCTCATCTTGCACACCATAGAAAACAAGTTTGGATTTTTAAATGTTTTCCTTCCTGTATAAAGAAATTCTTTGGGTATGATTTGCACCATTGCAAATAATGTGAATATGCTATCAGGCAGCACTTAAACTACATGTCTACATGTAGTACATGTTTATATTATTTTATGTCAAGATTAAATCCTTAGCTCACTTGCCCAGACTTGTTTGTGAACACAGCCTTTGTAGCAGTCTAACTGATGCAGAATAAAAACAAGTGGGGAAAGGAGAAGCAAAAGTCTTCGAATAGTCAAATGTAAGAGACAACTTCACAGGCTATGATACTGCTGTGTTCAGGAAAGGCTGCTCTTGCTTCGTGCATATGTTCTTTATTAGATACACTTTTACAATGCTAGATAGTGTACTTCTGAGCATTCTGATATCCTACCTATTCATTAGAACAAAATAAATTATTTTATTGAAGAAATGTCCCTCACCATCAGATCAGGCTTCAGGACATTAACAACATATTTTTATACAAAAAGGGCATATGATCAAAGTCCATGCTATGGCAACATTCCTACTAACTTCATCAAGAACTTGCTGTTGTTGTCTTAGGCAGTAGGGCATGTTATTTTCCTGTATTGCTGTTTAATTTGCTCACTTTTTCTCTTGCGCTATTGGTGACAGTGAATGCTGGTGAGATAATACATGGCTACCGGTCTGCTATCTGGGTTCATTTGGTTTCTTTACCATCTATCAGGTTAGTGTTCAGTAGGTAGTCTGGTAGGCAGTATTTCAGTCTTACATTCTTCAGTCAGTCCTTTTTTTCTAGGGGTGATTAATCAGCTGTGATTAATATGATCTCGTTTTTCAGTAGCCAATATGAAACATGTTACTGGTCACAGTGCACTTTATAAGAGATGCATTGGGACACTGACCACCACTGCAGCTGGCACACAAGGTGGTCCCGAACAGAATGGAAAGCGAAAGTTCCTCCACTTTCTCAGTCTTATAGGAGAGCTGATGTGAACTGCTTTAATGTAATGTTTTGTCTACTGTCAAGCTCAATGCATAAATTCAGCTTTCACAGTGGTTAATCTGCCCCCCTTACAGGTTCAGTAGGAATTACAATAGAACTCCTGTTTTAAAATGCTACCGTTTTATGCTCTGTAAGATATAGCTGTAGCATGCTGGACTCTTCTGTGTACTTTTATCTACTTTTATAGGACCCCACAAAGCTTGAGGAAAACAGAAAATTCACCCAGGTGTGATACAGCCAAAGAACTGCAGTGTGATTGTATCCATTGCATGTGATGTATGCCTGTTCACACACACTGCACACACTGAGCACGTGTTTGCAGTCCTGGCTGCTCTGAGCCACTGTGTAATGCCTGCACAAAGCTGTCCATTGGGACTTTGGAGACTGCGGTAAACGCAGCTTGCTTGCTTGAATGAAAAAGTGGTATTTCAACCTTACTTTGAGCTTTTTGCTATGGTATGTAATGGTTTGATTTGACCAAATCCTCAGAAATAAACAGAGCAAGTGTTTTGGACAGGTAGATTTTAAGATTAGTTTACAGTAGTGATCACAAGACCGTTTCTAAATGGCAGTAGGCAATATCAAGCAAACCTGTAAGGTCCTCTTACCGTACCAGCTTTCTAGAAGAATGTTGCCTATACTGAATGCTGTATTTATTTGAGGGAAAGCACTGGGCTTTGTTTCCTTTGTTTGATGTAGAAAGGGAACCTGTTGTTCCAAAAGTTGCTTAGTTTTGCTAAGAAGAGAGAGGGGGAGGAGAGATGCTGAAGTTCCTGTCTGTGTTAAAATTTTGTGATAGTATGTGAGCAGTTATATCTCTCCTGGTCTGTCAGTAGCTCAGTCTTCTACTTTGATTAGATCTGTGACTAAAAAAAAATTACCATAATCCACTGACAGGCATGAAGAAAGTCATAATAAGACTGATAACAATGTGTCAGTTAAGAGGCTATTATATTTTAGTGCCTTACTGCGGCAAGCTAAAAATCTATTCAAACTTACCATTGATATATCTAGTGCCTTCTAAAAATCTGCTGCCTGCCCTAGTCTTAATAATACTTATTATGCCTATGGGAGAAAGAACTGAAATACACAGCTGTTTACATGAGAGTTAAGATGTTGGCAGTTTTACTACAGACATATAGAGCAGCTGCATGTAGAGGGTCTTGGCTTTTTTCTTCTCTGAGTGGTGAACTTATAGGTCTGGGCTGGAAGGAAGCACAGAATGAAGAGCCTGGCTTTCAAATGCTGTGCAATGTCTATTCAGGACTGCAAAACCCCTTTTGTGGCAACTTCACAGGGTACTAGATATATAGAAAGGGAAACATACACTCTCTACTTTGATCTCTACCCCTGTTTCCTATCATCACCTACACAAAAAAGTCTTCAGGGTAAATCAGCACAAATTTTTGGAGGCCTTGTGCAGATGGAGTTTATACTGTATTTCCTGTTAATTTCTTTGTAAACAATTGGAGATATTTTGCCTGTTCGTTAGATTCAGCAGGGCAAAGTTCTGCATCGACAAAAAGGAGGGAGGCAAAAGTGACTTTTATATTAGCTGTCTACACTTTGTTGGGTGCAGGGAGGGTTGCCTGGGGAATGTGTTGATCCTCTGGCATAAATTAAGCATCTTTAAGACACTAATTTGCAATGTGCTGTCAAGAACTCCAAAGAAGCTGCTTGAACTACAAAAAGCTCTTGAGTGGCACAAGCAGATTTGTGCTTTATTGGCATGATTATTTGACATCTATTTCACAGAAATGTAGAAGTGTTGGTTGGAAGGGATCTTGGGACATCCTCTAGTACAACATTCTGCCGGAAGAGGAGCTATTACCAACACTTGAACAGATCGACCATGGCTTTGTTGGGCCTACTCTTGAAACTTTGCCAGCAATGGAGATTCCACATACTCTCTGGGTAACCTGTTACTGTGCTGCACTACCTACCTTCATAGTCAGAAAGTTTTCTCCTAATGTCATGTTGGAAGCTCTGAAGCCACAGAAGCTTGTTATATCATCAGTTACTACCAAGAAGAGTGTGGATTGTTATGTTTGTATCCCTTCTAACATCCTTTAGCCTCCTCTTCACTAACTACAGAAGCCCGGTTCCCTCAGCCACTCCCTGTAAATCATGTGCTCTAAGCCCATGACTATATCTGTGGCCCTCCACTGTGGCTCATCCACTAGATGTTCTCAAATTCTCCATATTAGCCTTGAACTGGAACTGGGCAGAGATGCCTGATGCTTCACCAGCACCAAGTAGAAGGGGATGAGAACTCCCCTTGGTCTGCTGGCCTTGCTCCTTCTAGTGCACTCCAGTGTGTAGTTTACCTTACTCATAGTGAGTGAATGCTTTTGGCTCGTGTTCAGCTTGGTGTCTGCTATGTCCATCAAGTTCTTTTTAGCAGGGCTGAAACTCAGCCCAGTTAGTTTCCAGCGTGTACTGGTGCATGGTTTATTCCACTCCAGGTGAAAAACTTTTCTGGATTCTCACTGTTATTGCCCAAGTGTTGTTGAATACTATGGATCCAGTGTGAATCCTTGGCATACCCTGCTCATTTCTGACATCCAGCCAGATGCTGAGCTGGTCTGGTACATTGAACAGTACTCTGAGCCCAGCAGTCCAGCCTATTTTCAGCCTACCTAGCAGTCTGTTCTTCCAGCCCATACTTTCTCATCTTTCAAAAACAGTACTAAAATCTAGATAGATTACATTCACCACTCTCTCCTTCTCCACCTAGCAAGTCATTTGATCATAGCAGACAATCGGGTTGGCTAAGCATGTTTTACCCTTAATAATTCAGAGCTGATTTTTCCTCATTACTTTCTTGTTCTTTGTGTGTTTGGAAATGGATTCCAAGACAATGTGCTCCGTGATTTCCATGGCTTCAAATGAGACTGTTCTTTGGGTCCTCCTCCTTATTTTTCTTAAGATCAGCCTGATGCTTGCCTTTTCTGAGTCATCTGTGACCTGATCACACTGAATTTTCGTTAATGGTAACACTGGTATTACTACTATCAATCAGCTGAGTCTTTCAGCCCCTTTAAGTGTGTTCCACTTAGTCCTGTGAGCTTGAAAACATCCGACTTCCATAAGAAGTCATAACTTGTTGCTCCACCACTGCTGGCTACACTTCTCCTTCCCAAACTATTCTGATACAAAAAGAGATCTGTGAGCAGAGTCTGCCTGTGAAGACTAAGGGGAAAAAAGCATCAAGTCTTCAGCCTTTTCTGTATTGTCCAGTTATATTGGGTTTGTAATGCAAAGTCCATGAGATTGCCTGAGAGATTTTAATTATCTGACAACTGAGGTACTCAGTATTCTGGGAACTTCCAAAGAAAACAGATTTTTTTTTTCATCATTGCTGTGTCTTGTATCTCTCCCCATCATCTTCATCTATGTGATGATTTTCATCAGTCATTTAAAAATTTGAAAACAGATTCATTTTTATGACAGAAAAAATATGAAAAAAAACCTGATGATGTCTGCAGGTTGGTAGGGTTTTGAGTTATACCATGTCACTAGCCTTTAGCATAAAAGACAATTGTTCGGTAGGGTTTAACACAGATTCTTAACAGGGTGTGGGAAAGGAGTAAACTTTGTGATACCCTTCAGGTGAGGGTGTTAGAAGTGGAGAAGCAGCAGCTCATGGTGGATGCCTGGGTTCATGTGAATTGAAAGATCTCAAAATATTTCAGGCATCTCCATTCAGCCCTGCAGTTTTCTAGAAGATATGAGAGTAGTGATGGCTGGTAGTAAATGTCATTGTGAGGTCCAATAGGATAAGCATGAATTTATTTCTTTTGTCTAGAGGAATCAATCTACTAAAAACTGTCTTGGCATAAAGCCCAGCTAAGAGATCTAGGATGTAGGAAGCTGGCAAGTGACACTAGAGACTTTCCTGTGTTTGTTTTTCTTTACTAATCTGTTTAGAAAATGTAGTTTAAATATTGACAAGCTGTGTGCATTGTCTCCAGTCTTTGGTTTGGTCAGGCTTGTGCTCTTTCCCCATATGGTTACTAGATTCCCTTGTCAGTCAAGAGTTAGCAATCTGTTAGTTGAGGTTCTAGTTTCTCTCTAAATTTTAACACACATGCATATGTGCTCACATGTGTATATATACACACACACACACACACACAGAAATGATAAGGCTCAGGATCAACAACTGGTATTTTGTTTCCCATGTTTGTTGTCATAGCTTTTATGTAGTACATAGAATACGCTGAACTCTTTTTCTTGGGCTTCCTGAATCTTAGTGCTACTTCGGTCTGTTTGATCATCCCAAATCACATCCATAGTCTGTAAAGGCTTCGCTCTTTCTGGCCTTCTGTTCTCTCTCAGAATCTCATCTTCTGAAGATCTAATTTGTAAAGATAAGTGCGTATGCCTTCCCTATGCTGATGAGATCCAGAAGTCTTTTACTGCTTCTGTGATCAAACTAAGATCTTGGTCTATCTGCTATCTCCTTGGGTCTGTCTGTGCACCTGCTGAAGCTCAAAATAGCTAAAATAGAACCCTTAGCTTTCCCTGCCAGCCATTCTCATACTTCTTTCTCTCATATCCCTTGATTATGCCAGCATCCTTTTTCCTAGCTTTGGCAATGCAATTTTGACCCATTCATGTCAATGATAATTGCTACTCTAAATACGATTTCCTTAGCTCTCATTTTGACCATTGTGACTTTTCCTTGACTCCATCAGCTAGCTCCATCTAATCTGTCACATTAAATGTAAGGTATCTGTTTTCAAGGCTCTTTATTCTCTCCCACCTATCGCATCTCTAGCATTATTAAAATGTTTATTCCTGCCTCCAGTTGCCAAACGCCATAACCCATTTAAAATTTTAAACACTTTTCTTTTATGCTTTTTCTCATTAACAGGCACAGAGCTGCCAATCATCCTCCTTCAAATCCCTTCTAAAAACTTTCTTCTACGGTGGTGTTTACAAAAGTTTATTGACAGATAGGCTGCTCTTATGCTGAGATCACCACTCTTCGTTCTGGCCAATATTATCCCATTATTTTCTTGTATTTTCCTCTCTTTTGCCATCTGCTGTCTTGTATTTAAGTTGTGATAGTGCTTTGTGGTGCACTGGACTTTTTTTTTTTTTTTCCTTTGTTCGTATAGTGCTTAACAGAATGGCTTGTGTTGCTCAGGCACCATGGTAACACAAACAATACCAGGGACAATATTTATGACTATGGCTTTCTTTTCCATCCATAAGCTGCTTGTTTGCATACTGCCTCTGAAAAGCTCCCAGAGAACAGAGACTGCAGAAGAGAAGTTAATTCCATCTGACTGATGTTTATTCTCACCTAGCGTTCCAGCTGTAAATTCATGGTGTAGCAGAGAAGCATCATGTGCATAACTTGTGCTCCCTGCCCTCACTAGGAACTCTGCTAAAGTAGTGTCTTTAAATGATATGCATATAAAGGCCATTAAAGTGAAAGAAAGAAGGAAAGGAATGCCATGACAGTTGGACTCCTCTCCTCTAAAGAGTTCAGGTTCTTTATACACATTTTCAGGATTTTTGGTCCTGTCCAACTCTCAAGTCAAATTTGGAAAGGCTTAGTACATAATTCTCAAATGTTGTGCACTGAAGGAAATGCTCATAAAACTTGCTTGCATCCCAGCACATTTTGGGCTTTCAATTTCATTTGCAGGGCAGTATTTTAACATCTCTCCTTCTGTATGAGCACAAATGCCAGAAGCAGTTAGTGTGATTGCTATCTGTCAGCCAGCATTATCTTTCCCATTTTGCAGACTACAAGAGAACGTGCAAGTGTGTGTTGCAGCTGCAGATGTCCACTTAGTGGAGCCCCATGAAATGGAGCCCTTCTGGAAAGCATATTCCCTGCCTGCTGATTAGTCTCTTGCTCTTCTTTAGTCTGAGCACATTAGATATGTGTGTATCAGATGTTTAAGTTCCATGACCACTCATGGTACTGCACATGATGGGAGTGCAAATCTATTCAGTGGGACCTTATTAGAATTTGAGTCAGTTCTCATTCCCCCATATGCTGCTCTTTAGAGGGAAGCATTTATGAATAGATAATAGATTTTCCCCAAGGTTGGAATAATATAAATCATGGACTAGGTATTTCTTATTTTTTGGCTAGTTGGAGTGCTAGTGGAGAAAGCCGATACTCGCTTTTTGAAAGGGCGAGCTTTAATATTCTTCCATCCCTCTTGTGTGCACTGCCTTAGGTTCGGAATCCTCTGAAGCACTGATGGAATCATTGGAAGTTGCCCACTGGGCTATAGGTGCTGTTGTAATTCAAATGAAGTAATAGTGGTAATAAGACTTGATATATTCTGACTGTATGTAGTCCAACAGACAATGGCTTGATGTGTTTGCTGTGTTTTGACCTTTTCCTGTGGAAATTAAAGATTTCCTTTATTTATAGCAGGATGCATTTTGCTATAACTGTATCTGAACAGTGTTTCACATGTTGTAACAAAGCCAATATGAGCAAATTACAATGTTGTCATTGTAGTGCAGTTTGCAGACTTCTTCCTGCTTTTGGGATCTGCTTTCTCTCCCTCTCCTCTTTCCTCATTCTCTTTTCTTCAAGGTCTTTTCCTTCCTGCCTGAGTGGGTGTATTTTTCTCTGACTCTCACTGATTACTTTTGGATCCAAGCACTGAAATAGGTGTGTTGGGTTTTTTTAATGCATCTTATATGCATCTTTATGCAACTTATATGCATCTTTTGTAGTCAGAGCAGAGTCCTGTAGCCTTCAATGAACATATTCATGTATTGAAATGAAAATAAAATTCAAATTTGAATTCTGTTTTGGGTGAAATGCACAATGTCATTATTGCATTCTAGTTCTCATACTAACTTGTGATTTTTTAGGGGTGTGTGACAAGCTGCATATTAGCTCCTAGAAATATATACTGCCATCATCATAACTTTTCTCTGCTTTTAGCTACTATTTTCTCTAATCCTTCAGGATTTTTCTTGCACCATCTCTCTCAAGAGCACCATCTGTGCTCTTGGAACATCTTATCTTTGAGCTTCTCCCTATCCTTGTCACGGAAATCTCCCCACATCCTAGCACTGTTGACTGCCATTAGCTAGATCCTGGGGGGGAAAAAAGTGGAAACTTCTTTACCTCTACTAAAACCACACTAAAAGGACAAGTTTAAACTGATTTGAACCTTGTATTTTAACTGCACTAGATCATTCAAAGGAAATGGCAGGACAGAAGAGATCCTATAAGCAACAAGCAACCTTGAGGAAAAAGATTTTTGTAGGTTTGCAGATTATGTTTTGCTATTTGAGGTATTAATAAGTCATAGCCCAGAAGCAGCATGTATGTGGACTGTAAAGCATGGGTATAAATCTTTTCAAAACAAGATGGGAAATCTGCTTCTGAATCTGAACTCTTTTTCTGTGCCATCAGAGGGTCTTTAAGGTATCAGCTGGACTCAGCTATCCCTGTCTGTGTTCTGCCACTGTTTGCGTATCCTCTTTGTTGCTAAGTCTTGTAAGGTTTCCCTCTGTTCATGTTCTTTAACAGGTTCCTTCAACCAACTCTTTACAGTTCCCTACAGCTGCCCAATAACATGCCTATCAGGGCAGACGCTCTGGCTTCATTCTTAACACACATCCCCAATATTTTCATCTTCTTTGTTTTGGATAGCTTTGGAGATAAAAGTTGTCAGACTCTCTACTAAACTTGGGCATTTGTTGTCAATCAATTCAATTGAATACTCTAGTATTTTCAAGAGGCATTGGCTTTCAAAGGCTACTTGCATGTTATTCTTTGCCTTTGCTGGATTTCTTTTTCTTACATTTATATGCTAGGGTGGAAAAAGTATGTGAGTTCTCAGATTGGTCTGTAGAGGTTTAATGGCCAAATGAGGAATAATAGTGAATTCAACTGTCTGTTTGCCAGTTCATTACATTATTTCCTCTGGTTATTTCTGGTGGCTTCCATTACACTGCTAGAGTACATGGATAACCGATCCTTTGTATTTCTTCACCTCCTAATAAAGTGCTTACTGAGAGATGGTGGAATACCATGGTTTGTGGCATTAGCTCTAGGGTGTTACACTGGGGTGAATTTGACTGTTTTTTTGTTTTGCTTTTGTTTTTTGTTTTTGTTTTGTTTTAGATGTTAAGGAATAGACTTGCTAACCTTATGCATTGAATGTGATTAAACAAGCTTCTGGAAAGTTTCTGCTGCATTAAGTTGGCCGCCTTCATGATGGTCTGTCTGTCAGTACCCCCATCAATCTGCAAATGCACACAGCTTCTTTGAGCGTTTCAAGCGGACACAGCAAGGCTTACTGGCATGTTTTAGCCTCTGAGCTTTATCTGCAGTGCTCTGTATAATGGTTAATTTCCTTCAGTGTTTGGCTAACAGTGCATGTTACTGCATGTGGGAATGGCATTCCATACATGTGCAGCAGCAGCTGGAGCATGCCACAGCTTTACAGAGGTAAGGCAGCCTAGCACGCACCCGGGGGGGAAAAAAGTTCCAAATACAAGTGTATTTTGAGGTCATTAACGTGTCACTGGCAGCACTAGAGTTAGAGGGGCCATCTAATTAACATTAATGGCTCACAACCCATTGTGTGGCTCATGAAGGGTTTACTGAAAAGCACCTCATAAGAGATGCACAGCTTTCAGGGAAATGCACCTTGTCTTGTGCACTTAAGCTCCAGTTATGTACGTTTTTCCATGCGTGAGGCAGTGGTATCAATATTATTTTTATTTGCATAATATTTGTGGAATGTTTGAGGTATTTTAAGTACAAGGCATGGCAGGAGAAAGGAGAATCATGGGCAGAAGCCAGCTCCAGTGTGCATTGTGTTTTAGGGGTTTTTTGATTATTATTATTTTTTATAGCAGGAGTGTAGAATGTCCTTTGCACAGAGAGAGCAGATTTGTCAAGACTCTCATCTCTCCCTTTCTTCATCCTTCCTCCTTCTTTGTTCACATGTTCCTTTCAGCTCATTTTTGTGTGGGTGATTTTATTCTGATAGGGACTGCATTTTTTCCCCTTACAGCTTGTTGGCTACAAAGAGGAAGAAGTGACAGGTTTGAAATAAAGGTAATGATAGGTAATGGTTCATATAACTCTGCCAGTGCAATCAGAGAAAAGCACTCAAAGCACTTTCATATGATAGCTCAAGTACAAAATAAAGTTACCGGGTTAAGATGAAAACGGGAATTATTAGTGTAAGGGAAGAATGTTGGAGTTCTTTTATAAGAACAAAAGATATTTTAGGATTAGGAATGTGCTTTTTAATATTTATTGTTATCTTAATCCCACCTGTCTGCTCTTTATAGCCCTTCTGTTGTTTTCTTCTGTTTTAAATAAGCACACTTAAAAAAACAGCAATCAAATCACCCTGTGTAGATTCGCAGATATCTTGTCATACTCATCAATTTTTCCATTGATGAAGAATTCACTACAGCCTTTGATAAGCTATGGTTTTTTTGAGACTTTCAGTGATGTATATCAGTATTTATTTCCTAGTATATGCAGGAACTTTGCACATCACTTGTTATATTGTAATTTTTAAGTTTTGGTTCTTGTTTTGTAACTTTGAAGTTTTGGACATGAATCCTGCTCCCATTGTATGGAGCTCCAAATAAATCTGATGGCACAAACAGGATTGATTTTATTAAAAATTTTTCTTTTTGCCAGTGTGAAAAATATAACTCTGTAACAACAGTAGGTAGTTCCAAAAATCTCCATTTTGTCACATCTCTCTGTCATCTTTTTCAATGAAAATGGGCCCTGGCTGCCTGCATTTTTCCTCATAACTCACATTGTCCTAGAATGTCGTTGGTTGTATGTGATAACATCCTTTAAGTGTACCAGTGCCTACTACTCAGTGCTCCACAAATCTTTCTTTTAGCTTAGTCTTCACATCTGTATTGTATTACTTCTTAAAAGTAACGGTTTGTACCAGAAATGACAACCCTGCAATGATTTTTCACAGCTGCATCCCTTATCCAATTACCGCCTACTCTTTGTTATTGTCACCATTTGCTGTGTTTTATCTTATTTGGATAATACAGTACTTAGAACCAGTACATCTACATCTACATAAAAAATAATGTGCCATGGTCACCTATGATGTATATAATTAGTGTAGCTGGTTGTGAATTTTTCAAAGGATCAATTTCTTGTTGCAGTCTTTACAAAAACAACATTTTCAACCTTTTATAAGATCATATTAGTTTTGATGAAATTTGTATTAGAAAAGGGACCTTAACTTTAGGACAGATTTGAGAGGCTTGCTCTAGAATAGCTAATAATGCAGTGATTAGAGTTGTGTTTAGAGAGACTAAAGTCCCAAGTCCTTGGTCTGCCTAGTTCAGACCAGGAACTTGCATTTTGGTCTCATACACAAAACCCAGTAATTCCAACAGGGAGACTAAGAAGTCTCCCTGAGTCACTTCTACATTGAGACATTGATTATTAATCAGGTAGGTTAGTGTTTCTTGCTTTATCCAGGCTTGTTTTGGCTTTTGGTTTTAAACTTCAAAAGGCCTTAGTTTTATCCTAGTGTACTTGATCTTCAGACAACTTTACTGACTTTGGATTTGATGCTGTGTGATGCCAAACACATCCTGTAAGGTGCTGAATGCTTCTGCTTATACTTGCATTTTCATAGTAGTTGTTCTTGTTACCTAATTAAATCACTTCCTGCTTGAATCTCTTGATCATAAAAATAGTTCACATATATTATGCCTCATAGGAGCTAACCAATACCTTCTATCATTTTCTTTTTATATTTTATTCATTTGCTGATATGTTGTCATAGCTTTTCTCTCTGTCTCCTTTTTCTTTTTTTTGTATGCAAGCCTGCATGGTTTAATTTTTTTTTCTCCACAAATAATCCTTTTTCTTAATCAGCATGCTATATGACTGTTCCATTTAGCACATATTCCCAGACCAATTATTTTACATTTTTCAGCACTGAACTGCATTTGCCATCTGCTGGCCTAATTACCTAAATGATCCAAATCCTTTGGAATCCAATTGTATTATTCTTCATTATTTGCTCTGACTCTAGTTTTAGTATAGTTTGAAAATCTGGAGGTCAGATCTTCATTGCTAGTCTGTAAATGAGTGGCACAGATGATGATTTGACTAATAAATATATGAAATAGTTTTGGGTTTTTTTTAAAGCTTTTAAAGGGAAATTTTGCCCTCAAGTAGACTACATTTAGTCAGTAAGTATATGGTCTTCAAAGAGCTTTACAGTTAGGTTTGATCCTGCAAGGATCACCACATAATTGCAAAGTGCTGAATGTCTTCCTCTACATTGATGCTGTCTAGGTATATGAGGCTTATAAACTGATTGTCACAATACTTTGAGGTGAGTGAGTGTTTACCTTCTGGGGACACTGTGGCAAAAAGATATGTGATATGTCACAGGATGCAGCAGAAAGCAGTACTGCAGGTAGAGCTCATGTCTAGAACTTGATTTGCCGGTCAAAGTCATCTGCCGTAGTATTGACCATAACAGTGTTTCCCCTCTGATCCACCAATATTCATAGGAAAGGCACATGTCAGCTGCGTGTTTAACTAATATAAGTGTTGAGTGGGTTAAGTTCCATATTGATAAATGTGTAAATTTATCCATGTTTCATTACTGAGTTGATTTTGAAAACTTTGTGCTAGGCCTAACTGCACTTCTCAGTTTTCCAAGTTAAATTAACTGAAGACACCTTGTATACATTAAGGTATCTCACAAATTAAGTAATTATTCTTAAGTGACATATTTCTAATATGCCAACGATATTTGCTTTTGTAAACTGTATTAGTTTTTGTAAATACCTTGTTTACAAACCAAAGAAGTCATGCTCCCAACTGATTGAGACAGTCCTTTTACATGGTAGTTTCCATACCGAAGTGAATGATTGTACTGAGCTTCCCCCTACCAATTCCTCATGTTTTTCTTGTATAACATGCACATGAGGGCACATACATGTGTGTGAATGTGTGAGTACATGAATATATATAAACATGTGTATACACTGATCAAAGCTGGCATGTTTATCTAGCTAAATGAGTACCATGGTGGTGTGAACTCTAGAAATCAGCATTGGGCCTAGTCAAGAATAACCCAAAATACATCGTCAAACTTTATGATAACATCTGTGATAAATACAAGTGTTTTGTTTTTCTTTGGTGACAGTGCAGTGTTTTGTGAGGCATTTCCACAATTAATTGCTAACCTCTCTGCTTCTGGGGGGGGGGAAGAAAAAAAAAAACTTATTGAAGTCTTTTTTAATCTGCTTATTTACATTGTGGGGAAGGGAAGTCACACTTATCCTGCTTATTCCTTTCAAGACTTTTAAAAAAGGAGAGTAGCTGTAAATTACAGGTGAGGATCAACCAAAATTGAGCTGATGTGTCTGGCTAGAATAACTCATGCAGGTTTTGCTCTTGACTGCTAGTGCCTATATTTGAAGAGGTACTTACTAACTGAGGGAATTCCCTTAGCAAAATCCAGTCCATCCACTAGAGTAATAACCTATGGATTTAGAGAGCAGAAGCCATTGTCACACGGACCTAAATCTAACTCTTAGCTTTTAAATGTTGTCTAATCATGTTTGAGGAGTTTGAAGTGTGGCATTTTCTAGTGTGTCACACTAGTTGTTTGCTTTTTCCTTTTACTTATCATGAAAATATATAGTTTAAAATCTCTACTCAGTGCATTGCAGGCTGCACTTAGGTTGAACAGCAGAAAGAAGTTAGCAGTTGTTACCAGATGTTAGTTTCTAAAGGATGGCTGTGGGCTTTTACAGATTGTAAACAGGATGTCTGAACAAGCCTGGTTTTTCTCATGTAAACAGAAAGCATTAATGTGCACCAGCAGCAATAGAGGTGCCACTCATAAGTATGACTCTGCTGACACTCCTGTTAATGTAGAAAAGTTCTGAGTTCCAACATGATGCTCGTTCTGTGGTCCTAAAAATCAGCAACATGTATGTGAAATGAACTCTGGTTCCCATGTTGATTCACAGCCAAAGAAAGTATTGCCTGTCCCAAATCCAAGGAGCTCATGCTCCACAGTTCCACTGTGTCCTAAAGTGTTGGGGGGCATTTCTCTGTGGTGGACTAGGGATCAAGGCTCATGATCTGGGTGTGTATCTCCTCTTAAAAGCAATGTGATACTCCGTATCCCTCCAAATCTGCCTTGTTCTAAGTGAGAGAATTTTCTGTAGTTCCTGTGGTAACCTGTAGGCACATCATTACTGTTTGGGGGTATAAAGTGAAAAACGGCCTCAACTGGGCTGTGCAGGCATCTTTCAGTTAATTTTAATTATGCCGTTTCACCTCTTAAATACTTCAACTTTATTTGAAACTCAAGCATATTCAAATATAATAATTAAAAAAATAATAATTAAAGCTTTGAGGGTGAAGCACTTACCAAATCTTCTCATCATCATTTTCCAAAATTCAATAATCTGATATACGTTAGCAAATAAGAAATGAAAAAGGGGTTGTGACAAAGAGAATCTACATTGTATTTTCTTCATTCTTGGATGTGAGTCATAGAGAAGACAAATGGCCTTTATTAGATTGGAATTTAATTTAAGATTCCTTCTGAATGAACATTTTTGTCGTGTTTTATCTATTGATATACAGTAGGTTGAAGAACTCTTGAACTGAAAATGGAAAAAAAAGCAGTTTTGCATGGAGTTAGTCATTAGAAAATATCAAGTCATTTTTCGTTGTTTTGGGTTGTGTTGTTTTTCTAAGTCCTTCCTGCTACCTAGAGTAAAAATAAAGGGAAGAAGACATTAAACATGCGTAGGAGTTTATTTTCAGAACCATTTTTCTCCATAAATAATAATGTTCCTGTTAAACACTTTGTTATGAATATCAAATCTGATGCATCGTAGCAAGTTTTGTTACAATCTTAAATTTCATTGAACTGCTGGAGTACAAAGCACCTTTCACCCAAATGGGCATTATTAGAGATATAAAAAATATGACTCAAAGGAAATGAGATGTAGTATAACATTGGCCTGGTAGTCGGGCAGTTTCAGGTGCTGTAGGGGCTGGGCGCAGTGAGGTAAGCTGAAGACACTGGACTAGAATATAGTATAGCAGACTGGACAAGTAGGACTTAGTGTACAAGGTGCTTAGCATCCGCTTCTCTGAGCGATTCCAGTTATGGGGAGGTGAAACTTCTCTTGTTTCCCAGTGGGACCTGAAAGCAGCGATTGTCTCATAGAAATAGCTCCTTCCCAGTTTTAAATGTATTCTTTTTTCTTGTTTCTCAAGGATAATGTTTTAATTCTTTAAAGAGTAATCATATGTTGTATGTATGTGAACCACTGGCTCCAGGCAAACTGAAGCTGTCATTTCAGAAAGAGGGCCACGTGCTGTAAACTCCTGACCTTTTTTCCCCCATCCATAGCTATTATAACTGAGGTCATTTAGCTAGTCAAGCAGCAAGTGCACATCACAGCTGGGGTTAACAGACAAACACAACAAAGGGGTGAAATGACTGATAAGAAAGGAGCAGTGAAGAAAAGAACCACTATTCACAAGGCTCTAACATAATTTCTTTAAGAAAGTAAACATCACGGTTCTTTCACTTTTACATTTTTTTTTCCAAGCGTTTGTTTTACAAAGAATTCTGCCATTTCATCATCTCACTGATAACACTATCAAGAATAATCAGATGCATTCAGGATAGTGTGCATATAGTTTTTCTTTAGTAGATCAAAAAGTAAACAAATGCCATTGGCATAGTATGGTTCCCTCTGAGCTTAAATGGAATAGGTCTTACATACAGGAATTCATTTAATAAAGAAATATATTTGTCTCAATGACATATGCACTTCCTCTTGACAAAGCCGGACCATTCCTCTCTGAAAGGGATCAGATAGGAGTGGAATATGTCCTTATAGGCACAGGATTATGGGGAAAAAACCCTTGTTTGCTGCTCCTCCAGCTTAACAAGTTCTCAGTACAAAAAAGTTCTCCACCTACTAGTTTTCAATAAATGCTGACCCAAATGCCTTTTTCCTTTTCTATGAGTCATTTTTCCACAGGGCACTACAGCATTCAGTTCTGTTGCATGTGGTGCAGAGCTGCACCTGCCTGGCTAATCTTCCTAAAAATTACTCCCTGAAAGAACAGAACTTTTTGACAGGACTCCTTGAGCAGTCTGTGCGATGGTCATGTGTGCCCTCACAGGGTGACACTGATTTCATCTGTAGGTTGTGTTGCCAGCTCTTATAAGTACTTTCTGGTACATCAGTACTAGTTGATGCTAGTTTTATCATAATAGGAGAAGAGGTTCCAATCACACTGGGAATAAATGTTTCAGTTTGTCTGCCTGTGCTATTTGCATCTCCTGAAATGGAGCCAATGATCAAAGTTGCTATGAGAGAAAGATGACACCTATTCCTAGCAACATTGTAACATTCCCACAAGAGCAGATAGAGGCAAGTATCTTAAGAGTTTGGTTTCCTGCCCTTACGAATATCACTGTTCCCTTGGAAGCAACAGCCTGGTTACTTTGTTCCTCCATGCTTCACTTGGTCAAGGAAGTTGAGTGACAGAGGGGATGCAGAGGAAACCTGAGTATCGTGGTCATTCTAAGTGAGGAGAAGAAAGTCTGTAGCAGTTCCCCATCCCATTTTCCAGGATGAAAGAAACAGCAAAGACTCATGTGAACAGGTTTCACAACAAAGATTATTACAGAAAGTAAGTTGTCGCAGGGCTGGGGAAAAGGTTATTTTGTGAAATGAAAGTTGCTTAAAGGCCAAGAAGCAAGTGGTAGACTGTAATAGTAGTCACTTTTCAAGTTGAAAAAGAAACAGGAGAGGGATCTTCAGGGATCAATGCTGGAATCAATTTTATGTAACATCACTGTCAGTGACTCAGAGAAGGAGTAAACAGTGAAACCTCCAATGGTTGCAGATAATGCTAAACTTGTTTGGGAAGTCAAATGATATGCTGATGGTGAGGAACTCTAGAAGGACCTTACAAAACTCAGGGGTGGGAGGTAAGAAGGAGGAGGAAGGTGGTAGATCGAGCTTCAGAATAGATAAATGTGAGTTAATGTATCTATGTAAAAAATAATTACACTATCCCTACATAGTGCCAAACTCGGAACAAGCAATTACGACACAAGAATGTCTTGGAATCGGTTGAGAATTTTCTGAAATAATTTGCTGCTGTAAGGAGATTGTGACAGTATCAGCAGATTTGAAAAGGGATTAGATTAGCTCAAGTAGAGACAGGTCCATAAATGGATACTGAAGAATTAGGCAGCGTTGTATCCTCTCACATCCTTCATACAACACTTGCAGATGCTGGGGTGGATTGCAGAAAATGGCAGGCTTGCATGTTCTTTCTAAATAGCATCTCCTAATGTCACTCTGAAGGACAGGGTTCTGGGCTAATTGGTCTGATGGCATTTATGCCATCATATTTATGCCATGCCCATGGCTAGGGCATTTATGAAGAACGAAGGTAAGATTAGCTAGGTGAAACAGGTTGAGGACTGAACAACTGGGCCACAGAGGGGTGGAAAGGAGGAGTGCTCAGGTGGGGCTGGGAAGCACAAATATCATGGTGGGCACACTGCTGGGGAATGGACAGTACTGTGTCACAAGTTTGGAGGGTGGAAGGGGAGGGAGAACAGGTGGGCCAAAGCTGGGCATGCATGTGTTGGAAATTGTGCTGGTAGCAAATTCACCTTTCTCAATCAGCCCTGCCTAGTGAGCAATGGTGGTTGTCCCTCTGACATACTGAATGGGTAGAATGAGAGCCAAAACAAGAGAAAGCATAAAGATACAATGTAATAGATCTCTAAGCCAATTTATCTTTTTTTGATACATGGGGGTGATAATACTTTGGTTTGCATAGAATTGGAAAAAAGGACATTTTTTAAGTTTAATCACTACTGCTAAGATATTAGGATTCATAAATTATTCAGACAGCTGCTGTAACTTAAAAAGTACTCTGTGAGCTGTGGTAACTGACAGCATGTGCTCTCTGGTTGATGCAAAGGTAAGGAAACAGTACAGGCTCAAACTTCCATATAAATAATATAAAAGCTACCATGGCTGAAGATGTGTGAGAAATATACTAAGTGCTACTAAGTGAACAAAAAAATGGTAATTTGATAAGCTTGTTAGAGCTGACTTTTCTATGTTTTGTCCAACTTAAGATTTGAGGAAAGTATTGTGGCATTCAGAAAGCAGGCCGCAGAAGCAGAGGACCAGATTCTTTCGAAGAATGTGGTGTAGGAAGTAAATATTCTCTTGCCTGGGCCCCAAACAGCCATTCTTTTTATATGGAAGTTCCACTTTCTTGTCCTAGAACACACCTGCTGTGCTACAAATCCCGAGTTAAAATGACGTTCAGTACCACAACACTCTGAAAGACTCGCAAGCCAATGTTAATGATAGCATTGTCAACCCCTGAATTCAAAGACAGAACATTATGGACTTCATACTTAAGTTGTATATGCTTACAATGTAAAATGGAGTTTCATCCATTTTTGAACTCTGAGTTTCTTCATTTTGTGAATGAGTGTTACTGTGTCTGAGTGTTAGCTAGCATTGCTGTCAGGTTCACACTGTGAAGTGCTCTTGACCCTTGTTTTAGGAGCCCTCTCTGGACCACACAGCTGAAGTGATAGGACAGAGGCTCGTATGACATGTTGCCTTGCAGTGTGCATCTTACAGCTTCATTCAGGTCCTGAAAATGTAATTAATTCTTTTTCCTTGCCTCTATTGTCTGCCTTTATTCTCCCAATCCTCCCTCAATTTAGCTGGCCTTCCTGATCTTGTATGTTCCTTGTCCTATAGGAAAAGACATATGGAACTACAGGCCATTACTTCTCTTGGAGGCCAGAGATAAAGGGCAAGAAGCCCAGAGCATTGTCTGTTTTCTAGAGGTCAGAGCTACTGTCAGTCCTTGTGAAAATGGTGGCCAGCACCTCCTGGTGAGTCCAAGGGGAAGCATTCATACGATGCCCAGATCTACCTCACTTGATCAGCAGACTGTTTTTGGCTGTTTTTTCTGCCTCCTGAGGAAAGGCAGCCAATGAGAAAAGGAGGTTGTACTCTAGGTCAGCTGAAAACTCGCGTGGGTGTCTGGGGCTGCTGGCACAGTTGCTGTCAGTTGGTTAAAGCTGGCAGCTTGGTAGCTGATGTCTTGCTGGCCCACCTCTGCAAATAAAGTGTGAGGGTTCATGACAGAAGCCTGTTGCCAATTACTTTTAGCAGAACAAGTCAAGGTCTCTGACTTGTGAAATCTTTTTGGTGAACAGCAAGTGAAGGAAAACTCTAGCACCTTTTTCTCAAAGAGCAAAGAGAATAAAGAAAATCTATATGCAGTGTTCTCTATTAGGGCTTTAAGTTCAAGAGAGTCTGGATTAGTTTTGTATCCCTATTCTGAGTTGGATCAAGATCTTCATGGTCAATGTACTACTCTGTAGATGCTGCAGTCTCAATTCTCTGCTCAGCATCAGCATTTGGAGTAGAGGAAAGCAAAGTTTTCTCTGAGATCTTGGACTGGATCCCAAATATATGCTGGTGCATTGTCAAGTTTGCTCTCACATGTAGAATCTGGAGGCCACCTGGAGCAGCCCTGGAGAAGGACTAGGACACAGCTGAGCTTTGGACACCTCCCCAGCATCAAAAGCAGTGTGCCATGACATGCCAGCTCCGTGCCATGAGATACCTTAGCAATGAGAGTATTTCCTTTTGTTTCCCAGTGGGTTTAAAGCTCCTGTATGTTGTGGCAACTGGGGATCACTAAAGCAAAGTAGCCGCTAATATTCTAACCGTTGTATCGTTGAACCCTGATTTGGCTGAACCTAGTTGATGAGTGGATACAGTCCTAGGACTCTGTCCTTGCACTTCTGCTGTTATTTCTGTACCAGGAGCTATGTCAGGGTTGCTACTTCAGTGGGAGATATGAAACAAAATGCTAATGTGCTCAGGTGTAAATAAAGCTACAGACTAAGATTGTGCATGAAGAATAGACTAGAATGTTCTATCTGTGCCTTGCTTGTAGATTTTAATTGCCATAGAATTATATGAGAATTCAAAACATTAATAAATGTAAATGTTTTAATTAAAAAGAAGTTAACTAAAAATGATGTTTTCACTCTAGAAGTCACAGTATTTTTCAGCCTTATTTTAAGGAAGCTGTGAAGAATTAAATGTTCTTGTCTCTCCTTCCTTCTAAACTCCTGCATATGCTATGAAAAAATGGTGATGCCCTGTGCATTCCCTCTGTACAGCACGGAGCCTACACACTCCTTTTGCGGGAGAAGACAGGGAAGAGCTCACACAAGGGCGATGAAAATTAGAGCTGCTGAAAGTAGGAGGCTGTGTACGTGGGCTTTTTTTTTCTTTCTTTTTTTTTACTGCTAATAGTAGATTCTGTGGGTGTACAACTGCTGACAGCCTCTTATAAACACTGCTGCAGAATTCCACTATCCCTGCTGCAAATTTTGGGCCCGTTGTGCTGTAATTTCAGAGCTTCTGTTTTTGTATATCCAATTATAGATCTTATTTTGGTGTTGAAATTTCAGCAGGTGGCTATAGTATGCAGAGATCTAGCTGATTTTTATATATGGAATCATGAAAGCAAGCACCAGAGACAGAGGGAGGCTTGGTTGTAAACTGAACATGATTTATTTCCTTTTTCCTATTAAAAAGAAAAGGCATACAAATCCTCATAGGTTTTGGCCCATCTGAGCAGAGAAGCTAAAAATGATTTGCAAAGTATCTATGCTCCACACATAGGCTAACATTGCAGATATGTAAGAAATGATAAACAAGAGTTAATTGCAATGTAACTGTACATAATCTCGTGAACTGTTCTCCACTGAAGTCATAATTAACCGTCTGCATGCATAGAGCTGCCCAATAATGTTTCCTAGCAGCACTTATCATCAAGGGCTTGGCATTAGGTTAGAACGGTTTACACAGAGCCAGTTAGAAATTGTAATTTTCATCAAACGGTACAGTACTTTTGTCTGTTCTGATTAAGAACCACATTCATTTTCTAGCTTAAGATGTAGTGACAGTGTCAAAGCAAATTTTTCATCTAACAACATATTGAAGCATCAATCCAGGATACAACCAGGCAGAGGAAAATCATAGTCCTAGCGCAACAAAAAAAGGGTGGAAGTAATTGTTATGATAATAACCTGGCTTTTGGGGCAGTGAATTTGAAAGCTGTGTAATTTGAGTGGTTTGACCCCCACCCCCCATTAGAAGAGAAAATGATCTCCAGTTTTGTGTTGTGTCTTATTTTAGCTAACGAGTCAATGAAGTAAAGGGAAGAAAAATCATACTAAACTTTGAAATGCCATGTGCTTGTTCAGAGACAGAACAAAGAAGAAAAAACGGTTTTGTAACTAGTTCAAAGGTAATCTCTCTAATGATCATGTAAAATTTAGACTTCAACATGAATATGCTTATGAAATGCCTTCAGATATCAGCCCACATTACAATCTGCTATTTTGTTTTGAATGAATGTGTCGTGACTAGAAGTTTAAGTGGTAGCTACAGATAAGATTCAACACAGTGCTTTAATGATATCCCTTTTCAAATTAGCTGCTGGAAATCTTTTCATTTAATTTGCTGGAGTCCATTGAGAATATAATTTTATTTTGCTTTACATAAAATTAACAAACTTGTGATGTTCAAAAGCCAGTACCAGTATCTTAACTGAAATGGACATTTTTACAGTCTTAAGCACGTTGTTTGGAAAAGAATCATCCTGTCTGAAATAATTTTATCTTTGATCTTTAAATACTGAGACAAATGCTGTCTGAATATTTTGTGTCTTAATTGTGTAGAGTATTTACTTTTCTGTGCAACTCTCTAATACATTGTGTTATAACACTATTAGTTTAGAAGGTGCCTTTGCTGGATTTTGTCCCAGAACGTTCACTCTCACTTTCCAGTGTGGAGTGGAGCTGTTTTTCGTTTATTCGCAACAATTTCAGTAAACCTGATTTGGAATACTGTATACGTGTTAGTGGTAGTAAGATCAGTTCGTCTCAAATAAGTATCTTAACCTTTATAAGGTGTACATCCTAGCTTCTGGACTGTAGGAGTGCAAAAGTCTTCTGCAGTGGAATTGACATGATTTCACTATGTAGAAACGGGATGTGGAGGAGGACAGGAAGTGAAAGTTAAAATCTGAAGAGATCAGGTGAGGGTTGTACATATCACTTGTTAGTAAGAACTCAGGTCTGAAATAACATCTTTGGGAACCTAAAAAGGACTGGAGAAAAGCAGTGAATTGAGATGGGAGTTGCAAGACTAGAGGAGCCGGCACTGCTTCCTCTAATCCTTTCTTTGCCATCCTCTATGAGAGGTATAACGTATGGATGTCCTCAGACTTGCTCTGCCTGTGCTCAAAACTGACCAAACATAAGCTGGTTTTGGTTTAAAACTAACATGCCCTGTCTCTTAAACAGCCTTTTGAGGACATAGTGGAAGAGCTTACATGGACCTATAACTGTTGTTGTAAACATGTTCGGAAATGAAACCTGCACCTCCTTTTTCTCTATTAACTGAGCTACCTGTGTATGCTGGAACTAGGAAGAGGATTTGTAGCTGTGGGACAGATCTTGTAGTTTTCACTCTTTCTTCATACAGAAATGCCGCTACAACTGTAATAAGTAGTAAGCTTTTCTGTGTTTGGTATTCAGATTAACTCTTTAAAGAGAGCTATCTATTAAACCTAAGTGGATGCTGCATTGCTCCAAGCCTGTAGAGCAGTGGTATATCCCAAGTTCAATTGCAGTTGATTCTTCATGCTGTACTCCAAAGTATTTTTGAAATGAAGAATGGGGATCCACTAATTTGCAATCCTTTCTAGGACGGCTTCTTTGGACTGTTGCTTCTCAATAATCCAAGTAGCAGCTGACATATGAATCTAGTTGGCAAGGATGCCAGTGTAGCTATTTCTTGACTGTGATGCTAAGACAGACACTGAAAGCATTTTCCTGCTGGCCAGCTTTTCATTGTTATTTGCCCTAGGGTCATATTGAAATAGCCTTAAAAGGACATGGAAAGTAAATCTGTGCCACAAAGGTCAAATACGACTGATTATTTCATACGTTATATGTTATATATAGTTAATATTTGTATTTGCCTTTATTATTTTAGTAAAAATATTTGCTATTTGAAGAAAACTCTAAACAACAAAAAAACTCCTCCAAACAAAAAGTACCCAACGGACAGACATATTCCAATTCAAATTTCATCCTAGGATCACTGAGTAGTAGATGAAAATTACTTTGCAGTCAGAGAATCTGTGAAAGTCAGGGCGAAGCTGTTCTAGGGGCTGGACAGAACTTTAAGTTATTATTTAAGCTCAGGTTCCAGACATGTGCTTACAACACGAACATACTTTGTGGCTGAAGATGACCCTCTGTCTGTCATCTCCCTTTTCTGCCTCGTTATAGATTCCTTGAAGTATTCAAGGCATTAGGCACTGAATGGTGAACATTGCCTGGTGGCAAACTGCAGAGCTTTGGCTTGTGACCCTGTATCAGGAGGAGTCTGAGTTTGGAGTATTGAAGCTCTAACCTGAAAGAATCTTCCACCTTCAATGTGGAGAAATACTTATACTGCTTGCATGTCTGTGTGCCTCTTTTTCTGAATGAACTGCTCAGTGTTAACTCCTTGAGGAATGGAGTAGGCCTCAGAAGCAAAAATGTGGTGGAAAACCTCAATAAAAAAATCAACTAGTTTGTTAGGTTGGGGTTGTATTCTTCCACCCGTATGGTATATCACAAAAGGGGCATTACAATTTAGATATTGCTAAATTCCTGACTACTAGAGCTTTTTGAGCAAGTGGGTTAACCAATCTTTATAATTTGGGATCTTCATCTGCTGAGTTTGGTCCCTGTCTTTGTGCTTTGAAGGGGAACTTGGCAAGCTATCCCAATTTATTAACGTGATGTAGCCTTTAACATAGGATTCTTGCAGGGGTCTGAAGCTGTAGGAGGCTGCATTCCTCACCTAGCTGCCCATTGGGAAAGAGAAGTCATTCATCCAAGCTACTGAGAAAGCTGGAACTGTTCTTTGATTCTCTTCTCTGAAGGTGCCAGAGCTTTTGTTGGACCAGAGCAGGAATGGTTTAGCAGCTCTGAAAATTTCGGTTCTCCTTTCTCTCTCCTTCCTGTCTGTCCTTCAAATCCTTACTCTTCCCCAGCCCTTTCTTCTAGGCATGTAACAGCTCTGAGAAAGTAAGTACTTTGAAGTTCCTCCCCATGAAAACCCCAGGATAGTAAAAGACACCCTGAAGCTGCCTTTTGTCAGACCTAGAAGAGTAAGATGAGTGCATGAAAACTGGATGAAAAACCTCTATGGGGCAGAATGTAAGGGAAAAGCAAGTATTCTCACACGGAATGGCGAGAGGCAGGGGAAGTGGTAGGGTTGATGTTGGCTCGCTGATTGAGCTGCAGATGATGGTTGAGACAAAAATTAACTGATACAAGAATGTGGAGTTTATATGGCTATAGAGTATGCATACATTGCTGTTGAATTGGGACCCACATATATTATTGGCTTAGGACAGAAAAGCAAGCAGTGGGGATTTTGGGGAAAACTACGAGTAGGTGTATACACTTCATACAAATGCATGTACTTTCATCTCTTTCAAGACTCTCATCAAGATGCCTGCAATGGGAGACCAAAATTTTATTGCTCAGTATATAGCTGTTATGGTACCATCATTGTTTCACATGCTCTGGACGAGCAGGGGGAATTGTAAAAAGAACTTTAGACAAACCGAAAATAGAAGTTATTTTTAAAGGCCTATTATTTTGTAATGGTCTTGTATTTTTGGAAAGAGTCTAGCTTATGAGGGAGCCACTCTGTTCTCTTCCCACAGTCCTGTGTTAAGGCAGGAAAACCTCCGAATCCACATGCTGTGTGTTCAGTCCTGAGATGAGCTTTTTTTCTAATTTCTCTAGCTTGGGAGGCTGGGATTCAGTACAGAGTAGCAGGAGATAGCTGCCATGATTTGTGAAATGGGTGATAAAGGCCTTCCATCACCTGGACTGGAGGTGAGGCATGGCTCAATTTTTGGGGTTCCCTGATACATGGCACTTTGAATCCCAGGAAGAGCTTATCACATTGTTAGTATAGGCTAAGGAAAAGAATTTCAACTAAAACCATTAGCTTCACAGCACTGTGATCCTCTTCTGTGTGATACAAATTATTTTGTGCAGAAACAGTCTTTGATCAAGTCTGTCTTTTATATATAATCTAAATATTATATAATTCTATTTCTAGCCATGCTATTTTCAAGAAGTATTTCTTCTAGAACTGTACAATACTGTTTTTGGCATTCAAATTATGAATATTCCTATTTTAAATTGTAAAACTATGATTCATTTTAATAAGCTATCATATCTGTGCCAACTGTAATGCATATTCAACTTTGTCGAGAATATCTTGTTTGCTGCACAGGAAATTGAGCTCCTTCTATCAAGTACATGCAATCAAATATCTGACTGGGTTGACATTTTAGCCTGCTTGTACAGTATGTTCTCTGCTGCAACTCTGGGTGAGACATTCTCCACTAGGGTGGTATGTCTTACTTTGTGTTAAGCTAGGTGCATGGAGGCAGGAGTAGAAGCAGCATTTGTCTTGCAGAATATTCTAGTGAGCTGTGTTGATTTCTCACTTCGTAGTATTGGGTGTTCACCCTGGAAATGCAGCTAGGTTTCTAGTTGCTCGTGAGAAGGCTGATTAGTATTACATTATCTAATGAATGCATATAGGCACTGAGGATTTATGCATTTTAGGCACCCCATGAACAAAAGGGAAAAGGCATCTATATGAAATAATGAAGTGTCCAGTAAATCATGCAGTTTGGTAGATTGTGCAATTAAGTTATTTCTGCTTTCCAAAAACTGAAAAATATAGAATGGATTAGTAGTTTGGTTTTCCGGGTGTGTTGATTTCTTTTGTTTTTTTTGTTTCTGTTTTGACTTTTTTTTTTTTTTTTTTTTTTTAGTTGGCTGGGTACTTTAAGATTCTGTAGTGTAAGATGAAGCAGAAAAAATCTATGATTTGGAAGCCTGATAAATCAGGTTAAGTGTGCATGGCCTGAACCTTCAGCTCCATTTGATTTGGCCGCTGGTTCAGGTTTTGTCATTATATGACCATCTGTGAGTGGCAGATTTCTGCTGAGGATTTTCTGCCGTTCATGTAGCCTCTCCAAGTATTTCCTGAAGTCAGTGTTAGCAGAGCTTCTTAGGAAGCCTCCGTTACCCTGGCTCCTTCGGCTGTGAGACTGGGTCTGTAGGTCAGTACCCTTGCTTGTCTCCATTTCAGACGACATAGATTTTGCTAGTGGTCAGTGGAGACTACTTCTTAAGGAAGGTCAGAGAGCTAGTGATGAATTAAAGCTAGGCAAAGTAGTTTTTCTAAAACCAAACCAGCAATTACAGTTCTGGATCACAGAAAGTCAGAATTGTTTGTGCGGAGTGCCCAAGTAAAGTCTGACTGATGAAACACCCATGTTTCTCTCTGAAGTCCATGAAGAATATCTTCCATTCCATTTTCTGCGCTTTTCTTCACATGGTTCCTTTGATCCTTGTTGCAGGGAGTGTTCCTGATTTTAAAAGTTAATGTACAGTTGTGCCTGTGTGGGAAGAGGGGAATGTTTCATTCCCTGCCAAGGTATGCTTTTATGAGTGGGAGAGTTTCATTCTGTTTCTAAAGACTGACTGCAAATCACATCAGACAAGACATGCAAATGTCCACATGTTTATCTTAATCTTAGCATAAGAATGTTAACTCAGTTATTTGTCTTAAAAATGTTACCAAAAAAGTAGGAAGACTGAGGCATGTGCCATAATCATAATAGTATTGCAAGATATTCTTATATTCTTTCTTCATGAAGTATGCCGAGGAGATTTTGACAAGGAAAGGCAGCAGTCTAGCCTATAAAAAGTAAATCCCTCAGTGGTTGTCTTTTCTAGATTGGACTTTAACACAGATCTGAAAGTATAAAAACTGCATGATGTCTGGGAATTTATAATTTCCTGTCCATACTTTATATTTCAGGAATGGGCTTGGACTTGACCCTACGTGTATGACCATGCAAAAGATTTGCTGTTTACCAAAGGAGAGCTGTACTTAAAGATACTTTTTATTAGTACTGTATTGTCATACCCTCATCTTCAAGCAACCCAGGGAGACTATCAGAAGCAGGTAGCCTGTTGGAGCAGAGGGAGTGGTTTAGGTTTAGGGGGGAGTAAAGGAGCTATTTGCAGGGGCAGGGAAGAGAGGGAGATGGCAGGCAATCAGAGGGAAGGTGCTGTTATTGAAGAGAGATTCTTGGGGCAAACTTCCATGTGAATAAATCTTACTGCTGATTTCAGAGGCTTTCTGTTCATTTTTATGTAGGTTTGGAGTTGTGGTGCTTATAACTTCCATTAGGTTTGTATTCACAGAACTGCAAATACTCTCAGTGAGAACTGTATTTCCTCTTTAATGTAGAGAAGGCATTTTAGAATGCATGTAATAATTGTATGCAAATAGGACAGGTTTGAATTTTACTTTTAAATGATAATTGTTGTTTACAAAAGTAATGATTTTTGTATTAAATTAACCACAGCTTAGTCAAAGGCAATATTTCACATGCTGCATAAAGGAACTCTGGAGGTATGGAATTATTTCTGTTACTCCTGAAATTTGATCGTTGATCCTGTTACTTGGTCGTGCTTTACTGTCCTATAAGAAAACTCTTCTGTTGATTTCATGGAGCTTTGAATCTAGCTCTTAAATGAAAAATTATATATCATAGTGCCACAGGCATGATGACGATACTGGCAACAGATTACAGAAGTTGCACAGTGAAGCTCTGTACAAGCGTGGTGCCTATATGGAACAAAGTTGGTCTTATAAAGTGAAGCCTTCATAAACTACTGCAATGGAAATAAAAGGACAGAATGAACAACTGAGCCCATCTTTTACAAAGCAAACTGCAAAAGAAGCAGCAGTGTCTTGGGGGGGGGGGGAACGGAGCTTCTAGGAGACGGGTGAGAATTCTGGGCAGGCAGAATTGCTGTCATACTTATTAAGTGCAGCAGTCAGAACGTTCCCTGGCCTTAGTTGTTTTGATTTCACTTCCCATAATCAAACTGAATTTTGCAGGCCACTAAATGATGTGGCTTCAACAGCTGGGCAGATGCCTCTTTGTCCTGCCAAATGTGTTCTCATCTATGGTATCACCATCTGCTGCTTTAAATGGAAGTAGCATTGTTAGTGACTTTTGTCAGATGTGGCTGAAATCTCTCTCTTATTCCGTAGTAATAAAAGTTCCTTCAGAGGTAAGTGAAGGTGTGTCAGACTTGGTTTGTTTCAGTAAGATGGAGTTTGCAAAGTTGCCACTGTTGAAAAGGAGCTGCCTTTTTAAGAGGTGATACCTAGACATGTGTATACCATATATTCATTGTGGAATTATGCCTGCCTATCATTACCATAAAATGTTTGTAAAACTTACTGTTTAACACAAACTTTTCAAAGACTTGAATGGAGCTTCCTGCCTTTCAAAACTTCATTCTCAACATTTTTTTTATTGTTTTATGTCTAAACCACTCTTAAGCTAATACATATACTTGAAAGTTTAGGGAAAAAAAAGAAAAAAAAACCCTTTTTTCATAAAAACTTGTAAAGTCGCGTCACTATAATATGATGATGGAATATGTGGAATATGAACTCTGCTTTTTGGAATCTTGTATGTTCCTGTTGGAGTATTGTTTGTTCTTTAACATATTCAAGGTACTTTGAAATATTTTATTCTCATTTTTAATTAGATTTGCAGACAAAATAATTTTTAAATTGTTAGATGGAAACCATAAATTTCAGATAAAAAAAAAATTGTACACTTGACTAGTAGTGCACTCATCATCTCTAGAACAAATTCCCTTCTTCCTTTCCCCCCACCCCGCTTTCCATCTCTGAATTTCAGCTTGATACAGGGTAGTACTGGTTTTATTCATTTTCACTACTGTGACTTGTGGTAATTGCTGAGATAAATGAAATTATGCTGACAGAAAAATACTAAAGATGAACTGTGTTTCAGTTTTTGAGAAAATGACGTGTCTCTATGGACAAACTTCTGTTGCATTAGTAAATCTTCATGAAGTCTTAATATATTTCCTTTAATAGAGTGCAGCAGATGAGTCTTATCAGTATATAGGTGAAAAAAAAAGGTGGAAAAATTAACTATATTTACATATGCGTGCAAAGAACATCACTGTCATTCCACTTCATTTCCCATATTAATAAAAAGGGAGATGATGTTTGAGCACGTATTAAAGTGCGTTAATTCCTATACATACAAGCAGATATAAGTGACAGGAAAGATGGGGAAACATGAAAGATGACAACAGAAATGCGATGCAAAAGGTACTTAAAAATAACCAAATTTCCTTCTCTTGCATCTCTGTGCAGAGATCTAACCTGTACCATCTCCATTCTTTAAATTCTTTGGTTTTAAATCACCCCTCATGGTTGTAATAACTGAGACATGTTTTTTTGTTTGCTAGGTTTTTACATGCCCAACCATCCATTACATAGTAAATGGTAATAAATTTGCTGTTTTGCTTAGGGTCTTGTTCTTTGTGAGGGTTTTTCGTGAACTTTCTTGGTTGAAATAAATTTCTCATTTTTCTATGTGTCTTTTTTTCTTCACTGAGTAGAGATCTTAGTTTTTTGTGATTCAGACTACAAAAGCTTGACACACGCTTTTATTCTGTTTGGCATAGGTATTTGGAGATCTAGATTAGACAGCTTCATTTTGTTTTCCTGAGAACCAAGACCATCCATAAATCAGTTTCCAGCAATTCAAATAAATGAAGTGAAATTTTTATAGAGCAAGGTACTAATCATATCAGGCTTCTACTTGGTGTTGTAGCTTAAGAAGTAAACATTGTCTATATACTGTATCCCATTTTGTAATGCTCTAGGAGTAAATAAATTGCAGTGGCCAAAAATTTACAACTCTCCTGCATTGAGCTCACCCACAACTAGTAGTCCGATAAGCTTTTGCCTTGGTTTTAGATCTTACGAGCTTTTTAGGAGTGATAGTTAAGCCTCAATGACTCTAATTTCTGTGTTGGGTATTTTCACTGCTATCGATACAAACTACTGGAAGTCTTTTCCTCCAAATGCTCTACCAAGTCAGATTCCATTGGTGAAAATGAGCAGTTTAGATCACTTTTGCCTGTGTGATTGCCTTAATTTACCCAAGTTAAATTGCAGTTGCCATCCTGTTGCCCCAGCCCCAGAAATGTTCAGATCTGTTTGTACTTTTGTGTAGTCCTCCTTCATTTTTACTAACTGAAGCACTTTTGTGTCACTGGGAATTTGTAAGAAGGAATTTAATGACAATTATATGATGATTATATATGTAATTGCTCATATAATTGAAGAGATGAGTGGGTGTAAGGCCCTACCTGAGTATACACTTCATAGTTTGTTTTTCAACAAGCGCATTAAAGATACTAGGGGATCAGTAATGCATCAGACTTTCTATTGCGTCAAGGAAGGATGGGTGGGATAGCTGTACCTACAGCCAGCCAGTAGAAGTAGGTAAACTCATTGGATGGTTTAGTAATAATATAGCCAATTCAATTTGTTTAAGATGTGAGACAGTATCCTTGAAGGATTGAAAGCCCTGAAAGAATAATTTTGTGGTGAGAAGTTTGAAGCTTAGCTGTATTAAGATTGCATTATCTTGGTGATATGAGTACATATTGCACCTGCTATCTCTCCCCTCTGTTCACCAGGGAACTCTCTCCAACACTCAGCTGCATTTTTCTCATAAAGTAACCCTCTAGTTCAGTACATTTTAGATTGGATTACTAGGCTAACGCAGGTTGCTGTTGCGATGACAGTGCCGGTGCCCTTCCCTTTTCACCTCTTCTTAATTGCAACCTTCAGGTGACAGGTTAGCCACCATCTCATCTCTGTAGGTGAAACAATATAATTCCTCTTGGACTAAAGTTAGGTTTAGAAAATAACCCTCCAATTTGGCCTTTTGTGCTAATGAAAGTGGTAGGCATTTGTATGTCCTTCCCCTTTGGGAGCCGGTGACCAGTAGCTGATTAAAGTGACTGAAACATCTTCAAAGCAAATATTATTTATTCACTGAGGTTATACCAGACTTTATTATTTAACCCCTATTTCTGATTGCTGTTAGCATGCTTTTATTTACTTACACCTTAATCTTAATTCTTAGCTAATTCCAGTCAGCCCAGTAACCATCTGTGCATGAGGGAGAAAGTCAGCTGTACTCCTGAGACTTTCAGTGGTCACTCTGTCAAAGACCCATGTTTTGATCATTCTCTCCTCCTTCCTTTTTTTCAAGATGTATTTTTAGTGTCTAGACTTTTTCAAGGCAGCAGTGTAACTCTGCCTGCCTCTGAAGAAAACCATCTTCTCAACTGTTGGCCCAGTTCTTGCTGTCTTCCTCCTGTGGAGATTTTTTGTTGCAAGGAATGCCCTACTTCTGACTATTTCATTTATTTTGTCGCACTTCACTCTAGACCAGCAAGTCAATAACAAGGAAGTAAAACTGAAATACATACTATGTTGTATACTTAAAATAATAGAGAACTCACTCTCTTCACTTTGTTTTAGAAGGTAGGGCTTTCTCTCCTTTCAGGAGACTATTAAAATGGTAAAGGTTGGGAAAAATAAGATACAACTATGCAACCTGAATTTGGAGAGGAGATAGGTGTTCTGTTACCTACAGTGAGAGCCCGACACTGGGTATCAGGCTATAAATTAACAACACATATGATCATTAATTAGCACATTGGTTTGTTTGCCTACTTAGTCACATCACTGTTTCTCAGGAGAAAAGTCAGATCCTGTAAATCCTAAACAATTAATGTCCAGGCCAGCAAAATTTATTCCATGAGTGGTATTTATAAGTCTCACCGATAGTTTCTTCCAGGAACCCTGAAATTGTGAGCATTTTCCAGACATGCTGAATTCAAAGGATGGTGAAAGTAATCGTTCCATAAACTAATTCCAGTTTCATCTGTGTTGCATTGATCATGTAAATTAGAGGACTGATTGCTTTGCATGTTATCCAAATCCCAGTCATTACTGTATCTACTAGTTGGGGGCAGTCTTTTCTGGATAGTCTTCATTAGTTAATCTAAATTCAGTTTATTCTGCATGTAACTGTATCTCTCTTCTTCAGAAGCTTGTTTATAGTATGTATGCATAACCCCAGAATTTTCAACACCAGAAATTTTTAGCTTTGGTTTAGAAATAAAATGTTTGACCTTTTTAGGATAAAAATGGAATGTCTTCTGCAAGGTGCTGAATGTCTTAACTCTCTGTTTAATTAAGTGTTCAGGAATTGGCTTAAAAGATCCAGTCCAAGCCTTCTGAAGATTTACTGTTCTTTGTATTAATAATATTTATTTCACTCTAAGAGTTGGACCCATGGAGAACTAGAATACAGGGTGGTTTTACTATCCATGTTACAATTCTTATTATATTATTCTTGTCTGTAATTTCGAGGATCATAATCTCTAAAATTGAAGGAACACAACTGTGGTGACTTCAAGTGTGACTTCAGATGCTGTTTTCTTAGCTAATACGTCTTCCTGTGCAGTAATTATAAGCAACATAAGCAAGAAAAAAAAAGAAAAATGTATTTTTTTTTAAATACCAAAAGCACTCTATTTTTGTGTTAGTGAAGTATTAACGATGTTTCTTCTGGGGGGGATATGAAGCATGCCATTGATAGAACTCGCTTTATCTTGTCATCATCATTTGAACTTAGCAGGCATAGCGCTATACAGTGAAAGCAATAGTGCTGCTGATTTAGGAGATAATAGCATAGGTCTGTCACAGCCTATCACACTAAACTTTTCTGTGATGATTTGTGGTACAAAGGAGAGGTTTATAATCTTGAAAACTACAAAAGTTACATTGCTTTGAATAGAGCTGTGAGAAACCTATCCATTACATGGCTCAGAAAATGCTGAGGACACATTTACGCACAAGAATTTCATGGTCTGGGAGGGAAAAACAATCTCTAGGAAAACTAGTTTTCCACAGTACTTGAAAATTTAATAGCATGTTGGACTATGTACACGAATTGTGTATACACAGGCTAGCATTTTTCAGCAGGTGAAACTTCAAACTTCAGAGCATTCAAGAGAGCTGTGTATATGAAAGAACTGACATCATTCAGTTGTGTGTTTTAGTAACAACATGCACCACTTGCCCTATCAAAAGTAAAGACTGCATCTGAAAAGGTACTAGGGGTAATTTAGACAGTTTAAGGATTGGAAATGGAGTGTGGCTATTTTTATTGTTAGACTCCTCAATTAAATTCAGTCCTAGTAGTGGCCATAAATTAACATGTTAGCAGGTGGAGAACGTTAACTTCAATGGCCACTGTGAAGTGGGTTAGTGATACCAGACCATTTCTTGGTGAAGAGATGTCTTCACTATAAAAGCTTATCATCCCAAATGGTGCTAATTCCAGTCCTTCTTTTCAGCCCCAGCAGAATTGTCAAGAACAAGCTGGTCACTGACTGATGCACCTATTAAGTCCTGAAGGCAGTGCATGTAGATGAGGGTTCAGAAGTTTTGATACGTCACTATGGAGAACAGTTGTACCGACCTGTAGCTGAGCAAAGGATTTCAGGGCTATCAGTGAGCTACCTTATACAAGTTGTTAAACATAATTTCAAGTTCATTGAATGTAATTTAAAAATTTAACTTGTAATGTGGAATGCAGCATACCTACTTTCAAACTCTAGTGATTTTCTGGTCACACAAACTGTTAGGTATAAAAATAATGAATTAGAGCTATTCGACTTGCAACAGTATATGGCATTTGGATACTATGGTAATGCAAGCAAAAATGTCTGTAGTTGAAGCCTGTTAGCACATCCACCATAAAACCAAGTAGTCTGTGTTTTATAGTATTTTTAGTCATCAGCAAGAATAATGTGTGATAGGTTTTATATTCTTGCTGGTAAAGCACTTTTATAATGCCTGATGTCAAAACACTGGAAAAATGGTATTGTCTGTTGCCTAGACAGGTGATGGAACCTAGTATAACCAGAGCTGCAGTAATGGCATTAGAAAGTATTTTGGAGGCTACCCAGTCCTTTAACCATGTCTTTCACCAGTGTACCAAAGTTAAATGTTGCTGTGCTGGATTCTAGCCAGCTTGTCTCCCCTCATGTGGGAGACTCATTCTGCTGTCTTTGCAAGGTGTGTGTTCATTCTTTTCACTATCCATAATACATATGAAGGGTCTTAATGGTCTTAATGCAATTTAAAAAGAAATAGGATTAGCCAAACCATGAAAACTTAAAGGATTTGAATAGCACTAGAAAAGGACACTATCAGCAATGAAGAATACTTACAAAGGCACTCTTAGTTTAACTATGGCCACAAATATACTGGAAGAACTCAGAGTACAAAATGTCCTGACATTATACAATATTAGTTTTCCTTTTAACCCTTTTCACTCTTGATCAGTTGAATAGGATTTGCAGAGGGCATTCCAATTTGTGACCTGGTGTTATTTCTTTGCCATGTTCCTATTCTTTAGTATCTGCGCCTCCTGTTAATGACTGACAGGAGCTGCTATTTCCGACACCAGCAACAAAGTGAGTTTTGCTTTTGTTCCGCTTGATAAAGAGAAGGCCATGTAGTAAAGGACTGTCTTGCAATTCAGGACTTACTGAGTTCGGAAGGACAATGCTTCAACTGAGGTGTTCAAGAGGGTTGTTTTAATTCCTGACTGACACACTTCCTGCATGCATTTAGCCTATCCTGTTCCCCACCCCGCCCTTGGAGAGAAGGGGAAAGGGGAGGAGAGTTGCTCAGTTTTCTGACATCCCATGTCTTCAGGAAACATGCTGAAATACTAATTTTGTTACGAATTCTCACACACCACGATGAAACGAATCTTGTAAATATCTTTTGAGATGCTGATTCCTCTTGTTGTCATGAAAGTTATCCTTTTTTGTCTGTGGTGTAACTTCCACTTTCTGTCTCTAATGAACAGAAGGGGTTTTACAGCACTGTGATGTCAAATAGTAAATACTATAAATGTTGGTATAAAGAATGGCATTTTAAGGACAGTAGCTGTCGCATCTGTATAGCCCCCGTGCTTAGCAATCTTATTGGTGGAGGGGGAGGCTTCATGTTCAGGTTAAGTTCTTTTGCAGATGTCTTTACTAACTCCATCCTTCGATCTCTGCATGGAGCCAACCACTTCCAAGGATGCTTTGTCTTCACAAATATCAGAGTAATTTTAGCAGTAGATTTTAATATTTAGAGCATTGAAATAGCCATGCCTCAGCATTGTGGGCAGAGGCAATTCCTCTAGCTCTCAGGTTAAAGGAGTCGAGCTCACACACTAACAAGAAACGCACTCATAAACACTGTTGGTTAAGGCAGTATATTGCAGAGGGAGCATAGAGTTCTTATGTTCTGGACCAGATCCCAAGAGTTAACCTTGTCTGTTTTGCCCATTGGAGCATGATAAATCTCAAACTCGGCATCCACTGAACACTAATATCCTTTGTGCTCACAAATTATTGATCTCTAGGGAAAACTTTTGAAGACTGTTGTCTTTATTTCCACTAACCCTGTGTTTATATTGTGCTGGAGTACTCGGGACACACATTATATGTAGTTTATATATTCTTCCTGACATTCCAGCTCACTGTTCTTTCTACATTAATTTCTGGTCTCTCCATATTTATATATAAGTATTGGATGTCAATTTAATGTCCAAGAAAACTACAGGGAGAGCCTTTGTCACTATTTAGTGGTAAAGCAAGTCAGTGAGACACCAACCTTATAGATTTTGTTATGTGAGCTGCTTATGCTTTTCCTTTCGCTAAAAAGCATAGCTGTACAATAGGAAGAGTCATTCAGAATTGCCTTTTAACATCTGACCCATTGGAGGTAGGGGAGGAAAGAAAAGGGAAAAAAAGAGCTTCTCTCTGTTGTATGTATTCATAAAACAGCTCCTGAGAAGCATCATGAAGGTCGAACAGTACTGTAGTGTTGAGAATTTGTTTCTGTTTCTCAGGACAGTAAAAAGGAGATTTCACACTTTAAGGCTGAGAAGCACAAACAACTCTGGAAATACAGTGTTAGATACATTTCTTAACCAGAGAGGAGTAGGGAGAGTGTAAACTCTGCCTCTCGTTCTTGCTGTCCTATTCCTGAGTGCTCACAGTTGGTACAGTGGTCAGAGTACCATATTTATAGCTAGCATGGCAAGATAGGTTTAACATTTTAAATGCTGTAAAATTAGTGAAAGGTACCAATCTGAAAGAAAGTTCCAAATAATTCAACTCAGAAAAGCCACCCAGAGGTTAAAATGCTAATTAACAAAAGATAATAGGGTTTCAGATTCAGCCCTGAATTTAAGTATAAATACATAAGGAATGGTTCAGAAGGATATTTAGAAGAATCTTTAAAAAGACTGTTCTTATACAAACTTATTCTTGAAGGGCTCAGTTCAATTCCTGTTGATATTAGTGGGAAAATTTGCTTATGCTACAGTGGGACATAGATCTGACTCTAATTACCTATTTCCATAATAAAATGTAGCAGGGAGAAAAAGTTTTAAAAAATTGCCAATGATACCATGCAACAATAAAATTGAAAAGTCATTCACGTTCACTCCACCTTATTCACCTGTAGGGCTGATAAAACTCTTGCAGAAATATTATGTGCTACTATATTTATAATCCTCTTTAAGATTTATATAGAAATTCTGTACTCCCAGTAAGAAAAATGTGTTAATATATAGTTGAGGTACAAAGAATATTAATGATGTTGATCCCTATTTTTCAATTTGTGAGTGCTAGAGGACAAGTCAACTGAAAAGAACAAAAGATTATCTGGGTTCAAAACAAGCAAATAAAAATGTTGAACATTTACTTAATTCACTGCCAGTTGTCTGAAAAATACTTAAACTTGGTTAACTCTGACTCCAGAATTTTGAGACATCTTTTGACTGTTGACGCAATTGAATTAAAGCAATTGGATTTTAAATTAGGACTTTTTTTAGTACATCTAATTGGCAGAATTGGAAAGTATAAACAGTAATGGCAAAAACCCCACAAACATGAACAAGGATGCAGTTTTTCAATGCAATGATTCAGAAATTTGTGGAACAGTCTGTTTTGAATGCTGAAATTAATTTCAGATGTACCTTAAAATAATTCCTAGCAAAGAATCTTGATCATACTGCAGAGTCTATGCAAAAGCAACAGCTGAATGTTTATGTGGAGCTCTGTGTAGTATAAGATGTATAACTGTAGTGATTCAAAAGGAGTATTGACATAATTATGCTCTGAGGGCACAACACTCTGCTAGCACTGCTTGCTATGCAAAGGATTAGGAGAAGAAGGAAGTAGCACATATACTTCACAGATTATCCTCACCTTCTTGCCACAGCCAAAATTCTAGCTCTATCTCCTATCTGTCCTTAAAATTTGGTCTTGGGAGGGAGAAAGACTGCAACTACTATTAGGTTTATAAATTTTATTTATATTGGTCATTCAAGGATTAGCTTCCACGTGACACCTTCTTTCCTCCTTATCCCTGGTTCTGTGCAAAATAGAATGTATTTTAACTGACATCTTCAGCAGTATAATGGCTCGAATGAGGCACTGGTACAGAAATTTGTTAGTTCTACATAGCTCTACCTCTCTGATTGTGTAAGGCTTTGTCTATGTTGGCTAGTCATTTGGTACAATAAGAATGGTAAGAAAAGAAGTAGGTGCTGAGGCTCCTACATCTCCACTTTATTGCCTCTGGGGATTTCTATTTCAGACTAGATTTTAGTCTTGTCCTTTGGACCAAGTGTCCTCACCATGTATGTAGTTCCAGGCTGTCTAAGAGCCAGTCATTTGTTTCAATCTCATTGGGGTTGGAAGAATCTCTCACTTTAGTTTCCTCTGAAAAGTATCTTGTTTGTACAACCCAAATCCACTCTGTGGACAAAGTCACTGAGTGGTAAATTGGGGATGATTAGGGGATTTGCTTCAACACTGCTCCAAACCAGTATGTGTCCAATACAGACACAGCCCACTTTTAACGTGTTTATGTCCTCATTTACAGATGGGGAAACAGGTATTTCCTCTCCTTTATAAAGGGTTAGATCTTTTTGAATGCTCTTTTTCTCTTCTGTAGAGCCTAAATACTACATTTAGTATTTATTAGCCAATGAAAACCTTAAATTTCACTTGCATCCCTGGTTCTGTGATGCAGATCTTGGAACCCATAATGCCGAAGAATAATTTCTATCTTGTAAGCTTCAAAAGCTGCATCTTGAAAACACTCTTGCAGAACTTGAGAGTCAAGTACCTTTCCAACAATGGCACATACTGAGTAATTTATAGAGTTGGTTGTGACTTTAACTACAGGATTAAGAAGAGGCATTTAGGTTTTAAAGCAGTGCCTAGATTATTTTACATGGATGGATGGATAGTTGGCATACAGGGTTTATTTGTCCTTTTGATTTTAAATATGTGATGATCATCTTAATACAAAGATATATTTATTGAGATACATAGTATTTGGAATTCATAATGCGACCATCTTTTATTATTTTTTTTTTAGTGCTACTACACTGGTCTTAATTATACCAATAAAAATTCAGAGAAAGTCCACTGGAGTGAGTTAATATTAAACTGAAATTACATTGTAACTGAGGACAAAAGCTTTGGTTACATTATTCTTCTTGTCATTTTGCTTGCCTCACTGGGATGCAATGTGCTTTCTGTAGATACACGGGAAGATACTGTCTCTTCCCCCCAAAATCCTACAGAAGGTCTAAATATCTAATAGCATACTCCAGCAGTTGGATCTGTGAGAACAGACTGCAAGCCGATAAGTAATGTGATGCTGAAGTGTAGTCTGTACTAATCTAAGGTGCAGCGTGATCTTATTTTCTTTCCAGTGATTCTAGCCAAATTTAGACTCATTAACATTCACTCCTGTGGTACAGGACAGTGTAGGTATGTTCTCAGCATTGGAACTTTTGTTTACAGGAGATGGGTCTGAGGATCTACTCCTTTTGAACTGTAACTGAAAGAGATTTTAGAGGTAATGCACAAAAAAATAAAAAAAGTTAAAATTAATATTTACAGATCTCCAGGGCAAAGGCTGTCCACTCAAGAGCTTAAAGTATCTCTCAGTTATGAAATTACTGAGCTAAAATGTGAAATCTATTACTTACAGTGATCTCAGAATTAAGAAATGAAAGTGATGTACATTTTTAAAGACCTCTAGGGAAGGACAAACCAGAAGGTTTGACTGCCCTGGGCATAGTAGTAGAAAAAAATGAATTATAATTATGTATTATGAACATGGATAAACATGTTTATAAAAGGTATTTTGATTTTTTTCCCCTTTGAAGAAAAACTATACCTCACCAATCTAATAGATTTTTTTCTAGAGTTTTTCAGATGTGTTAATGAGCATGATTGGCCTGTGTGTAAGAGCGGTATGCTGGCTACAGTGTGCTGAGATGCTTCAAAAATCTTTTCACAAACCGTTGTGGACAGCTCTCAAATTGATGAATAGTTACTTAAAGAGAGGAAGTGAAGCTGAGGTAAAAATTGTCAGCTTTCACTGCGGATAGAGGTAACTAGTAGAATCTTCTAATGCATTTATACTTCAGTTTTTGCTACTTAACATATTTATAAATGAGCTGGAAAGGAGATGGTATGACCCCATACTTTACTATACTTAACTCCAAAAAACATACAGTAGAACTAGACTAGACAAAGGGATGTACAGAATAGTTTTTACTTGAGCAGAGACTGAACAGACTAAGGCTGCCCTGCCTAGAAAAGGGGGAACCTAAGAATTTGTGTGACAGACCTGTAAAATTGTGAATAGCATAGAAAAAGTGACTAGGGAAAGATTGCTAACTATTTTCCATAGCACAAAAATTATGAAATTATCAAGTTGAATACTTGAAGTTTTTTTTAATGCAGTACATAATTAAATTTTAGAATTCATCAAATGGCATAGGATGTTCTAAATTCCAAAAGCTGTAAATGTGTTTAAAGGGTTTAGAGAATTTTAGGAAGGAACAGCTGTTGGGCATTATTAAACATGATGATCTGGAGGAAATGTTATACTTAGGAAAGTCCTATAACTGCTAATGATAATAAATACTTCAGAGGAAATATTACACTATGCTTGCACTGTTTCTTATACTCTTTCTGTAGCACTAAGCTTTCATTGATGACACAATATGAAGTTTTATGAACTTTTCATCTTATACAAGGTATCATCTCTTATATTCTGATTGTGTTCCATCTATATTCTGCTTCTGTATTTCTCAGAAGAGACCTTCTGAGAGTCTCAGCACAGGTCTGCTGCAGTATGCGGAAGTTATCAAGTTATCTTTGCTTTCCACTATTTGAAACTACTATACAATGCAAACAGGGTTTTAAAGATTTATTTTTATATATATATATATATATATATATATATATACACACACCTATGTAAGTAGTTGTTATTGTCATTATTATTGTGTATTATATTCACATATTCTGTTGTATGGTGCTTGAGTAATATATGTTTATTACATGGATACCAGACTCCACAGAGAAAACATATATTTAGGGAACTAGCAAAATCATAGTTAGCAATAGTATCACTTACATTGATTCTACAGTTGGCTTTTCCAGACCCTGAAATATATAACATTTTTCAGAAGGATTAAAATGACAACATTAAGTACCACAAGACAAACTTGTACTAGCTAAGCTGTATCCTATATCTTTGTCTCTCTTTCTTTTAGGTACAGGCTTAAGACCTGAACAAATATCCCAAACTTTGAGTAATACATATATATGGATATGAACTTTGTATGGTAGAGTCTAATCTTAGTGGGGGAAAATCAGGAACAACTGTAGTAAACAAGGTGGACATTTTTGGTAGATTAATTAAGGAAAAACGGTTTCCTTTGTCTTAGGCTCATCTGTATGTGACAAGTCAATATGAAGAATTACTCTTGTAGATCACCGGTGATCTGTGGGAGTAAACTTAAACTGCATCACTCTTCACATAGTGCAGATTATACTCTCCTGCTCTGCAAGTTTGTGCATTGGTTCATGAGAGAGGTGATGCTGGGATCACATCTCAGGTTTATTATTTTTTTTTTTAAGAAAAAATTCCATTAGGTAGTGCTGAAATTCAATTTGTGTCCTGCTATTGTGTGAGGATGTAAGAGAAAGGACGTGCCCATCCCAGCTCTTTTTTTGCATTTGTGTGGTTGTTGGGAGCTCATATTGTTAAATAAAGACAAACCGAAAAAGGAAAGCTTTACCAAATTTGACTTTAACAGTGCAAACTTCTGAGTAGGCTTCTGACAGAATGCTTACGCTTCCAAGGCTCCTGTGACTTTGGATAGCTGTGAATAAACACTAATCAGGAAGTTAGTTCTGCTGATAGATTCAGGCTACGTTCTAACGTATTGCAACAGACCGATACTGGGACTTCTATATCAGTTTCGACAAATGAAACTTAATTGTTATGTTTTATATTCCCTGCCCAGGCAAAAGGTGATGGCAGTTTTTCATGCTGGAAAACTGCAGTTTCATTGCCTGCAAAAACATTTAATCCATTTTTGTAACAAAATCCAAACAGAATGTGCTCAATATTAGGAATTTTGTGTTATGTATTTAGCACTTCACTAGCCATAGCATACTTCTCCCCTTGCATCTTTACAGCAGTGTAAAGTTGCCTGAGGTACTCGTGACTTTTATTCAGCCATGCCAATGGTTTCTGGACATTGGCTTAGCTCCTGCATTCAAAGAAAAAGATGCAGCTAGGGCTTTCTTATGATAATTGCTTGGTGCCATAATGTATCCTTAGAAGACCACTGGAATTTATGGCATGAATTTATGCTAGTATGGTGCCAAACTCTAAATACCAAGTGAGAAGCAGCTTAATCTCACACTTGCTGGGCTGTCCTGAAACTCTCTAAGGCCATAGCTTAGACCTTGGGGCAAGTTACATTTGTGAAATGTGGTACACTTGTGAAATATGGAATAGGTGAATACTACTGAAAGTGAAGCCTTGAGCCTTTAGATAAAAGATGCAAAAGAAATGGAAATATGGAGTCTTGCTTGCTAGGTTTTTCTCCCCTCAAATGTATCAGTTCTTATGCTCTAAGATAGAATTTGTGGTTTTGACATTGTAACTAGCTCAGCTTTTTGTTAGACTTGCCGATTCAGTTTTGAATCTCAAAGGCTGAGCTCTTCCTTTTTTATGTATCATTAGTATTAAGGATTATATGGTTGGAGATTATTTTACTTTGCTGATTGCGAAAATACTTGAAATGAAATTCTGTGTTCTCCCTTTCCTATAGTCTCTGACTTTTCAAAGTAAATGATAGTAATAGAAGTAAACCCTTACTTCAGTAAGTAGAGGTTGAATACAGAAAGGGAACAGATTGCAATGCTTAAAAGTAATACTTTCTTATTAGATCATTTGCTTTTGAGAGTAGAATGGCTGTTTAAAACAAGAAATACTGTACTCCTAGTCTAACAGGGTTCATTGGTTTGAAAATGATTATTGTATTCTAAAACTTCTCTAATTAATTGAAACATAAACCTGTCATATCTCTTTTTTTTTAAGATGACATTGTATTTGTGTTAAAACATCTGTCATCTTGTCATCTGTATGAATGTTTTTTCCTAATGGTCAGCTTGACACAGTTGATTAGTCTTTAGACATATGAACAGTCAAAGCAATGTGACTTTGAAAATTATGCTTCTGAACACCCATAACTTTGAACTCCAAAGAGGCATTGCGCTCACTAGATTGTGCTACAATTCTACTACGTTGTGCTACAAAGCAGACTGTAAGCTACCTTCATTCACAAGGGCTGAGGAAGTATGCAGCTTTCTTTATGGAACATTTCTTGGCTTTACTTTTAGTTTTGCATGCATGTATCCAGCTTAGAGTTCTTTACTGGCTTTTAATGATGATGTACAATTGTACAACTCAGTTTTCTGGGTTTTGAAGCTCTTTTCCTGAGCTCCAGAAGAAAAAATATCAATAGTGCCTATTATTTCTTGCATGCATCGGTTTTGCATGTCCTATTTGACTTACTTTGAAAGGATCCAGTTTTCAGAAAGCCCCTGTTGTTTGTCCTCTGAAAACAAAAAGCACAGTATACGTGCATCACGTTGCCTTCCCCCACCCCCATTTCTAGTGATTTTGAAATATCATGAATTTAGTCAAGGGTTTGTTTAGATTCATTGGAAGGACATGACTATTTGCAAAATTTGGACTTGTGTGCAGACTTGAGAGAAATCAGATGTAGGCTTTTCATTGAGACTTCTCTCTTATTTTTAACTTTTTAACGTTTTACACAATTATTTTTTGCAGTGAAATGCTGATAATATGCATGGGACTCATCCTGCAAGAATGTGAATGGGCTCTAAGATGTGCTGGAGCCCCTCAATTCATGTTTGTTTTAATGGAAGTTGAAGTATGTTCATCATCCTGCAGGAGATCTGTCACTTCCGTATTGGATTGGGCTCTGTGCTAAAAAGGAAATGCAAAAAGAAAAATGAACCCAATAGAAAAGTCCATTCATAAAAGCGAGAGCAGATGCTATTGCAAGCATCTTGGTTGCCTGATATTTTTGAAAGAAACTTTTTCTACCAAAGGTAATTCATTATGTCTTACATGCTATTCATCCTCTTTTAGATAAGATGATTTCCATTTCACAAGAATTAATGCCTAAGCATATAGGAACCAGTTTTTGTTAAAACTCTCATTATGGTATTCTGAAAAATAGGTAATTCCAGAAAGATCAGAAGCTAATGGTAAATGTATGTCCCTAATAAATTCTATTCAATTTCCAAAAACATAGCAACTTACATGTCTTAAATTATAAGATGATTCTCCTTTTTTCAGTGTAATAGTCTCAGTAGACTTAAAAAAACCAAACTAATAGGAGTGAAAGAATTGAGCACAAGGAGAAGGCATGAATAGCTGATATAAGAAGCTGGCAAATTTACGCTGTGGTTGTACAGGTAGAATTTTATTTTTGAAAAGTATTATTAATTCCTATGTTTGGCAAGAATGAGTAGCTAGTACCTCCCCAGCCCTCCTCTCTCATTTTATAATCCAGAAGTTAGCTATCCTTGGAGTCTGGGATTCTATATGGGCACCTGACACAGAGTGCAGGGGATACAGGTACCATTCATTAAATGCTGGTAAATGCTTAGGAAAAATGCTTAGGAAAACCTTGGGAAGACTGTGGTGTCTGTACTGATATTAACTGATCTCTGGCATCTGAGGTTTGTAGTTCTGCTGTTGTCACAGTTTATTGTGGGAATTGGTAAGGATTTGCAAAACTCAACATTTTTTTGTTTTAGCTAGCATGGAGAGATTGAGAGAACCAATTATTTGTTCTGCATAAATTAGAAATTAAATAAAGCAGAGGTGACTTCAGGATTGCTATCCTTGTTCTGAATGTTCTTGAACTTAAGAAAGCTCAATTGAGGAGGCACACATTGAAACTTACTTTGCTCAAGCCTACATCTGCAAGAAATAAGGGAGAAAAAAAGGAAAATCTAATATAATGTGCTGTTTCAGCTTGTGTCAGTGTTATGTCAGCTTGTGTATTCTTAAGCCATTTTGTGCTGAATCCTACTACAAGATGTTGTGAGATCTTAAAAGGAGGTGACACACAGTTAGGGGAAAAGACTCTGCAGTCCTCATGTTTTTGTCTTTGCATCTGATTTAGAGGAAATGGACTTATGATTTAATCAGCTGCTGATCTAAACAGTTAGCAAGGATAAATTCATATGAAGATAACTTGATCTTTCTTGCTAAAATAGTATTTTCCTGATATAATGCATTTTATATGCTATGGATTTAACTCAATATCTTGAGTATTTCTCTCCAGAAAACAGTGGAGCAGTGCATGTGTTGCACCCTTTTTTCCACAGGATGCTGAGGCCATCAGGTTCATCCTGCAGTGTAATTCGGAGGTTCCTCTATGTTTCATTAACTGACTGCAGGCTCTTGGGCATGCTCTACAGGCTGATCTTGCTTTTGATTCTCAAAATTCCTTTGAAAGTTTTAAATGATAATGTGCTCTGAACTGTTGTTTGGAACTTTGTATATTACCAATTGCCATTGGTAATATACACATTTTTCTATAGCAGTTGCCCTTTATGCAAGAAAATCTTTTTATTGGCTGCAGTTCGATGCAAATTCAGATTCTGGCAGATTCCTCCATGCTCATTATTGAAGGGCCTCATTATCTCCTGTGCAGAAGTAAAAGGGAGGAGAACTTCACCAACTGTAATGAGCAGAATTACATGAAAACGCTTAGGACATGGAGGCTTTTTCCCATGCAGCCCCTTCTTTTGGAAAGGTAGAGAATGCGTTCGCTGAATGTGTAGCTCTCTTGAGGTCTATGTGGATCTGTGGAATTCTAACGTGCTTAAAAGTGGATGATGTGAAAGAAGCACTCTTAGTCTACATTAGTTCTGCCTCTCTTCCACTCTCCTCCTCTCTAGTGAGAGAAGTGCATCCTATTGAAGCTAATGTGATGGAATAGCTCAAGTCTCTGTACTGCAGGATGGCGTTATCTTGGGAAATTAACGTAGAGCAGTTAATCTAGTGGAAGTTAGTGCATCCTCAAATGAGTTGTCCTTACTCCTGCTAATTTCTGGAAAAATCCAAAAGAAGAAAAGATCAAATTCTTCTCGATTGCTTCATGATCACTTGGAATTTTGAGTTGTGAAAAAACTCTACTAAAAATGCTTTAGTTCATGTGATATTTCTGTAATAGGTTCAAATAATGCAGAATTCTAGAGATTTTGCTAGAGATAATTCCCCCCAAAGTACTTTTAGAATACACCTCAACTTCCTGATTTTGCCTCCAGATCCCTGTAATGGATTCTCTGGTATTTCTAAAGGTGTTTCTTTTTTTTTTGAATGACATTGAATTTTGGGTTCAACTCTAAATTTCCAGAAATCAGCCCAGATTTGAACAAAGTATAGATTCTCTCACAATTGAGTTAAAAAATTGTTGACAACCTGGGCTCGGATTCAAGATTGTTATAAAATCTGAAACTATTCAAGTTTTGACAAGGTGATGGTTTGATAAGACCATTCTAAGCAGTTCTGAAGATACCCATACTTCAGATATTGCCACAAAGGAGTTTCTCTATAAGCAGTATTTTCCAAGTTTCAGCTATGTGCTGAGGGAGTAATAAGCATTTTCACCTCTGTGGCAGGCATATTTGTTTGCCAGAAGCTAACTGATTTTCCTTTGTAACAGAACATTGCTGGTACCCTTTTTAAATTAACAAAAATACTAGGTGAAGAAACAGGGGAGTAACTGCTGGTGACAGCTATCCTTTTATCTTCATCCTAATTGTATATGGAGGAAAGATTCCCTGTTGTTTAGCCTGAAGAGCTCCCTTTCTCCCCACTCTTTTCCTAGTGTGTACAGGGAAGTAGATATTGTTAATACAGTGGAAGCTACGTGGCATGGATGCATGCTGTGTAGTGGAGGTGTTTCCTGGATGCCGCGTGTGACACAACACTTAGCAGCACGACTCTGTGCAGCTGTCACTGCCATTTCACTTCTCTCCATGCTAAGGTTGTGCTTTCCATGCAAGAGGGAAGCACAATCGTTTTCATTTTCCGACAAAAACTTCAGTGAAAAAGAAATGTCACCCAAAAAAACAAAATTCACCTTTCTGTGTCCAAGAAATTTAAATTTAAGATTAAATGGACATTCCTTCAACCATCTGATACTCACAGTAATGTACCAGCAAAGCATTCTATTTGGCTTTTTTGGTGATTGCTCTAGTTTCCTTTCTGTATCTTTGATAATATATTTCAATCAATGTGCCGTTCTTGGATCGGTATATTTTAAAAGGATGTTTAAAAGTGTTAAAAGCCTATTATGAAAAAAATCTCATTTGGAGTGGAAAGGGAAGTCTACACTGTTCACTGACAATGCCATCTTCATTCCCCAGCCGCCTTTGCCTCATTTTTAGGAACTGTCTTGCCATGTATTTTTATGGAGATGATAGTTATTTTGAACAGTGGGCTGTTAAGGCCTCAGAAATGTTCGCTACGGAGCAGTGGCTTTGTAATTGTTTTTACACGGATTGTACTTGTGTCTGATACTGAATGTGGCATTTTACCAATAGAAACTTTCCTTCTTTTCTTCATAATGCTGTAATTATAAGAGTTAGGCTTTGGAAACTTTCACCTGTAAACGTGATAGTTCAGTGTTTAATGGCATAATTGAGCACATGGGGAATGAGTGCCTTCAGAATACTTTCTGTTCAGATGGGAATTTGTGCGTTTTATGGAAGTGTATCAGGAGACAGCACAACACTGTACATTTGAAGTTTCCTTTGTTTGGTGGATCATTGGTACGTCTGTTTGTTAAGAAAAGCGAAGAAGGAATTACAGTGAGTGACAGGAATAATGTGGAATGCTCAGATTCAAACTCATCATTCTCATGAAACTTGTTACCCTTTCCTTTATACCTACTCTGACTCTTTCTAGAATTTGGTCTATGAAAATCCTTAGTGCTAAAAAACATACTATATTTTCTAAATGTTTGGCCTGGTAATGAGGAACAGGACCACCTGGGAAGTATACTGCTCTTGGGATTTAGGAACCCTGTGGAGCAGTGGGGCCAGATTCCCCCCCAAAATTTCAGAGGTCATTAGATACGCAAACCCAAATCTGTCAACTAAAACACCCTGCTCAAAAAAAGCTTAGTGCTAGAGGCACCTAAGCTCACTAGTTTCTTATTTTCTGCTTGAAACTTCCCAAATAGCCTGAAGTTCCTTCTATTCGTATACACAGAAGTGCTCCATCCTTAACAGGTGGGTACTCAGTTCCCACCAACCACTGATCTACTTCTTGAATCCCCTTTGAGCTTTTGTCATCTCATGGGTCTGAGCTGGCACATATGTTCTGGCCATCACAGGAAATATTTGTATAATGTGGATAATACCTATTTCTGTTAGGCTTATTCCAAACTGTGTGCTTGAGTGCTGTGCACAGTGGCTGTGGACTACATTGGTGCCTGTTCAGAAATGACCAGAGAGAGGGGCAGTGCCGGAGCATCCTGTTTCAGAGGCTGATAAAAGACAAAATGGTAGTAGATGTGCTGAACTGGCAGTTCAGTGGGATGCTGCTGGTTGCTAGGCAGACTTGGATTATTTGGCAGTTTTCGCAATAGCGTTAGCCCTTGGCTAAGTGCTGGATGAAGTGCTGCAGCCTAGTGGGGTGCCATGTGTGAAAGCTGGTGAGCAGGAGGACGTGGAATTGGACACTGGGGCCAGATTACCTAAGCACCTCTCTCTCATCACTGTAGAAATGAGGCAGGCTCTAGCTCTTTATGTATAACCTGCTTGCACTGAATTTCAAGGTTTCTTATAGGATACAGTGGACTTCCTAGCTGCTTTGTTCCTGGTGTGGCAACATCAGGTCAGCCAGGCATGCCTATTTGAAGAAGGGTGACGCATATTGGAGTGGGGGGACAGCAAGGCCCAAGGATATGGGCAGTGCATGTTAAGGAATCCAGGTTGATGGAGGTTGTGTGCCGGAGGCTCCTGAGGTCACCCTCTTTCTTTCTCCTCTGCAGTATTTTAACAAGGCTGCTTTTATGATGCCCTGAGTGAGGTTCAAGGCCAGCACAGCATGGGTGGGCAGGCAGGAAATTTGGGCTTTGAAAGATACACCTGGGCACTGTAACAGGACAGCGTAGATGCAGCTTGTTAAAATCCTCAGAAGTTCCTCTGTACACAGGAGGAAAGGGGAAGGCGCAGTGGGAATCTACTGAGAGGAAAATTTGGATCTAGTAGCTTAGCTCCCTGCTAGTCATTTAGCAACTCTTTGAAGTCAGCTTAAGCCTGCTAGACTGATCTGATGTGTATAATTTACTAGTCAATAAAACTTTCGAAGCATGTCTTTCCCAGTCTGGTCCTGATCTCTAGATCTCCATTAAATCTTTCAAGAAAACTCTGCTTGGAGTTTGATGGAGAAGCCATTTTTGAGATAAGATCACAAATTCTTTTTTGAACAAACCTTGATAGAACAACTTTTTCCTCCCGAGCTTCCTATTTTAAAAACCTCATGTCAGAATCGTCTAAAACTTGGATAGAAAATAGACTCCTGGACAGTCACACTGCTGCTGTTATAACACCCAAACTTACTATAGCACAGGGAGATTGACTATAGAAAATATTCCTGATTTTTCAGTTTGGTGTTTTGATTACTTTCAGTAATTTGTTATTAGTCTATTTGTGTTTGTGATCAGGATCTTTCTGATAGATGGCATCACAAGAAGGAAAACAAAGGTTTTTTTGTTTTGTTTTGTTTTTTTAAGGTGGGTGGTACCCAGTGAGATTGAAAGGGCAAAGAATCTGACTGCAAAAGTCATATAAACTAGCTGAAGGACTCTGGGAGCTGTCAGAATACTTTCAAAGCATAGTTTGACTAGATATCAAATTTGACTGGGTTCCTTTTTAATTCTGGAAACATTAGACGTTCCCTATAATGAGCCTTAAGGGTAGTTTGCCTTAGAGTATATTTCTCCCCATTGTAACACTTGCTGGATGCAAATTACAGATACATAATTGCCATGTCCAATTGTGATCCCTATGTTTTGACTTTAATGAAGCTACATGATGGTTATTTGGCAATATTAGGGCTTATTTAAAAAACTGTATTGATGATAAAGTGGCAAATACCACTACATCATTGGGAAATCTCTCGGCAGTAGTTAACAGGATCCATTGCCTTCAGCACATTCATCAAAGGGATAACAAACAGATACATTTTTGAATTTTAATGAAAAAACTGTAGCGCAGTCATGTGGCTTTAAAATTCAAAGGTCTATAAATAATGAATTATTTCAGTGATGGTTAGTATTCTCCTATCTTTAGGGAAAAATAGCATCTATATGTTGTAGTTTGTAGCTAACAGCACGTTTTAATATTTATGAACTGCCAGTTTTCTGTAAACATAGAAACTCTGTAGTTGTCACTATAATGGCTTGTTATTTATATGCTTCTAAATTTTACAGGAGCAGAATACTATAAGTATATTAAATTTGAACTAACTGGAAACATCCTCTTTTATTATTGCATTGAACATGGTAATTTGAAAGCTTTGGGAGGGCTATCGTGTGGACCGTCACCAGCAAATGGCCCATGTGCCTATACATGGCCCGGGAGAGGTGGGTGGGAGGGCGCTTGTGCAAGAGGTCGGCTTGCAGATAGGAAAGCCGTCCTGTTCCAGCGGCATCACTTGCCTCGCAAGCAACAGCGGCGTTGTGGCAGCAGCTTCGTTACTGGATTAGGAGACGGATCTTGCTGCAGTTGTGTAGCCCTGTTTTTAAGAGGAGTTAATGTGATTTGAATTTTATGTATACTGCTGGCTCTTTGAGAGTTCTCTAGACATGTTATAAAACAGTTTTGATTCACTTCCTCTCAAGCTCAGTTTATTTGGACACTGCAACCTAAGCATTTGTGATTCCCTAAAACACTTTGAAACATTTAAAATCTAACAATGTTGCAGGCATGTACAGTGTTTCTGTTCATTTCAGTTCACCTCTGAAACTTAAGATTTGTTAGATTCATCAAAATGGCATCTCACAGGCATAAAGTGAACCTTTCACATTTATTATTCAGTGTATTTTAGCTATCTCATGGTTTCTTGGTTTGTTTTGTTCTTTTGCTTTGCCGAAGAAGCTATAGAAGTTCTTCACTGTTTGACATTGGTAGCGGTGTGTATGTCACCACATACCTTTTTTGGAACCTGACTGAGTCATGATAAATACATATGCTCTCCACGTGAACTGTTCCATCATTTTACACAGGAAGTGTCCACATCAATGATTTAATCATTTTTGCCTGTGGACAAATAGTTAAATCATTGACTCTGATCTTTTTGTGATGAAGAAGGATGTAGCTTCACTTCTAATGCACAAAATGTTGATGTGTACTGTCTCTTTTGTTGCCAGATCTTTCCTCTCTATCTTTCTAAATATAGATCCCCTGATGACATGTTAAAGGATGTTTTTGTGAAATAAGAATTGTTTGATAAGAGCTTAGGTACTGCAGGGCCTGATTTTTAGCCATCTGGCTTGGGGACCGGAATCCAGAATTTAGAAGGAGGTTCTTAAAACTCCTAAAAAGTATGCAGGGAAAAGGAAGGAACAAGGTACCTCCGAAAGGCGGCGCAAAGAAACCCACATGCTGAGTACAGAGCCATGCAGAGCAAAGAATGATGGCTGTTATCTCATCTTAATCTCCACTCTCTCCTAGAGCCTAGCTGCCTGCTGGCAGCTCCAAGTAAGGTGCTTCACCGTTTGTTATCCACAAACTAGAATAATCTTTTACAAATGGGTGCCTAAGTCAATTACTTGGTTTTATTTTATTCCAAAGAGTTGAGAAGGGCTCTCACTTTTTATTTTTTAGATAGGAATTGAAAACCAAAACCTAGGTACCCGTCTGTATTTTTAGACACCTAAAAAGCTTTGTAATTCTGGCACCAAGTGCCAAACTTCTAAAAATGAGCATTTCCGAGAACTGTGTGATTAGTTCAACTATAGATAGATAAATAAAGGCTCATAAGGTCTAAATAAGACCTTATTAAAAAAGATATTAAAAAAGAAAACCATTTAAAACTGGCAAGACAATAGGTTTGATTTTCATTTTTTGCTGTATTTACCTGCTTAATGAAAACATGTTTACCTTAATCTCTGAAGAACAGTCCATATTGTGCAGTTTTCTTGTCTTTGAGAATGAATGAAATGTTCCTCATTTGCTTCTATTTTCTCTATAGTTGCATGACCTTTATCTGCTCTGTAAATTAGTTTTTGTAATAATTTACAATGCATTAGCATATGAATAATTTGAATTGTGATGGTTAAAGTACACTGCAGCATACTTGAGAATTCTATAACTCATGCCCAAATTTGACTCCCAAGGTTTTGGCCATAAAGATGGTGTCTGCTTCTCTAGTGGATCTTACAGAGTCCAGCTTTTTAAATCTGAATTCCGAGCCATGTTCAGTGAGTCTTCTTCTGAACACTGCTCTAGAATGGAGGTAGAAGGGAATGACCAAGAGTGGGAGAGATGAAAAAACAAAGGAGGAAAAATTTCAAATGAATACAGAGCCTTTTCGTAAGAAATGCATATACAGTGAAAATTTGGAGTGTCACTAATTGAACTGGTGTGCCATTACAGGCCCGTGACAACCAGTGGCATTGAATCTGTGTAAAGCATAACGTTGCTGTGTGGTTTGTATTCTCTACTTGACTTTGGTACAATCCTGCCCTTTATTGATATGCACCCTCTTACTCAAATGTGGGTACCTCAGCCACAGTTCTCAGTACATTCTCTCTAAAACGGTGGCTTTTAGGAAATTTTGAATGGGCTTCAGTGAGTCTAAAGGAAGAGAGAGAAGTTGTCCAGATGCCAATGTGTCTTGCAGTATATAATGATTTCTATGATTTATTTCCAAAGAAGAAACTTCGAGGAATGACAAACATTCAGTGTACTGTGAGAGACAGTTTTTGCTAGAAGTGCTAAAACTTAACGAGGAAACATCTTTAGTGAAAAGCAGTGGTAGATGTCTTGGTGATGTTAGTAACAGATACTACAATCAGCTTTAATGGAATTCATTAATGGAGTTAAATTTTCTTCTCCCCTAGCCTGGTATCATCAGTTCTGTGCACTGTTTCACTGTGCTGAGGACCACTGTTAGTCACAACTTTGATATAGACTGGTTGTTGAGTGGGTTTTAATCCATTTTTTGAGCAACAGCTATAATACTTTCAAATGAAGGTGACTTTCCTGTTTTGGAATGAAGAATTGTCCAAATGTAGTTAGGTGGAGACCACCTGTATTTTGTGCTTGGCTCTATATAAAGAAACAAGTCTGATCTGAAATTGCTCTGTGCTTTTCATTAGCATAAAAATGGTGAAATGAGGTATTTCACAAGTGTCTGGATACTGATGGATTATTTTTTTCCCCCCACTTAAAATATTCATTGAAATGGAGAGTCTTAGATCTGAAATACAGTCCTTGTTGGAGGCTTGGCAGGCTCAGTAGTTCTCATTGCTCCATGGAGCTACATCTCTTAAGAGGCAGCGAATCTGGGGATTCCCAAAACACCTGTTAAAGGATGAGAAACAGGAGGATACTATATTAGTTATTGAGAGATGTATTCGTATGGGAAGGAATGAAACTTTTCCTTATAATCAAAACGCATGTTTTTTTTTCTATTCTGAAATAGAATAATAGAAAAAAAAATTCTGTGAATGCAATTCTTAAACATACTTCTGGGGGTTAATCAAAATGTTTTACTCTTAAATACTTCATTTATAAATCTCGTTTTCTAGCATGAAACAAAACATTTTTCTAGTATTTTTTCCTAGAAAAAAAATTGTCAATTATACTGTATTTCACTTTTCACTAATCACATTTTCTGACAGCAAAATGTTCAGCTGGGTAACTTCTAATCAGCCTAGCAATGTCATCTGTTTAGGTATCGCAGACTATAATAGAGAGTCCGCAAACTGCAGTCTCTAGAGACATTCCAGTTTCTTTCCTAGTGTCGTCCAAATGTTCAGTAGAAATTAAAGTTTTCTGGTTTTGTTTTTGTTGGGCCTTTTGTTTGTTTGTTTGTTTCCCTATGATCAACTCCTTTATTTATGATCAGGTCTCAGTTATCCACACACATGGAGATGGATTCAAACATCAGCTCTAAACACATTCAGACTGTGAGTCTGAGTTTTGATCAGGCTGCAAACATAATTTAGAGTTTTGTCTGCCTGCTTATTTCATTTAGCTGCTTGTTTTTTAATTAACAGGAATACAACAATTTCAGAGGGAGCAGCGTTGTTATTAATGTAAGCTGGTAGCCTGCTACTGAACAGTCAGCAGGGATGTTTTCATTCAAGTATTAGAGAATATAAGAGAAAAGAAAGAGCAGAAGTTATCATTGACAGGAAAAACAGATAGTGAACTTCCTGGATCTTAAAGGGAATGAATTCAAACTTTTCCAAGTTTTTTTTTTTTTTAATAGCAGTCCTTTTTAGAGCTGGATGGGGACAGACAGCACCATCAGCCTTGCCAGGGAACCTTATCTATTCTTGATCTTTATGTGCCAGAGGCCCTTAACTATCTTTGATCTTTATTTGACAGATAAAGGGCTCTTAGGCTGGTTCTTAATGCTTCCTTTCAAACTTTGAGAGAAGATGGGAAAGTGCAGCATGCTCTTTACTTTGTCTAACATGCATATGAGAGAGCTTTGACCTGATGCAAATATATAGTGTCAGACAACTCTCTGGAAAGGCCTTGATTAAGAGAGCTGACACTACTATGTGGATTGTCCTACATTTCCAAGATCCAATGAAAATAATCTCTTTAATGACACTGAGCAATACTGTCAGCTGGGCTGAGTCCAGCCCACCTGGAGGAACAGCATTCTGAACCTGCAAAAAAGGGCTCTTCTGTATTTATTTTTGCATCTGCAAGGTGCTTTAATTCTAACTAAAGCTAATCAGTGGACTTTTTATGTGATTTGCACTGAACAAGTAGTTAGAATTACTGATATCTTATCTCTACTTGAACTCCTAACTCTAGGACTGAAAATTGGCTTTTTTTCTTTTCTAGGCAGATTCTTAGGTGTCTTTCCCTACTTTAGTTTCCAGTTGGAAAAGTGTGACCAGTAAGCATTCCAAAATTAGGAAGTAAACCTTTGGGTTATTTCTGTGTTAATGTAACCTGTTCTTCTGTGTGCATGTTTGTTCTTTAAAGGGCAAACAAATATTATAGCTTACTTTCCACGCGTGGGTCTTTTAAAATATGGAAATCCCTTTCAGCTCAGCGTGGCAGAACTGGCAGTGTTTTGCTGCGAAGGCTAGAGCTTGCTGTAATGCTTCCACAATGAACAATGTCTTCTTTGAGGTTACTAATACTGTAATTCTTGCAGGTTTGTTGTTACTGTGCTTTGTAAAGCTGCAACAGAGCTTAAATATTAGTCACAGAAACAATGCTGTCTAGCTTGTGGTTTGTTTTCTGCCAGCTAGTGTTTCTCTTTCTTTTTTTCCTTTTTTCCTTATTGTATGTCTTAGTTGATCTTTTTCTTAAAGGCCCAGCTCCTTCTGAAATGATGATGTGAGAGTATTGGTTTTCAACTTTCAAACAGAGGGGAAGAAAGAAGGGGGAAAAGAAGGAAATTTCCAACTTAATGACTGCAGAGAAAAGCTTGGCTTCCCAAATACCAAATCTTAAAATCTCTGTTTGGAGGAAGCAAGTCTGAGTCATGGTTGACATTATTCAGTAGAACATTTATTCGTGCTAGTAAAAGGCTGCAGCATTTGCTTCGAGTGGGAGGCAAACTTCTTCCTTTAGGTTAGTGCCTACAAGCAAATTCTAAAAACCTGTCAAAACTGTATTTGATTGAAAATAGAAATTTAATAACCATTTTTGACGAAAAGTTAAGAGGGGCATTGCACTGCTCTAATACACAATGCTGTTGGTGCCTTAGAAGAGATGATGCCTTAGTTAAAGGTATTGGAAAGTAACCTTTTCACTATATATGAAATAGCATCTTTTTCTGTAAAGTTATTTTGTTGTAAAAAATCAGATGAATAAGCTTTGTTTTAACTGTGGTTTGACAGTACAGAAGGAGTGTTGTGTTTGAGGGATTTTGTATTTTTAATACTTCCATAAGGAGTCATATACTTTGAATTTTTGCTGATGTAGTGGTAGAGCACGAAAATGCCTGTGACTGTGTATCTTGTACAGTGATAAAAAGGGAGGCTACTCTTATGAATGTGTCATGATCCACCACAGATGAGGAGTACTAAGGTGCTTAACATTCGGCCTGTTCCAAGTCCTCTCTCAGGATTTAATTGAATATTTCCCTCACCTCTCTTTACACCCTTGAGTAATTGTCCTTTTATTTTAAGTCTTTCCTCTGTTGACATCTCCTACTCAGAGCAGTGTTACTGTTATTTCTGTTCAGAGAGATGGACCCTTTTTGTTTCTCTGAGAAAGAAGCCATAAGGCCTCTGAATCTGAAGAACAACGATTTCCTTTTCAAATAAGTGTTCTTGTAGATGGTATCTAGCAACTGAAAGAGGAAAAAAGCCAAAGGTCCACATAGCATGTGCAAAGTATACATAGCAGCTGTGCATACATGAGCGTGGTTGCAGGTCTGCTGTGATTTATGGCAAAGGCTGCACAAAGCCTGGGATCTGGAAACTCACCCCACACATTTGGAGTGAGATTTCTAGACTCGTTTGTGCAAATGGCATTGCATTTCATTAAGTTTACCCTACTGTTAAGACATATTTATCAGATAAGGAAGCATATCTTCCAGAGAGAGGTACTATGGGAAATTCTTGTGCATTCTTCCCATATTTCCTGACACACATTCCAGTGGTGAGGTCTTCTGTTCATCTGTGATCATTTAAAATGTTATCATCTGTAGCTTTTGGAGCAAGTTTGTATAAACTGAAATCTACCATTTATGGTCTCTCCATGTAATATTCTTCATGATACAGTAGAAAATATAAAAGCATTTAAAAATTCTTTTGGAGTTTTAGTCTGCTATGAGGATTCTTTTTTGTGTGTGTGTTTTCTTTTGTACGCTATATGATTAAGCTATTTGAAATAAAGAAGTAGGTCATATATTCAAATTGCATCGTCTTTGCTGAGAAAATGCTTAGCCTCTGGTTTGATTATGTAACCAAGCTGTATTTTTTTTTTAATTTTAAAAGTGGTTCTATTGTAAACTATTCCTAAGTGAGGATGATACAGTTGAGGTGAAACTTAGATCTCTAGAAAGAAACTGAGTTTCCAAGGATTGGTTCTTTCCCCTGAAGTACTGTTCACTTTTTCCCTGTAAAACTGCACCTGCCAAACCTTTAAAAATCAGGTCGAAAAGATCCCTAGATGCAATATAAATAGAAAAGCCGGAAATGCCTTTGATTAACAGAGAAAACAGATTTCAGTTTGAGTTAAAGTGTATGTCTTGAACATCCCTTTGCTTTGGCTTTGGCCACTGGTGTAGCTATACTAATGCAAAACTTTAATATAGGCAGTGAAAGCTTCTATTTGTCCTTAGTTAAGATTATTTCAGCTTGAAAGTGGAGTAAATTCAGCTACTCAGTCAGAAGTAACCAGCAATGAATTGGTGCAAACTTGCCATTGCTGACTTTTGTGCAAATCTGCATGCAAAAAAGGCTTTTATAATGGAGAGAGAACTGCAGACTAAGCAAACAGTCACAAGCAGTTCAATCTTTTGTCCAAGCATCACTACTACAAACCACTTTAATCTATAAAAGTAGGTTTCAAATAGAGTGTAATTCTGAGAGCAATTCAGTTGGTGGTTGTTGTTGTTGTTTTTCTAATGTCTTACAGTTAGGGCAGTTCTCAGTTCTTAACTTCTCATGTCCCACAGATTGACATAATAAACTGGCACTGCAGTAGAAGGACCTCTGTGCTGCCGCCTCCGTTGTGCATAAAGAACGAACTTGTGTGGCTGTGCAATGGATGAGATCTAGCAATGGATCTGAATTTAAAAAATAACCTGGTGAATGTCTTAACTGACTTAGACTACCCCAGAATAGCTTCTAGATCCTGTTCTCTGAGTGCTTGTGCCAGAAGAAGAGAGGGAGTTGTACAGGGAGATGCAAAAGGCTGCGGGTAGTGCTTTTGCTGACAGCGTTGACTTAAGCACTTCAAAACTTACATGAGTCTAAAGTGTGCATCAAACTGGAAACTATCTTGTTGGAAGGAAAAAAAAAAGAATTATTAGCTAAAATCAGAAAGATATAGAATCAGCAAAGATCAAATCATTTTGACAAAAGATTTTCTCCAACCAAGAAAGCAATAAGGTCATATGGGAGAGCAAGTTGAGATTTAAAAGCCTGCTTTTTGTGGATCCCAGGCATTTTGAATGTTATAGTCACATTTAGATAAGTCTCTAGGTTTTTCTGAGTGCTTATCCTAGTAGAAAATGTTTCCTTTTGAGATGGAGTTGGTGTCAATATTTTGAGAACAGTGCTGTTGTCTGTGACAGGCCTGCTGCTAAGCATGTAATTGGCACTCCATTTCTTCTCCCTCATCATAAGTACTTCTCTTTTTATGGAATGTAGCAAACAATATCCTTTTTGTAAGCTTTCTGAACTTTCTATATAACAGAGCTTATGTATTTCCAGTAGAAGGTCCATGCACTGAGGATTATAAAAGGACCAGTGTATGAAGAGCAGTTCAGTTTTTATTTCTGTTGAACAGTAAGCTTGCTAAAAACATGGTCTGGAATTTTTGCAGCATGGTGAATTTGACCTGGTTTTGTCAAATTTTGCAAATACTTTCTGTTAAGAGAGGAAAGGTGAGGTGATGGTTATGTTATTAGGTAGTTCCCTCCAGGCATTCTCATGTTGATGTTAGAGTGCTTCAAGTATTCCCTCATTGATGCTGGGGAAAACATGCCAGGTCACTTGTGACCATGGAAGTAAGTCAAAGGCAGGTATGGTGGAAGCAGCGAGTTTATTGACCTGTCCAAGCCATGGTGATCAAGCACACGACTGTTTGACAGGTATCCTGATCAATTCTGGCTGTGTGAATTTACTACCCATTATATTCACTTTTTCCCCTCCCAAGTTCTTCCCCTTTACTGCCCTCACCCCCTCCAAAATAATGATTTTACACCTTTATTTGGTGTTGTGAAATGATTGCCCAGGTAATTTTTACCATGGCCAACAATTCCATTAAGCTAGTACTGTTCTTCTGTTTTTTATATAATGTTTCTTTCTTCCACCATTTCTCAGGTTATCTCGCTAGTGTAGCCGCAGGTCAGGGCTGACCTTCTGCATGGATGTTACTTTCTCTTTGATATGAGGAAGATTTGGCTGTTTCTCATGTTGTTGTCTTGTACTATTGTACTAGTACAGCTGTAAGTTCAGGGTAGGCCATTTGTTTGCAAACCTGAAGAGCTTCAGTGGACAGTTGTGGGAACAAGAGAGAATTCAGGGAGAAAGATAAGGGGGCACAAGGGAAAAACAGTACGTGGCAGCCAGAGCACACCACCCTTTTGCAACATGAGTAACGAACTAGCTGGTGAAGGCCAGACAGTTTGTTCCAGCTGCACGGCGGAGGAGGGAACGGTATGGAGGTATCACGGTCCACCCGTGACCACAAAGGGTTGCATCCCAAAAAATAATTGCTGCTCACAGACTAACTGTTGACCTGTAGTACCCCTAGCCTCATTATCCCTGCTTACCATATTAAAAATCATGCCCTTTGCTGCATAACAATATGTAAATAAGGGGGGGGGCATACCCCCAACAACTGCGCAAATGGCAATCTGGCCAATGAAGTATGACTGCCGCACTTCCACATCCCACCTTCAGCAACTAGAAAAGAGAGGACAGCTCACTAAAGTTTTTGGAAGGGAAGAAAATTGAACCGCCGACCTGTTCACTGGAGATTGCTGACGAACAAGCCTCCTTCTCCCCTCCCCCAAACAGGGACGCCTCTTTGGTAAGACTTGTGCCTCCGACAAACGTTGGACATTACCCGGGAAAATATATTATTACTGAAAGCGCTTAATTGTTAGTTTGAGCTCATAGAAAGAAAATTTGTAGCAGCAAGTGCATTTATCAATGGCAATTCCGAAACTGTTGTATCTGTCGCTTTGATAAAATCTTATTCTTTTTACTTTGCGAAACTGTCTCAGGGTAAGTCCTCAAACAGGGGGGCTCTGGCAGGCAAACGTAAATTATAAAGATAAGGAAGGGCCTTCCGTCCCTCCCTTTCACGCGACAACAGTCCTTGGAGAAAGTGCCCAATGACAGTGCTGCCCTTTGTGTATCCAGCGGATAAAACATGCAGCCAGAAAACAAGTTGAATTCTTTCATCTGTCTTGAGAGAATTTGTGTTTACATCCTTTACTGCTGTGGAAAATGCCCTATCCCCAGGCAATAAGGTAATTGCATCAGTGGAGGCTCCCAAGTCATGCTGCTTCACAGAAACATGTATTAAGTGGGACCCAGCTGGAATCTAGAAGAATGAAATATGTGGATATCTACTTTATATATGTTTCCCCACTGGCTGTGAAATAAAAAATCCATTATTTGCGCAACCCTAGATGTCTATTGCCAACAGTAACTTTCTACCACTGAAAGATTCTCCCTACAAAAGAGGAAATTTCAGGCGGTCCCGTTATGAGTTGCAAGTTACAACAATGCAAAGCAGCTAGAATGTGTCCAAGAAGCAGAATGGGAAGTATTCAGTGGTTCTGTTGTATTTTCCTAACTGCTGAGATTCTATAATGGAGAAAACAAAGATATTTGAAACTCATAGTGTGCATTTTGCAGCAATGCAGAAGTAGCAGAAAACTGTGCAAAGAACCACACAAAGATGGGCCATGCCTTCATCTTCATCTTGGGTGACAAAGAAAAGGAATGTCAACAAAGCTATAAGTCAGTCTCTCTATGTTTAGTTATGGTTTATTACATGTGTTTGAAGATAATCACTTCCAGCACAGATAGGAGGTGAATTTAGATGCTCTCATTAAATCCAAATTATTTTAGTCATAGAAGCATATCTTCAACATGGAAATAGAGAAATGTGAATGTCCAACTCAAAACACCTCTGGCTCAGGAATTACATATGGAAAAATTGGCACAGTTGGGATTATTCACCTGCCCCACTCTATAAGCATCTGTAATCAGTGTTGAGAGAAGGAGGCTGTTCCAGAGGGCAGTTTAGCACTATCTTGAGTGTTTGGGATTATTCCCTATAGGCTTAACTAGCTAAACCCTAGAGAGTAAATACCTTCTAAAAGCTCCCTTTCTCTATTTTGGGCTTTTCACTTGCAAGTGTCCTCGTTACCCTGTTAAAATGGATAGAGTTTAACAAAGCACAACCCTGATTACACATTTACTTCATGGATTAATAATTGCACATGTATTTGAATGTGTATTTTCCAAAGTTTCAGGGTGTTTGTGGTTTTTAGCTCTTCTTCTAGAAAGTTGAGAGTAAAATAAAGCATCATGAGAATAAACTGAATATAAAATCCAAAATGAAATTGTTAAGAATTTGGAAGTCCACCAAAGAGAGATTAGGTTAAAAATTAGCTTAAATATAAAAATAGCACTTTTTTATTTTAGCAATAATGGCGATCAGTCGTTCACTTCTCGTCCAGCCCATCACTGCCAAAGAATTTCTGGCAAAATTTTAGGAACAGGAAGCTTCCAGATCTTTTGTCAGTTTTGAAGCAAAGCAATTAAGACTCCAGCATAGGTACTTTCAGACTGGTTACATTTAGAAACTGTGGATCAACATATGAGAAAAAAGTACCCCTGTGAGTGTTTTCCTGAGAGTTGATAAGCTAGAGATAATACTGTGGCCATTGATTTTTCACCAGGCTGGCAGGACTGAAATTCTTGGTACCTCTTAATTTCCTCTGGGTGCTTAAGGAGTAATTAATTTCTTTTAAAAATATCATGTCCTGAAATCTTCTGGCATTAAGATAAGAATGTTCTACTGATAACATTAATTAATAAGACTTTTTTGTTTTTTCTCATCTGGAGGCATGGCTCCTAGACGATTTGCCAAGGGTAATGTAAAATATGATTGTTAATGTAGTTTGTTTTGGTGTTATTTTTCCTTATCTTATCACTGTCCATCCATTGAAAGTTTTTAGGTAGTCCGTGTCCAGTTTCTTGGCTGGAAAAACCAAAGGTAATCTGAGCAATCATTCTTGCAGAGGCAAGATCCAGAGAGAATAGTGTTTTTTGTTGTTGTTTTTTAAATATTTTTCCTCAGACATGAATTTCTTGGGAAGTGGGCGCAGACTGCCCTGTCCCATGATGTGATTGCAGATGTAATCTCTGCCCTCTACCCCTTCATGTGGATCAGGGTTGTGTCTGCCCTTGGTACCCTGAGTATTTCTTACATCAGTTCCACAGGGCTTGGGGAAAGCAAAACATAAAAATAGTAATGGAAACTAATTAAAATAGTAGTTTCAATTAATTTGAATGATGCAAAAAAAAAAAAAACCAACCCCCCCCCACACAAACTCAACAACCTTCCCCCAAGCCCTAAGTAAGTTAATTGATTACTTGAGGACAATTTGGTGTTTTTGAAGATTTTGAGTGCTAGATATTGTCCCAGTGTAGACTTAGGCTACACCTTAGTTGGAATTTGGATAAGGTATTAATTGTTAAGGTCTCAGCTTGTAGCACTTCTTTTGTAAGGAGCTCTTTACCACATGCCTTTAGCTCAGGTTCCTTACTCTTGCAGTTCACATTGCAACTCAACACACAAATTTTCTACTACAATATATCGATATATTGTTCTTGTTGCAACAGAAGTGCTACAGGAATGAAAACTACGGCTATTGCTATTGTCTTGGCTTTCAGCTGCTATAGAAATTTGGAGGAATTAATGTCTGACTAAGTTTTCTCACTTTTTTTTTTTTCTTCTTTTAAACATATCCTGTCAAACCAGGAGAGTGTAGAAGTGCGTTTTGGAGTCTGCAGCTCCATGAACTGTTCCAGGATCCTAACAAACATCATTAGCGGCAGGAAGAGAATTCTTTGCTTTCTACCTTCATCCGTTTATCTCTATCTTATATCATAAAGATTTGACTCAGATAGAGTGAGTGACTCATGATTCTCTCTCCTTTGTAAGCTTCTTTAAGAAGAGATACATGTGGAGGGAAAAGTTACACAGTACTTTGGGGGAATTTTGCACAGCTGAAACAATTCCTTTATTTTCTTGGTGGTACCAACCTTCCTGAATCTTCTTCCTGATTCCCTCCCCCAGCTGAATTTCATTGCATACAAGTTAGTTGTCCCTTTGAAGGCCCTTCAGGCTGTCTACTTTTCTGCCTACCATATTTCATTCAGTTTTGAATGATCCTGTTGGCTGGTGCTGCTAGTTTCTATTTTCACTTCATTTTTAAACAAGCACCTTTATGTTTTCTCCCAGGGTGCCTGTTATGCTTGGAAGATACTCCCTATAATTAGCTGCAAAGCTACCTCATTATCACACTTTAAATCCAATCTTAAGTTCTCTGTCAGGATGCCTACAAAAAAAAGCACCATTTTCTTAGTGAGCTGAGAGCGCTGCTTATTAAACTAAGCATTTAGTTGTCTTACTGATCTCCCCTGATCATCTGCTTCTTGTCTTCTCTTAGATTGTACTTTCTTAAAAAAATAAAAATAAAAATCTTGTTTGTGCAATATCTAGCATATTGGGCTCTTTGTCCATGAACAGAGTTCCTTAGCAGTATAAGAATATAACAGACTGAAAATAGTCCAGTTTTCTACAATGTTCCCTGCTTCAGGTTGTGTGTCAATGCACAGCTCCTTGGGAGGCTTGGATGTATCATGATCCCAAACTTATCCTGTGGGAAGTACCAAACTGTATAGCTAGGTAGTTAGGAATGGGACTTGGTTCACCTTAGATCTTTTAGTTTGTTGCTTTCTTAAAGAACAGAGTCATTTATTATATGACTTACAGAGTAACTAAATTTTGAGCTGAATAGATGTTGCATTCACCATTACTTTGTGGGCGAAACAGTTGATGCTGTGTCTTTAGATCCCTAACTATTTCCAGTTTTCTTGCCCATTTCAGTGTTGTAGTATCTGATCTGAATATGCAGATTGCAAATTATGAATCTTTTTAAGAATTATGACCTCATATTCAGTCCTGTTTTTAGAGAGTATGACTCAAAATATGCTATTATTTGGTTTCAAAATCAATGTATAGTGCATAAGCTAAGCAACTAAGATTTGTTTTATTCTAAGAATGACTATTTTACTTTAGAATTAGACAACTGTGTTTGAAATTCTAGAATACAGATAATTTAGAATCAATGAAACTGTTGTTTTGCGGACTCTGCATGCTCTAGATTTGGCTTGACCCACAGGGTGAAGTGCGCACCTGATTTCTATTTCTCTGTTGCTGGCCTCAGCATTAATAGCTGTACAGTTCCTGAAAAAGGTGAACTACATTGCATGTATGAAATACTTCAGAAAGATCACGCACCACAGCTGGTCCATAATGAAAGCATGCAAGGGAGAAAAATATGTTAAAGAAGTGCCATCTTCTTGCCTGGCTAAGTCTTATTTGTGGTTTCAGAGAATTGTTATTACAAAGAATTGATACTATTCTGTCTGGAGTGTCTCAGAACAGACTTTGGCTTCTGCCTGCAGTGTGTAACTTTGAGCACAGCACTGAATGTATTTGAACCTGAGTTTGCGAGAGCTTGAAGAATGCCATATCCAGCAAGTGAGGGAAGATTGCGAATCGTTGGTCTTGACTGCATTAATTTGCTTAGGCAAATTACCAAATAGTGTGAGGGTGCAATTGGGTTATTAAACTTCTAATAAATTCATGTGCATGCACTTTCCTCAGAATTTAGTTGAAATTTGGAAGTGGATTAAAGCTACTTTAATTCTGAATGAGAGAGTTCACACATTAGTTTGATGCCATTTAGAAAAAAAAAAAAGCCACTTTGCCACTTCACATTTGCTTCTTTGGTTGATTCTTATTAATTTTCTGCAGTATCCCTGTGTGCATGCCATTAACAGCTGTTCTTAAAGAACATGGCTGAAGGCATAGAACTGCCAACTAAATACTGGGCAAGTCAGTGAAGAATTTGCATTTTCTCAAATTCGTGAAATCAGTGTGTTCTATTTTTGATTCTTGCATTTCCCTTCAAGTTTCATCTTTGCAGTAGTACTGTGGAGATACTTTAACCTCTTGTGCCAAAGTCTCAGACTTGAGAGGAACAAAGAGCAGAAGAACGTATGGCTAGCTTGCTGAAGGCTGTCTTTCAAACCTCCCTCCGTGTTAGAAACAGCCATGGGAAAATTCCTGAACACAGGAATTCCAGCTAACTGAAATTCCAGGACCAGTAATTTTGTCTTTCTGCTGTAGTAAACAGGATATATGATATGTTTCTGTGCTACAATATCCTTAGCTATTTAGCCAAAACATCTACCAAAGTAGCATTCTATGTTTGGATAATATTTCATCAGCTTATAAATGAATAGGACAGCTAAATATATAGTAAAGTGAAAGAGCAATTACAACAGATGAATTAAATTTCCATATATTACCAGATAGCATAGTAAACCAATCTTGTATGTGTTTTATCTGCCACCATAAAAAAAAAATTGAGTCCCTAGTCTATAGAAAATAACACTATTTTGATAGTTACTAATTTTTTAATTTGATAATCCTTTTTCTTGCTTAGATTTCATCCAAGCAAATGAAGAGGTAAAGCTTTTACTTGACCTTTTAGACATTTCCATAGCACCTGAAATATGAAGACTCCAATTTTCTGTTAATTAAAGCTTAGTAGCAGTTTTAGAAATTAGAATTGTACCTCTCAGCTGTTAGTGGATGTGGTGAAATGCAGGAATTACCCGGGCGCTGGCACGTGGCGGTTTGGCCCAGGTCGGGCGCTGACTGACGTGATCAGGTGTTGGTGCAGAGAGCATGCTCTGTAGCACAGTCAGTGCTTCAAGTACAGGGTTCATTAAGCGACACGGTAACTTGAGTCTCAGCAGTATTTAGAGAGCATGTAGAAGTGAACTATGAAATTTGCATGGTGGTTCAATAGTACTTTTTCTGGGGAGTGTTTGGAGTCCTGGCTTGGGGCGGAGGTGAGGAGGGGACTTGGATTTGGTTCTGTGTCACACATGATCAACTGAACATTTACTAGTCTCTTCAGGGTTGCCATTGAAAGCAGTCAGGTTTCCAGGTGGCAGTCTAGCCCTATTTAAAGTACCTTAGTATTGCCGATTAACATGCTTTGACTTTCAAATCCTAGGCTGGATGTGTAGATCTGGCAGTTAGCAGAAGACGTGTAGTATATTTTGTGATATAAAGTGCAGAGAAACCCATGAAGGTGTTCATCTGAACAGGGTAACATTTTAGGTAGCAGGAGCATTTTTTCAATCCATTGCGAGATGAGCCCATGCTAGGACTAGCACTGCAAAGGCAGCAGAGTGCGGTGCCTCATCCATGACACTTCATGAGTATTGGGATCTGAAATGCACTGGTGCTGTGTGCTCAGTGGAGTTTGTGCTCCATCACTGGAACCTTCTGGGATGTGGATTGAGGAGCTGCCCATCAGAGACAGCTTCCTGGACTGTTTAAATCTTTGCCAGGACTGTCTTGGTCCCTGCATAGCTGAGAGTTCCTAAGATACAGTCATACAGCTACCTGCTTCTTCCACTATAGGTATTGCATCACCTGGCACAGTCTCAGTTGGAGCTTCTTTGCTGAATGGTGCAGAAAGGAGCAAAACAGCGGGAAAAGTTGCAAGGGCGTGTGCCAGAAGGAGAACTTACAGTAAGTGGCACAGTGAATTCCTTCAGTCGAATCAATGTTCCCTTAAAATTTTCTAAGGGATTGCTATGTGTATTTGTAGGCCAAAGTATAGCAGAACTACTAACTGATCTGACTGATGGGAGTATTGAGGAGAAGCATGGATAAAGATGGTGCACGATATATAGGCACTTACAGCCAATCTTGTGTGCCTACCAGTTCCACTTCCGATTAGGCCAGGAGGTGAGAACGCAGCACTTCTCATCTCTGGCTGAAAGCTGGAAGTGCCCTTCAGTTTTGTAAAGGAGGGACTTATATATCTGCATAAAAACAACTGGAAGGCAAAAACCTAACAAACGACAAAAGTATGTTAAACCTGATACTAAAAATACACTGAGGAACCATTGGTTGAGTTTAAAAGAGATCAAGTTCAGCTTAGGAAATACTTTTTGATATTATGGACAGTCAGACAGTAGCAGAGTTTATCTAATGAGGTACTGTGGCAAGCTCAGCAGGTGTCAAAATTTAGCAGTATGGAAAGTATTATGTGGACTCCCTGATGCTAGACTCTGAGATTGCATTAGTTAACCAAAAAGATCCCTTCCTTATGATAGATGTCTCTTTTATGGAGCAGTGGCAGCTTCAGAATCATTATATCTTAATTTAAATGAATTTCCTGTCGCATTTTAAAATCTCGTTAGAAGAGCCAGTCTCGGTAAGTTTTTTCACATTTTTCTTGTGAAATATATCTGGTTTTTTTTAAGTATAGTAGCTCCTTTATTTTAGTAATGAAGTGACTAAGTTCAATCAGAAGCAGTCAATACTAAATTGGTGTCACTGCTTAAATTACATTCTGTCTAAAAAATATCTACCCCCCCAATATTTGTTTTGTCTGTGCCTGGACTATATTACACTGTAAAGGCATGAATTTTGTCAGTGAATAATGAAAGGATGTTGTAGAAGCAGCCTGTATTCTTTCCACAGCAGAGCACTAATAACTTTTCAGAACTGCTTGATATAAGTGGAGTGGATTTGATACACATCAGCTAATGTTGCTTTTCATCTCTTTTACATCCTTTGGATCTAAGGTTTCCTAGTAATCAAATAAACTTAACAGGAAGGACAGTTCCGTGCATTTGGAGAGATTTAATTTTGTCTTCCTCAAAGGGAGAAAGTCAAGAGGTAGTAGTTAACAGTATTTCCTGACTTAAAGAAATGTTCATCTTTAAAAGAAGATATTCTAGCCTGTAAGAGCTCATAAGCATGAGTGAAGAAGATAAGTGCTGAAGGTCAGTATGAGGACTATAGGCATTTTCTTTTAGCACTGTAATGGCCTGCTGCTGTCATTGAAACCAATGACACAAAGATACTATCCATTAGGAAATTGAACGGGGCCAGGATTTACAAGGAAAAATATTTAAGTGCCACTTTTTTTTTTTTTTAAACATCATACTTTTAGAAGAGTAATTTTTGGAATAATTTTCTCCCATCAAAGAAATACAATTTTCAAGACAAATGCTGTAATTTGAAGACTAGTTTTGTTGCAAAACTTGTTCTGTAACACATTCATTATAACTTTTGGAGCCTTTTGGAGCAACTTGTCCAGTTTCAGTCATTTGTTATATTATTTTTCTGCATTCATGAACTCTGAATGGTAAAGTATAGCTGCTAACATCTTTGTACTCCCAAATGGAACTGCACACATTATTATTTAATATCAGAGAAGAGCAAAGCCAAGGCTGAAATACCTAGTTTGTCCAAAAATGAACTAATCTTGGAAGGGTATGTATCAGACATTAAGTACCCAAATAAAAGGGAAAGATTGGAGATGCACTGGATATTGTGTCATCAGTATTCAGTACTACAAAGCTAGCACGAAGGTAGCTGTGTAAGAGGAGGAGACTAATAAAAAAAAAGAAAGTATAGGAGCGCTGGGAGGAAGGCTAGCATAACCTGCAGCTTATTTGCTTTCTTTCTCTTTCAGCAGGTCAGTATTTCTATAGTATCTGTGTGAATTGGGTAGGGCTGTGGCACCTTCTTTAGTGTAGTTCAAGTATTCTGCTTATCATGTTGGAAGTCTGATAATCAGCTTGCAACTCAGTGCAGGGCATGGTCTTGTAGTATCTGCTTCTGGCTGGGATTACTGCTTTGAATTCTAAAAAAACTGCTGACACTGGCCCTGTTTAATACATTGGTGTCTAATTTATGCCAGTATTGTTCTCACTTCTTACAATCTTTCTCCGAATGACTCATGAGTAAAGCAATGCAAGGGCTGTGTACTCTGCCTGTGTAACTGTAAATAAGCACAGGTGTTTGATGGTTTCTGTTCAAATTAACTAGCTCTTTGTTGATGTTCGTTTCTTTATACAAACAGTCTGAGACCTTCAGTTTAGACAAGGAGAACAACAAAACACAAAGCAACTAGAACCAAATCACAGGGGAGAGTGCATACGTACACCCATTGCTGATGGCACTTGAAACAAAAAGGCCATGAAATACCCTTCAGGCTGTGAGGCTTTCTTGGCAGTAGAAGTTTAGCATGCTGAAAATGAAAGCTCATCCCTATACAGATTGAGAGATGATTGTTTGCTGGGTCTGATTATAATAATCTTCTTCCATAATAAATGCCAGTGTAAGTATTCTCATCCCACCTACCTTTTACTTTTGAGTCATGCTGAATTTTCCCATCTTATTTTTCTGTACTGGGTGACAGATTTGGGGGCAGGTTTAATGAGACTCGCATGGGCTGTTTGAACTGTTCTGAAATGTCTGGTGGTTAATGTTGCAATACCTTCTGATATTTTAACTGGTGACAAGGGTCACAGGTTGGATTAATATCTGAAGATTTTAATACCCATTATTTTTAAGGGTTGCTGTGCACATAACCTTTGACCCTCTTAGCAGCCTCTTCATTGTCATTACATCCTCTCTGTAAATTCTGCTCCTTCTTGTTATTGGACTTTTTTCTTATTCACACCCTTCAGGGAACAGAGGCAAGAGGTGTAAGGGTTTTTTGGTTTTTTTTTTTGGGGGGGGGGGAAGGAAACCCTTCTCCTTTTCCCTACCTTTTAGCATCTGTAAAAGGTAACCTTCAAGGGTACAAAAATACCGTGAAAAAATGGCCTCTGCTCAAGAGAAGAAGATCACATATAAGGCCTCAATGTTTTTTTGGATCCTGCTTATGTATTATGTCTCGGATGTAAATGAGAATGTTGTGCTGCAAAATATTTGGTGGATCTCTAAGATTTTTAAAAGTATAAGATTGATTTCTCTTCCCCGAAAATCCATCTTTATGTTAGCTGGATTCACAGAGATGTCCATGTGTAGATTTTAAAATGTAAAAAGAAACCCTGACGTCCTCACCCTTGAAATCAAGGATAATGTAACTCAAAATGTAGAACTGTATTATATTTAAAGGAAGCGGTAATAAAACTGACAGATATGTTTCATCCTCTTAAAAAGGATATGGGAAGGGGTGGTAACCTCTGAAGGGTTTTTGGTCCACTTTTTAGGTTTTTAGGTTTTGGTTTTTTTTGTCTCACTCCTTGAAATACAGATGGAATAAATGATATGTAAGATTGGGGTAGGCAAACTTGGAATAAGTCATTCTGGAGTACTCAGGGCAGGGTTTTCCTTGTGATATGTTTGACAGAGCTGCTTCCTATAGAAAAAGGGGCTTAAATGTCTTCCATTTTGTATTTCAAGAAACTCTTAACTATAACGAACACTATGCTAGAGAAATTGGCTAAGACAACTTGTGCAGTTGGCTTCCTGCTAGCAATTTGCTCAGTGGAGGAGGGACAGAACTGGCATTGAGTCATTTGATGTCATTTGGCCATCTCTCTGTATCTCTTTTTGCTCTTTCTCCTCCCCGTTCCTGTTGTACCAGTACATGCCAGGATGCATGTACTGGCCTGAAGCATTGTTGGTCTATTGAGTTGATCTGGTTTTCAAGCAGCATAACTGAGAGCAGAGTAGCTATTTATTACATAACAGCCAAAGTGAATCTCACCTGCCAAGCCTCACCTGTTTTGTTTTATTTGCACATGCCATTGCAGCAGAGGCTTTTAAATATAAATAGCGTTCTGAGCTGAAAAAGGTTTCACACCTCAGAGTGATTTTTGATCATCTTGGTGATTTTTTAAACTTCTGGGTTTTTTGTCCAGAAAAGAAATGAACCTTAAAATTTTTCCAGGAATGTATTTCCTTCAAATGTGACTCTTCACTGAGATGTAGTTCGGGAAGCTGTCCAAACAAATGTTCCCACTAAACAGTAAGCTCTGAATTCTGCTGCATTAAACAATAGATGTGCAGCACAGTTGCAATGATAAATTTTGTTTATGCTCCTTAACAGCTTTGAATGCGTATAGTCAAGGTTAAGCTCTATGACAAATGTTTTGTTATGTTTGTATGATTTATAAAATCCAGTATCATTTTAATTGTCATCATTTTTTTCCATACCAATTCTGGTTCAATACAACACTTACTGTCTACTGCTTAAGTTTTAAGGTGAAATCATGCTGCTACTAAAATGTGTATTATAGTGGGTACTCGTACTAGAGTATCAGACGCTGAAGTTAGGTTTCCTATACAGACAATTGCTCCTGAATTGTCCTATGAGAGCTCTACAGATTTCATAGGGAACCCAGGCTCCTAATGTGGGTACATAAGTTAAATGCCTGTTGTCCATCATACAAAAATACCTGCTAGTACAAGAGTCTTTTTTCACCTTGTCCTGCAGAGGACAAGGGTGAGTTCATGTAGAAGGTTACTACGGTTAGTGAGGCCGCAGTTGGACATGAGGCTCTGGCTTCATTTTAGGCAGGTTAAGAGGATTTTGCCCTGTCGGATCTGCTTCCATGACTGAACAGATAATTGTTCTCTAACATGATTTTCTCAAAATGATTCAGATTAGAAAAACTCTAAGTAATTCTGGAACAATCATGTTAAGAAGTGACTCTGGGTGAGGTTGTACTGACAGATCTGGGGAAGATATACCTTCCACCAAGGGAGATGGTGGGAAGGATTCAGGAAGGATGATGAGCAGCCTGAGGAAAGTCTGCTGGTGATGAGCAACATTTAAGAGTGCATCTCAATAGTAAGTGTTAGGCATTTGGTCATTAGTCATTTTTGATAATAGACTGGAGGCAGAGGGTACTTTTTGATGAAAGGTAGTACTCCAGGCTGTTAGGTAGATTAGCAATAGCAGTAGTAAAATTACTGGCTGGGTTAGCCTTGATTACGATACTAATACAAGCATATAAATTACTCTTAATGGATGTTAGTACATTATAGTTGGTGGTCAGAGAAATTTTCAGTGGAAGGCTGTATGTTCTGTGCAGTCAGGAATGGGACCCCAGGAAAATCGCTTTCATGGTATGATTCATGCTGTGAAACTAAGAATGTCTCTAATAGAGTAAACAGGAGAGGAACATGACGAAAGAATGAGGAATACTTAAGTTACAGGCAGGCAACGCTTCATTTAAAATGAGTATGCTGTTATCACCTACCAGCAGAAAACCTCTCATAGCTGCGTTTCTCCTAAAAGATCTTTTGTAATAACCATGTATTTTAGTGTAGACATTGTCTTAGCAGTACTCTGCATCTGTCATCATGGAGCTATAGAAGAAAAGGAAATATCCATTACAAAGGCATTTTAGAAGGTAAATGAGGTGTAAGACCTGGACAGACTGCAGCCAACGGAGACAATCTGTGCTGCTGGTGCGTTTTCTTTGCTCTTTTCCCATGCTGATGCAGTGTGCTATTCCTTCCTCTCCCTCCACAGTTCTTTCTCTTTTTGCTTCCCTTCTTCCCTGTCTTGATGATGTTTCTCTTCTATACTTCTACCCCCTTCTCCTTAATAGGGCTGTCACCGACAAATGAGGCAATGTCATATAATCTCCTAAATGTTTCTCTTGCTCTTTCTCCTTCCCTTCTGTCGTACTGACGTGCAGAAAACCTGGATGAAGATTCAGTTAAGTCTTATGGAATAAGCAGACTGTTTTTCTTAGAATATTTTCTGAGACCTATGAAGGCAAATAAAGTCAACCTACATACCTGTCTACTTCTCTATAGGTTGTTTTTCAGTGCCTTTTATGATATAGCTTTTTTAAGATACGTAAGCTTCCTTTCAACATTCAGAAAATTATATATACAGCTTGTACCTGTACCAGCAGAAATACAGAGATGGATTGCCAACATCCTGTACATGGATATTCAGCAATGTGAGCAAGTGGGTTCCAGTTTCAAGTATTTTCATTTGCTGTATCAGCAAACATGCACAATTCCCAACAGAAATGTTTGTCTGGATGTTGATATCACACAGATATTTGGTTTCTTTACTGCAGAAAGAGTTTAGCAGTGATAACTAGTATAATACTGCAGTATTAGACTGAGACGGAGACACTTTTTCATTCTGAGATTCTTGGAGCTGGTGGAATCACTTGTCACACGTGTCTCCACCAGTGTCCAGGAAGAATTCTGATGCGGCAGCACTGTACGTTTTCTTGCACGGTATTGTAATTCATGCTCTGCAAAATGTTGGTTAGTCAGCACGCGCGCGCTCTCTTTTCTTTTTTTTGATTCTTAAGGCCAAAGGGACAATTGATTGTCCCTTCAATATTTATGTCTCTGAAAAGTACCTGATCTGCTTTATATACCATCAAAACAGAAATATAAGCAATGGTTAGCCTGAATTCCAGGGGTGAAGCTTTGGATTGAAATGACATAGAGGCTTATGGCAGAATAGATCACAATATATCTTCAAACTACCAGTTTTGTGTCCCTTTCACTCTTTATACAGTTAATTTAGTAGTCAGTCTTATTTCTTTCTTCCTTCATCCCTTATGTCTTTGCTGCATTCTGATTTTTGTGCCAGGAGGGAAAGAAAAAAAAGTAGTATGAAAAAATAGTGCTAGAACTGAACTCCTGCAGTTTAAGAAGAGGAAAAAAAAAAGTGAATGGGGGAAGGGGAGAAGGTCTGGCACTGCTGTTCCCAAGAGCTTTCACTCACCTTGAGCAGAGCTAATAAATATGACAGGAGCATTAAAGTATTATTCATCTTTTGGTTTTAATGTAAGGTTAAATGTATCTAAATGCAAATATTTTCATCCAGACTTTTATGTTTCAGAATAATTCACTGAGCTGTGAATTACAGAAGGTTTTAAGACTCTGGATCTTAGGCAAAATGCAGAAAATCTTATAATACCTTTTACAGAGTTTTTCATCTGTTCATCTTGAATCATTTTGTCCAGGGAGGTAAGTATCATGTCTGTCTCTCTCTTTTTTTTTTTTTTTTTTTTTTTTGGTGGTGGGGAGGGGGAGTGGGGAAACAGAAGCAAACAGAAATTCAAACAACTTGCCCAAATTCCCAGGATGCTTGAGTGGTAGAGCCAAGGACAGAAAACTGATTTTCTAACTCCAGTGTGGCTCATTCTATTTGATGAAAAGGTCTTCTTGTCCTCTTCGTGCTTTATCATCTTTTGTTCTGAAGTAAACACGAAATGTCTCTGGCCCTCATATGCTAAGCTCTGGGAACTAATATTTCTCCTAAAATTCAGGTCTCCAAATGCTAAGGACATTTTTGTTTTTGTATTTCTGGTGTTAGGCACCTACCTCTTTCTTGCTAACACAAGTCAGAGATTGATGTTCCTAGGGCTGTTCTGTGACGGGAAGGTGAAAGAAAGTTATGTCAGCCTATCTGTGCTGGAGCCGGGATAATGATGGATTTTTAATCTCTTGGGCAATTTTGAAGTCAATCTTGCTTATTTGGGGGTGGGGAGCAGGGTTAAGTGAGACCTTTACTAAATTGTTTCACTTATCCTTTGGCCAATTTTTAATATTTGAAAGTCTCTTTTTTTTTAATAAAAATGAAGAAACATTCAAAAAAAATCAGTAGCAATGATGATAAAGCATTTAAAAAGTGTTGACAGAAACAATTGAGCTTTTATGTTTTTTGGGGCTCCTCCCCCAAGTAATTTGACATTAAAATTAAATTGAAAATTGCCTCAGTGTTGCTAAATATCACCTGGGATGGGGGGGGGTTCTGTTTTTTTTTTCTTTTTTTGAAAAGCTTGGTGTGAAAAACAAATTTGCACAAACGTAGCTTACTGGCAAGGTTCTTGGCAGACTGGGTACTTCAGAGAATGTCGACCTTCCTGCTTTGTCTCTTCCCTCCTTGTAGATCTTGATTTCTGCAGAGTCACTGTGCTACCAAGAACAAGCGCTCTTCCCAAATTATTTTTGAGTTTATCTGTGGAGGTGGAAAGAATCTTTTTTCTTTCTTTTTTCATTTGCCTTTTGGAGTAGGACATGCTGGCTTCTGCTAAGCCCCTTTTGTGGTCTACTTCTTTCTGCTGCCTGTCTTTTTCTTTGAAACAAAGATGTTGATGCCAGTGCTAAGACGGCTATATACCACAAACAATAAATTTTTGTGGAGGGGGGAGGTGTCAGGAGCAGTAGCTTTTTTTTCTTTTTCTCCCACCCACCCCCCCTTCTGAGTGCAGACCCTTGCAGGGATCGTTACTCTCATGTTTGGAAGACCTGCTTAGAGTAGGCTGGCAGGTTTCCCCTTTCGCTCTGCAGGTTATGTAAGCCTCCTGTCCCTTCTGCAGGAGACAGGAACAGTATTGATTTACTGCTCCAAGCGTCTGGGTGTGATTTATGACAATGAACATATTGCACAGTATTCAGGATCGTTTTTGATGTCCGATGCCAGACAAAATAAGTGGAAGTTATGCAGGGTTAGAGCATTTCATTGCACGCCCTTCTTATCATCCAAAACCTGTTCCTAGTGCTCATTAAGGACTGGAAAAATGCAAACAGATATGTAAATCCAGCATAATATCAGAATACTGCCTTTATTAAAAATACAGAAGAGGAAGTTTCATACACCTTTCTGCTTGATTCTTCATGTGCTCTGCTTCACAGTTTTGTGTGTTGTTTGTGTTGAAGGTTGTAGCACCACTTTTGCTTCCACCTTGGCTGCGTGTTCCCAGCCTTTTCCCTTCATTGGTGCATCTCTGACCAAAAGTAGTTGAACACCCTTTTTCCTACTTAAAACTGTTTGTTTTTATTTTTGCAGTATTTCAGCTCAGATCATAAAAGGCTTGTGCTGGCCACAAGGGAGGGGGCAGAATGGGGACTGGAACATGTAGCTGGAGGAGAGGGAAGGATTTATTTCTTCCTTTGCTTTCTGGCAGTAATCCCAGTTTGTGCTGCACAGTGTATGTAAAACTACAGCCTTAGAGCTCAGTTCTTTTTCAGGGAAAGCTGCACTAATGTGAAAGAGTGGCAAGATATTACTATTGCCTGTGTGGGGTCAAGGCATACAGAGTCGGATTCTGAGGGGTTCCGCGCATCAGTATCTAACATGGAGATGAGTCTGAGGCCTTTTGGTATTTGATATTCACGGAGCACTTCTATCTGACTGACTCAAAGTTGACACACTGGTCAGGGAACTGTCTTGAACATTAGAGAAAACAGCAGAACTTCTTAGCACAGAAATAGGAAGGGGGGAATAAACATTTGAAACAGTCTTTAACTGATCTATCTCAGAAGCCCAATTCTATGTAGGCTGATACCTGAGCTTTCTTTTTTGACTTTTCGCACCCATATCTCCCCACACCCAGTAGTGAATTGGTATTCAAAACCTTACTAATCATTATCCTCTGTGTGCCAAGACAGTTAAAATCTAAGGCATTGTATTTTATCTAATCATTTTTATTTTTAAGGTGGATGCTGACAGGGATATGTATCGCATTGTCTTGGAGCATCCCCCAACTCTCCCATTGTTTTAAGTGGAGCAGAAGTGAAATTACCCTCCCATTCCCCCCCAAAAAATAGAGAAACAACTTTGGATAAACCACCAAAATATTTGTGTATTTTCTTTCTTTTTTCATCTGAGCTAACTGAAGTGCTACAACCTACTTTTCCTCTGTAACAATCTGGGAGAGCTAGCTGAAAAGCAGGAAATTCATTGTTGCATATTTTCCAGGTAGTGTTAATATTTGCTCAGTTATTGTCTTCCTACTGACAGTGGCCCCTTCCCCAGCTGCCTCTCCAATTTGGGGTTCTTTCTTTCCTTGATGCACCTTTTAGTGTATCTGATACCTAATATAAAAGCCCTGAAGATACTGTCCAGGTCTTCTAATTGCACGTACAACTTCATCTGGAACTGTAATGCTGAAATTGCATTTCATGTGTAACTGGTATCATAAAGTGAAATGTTATAGTCTTAGGAGAAAATCTCAATTAAAAGACTTCTAAAATGCTGTCTAACAACTTTAATATCAAATCTGTGATGTTGTATCCTATCAGTAAATGTCAGCTTTGTTTATGTACTCATCCCATCAAATGATAAGTCCTAGGACATTTAAAAAATGAGAGTTCTAAAGAAATCTCATGGCAGTGCAGCATGATTAAAAACTTGTATTCAAGAGTGTAGTGTACCTAAGTCTTGGGACAACATGATATACCCTATCAGTTCATACCTTACAAAATGCACAAGATTAAAACCTACCAGATGTCATGAGAAGTGTTTGTCATATTCATAGCTATATGTAAAAATATATATAATAATAATTTATCTAACTACAGTACTGAATTATTGACAGATTCAAGTAATAGAAGATACCATGCTATGGGGGACATAAAATCAAAAGTAAAATGAATGTCACAGGGAACAAAGTTTAATATGTATCATTGTTGATCACTGAAGAGGTATCAACAGGTTCTTCATGATGCATAAGTTGAGAAATACAAACAATACAAACAGAAGAAATGGTTTTGTAAGACTATTCAGAAGCACTCTTTCAGTTTCCAGAGACAAAATTAGAAGTGCCAGAAGGTTCAACTTTTACCTCTGCTTGTCAGCTTTCTATGAGGACCAGATTTCAGAGGGTCATTTTAATCAGAATGAAAGACACATCCTATTAGGACAGCTTTGCTGACAAATAATTAAGATGAATTACTAGCATACACTTGTCCCAGCTGCCTTGTTGATGTCAGTTTGTAGGAGGCATGAGAGGGCTTAGAGTATATGCTTTGCTCTTTAAAAGCAATTTACAGTCAAATTTAGCCATTCTAACCATGTGAGAAGAGCTTAATCCTAGACCTGTCACTACACATTATTTTCACAAATTCCTGACAATTCTACATTAAAACAGTTTGTAAGTGAAAGTTAAGAGGATCTATAAGTAAAGAATTAATATTTCATTGTGTGAAATGATCAACTATTTTTCTTAGAGCAGCCACATTTTCTTGGTTTAGAAGAGGCGCTGACATTAAAAAATAGAACTTCAAAGTTGGCTCTGTTAATAGGTTTTATAATACTTATCCACAGATACTTCTGAGAGCAAGTATTTTTTGGACAGCAGCTAGTGGAACTTTTGTCTTGCATAAGCAGTGTGTAGGTTCTGATGTTTAGTGACCGCGCATGGTGCTTTGCTCCCCCTGCCCCCATCCAAAGTTGCGTTGACATTTTTTCCCTGAAGTTACTGAATCTCATGTTGTAATTAACAGTGGAAGCTGGGATATTTGACACGTGTTAGATGGCAAGTTTGCCTCACTCGAATATGATCAGCATGATGCTATGCCTGAGTAAAGAACTCATTGCATCGTCATTTAGGTACAGTTTAAAAAAAAAAAAAAGCCACTGTATTTACCTTGCAAAGTGTCTGGTGTTTTAACCAGTTTACTTTTTTTCCATACCTTCAAACTTACTCAGTAGATTAACTAGGAGTAGGTATTAGAAATTCCTAATTTAGAGGAAGGCTTCAGATTAATACATATGTCTTTTTGTACTGAAAATAATACAGAAAAGAGTAATTATTTCATTTAAGTCTCAAGTACACAGCAGTTCTCTTCCATTCTAAACTATCAAAATTGGCCATGTGAAAACTTTCCTCTGGAAGACCTGGAAAAAATGAAAGGTCTGTAAAATCCAAAGCATTAGAGTTGCTAAAAGCATATGTGATGATAGGACAGCCAGCATTTTAAAAAACATACAGATGAGTTTCCGGGAATATGTGAAGGAAAGATACTCTGTGTGGGAGGCAGGCTATATAGTGCCATCATCTGTATCCTTCATTTTGCATCTGTAAGATGTCTTTTGCGTTAGTATCCCAAGGTCTGTCGGTTAAGCTGTTGGAAATAGTGCTGCAGCCTTTGGTGTTAATGCTCACTGAGTTTTGCTCTTTGCCTTCATAGCCAGGTTGTGAGAGCCCAGCTCCCAGGGACACGGTGATGCTGCTTGGGCTGGACGAGCGGGCTCGGGGCTTCCCATGGATATTAATAGTTCTGTCTGCAGATCAGGGGTGAAGGGAAACATTTGAAAGGATAGGACCCTCCCTTGGGGCACTCCATATGCATCTTTCATCCTTCTGCAATAAAGTCGTGGTATATGTCTTTCTTATTTCCCTTCTAAATAAAGCAAGGAAAGTGGTCTGTCAGGAACTGCTCAGCTGCTTTTGATAGCTCCAACATTATGCTAATCTTAACTCTGGCACAGTGTTTCTCCATATGTGTGGAAGAAAGAGGATGGGAAGGGGTGATGATGGTGACAATAACACTAATGCTACAACATTCACCATGAGCAAACTTTCACTGACATGCGTTGCTGTTGTGATCAGTTAGTACCCTCCGTGGTGCGGTGTGGTTACATGTATCCTGATGCAAGAAGTGGAATGAATGACACTCTCTAACCAACAGCCAGTATTTGCCCTGCCGTTTCCTACCTGTGTAGCCTGGTACCTGAGCCCCTCTGGCCCATTACTTTTGTGCTCTCTGGGTCTTTGATGGATTTGTTCCTAGCATATTTATTCCTCTAGGGGGCAGACCTTTGTCTTCCCTAGAAATGCACTGGGCACCATGTTTCTTATACAGCATCTTACAGCTTCTGTTTTGTGGCCAGTTTCCTTTACAGTTGGTGCTCCTAATTCTTGTTGCTGCATCGGTGATCACCTTTGGAGAAGATGAAGTCCACCAGCAGATAGGAGAAAGCAACATACAGGGTAATAAATTCTGTTACATTGTCTTATTCCATGGCAAGCAGAACTTGACTGTTTTATGCCTCCTTATTCACAGAGCCTCAACACAGGAGCTTTCTTAAGTTATGAGGAGAGGAAAGTATACTCTGGACGAAGGAAATGGTGAAGGAAGCATTCAGCGTGGTATGAGAGTGATGCTTACTCTCTGGTTGGGATGGAAGGGAATACAAAGACAAACATTTGATGATGTAAAAGGCTATGTATGAAGCACTATTATTATCGTGATGATGACTGAATGCATGTTGAAATTACCTTTACAGGAATAGCAACAGATGGTCTCTGTATCTTCCCCTCCTATTCATCCAAAGCTCTCAGGGCTGCATTCCTAATCAACCAAAAGCAGGCATCCCACACCCATGCCGAGAGGAATAACCTGAGCATGCAAACTCTGCTTTGAAATAAATGTTAAAGATACATGACCTATATTGTCTGGTAATAAGGAATGAAAATATAATTATTAACTCAGTTATAGTAATGTCCATCTACCCTTATGCCATGTTACTCTAATTCCTATACTGCCATCAAAATTCCCATTAAGTGCTAATGATGATAATCATAGTACTTTATGTGTGTTATTGTCAATAATTGCACACACATACCCTTAAGTTGGAATCTTTATTAAAAACACATTCCCTTTTATAGACTTCAGTTATTAAATGTGAAGTGAAAGTAAATTAGGCCGTAGCAGGCACTGCAGCTATAGTTACTACTTCTTCCATTATTGCAAGTTATTATAAGCTTGTATGATTGAAATTGCTATAGATAAGCATGCAATAATATTTTCACTGTCACCATGATCACTGACTGAGATAAGAGCTTGATGTTCTATTTTTGTTCAGGATAGAGAAAAACAAGGAGGGGAAAATGGGGGGGAAAGGGCTTCATGTCTTGCAATGATATGCAAAAAAAAAAAAAATTTCTAAGCCTAAAGCAGGCCCACACATACGTCAATGATGACACGCAGTGCTGAGAGGATTTAGTGTTAAAGAGACGTCTGTTAATTTTATTTGCAACGGAGAGGAGAAAGCATGCACATTCAAGATACTTGTTGTATCATTTTTAAATCAAGGCCATCTTTTTCTCAGTGGTAAACGTGAAATGTTTTTAAAGGCCAGACTTAGCATAAAATCTATTGGTTGCTATGGAGACCACTTACCACACAGGACTGCACTCTGTGTTCGACTGTGATTTTCTCTATTCAAAGGTTCGACATTGTCAAAAAACAAATTAGTTTTTCACTTGTTTATCACAAAGTTCATTATGAAAAAGGTAATACATAATAAGATATTTTATTCATGTGTGGATAGGTGCCATATGTAAATTAACCTGGGCGCTATTCCTTAAATACACTATTTTAAAATAATTATAGCAAAATTGGCTATTGTTAAGAAATAAAACAGATTTTGATCTTTCTGTGTATAGGAATATGAAGCAAAGCAGGTAGCTGGAAGTCTGATCCCAACAAAATTACATGGTAATAAGGCTTTTCACACCTACACAGCACTTAGCAACAAAGCTCTGAAAGAGAAGGAAAGATTTAGCCCTGTTAGACTAAAACTTTGTACCTGAGGTGCATTACTTCTCTCTTCATGAAAGAAAGGTGGGTTCAGGACCCAGTCCTCACTGAATTATTCATGCTCTTTTGCATCTCAGATCTTTAGAGTTGAAACTGGTAGGGGTTGTTATTAGCAGAAGCACAAATTTAGCTGGGATACAGCAGTTCAGTGAAAACCTGTTCAGCTGCTTCTCCTGAAGTGTTTGCCTAATTACAGCAAATACTTTCTGCCAAAGTGCCTAGCATACCCACTCCACAGAGAAGTCATCCAGGGAGAAGGTGCAAAGTGTTTCCTCTGGAGTTTATGTGAAGCTGAGGCTAGTCAACACCTCCCAAGATCTGGGTGAGAGTGACAATTTATAGAAGTATCAAGGGAAGCCCTTTGCATTACCTAAAGGTATTTCAAAGATAAATTGGTGTCAGCAAGTTTTTCCTCACATTTTTTTTATAACATTTTCATCTAATTTCTTATTACTTGAGCAATGTATGAGTACATTACTTTCAGCACTTACGATTTCCTCCTATCACCTCCCGGATTCTAGTAAGCCAAATTTTGAGTTGCTGTAATTGCTCCAGCTTCACTGGCTTCAGAGGTGTTGTGGAGCTGCTTTGGATGTGTGGTCTTGCTCCTGTTCCCAGTGATAGGACTCTAATACAGTACAGTAATAGCAGGTCTCAGCTTAGTCTGGGGTTTCTGCATGGATTTTGTGTGTTAACCAATGCATTTGTGTTTTATGGAATGGGTAGTTTTTGTGTAATGTAGAGGATTTCTTTAGCATTTTTGTACGACCACTAGATAAATGAGAAGCTTTCGGAGGCACAGTGATTTACGGTGGTCATTCTTAGGAATTCTGAGTCTGCAGGTAATGCGATAAACTTTGCTTATTTGCAAATCTAATTTGTTGCCAAACATTTGTGTGTGCAAGTTATTTAGAAGATTTCACTTTCATAGTCAAATCACTCTTCTACTAGATACCAACTGTACAGTGTCAGGCCCTGATAATTAACATGTTGCAAACATGCAGTTAAGACAAATCAAATTGAAATACATAAGAAAAAGGAAAGCATAATGTAATTCCAGCTATTGTCAGTCTCTTCAAGATTTATTATGCAGTTGGCCTCCTCCTGTGCAGCTCTGTATGTTTTAGCAGGGTATGCACTGTTTCGCACTGCATGCAAAGTAACTCAAAAAGAAATGAGCCTTTAAAAAGGAATGCTCCAGTTTAAACAAGCCAGTGGGAGCTACTTAGGCAAAAGTAACCAGTGACACTGTGTTTATGGTAATAGGCAATGGTATCTGGCTCAAAACAGTGCAGAAAAAGCATACTTGTAAAGCCTCCACTGAAAGTGTCTTATTAATAGTAGTAATAGAATATTTCTTTTCCCGCTTAGAATAAGCTTTTCATTTTTCTTTGTAGTGGGATTTTTGTCTGAGCTCGTCTGTTAACATCTTGCTTGTGTTTTTCTTTGGTTCCCTCTGGCTCTTCCAGACAACTCAATGAGAACCTGCTTTTCTTCTGTGTTCTGCCAGAGTTCATTAGGGTGCCATAGACTGTTAATAAAGTAGAATTTTTCACCTACCGTATAGAATGGGATTGTTCTTAGTCAAAAGTAAGGGTACTAGGAAGCCATTCCTATCTGTTTTAGCTCTCCCCCTCTACTTCTAAAGCAACACAATGAGGGACAGAATACAAGACATCATTGTTTCTAAAACTACTTTTTCAAGTGAATGAAACATTCCTCAAAGGCACCATATGTACAGCATGAAAGAAGTAATCCCTCTGCTCACAGAATGGGGAGAGACCATTCGAGATTCCCATACAAAATTACTAACCTATTAAAATGACTTGAATCAGATACAAAGCCAAATAGATTTTTTTCAGCTTATATCTGGAATACTATCAAAACTTTTACAGAAATATTCATGGAGAGTAATTTGCATCTTGTCTGCTTTCTGAAGTTCCCAATCTCTGTGCTTAAACTTGGAGATCTCTGAAAAAAGTGTGGACTTGGTTTGATACCATTAATTGTACTCTCAGAGCATTGATGCGGTGACAACACACTGATAGACATTACAGATGTGCAAAGTCAATATTTTCACTACTTTTTCAAATGAGAATCAGTGCCTAGTTCAATTTTGAAGTTTCAGTCATGTTTTACTCTGTCCAGGCTTGATAATAAGCCTTACTGAAGTTGAGCATATTTCCTGAATAGAAAGCAAACAAGGATTTCATAATTTGCCACCTTGTTTGTAGAGGGTTCTATTTATCATTAATCTTGATCTTACTTCTTGAAAAGAGGGGAAGAAAAATGTGATACCATTTTTAGATTGAAAGTTATCTGTGTCTAGTGGTTAGGTCACTATAGTACTCAGCCATGTCATTTGTACTGGATTCTGTTTGGAATAGATATTAACAGAAAAGTGACTCTTTAGATTCAACAAACTGGTATCTGCATTAAAATTGAAGGTACGAATTTTAAGTTAAAAACTGAAAAAACTTCCACCTCAAATCACATTCCTCATTTAAAGCTCAGTAATTTGAGTAGGTTAAAATCAAAAGAGAAGATGCAATGCACATAAGTTTAAGATATTTGTAGAAAATAGTCCTGAAGTAATGACCTAATACATGATCAGAAAGAATGAGTCTGTGGAGCTTTGTTCTGTTATTATGGACTATGCTGCTATATTTTTCTATGAGAAATTACTATGATAGAGAGGACAAGGTTGAGAAACGGGAGTTGGAAATCTAATGACAGGAAAAATTCCTCCAAGATGTATTTGATGAAGAAGTAATAAACCAACCCAGATGGTTGAATTGTCCATCTCAGGCTTAAATGAAGTGTCCAGTCCAGGCTTAAAATGACAAATACAAGAAACTATTCTTCAGTCCTTTACCAGAGTGAGATTGCTAAATAGTGAACTTACTTGATCCAATTAATCTTTTCTATCCTAATTTTTCGAACTTTTTATATTTTAGAAGTAAACTGGTCTATCAGGATGAAGTAGGTACTTTTTTGAGTCTGTAAGAGTATATAGCACTTGTTAAACTATTGTCTGACAATTTGTGAAAGATGCCTAGAGATTTTCAAATGTTGTAACTTAGAGCAGTTATATTATTAACAGAGGGAAGCATACTCTGATACAGCAATCATTCCTTAATCCATTGTGGCTGGTTAGTAAGGCAGGATAAACTGCAGTATTATTGAGACTCTGTAGTCAGCCTTGTATCCTCGTGCTGCCATGCAGACTTTTTAATTGCAAAACATTTCCAATAAAAATTGCATATAGGCATGTTTGATCCAATATTGAGCAAACAAAGCATTGGAATTACTCGGATAGTGTATCATCCATCTGGAAAAGATTAATCAAAGCAAATGTGCACGTTACAAAAACGCCCTAAGCTGCCACAGGAAAATCCTCTCTGGTTAACCAGTTTCCTGCATGGGATTCTTCTTCCAAAAGGGTCTGGTTCTGCTTCCCTTTCTCAGCCCATCTAACTGATCTTGTGTTCATTGGATTTGGAAGAAGACACTGTTTGCAGTCAGCTTCTTAAGGACTGGGCATATGTGTTTTTCAGAATACAAAGCTAGTTGGAAAATTTACTAATCTGAATAAGAATAAGCATAGCTCTCAGCCTGTTTTTATCCTGTCTGTGGCATTTCTGAGTATTGTTACCTTCAGGATTTTCCTGTCCCTAGTTATGTCAAACAGTGCTTATTCTAAGTACAGCCCCAAAAAAATGTGAAAAATGCTGACTGGTGCTTTTCTATGAAGAACCTGGGTTGTGTGGGGCTTCTACCCAAGACAGTTAATAGGGAGTAGTGGTAAACTACTACTACATTAACAAATTGATGAGAAGATGAAAAGAGTGGTGTTAGAAAGGGGAGAGGCTGAAATAACCAGAGCTGTTTTTGTGAGGCTTTTGAAAAAATTTTATTATTTTGGATTGGCTTTTGGATATGAGTTCATGTCCAGACTGCCCTTGGGAAGTGCAATTCAGGTATCAAATATCACTGGCAACCTTTTTAAGATTAGTTTGCGGAATGAGCAGGAAAAGAGCCAGAGCTGAATGGCAGTGGGAAAGGATGGGAAAGGAACTGAGAAAAACAGGCAAGTGGCCAGCAGTAATTTATTATGTACACAAACCTGACTGTCTATACTTGCAGTGCCTCTTGCAGTGTTGAACGTTTTCTGTTTAGTCACTGTTTCACTCCTCTTTTTTCTCCCCATCCTTTCTGGTTTGCTGGAGGAGTTCTTTCCTCAAACGACTGACTATTAATGAAATCTGGGATACAGAAGTCCCTGTGAATGTCTCTACTGAGACTTGTAGTAAGGTGGGTAATCTCACTTGTTGGAGACTGAGTGAGATACTATCTTGCCCAGTTTAAAAGTGGGAAACTCTTCTTACCTGCTTTTACCGTTGCATATGCTTCTCATCCACAACATTTTGAGATAAAATCTACATCTTTATAAAAATGTTAGTTTTCGTTCTAAACTTCCTGTGCAAGGAAAACTTTCAGACGCCTTAGGAATCAAACATGCTGCATACGCAAAACCTCCCTTGTCTAGTGGCCTCTGTTCCTATGGAACAAAGGTCTGATTTAATTTATTGAACACAGAGAAGAAAGCTGCATCTGAGTCAAAACAAAAGTAATTTTTTTGTTCTGAGGAACAATGGGATCCTGAGATAGGGATACACTGTCTTGTGTTTTTTCTAGTTTCAAGATGCAACGATCTCTAGACAGATACTAACTGATTTTTAAATAGGCAATTTCACTTAATAAAGTGAAAGAACAATCATATATAATCAAAACAATTTATTTTAAAGTGAAAACAGAGGTTAAAGTTTGTTAAGTGTACTCAAAAGGGACAAGGTGAACTTACCAGCTTCTATGAGCTATAATTGTTGAAACTGTTTTGCTTCACTTCACTTTAAGAACAATTGCTTATCATTGATCAGAATTCATCCAGACTCTGACCTCGAAACTCCAAAAGTCTGAGGAAGGATTTAGCTAGATTTATTTGTAGCATCATGTGCACCTAAAGTGAAGAAGAAGGAAGTACTCAGCGCAATTATGTTAAAACCGCGGTTACTCAGGAAAGTGACTGTGGTGTAACCAATTGGTATTCAGGTGCACTGTACTGAACTTTGTGTGGTGGACCCTCTACCACGTACATGTGTTTGTATTGTCCAGATCCCAGAAGGATGTACAGCACAAGGACAGGTTCTCTCTCTTTAAGGTGGAAGGTTTTTTCATGTGTGTGTCTTTAGATTCCTTTTCTTATCAAGTGACAGTACTTATTTCAGTCATTATCAAATTTGTAAGTAACTCACTGATGAGAATAAATTGTCCCTAGCTGAAAAATGGGTAGGCATATAAACTCTGTTTTGTGTCATGACAAAATGAAAAATCATGTTAGATTTGAATTTGCTAATGAATATGATATAATAAATAAAAAGATGGATTATTTCAGGTATATGCATGACTATTGCTGATCACATCTATTACCCTCTTTGTGCCAACGCATTTGTAAGCTGAATACTGAATGACCTTGAAACTTGCAGGCTAAAGAGTATGGCTGTCTGCAGTAGAGAAGAGCTGACACTAGCAAGCACTGGTTGGCACCAAAACGAACAGGATTTAAGAGCTTCAAATACTTAAAAAACCAAACAAACAAACAAACAAAACCTCCACTTTTTTTTTTCCTGATGGACAAGACAGACTCTGGGCTATAGACACCCTTCTCTCCGTATTCTTGCTGTCCTTCTCCTTCTGCTCAGTGGTAGTTATTTGTCCACTGAAGTAAATACTTTCCAGAGATCACAAACTGAACAGACCCTCAGTTGCAGTATAGCCAGCTGATGTGTAATGCTGTCCTTTCATACGCATTTTGATTCACTGTTAAAACAGAGCACTGCACGTCCACATCTCTACTGTATCCCTTCAGCAGTACTTAACAAATTGGGTCCCCAGAAATCACCTCACTGAAGAGAACACACAGAAAGGCAGTGCTGTGCCACAGAAATAACTGAAATACTGGCATTCACTTCAGCAAAGTCTGCTTATAGCTGAGAATATTATAGTCTCCACAGCTCAGGTCTCCACTAGCCGTATCTCTGCTTGTAAAAGTTGTCATCACTTCTTTCCACAACAGAGAGCAACGCAGAGCAAGACTCTGCGTATGGACGTGCATATGTACACAGTGTTGCACTTGTCTCCATTTAAAAATGAGTATGAGGGTGGAGGAATATTTTTTCAAACACCTGTAAATGTAAATCCTCCCACTGATATTGTTGCTCTTTTAGAAACTGCAGCTAAACTACTGTGCCAAAAAACCCTCAATAATTTTACAGAAATAAAGCCTAGCAAATACTGCACCTACCTGTACTGTGTATGCCTGGAAGAAGAATGAAATGATGATAATTTCACTGTGTCAGGAGTCATATGGTCGTACAACTAGACCTTAAAATAGCAATAAATCTGTCTCTGAAGGAGATGAAAAAAATAACTGTGATCAATTTACTGCTTTAAAAAAATGAGTACTTGAGCTGTGAGTAGTTTGAACTAATTACAGGGTGTGTAAATGTGGGTACAACTTGTAGCCATAGTCATCTTGTTTGTAGACCAGAGCATCTGGATGCAGGTTGCATACTCTGCAACAGAATAACTGTTCAGCCTAAAAGCTGATGGAGCTGGGAAAGGGGAAAGCAAGCTCAGTATGCGACAGGAAAGATTTAGCTTCTGCAGAAATGCTGGATTCTACTAGACAGAGTAATCAATGAAAGGATTTAGGAGAAAGAGCCTATGGAGCTCTTTAAACCACAAAAAAGGACATTTATCTGCATTATGTCCCTTGCTGCAGTTCACATTTTCAGCTGGCTCAGTGTCAATATCAGCTTATGATTCTGTTAGCTTTACACAGGGAAAAATCATACCTAGATGATAGATGTCACTTGTGGATTTTTCTTTGTCTTTCCTGTGTGCACTCAGTCTGCAGTGTATTAGCAGATTATTGTCCTGTAATATTGAAAGACGCAAGGCAAATGTAACACAGGTAGTTGATAAATAGGTATGTATGCAATTTGCAAACAGTGCTGAATAGTGTAGTGTTCTGAAGGCTTCTGCTTGTGACAGTAAATTGTGGTGAATAAATGGATGGCGTGAGCTCAATGAAGAGAAAAATTTGCCTGATTTTAATGGCTGAGGTACAGTGGGACTTATCAGACTGCTAACTCACAGAATAACATCACACTGTTCTGGAGTGGAACAGTGTCATTTGGGAAACAGTTTTTAATGGGGAGGTATCAGGTGTTCTGTATTTTAGTGGGTTGGTCTTTCCTTATAGAAACTTGGACTACATAGATAAGCTTGAAAAACATTTGATTCAAATGATGTTTTCTCTATTCATATGTTGAAAGCAATCCTTTCTACATTCACACCCCCTCAGCCTGAGTTTTTGCTGAGTAGAGAGACCTGAGGGTAAACTGTGCCAAGACATGCACTTTCTGTGTCAGTCACATTTCTGTGATGCAACTACAGATAACTTAGGAAAGAACAGACAGTGAAAGGTTTGTGTACTACAGATACTGCATCAAGCAACAGACTAGTCTGCTCTTCACCTAGTTTGTGCCTGCTTGATGTAACTGTTTGCTGATTTCACAAGACTAGATGTAATTGTCTGGTGATCTTTCCAGGTGATGGCTGGAATTAAGTCTACTGACTTTTTTCTATTTTGACTTGTACCAGGCGTGTAGATAGATGGTCATTTTAATAGTTAATACAGCAATGTGCTCTGTGTTTAAAGTGCCAAGTTTTTTCAGCTTCCATAGATATATTAAGGCAAATACTTGGAGAATCTGAGAGTGTGACATAGGACTGTGACTGTACTTAATGTCACTGGTATTGTGCTTTGTTCCTGAAAAGCAAGTTTCCCCACCTTTTCCCTCTCCTATACCCCCATTGGAAAAAACAAAAAAACTCAACACACATTGTGAGGGGGACCAAAGACAAGATCAGGCTGCAATAGTGCCATTCTGCATCTTGTTCGGTGGACTGGAGCTGCTGTGTCCTCTGTGCCCTAATAAGTGTTATTCTCCTCTCCATGATGAGCAGCCATCTGAGTTCTACAACCTGATCCTAAGAGCTTGTTGTGGGGAATGGAAGTAGAAAATGACTTTCTGGACTTCCTCCTGATGCTATGAAAACCACTGGTTACTTCAGAGAAGGGTTCAGTCCTTTTATCTGTATTTATTAAATTTTTTCAAACATTCAATAACCTGGGAAATTGTTATTCTCAAAAAAATATTGTCAAAAATGTGTAAGAAATGTCTGCTTTTGGACTAATAGAAATATGGGGTGTTCAGTTGTTGGTAATCGTAGCAACAAGAATATTTTTAGAGTAGGGACATACAGAGGGGGAGTACTGGTTTGTAATGTGCTTGAAAAATACCCCAAGAGTTAAGTGGCCAGTGCTGATTAAAAATCACACTGCGCAAGTACATAAAGCAGCCTGTATTTTCACGTGTTTCAGCAAGAGTATTCTAGTTGCAGGAGCTTCTGCAAAGGAAAAACACCCCAAGAGAAAAGACCCCCCACACACACACCCCACCCCAAATCTACAGCATCTCTTAGGGACTTGTTTCAGAATATAAGTCACTTTGTATCACAGAATGGTTGAGGTTGGAAGGAACCTCTGGGGATTGTCTAAGTCCAACCCCCCTGCTAAAGCAGGGTCACCTAGAGCACGTTGCACAGGATTGCATCCAGGTGGGTTTTGAATATCTCCAGAGAAGGAGACTCCACAGCCTCTCTGGGCAACCTGTTCCAGTGCTCTGTCACCCTCACAGTAAAGAAGTTCTTCCTCATGTTTAGATGGAACTTCCTGTGTTTCAGTTTGTGCCCATTGCCTCTTGTCCTGTTGCTGGGCACCACTGAAAAGAGTCTGGTCCCATCCTCTTGACACCCTCCCTTTAGATATTTGTATACATTAAGATCCCCTCTCAGCCTTCTCTTCTCTAGGCTGAACAGGCCCAGCTTTCTCAGCCTTTCCTCATGAGAGAGACGCTCCAGTCCCTTAATCCTCATCATAGCCCTCCGCTGGACTCTCTCCAGTAGTTCCACGTCTCTCTTGTATTGGGGAGCCCAGCACTGGGCACAGTACTCCAGATGTGGCCTCACCAGGGCTGAGTAGAGGGGGAGGATCACCTCCCTCCACCTGCTGGCAACACTCTTCCTGATGCACCCCAGGATACCATTGGCCTTCTTGGCCACAAGGGCACATTGCTGCCTCATGCTTAACTTGGTGTCCACCAGCACTCCCAGGTCCTTCTCTGCAGAGCTGCTTTCCAGCAGGTCAACCCCCAACCTGTACTGGTGCATGGGGTTATTCCTCCCCAGGTGCAGGACCCTGCACTTGCCTTTCTTCAACTTCAGGAGGTTCCTCTCCGCCCACCTCTCCAGCCTGTCCAGGTCTCTCTGAATGGCAGCACAGCCCTCTGGTGTATCCGCCACTCCTCCCAGTTTTGTATCGTCAGCAAACTTGCTGAGGGTGCACTCTGTCCCTTCATCCAGGTCATTGATGAAGAAGTTGAACAAGACTGGACCCAGGACTGACCCCTGGGGGACACTGCTAGCTACAGGCCTCCAACTAGACTCTGCGCCGCTGATCACAACCCTCTGAGCTCTGCCATTCTGCCAGTTCTCAATCCACCTCACTGTCCACTCATCTAGCCGACACTTCCTGAGCTTGCCCATGAGGGTGTTATGGGAGACAATGTTGAAAGCTTGCTGAAGTCAAGGTAGACAACATCCGCTGCTCTCCCCTCATCTATCCAGGCAGTCATTCCATCATAGAAGGCTATCAGATTGGTTAAGCATGATTTCCCCTTGGTGAATCTGTGCTGACTACTCCTGTCCATGTAGGCATGGCCATCATGTTGCTTGTCAGGGTTCCAGAACCTATTACTGGAGCAGTAATCTGTGCTGTTTTCTACTGAATTTGCTTCTCATAGAGTGATCTGATCAACTTAAGGAAGGCCTTTTGTATATTTTTGTTTTTGTCTTTATATATACAGCCTGCAATGAACACAGCTGGACAGCTACTGTGTGCTTTGCCAGCATGCACTGAGAATGCTGGGGCTACTCTTCATCATTTTTATGCTATTTCTCACACTTTAGTTTCTTGCAACAATGACTGGCTTCATTGTTGAGTCATACAGAGATGTAGTTGTCTGTTTTGTGATGCTGACTTGAAATTGAACTAAAATACAGACCAGATACAGCTTCCTGTAAGATAAATAAAATGTCTTTCTTCCTTTCCTTTCCAGGCACTATAAAAAAAATCAATGTAACTCTCTGTAAAGTTATTATAAGATCCATTCAAGACAACAGCTTTGTTTGAAATGGCTAGAGTGCATCTTCATTAGCTCTGCTATTTGTGGTTCTCAGGTGTGGCTTTGTTTTCCAACTGACAGAAGTTATAAGCTTAAAGACAAGTCATGAAAGATCCTGCACTCCAGTTATGGTTGGTTAGTATTTGAGGTGTTTATAAGCATATCACATAGCTCAAAAACAAAGATGGTGTACACCTAGTGAGTGGTTGCAGAGATCTGCTCTGAGTCCAAGTGTTTCTTTAAGCTCAGTGAGCTGAAAGATTCTCTACAGAAGATGTTTTCCCTTGAAGTTGTCTCTGCTCCATATCTAGGCATCAAGTCTGGGACAAGACTATGGAGAGCATCCAGAGAAACCTGAAAGAGTAGCTTTTCCCTCTTTGAAACTTTGAACCCAGCTATTCTTTTTAGGACTACTGTTGTGTCCCTGTTGGCCTTTTTGACTCTACCTTAAAGTGGGTGAGCCAGCATAGGAGCACTGTGCTGCTATCACAGTGGGTTTCAAGGTGCTGCTTTATCACCAGTATGGAGTCTGCAGCCATGACAGAACACACAAGCACAGCTAAGTGTGCTCATCTCCATTTCTGCAACAGCTCTGAAGATCTTTACCTCTAAATTACTCATGTGAACAGCAGCTGGTCTGTGTTCAGTGTCTTAATGAAAATATTAACGTGGTGATTCATAATCCATTTCACCAGTAAATGCTCAGGGGTGGAGTGTGTTGGTGGGGAACTTAGAAGAAAACCTGTTTTATTGTTATGTAGACTATGTTTAAGCAGACTATGCAGTAGCTTTCCTGATTAATCTCCTTGAATAATACTTTCAAAACCCTATTTTTAAAAGTATGTCTGTAATATAAATCCCTTCTGAAAACTGTATTGGATAGGGGAGATGGTATAAGAAGCAAGCAACTTTATTGATGTAGTGTTGTACTTGTCTTTTCCCCAAAATGAAACCTAAGTTTTGTGTCTCGTGTCTTGTGTCAACCTACCATGAGTTGTGAGTGACAGCAGGATGGTGGACAACTCTTTCAAGTGGGTCTTCTAGACTGTAAATTTTAACATTGTCGAAGTATAGAGCAACATACAGATTCTAAAGATAGGATGTATTAATCCTTTTAAAGGTGTTTGAAGTTGCATGTAGCTCAGATGACATCCTTTTTAAGTGGCATAGGCCTTGAGAATAATAAAGCTAGTCCAATTCCTGGAGTCCACAATGAATGTAGTCTGTTAATACGCATTATAAGATCTAGAGTATTCATGTACTGAACTTTCCCTGGGCCCTCTTCAGCATGTGGCATGAGAGAGGAGCTGAACAGTGACCCAGTGTTCATACACTTTAAATGAATGCAGAATTACATTGTCTACTCAGTTCAGTATAATGGGACTTCAGTGTTTTCTGGTTACATTTTTTTTTTACTAACGTTGCCTTTCTCTCTTTTTTGATGGTACTCCTTAGTTTCTACTGTACTGTTTCCACTGCGTAGATTACCAGGAAACTTTATGGATTCAGCTTAATTTTCATGCTGAATTAGGTGGATCTTCCTGGACTGTAGCCAGAAGACATCTGGAAAGACATTCACAATCTGAACTTCCTAGTTCCGTCTGTTGCTGTGACAGTTTCTCTACCACAGTGTCTAGATTTTTTCATTTGTGATGATAAAGAGCTTCAGTTTAAGGCTTCAGTTGATTCCTCTTTTTGGGTTCCTACCACAGGCAAAGCACTTAACCTGCCCATTCAACTATTATCTTTGATCCAATTTTGATGAATGAAATAACAGCAATACTTCAACCTTCTATTAGGCCTGTATGTTGTAATGTTTCTGCTGATCATGTTGGTTATTTGTAAGCTCTCTTGGGCTAGCCTTATTGTGTCTTTTATCTTAAATCTAGGACATACTTGTATGACATTCTGTTGTGTCAAAGACTCCTCGTATAGTTAGGCTTTAGCAGGGTTAAGATGTCTCTGTCTTGGTGGCTACAGAGAAATGTGAACAGAGAGAAGCCTGTGGAGACTGGTAGCAATTCTCATAGATAAATAAGGCAGATAGCAGCTGCTGGTCTGGATTTTTGTGTCATGGCTAATGTGTTTTTTCAGCATCCACTATAGAGTCTGGTTTAATCATTGTACCAGCTCATGTGTTTGAAATGGTAAATTGGAGCTTTCAGCAATTTGATCCCAATAGCTTATAAAATTCATACATGAGTTTTGTTGTGAAACTAGCCCCTTCATTGCCTGGCTTTCTTCTTGGTTGTTACTAACTGAAAACATGTTTTTGTCAGCTATTACCTTGGTATTAATGGGATGTAAGCATATGGCCTTAGTGTAATGGGAGATGCTGTTTACTATTGTACAGAGAGTCTGATATTCTGCTAAGTTCTTCTTGAACAGACTAATTGTATCCATGCTGATTTTCTCAAAGGGGGATGATAAGTGGGATTAGAAGGATTCAGGGAACTTTTCTAAAGTCAGCCGTTGGCACTTCAGGCTGTACAAGGGGAAACTCTTTATGTGCTTTCAAAATGCTGTACTGTTGAAGTGGATGGGCCTTGTTTCTTATCTTGACTCTGGTGATGTACCTATTTTAGTCTTTTGTGTGTTAATCGCCTCATCTGCATATGATTCTTTGATTTGTGAAGCACTAACTTTTGGTCCTTTTTGGTTGTCAGCAAGAAGTCAGAGCTGAGGACTTCTCCATTCATTGTCCTGATCTTCTTACCTGCTCTTTTACCCAGGTATGGAATTCCCAGTGGTCAGCCTGTTGTTCCAGAGGAAAGTCCTGCATCTGGATCAATATTGCCTGTGCTAGGCCTTCATTGTCCTCCTGCCTGAGTCCTTATCTCTGCTATGAACAGGTTTAGGATCTCATTCCTGATGACCATGTCACTGGCTACTTCACATGTTATGACTGAGAAGTTCTTTTTTCGTTGTGTTATAAGCATCCATAGGTTCATGTCATATAGGATCAGGGAAAAAACAGATTCTGAGGGACCTAAGAGAGTCTCTATCAACCCCTGATCAAAGCAGGGCTCCCTTCAAACTTAGATGAAGTTGCACAAGGCCTCTGCCAGTAAAGTCTTCAATATCTCCAAGGATGGCAGTTCCACAGCCTCTTGTTGGACAACCTCATCCAGGCCTTAACCACTCTCATTGGGAAACTTTCTTTCCTTATATCCACTCAGAACTGCCCATGCTCCAACTGGTGAGTGTTGGCTCCTGTCCTTTTGCTGCGCACCTCTGAGAGGAGTCTGGCTCTGTCTTCTGCGTAACCCCCTCAGGGTAGCTGAAAACAACAGTTAGATGCCGCTTAGTTTGCTCTTTTCCACGCTCAACCATCTTTGTGGCCCTGCTCCTGCCCCACGGGGCCCACAGGCAGGCACACGGCAATCCCGATGAAGCCTCCCAGGTTGCTGAGCAGAGGGGAACAGTCACTTTCCCCTGCGTGTCAGCTGCACTCTTGCTCAGTATGTGGTCGGCCGTCAGCATTGCAGCGACACGCTCCTGGCTCGTGCTCGCCTTCTTGCCCACCAGGACCCAGGCCCTCCTCTGCGGGGCTGCTGCCCAGCCAGCCCCAGCCTGTGCCTTGACCTTCCTGAGGTTCCCGGCAGGCCGCCGCTCCGGCTTGCCAAGGCCCCTCTGAAGGACAGCTCACCTGCCAGTGAATCAACAGCTCCCTCCCATTTGGTGTCACCTGAGAACTTCCTGCGGACACACTTCATCCCATTGTTCAGGTTGTTGCTGAAGATGTTAAATAGTGCCAGTCCCAGTATTGTCTTCTGAGGAATGCCGTTTTTAAGTGCCTGTCAGTAGGACTTTGAACCACTGACCATTAGCCTTTTAGCATGACGGTCCAGGCAGTTTTTCGGCTGCCTTAGGTACTTCCCTGGCTATCAATACCAATCAGTATTCCTGACACTTTTTTCTCTAAGATCCTTACATTATCAACTTTTTCTCTGCAGCTGAGTGGGTTAGTACTATGGTAACAGTGGATTTCTGGGAGGAACATTCTGATGCACTGGATTCTGCCTAGTACAGAAGCCTGGTTATGGGATCATCATGTCCATAAGATGATTATGGTCTATTGTTCCCTTGTGCTTTGAAACCACTCTCACACAACTGATGATAGTTAAAAGCAAATAAAAGCACATATTTAGGAAATTCAAAAGAGCAGGTTTGTAAAGCTGGGAGAGATGACTAAACAGAAAAGAAATTAAAATGATGCCTATATTTAACTCATGTTTAGACCCCCAATTTCCTTTTACAGCACAGAGCTGTTTATGAAAGCCATTTGGACTTACTGGTTCTTAGCATAATCAGAAAGGAGTTTTGACCCTTATGCTACGTCATATTCCCCGTCAACTTTTGGAAATATATATGTCCCTTGGACATGGCCAGATGAACTTATTACTTGCCAGCAGGGTAAACAGTATTAGTTTATTGTTATTCCAATACTAGGCTAAGCCTTAAGTGGATTCTTATTGCAGGCATGAGGTATAATGCCTTGTCCCATCTTCTTGGCCTCAGGTCCAGGCACAAGTCTGAGCGCAGGTCTCGGGGTGGGAGGTAATCTTATGAGAAGCTGATTGAGCTGGCCCTTTTGGATCCAGTTGTGGATCCTGTGCCTGTGCCATGGGCCTTTGATGGGACCTTTGCTTTTTCTGGGTGGATTCTAGGAGGTTCCCCACCCCTGTATTCTAGTTGGTATTTAGCACTTTTGAATGATGAATTTGCCCAATGACAGCTCACAGTGCAATCCATCATATGAATTAATTTTCTTGTATGAGGCCTTTCAGCTGAGGGAAAAATGTTTCATCTTTTGAACTGTTGCAGAGTTGTGCATGTTTTTAGTTTGACCTGTTTTAAAAAGAAAACCTGCAGGGAGAATTTAGCTTGATAACTAACTATTTGTTTGTTAATAATCTTTTCATTTCCTTTCATCAGTTAACTCCCTCCTGGGTAAATTTTCAAAGCTTCACCCACTAGGATCTACTAGAAAACCTGCTATCTCTTAATTACAGTTCATCTTTGAATCGCTACAAAACACTTTAAAGCTGGCTTCTTTTGAATGTCCTGGTGTTTTGGTTTGAATTTATATATGTATGTTGCTAGTTACTCCTAGATTTACACGTCTTGAAAAGTTATCTTCAGCTCTTTTGTGAAATTTACCATCACAGTTACCTGAAGAGACAAGAAAATCCTGTAACCTCAGTAAAGTATCATTTAAGATCTTTTGAGGCCACAGTATCAGTTTCCCTGGCCCTCTTCTTTTCAGATTTGCCAATGAGGCTGCTAATTTGTGTTAGATTTGACATTTTTGTCATAAATGAAAACCTTCTCCTTTTTTACTAGTGTGGCTTTGCTATTATTGTGGTGCTATCTCTCTAGTGGTTTTCCTCATTTACATATCTATATATCCTATGGATTTACTTAACTGCATGCTGTGAATTCAAGTAGTTGTGTAAAATGCATGGCCATCCATCACTTGTAGGCAGAGCCTTTCTCTAGGCAGGTCTAATCATGCTATCAAAAAAAGCCCCAACCAAAAATGAGTCTTTTTTGTGTTAAGTTACTTCAAGTTGAATTTTGCTGTCCCAAGCTACCATACCTAGGCACAAAACCGTGTTGCAGTAAGGTTTCTTGGTACCTATTATTTTGCTGGGGTATATAGAATTTATTTCCTGCAAACAATCTCTACTTCATTATTCCTGTGCAGGCAGGAGGGGTTGAGAGTAATGCATCTTTCTTGGTCAGGAGTTTAGGGGTTAATCTAGGCAATTCTATCAGAAAGTGCTCCTTGGTAGACAGAAAAGGAGAAAGAATGGCAGTGACCTAGCTAATTCAGAGGGATTAAAAAAAAAAAAACCCAAACCTCTCCCTACTACCTACCAGAAAATACTAGTTTTGTTTTAATCTGCTTTGTTTTTATCATTTATTGTTTCTGTTCTGCTTTAAAAATTTCTGGTAATAAACCACAAGAAAGCTCCCTCCATGCAAGGTTTTGTCAGTAAATTCTTAGTGTTTTTTTAAGTAAATTCTGTTCTAAATAGATTTTTACACCATCCTCATAACCGTAGTGCCTCTGAGTGCTTTCCAGAGTACGCTAAATGATGTGCATAACATCTGATACATGTGGTTTGTTGTCTTTCTGATCGTCTTCCCAGAGGGAAAATTCTGAGTGCAGTAGTGTGTTTAGTTTGGGAGGAGTTTGGGGGTAGGAAACAAGTTTGTTTATCTGTTGATTGAAATTCCTAGTACCATACTGACCCCTCAGCAATTCCTCTTGAATTACTGGGCAATTGATGACTGCTACCTTTTGCTGCTATTTATAGCAACAGACAGAAGGCATTTCAGCATTTATTCATGTTTCTTTGAGGAACCTTAAGTGACAACCCACTTTTCTATTTACTGAGGAGCAATAAATAATTACAATATTAAATAATTCACCTTAAGATATTTATTGTTTATATGGACTCATATTTTCTACTACATTTGTAGTCACACCTGTAGGACTGGTGCCACGCCTAACTTGTTTCCATCATGTGTGGAAAGTATATAGTTCCAGATGAGAAGAATCATGACTCAGGCAAGCCGTCAGCAGGACAAACTCAGCATGTTTGCAGACACATTTGGAGGGAATTTTCTAGTGGGGTATCCTGGGAGCCATATGAATGCACCCTAAGGTGAAAAAGGTGGACGTGACCAAGAAATCCCCAAAGTTGGCCCTGGGTAGCTAAACTTGCCTTTTTATAAATGCTGTTTCATCTGCATTGCTCACACTTTCTGGTAGCAAAGATGGTGTCATGTACCAGTGTTGAGCCCTTGCATTCCAAATGTTTGTCTTGCCTTTTGGAGATAACTCACTGTTTTCAGTAGTGGTATGTCTAGATACATGTAGCTGTGTCATGAATACTCAGCTATACCTACCTGTTGAGGCACTGCAATGGCATTTTTTGTTGATAACACTAACCTGGCTGTCATCCCACACAAACTGTGACCTCATCATGAAGCTCTAACATAGACTGCACCTTTCAGAAAGGCAAGAGCAAAGAAGACCCAGACAGAGTAAAGGTTAGCAAGTCATTTATTATTCTGTTTGTAGGTTTTCTTTGGTGTTTGTATGTGTTAACTATCAGTCCTGTTGGTATTCTTAGAGCTTCAATCCTTTTTTTCTTTCTCGGTTTCACTTTTTTATTCTAAGCCTCTGGTACTCATTACTATATGTTTGGTGCAGAGCCAGACTTTGGAGTCCAAGAAGGGCATTTTGCAAACTATTAAAATAAGAATTAATATAGCTTTTTAAAAACGCATACATTTTTCCGCCCTTTTCATTTCATTTCCTAAATTAACCTCGCAAATGGAGCATTAGGATTGCAATTGCTAAGATTTCTTCCTCCACACTTACTCCAAAGGTCAAAGATGAGTCATAGTCTTTATCAGGGTGGCTTGGGACCCAAGAAGCCTGGCAATTTGAAAAGAGGCCTTTATACACATTATCAATAATTTTTAAGTCCTGCTGGCTGACACACTCTGAGTTGTTTTCTAGAAGACTGTTGTCTCTTGAACTGCTTAACTGGCCTCTGAGTTGAGACAGAGACAGCTCTCACTTAGGAGTTTGGACTCAACTGCAAGTATCTAGTTCTGGGGTGAAATTTGGTAATGGGAAGGGAGAGAAGGAGAGAAGAGGGACATGAGAGATGAGAGATTGCACTTTCCCTAACTGGAGATATAAAACAACCTACGTGGGAATCAAAGATTAAAGACAGTATAGAAGGCACAGAGTTTTAAAGGCAGATGAAGGAAGGCACTTACAGGATGGTGATTTTAATTAGAAAAAGAAATTGCACAAAAAGGAAGAAAAAAACAAAGATGACCGTCAGGTATAGGTAGGATGTTATGATGGACCACAGAAACAGATTGAATGCAAAATCTGACTTCCTATTATTACTTTGTTAGGGAAAGCCTATTGCAGTTAATTTCTGGTCTAAACATTAAAATATACATGTAATGGTAGTAGTGCATATGGATCTGGTTTTACTTCATAAATACTCTAGGAAGGGTGGCTAGTGACATACTGCTTATGTATAAATGTGCCTTCAGTAAGCAGTCTTTACAGATGTCTTCTATCATGAGACACTCTGGAAGACCTGAGGGGCTGGGTGGATAATCTTTATTAATTCAGATAAACATTTATTATGCCTTTCTTTTCAAAGAGCAAGAGAGTACTTCTGGCCCTAGTACATCATTGCTAGATTTATTCCACATACAGTCTCTGGTGAAAGGTCCTAATTTATTCATCTCATGATTGAATTTTATATCCCTTTTATTAAAGTTATTCTACAAGTGATGCAGTCCACTGGATTAAGGGATTGAAAGTGCTGAATAGTATTTGTTACAGCATATTGTCAGAAAGGGAGAATTTCTTGATTTAAAGCTGATAATCATATGATCTTTCAACAAAATAGTCCTAGATGCCTCTTTTTAATACTATGTGTTTATCGCTTACATAGCCATACATATGTACAGCTCTTTTCAAAACAATGAAGCGTTCTTTTTCTTGAAAGGTTTCATCTGACACTTTATGTATCAAATAGTACCTTACTGACAATTGATACCATATAGAAGGATGGCAGACTAGTCTTAAATTAAGATGAGAACAAGAAGGTATTGCAGCAAAGAAAGATGAATGGTGGAAAAAAGGCAAAAACCAGAGAACTTAAGATCACACAGTCATTTGGGATTTCAATCACCTTGAGTTACAAAATGTTCTTTTATTCACATTGTTTTAACTGGAGTGTTAATGCTTTAACCAGAACAGTTCATGCATAAATCTTCTTAAAGAAATGAGTTTTGATAGGAGATGTAATGAAAGAGACTGTTGTGAGAAAGCAAAATAAACTTTATTAACCTGGCACTATGGGAGGCATTGTGAGGCATACAAGTTGCTATCTAACTGTCTAGGCAGTAGATTTTCCTAATGTTATTTTTACCTTTTGTATTACATCTTGCTTGCCTAGTCATAACTATCCAGCTTCCTATTTGCAATTTCGACCTCAGTTCCAGGACCCAACTGTGCTGGTTTCCTGTCATCAAAAAATGTTTTCAAATCAGTTAATTTCATTCCTGGTATTTATATCCTAATGGATATGAGTATGCGACTCTTATACATTACTGTCTTTTAGCACTGAAAGGGCTTAACACATCAGCCCTGAGGCTAGGCATTCTTCTGTGTGCCAGCAGTTGTGGGAATCACTGCTCATTTTGTCACTGCACTATCTGCTAGCAATACTAACATAATCCAGCTGGATGGTTTTTATAGGAAAGCTGTTTCTTGCATGTCAATACCATTTACAAGTTAAAATCTGTATTTCAAACTAAAAAAAAAAAATTCTTGCACATGTTGTATACTCTCCATCTTTAATACTTTTCTGTCCTTCCTTTCCTGATTCTGGTTTCATATTTATGGATTACAGCTATTTCTAATGCTTCTATAGACAGTAAATCTTCACCTGAAAAGCTCTGTTCTCCATCTGTCCCTTGGGTTTCACAATTGGCATACTTGGATCATCACTTGCTTCCTGTTTAATTATTTAAAGCTCTGAAATATTTCTGATTGTTTATCTTAGGAGAATTGATGCCAACCCATTATCTAATATTGTCATTGCAGAAAAGCTTTTGCAAAGGGAAGGTCTTGCATTTGCCTTTGTGAATGAGCTCTGATTTCTGTAACCAATGGAGTTCTGCAGTTAAAGACTTATTGAGTGTCCTATCCCCAACCCAAATAGCTCTGCCTTAAATTTAGCCAGCTCTAGCAGCTTGTGGATCATGTCACCTAAAAGTACTTTGTTGTATTACCTGAAAAACTGCAAAAGTTCATCTGAGCAGACCAGAGAATTCTGTTCAGAACATGGTCAGGCTCACTTAAACAAATTAATCCCTGGTGTAGTTTCACTGACTCAACTGGAGTTTCACCACAAGTTAACTTTGGCATGTTTTGCTTCCTTTAAAAAGCAAAAAGAGAAGAAAAGAAGCCCTCCCTCCCTCTCACACACACAAATAGTTATTTTCAAAAATTTGCCAAGATTTACACACTTAAAGGAGCAGCTAGATGAGGGAAATGGGCAGTAGGTAAGAATATTGACTCTGCAACTTCTCTTTGCACTGGTAATATTTTACAGTTGTGGCCTTCAAAAATCTGATTCACTTAAAATTGTTGCCAGTTTCCTTTGTTCTGGCCAAAAGAGGATCTCTGACCATTTGTAATTTTACGCTACCATATACAGTTAACATTTAAAAATACCTTCTTGTTTAATGCTAACCACTATGTATTCCCAACTACCGTGCTCATAGCAAGAAAAAGATATCTAAGCCAAAAACATATAGACCATTTTTTAAGAGCTTGGATTAATGGACATGACTTCATAAAGTGAATAAGGTATTTTTTCTCCTCTTAACTGATATTTTACTAAAATAAGCTCAAAACAAGGGTAAATGTGGCTTCTACTAAGTAGTCAAAATAGCATTTTTTTTCTTAACAAGGCACTGACACTGATACTGCTGAAGAAAGGAATTTAAGTAAGGCAATAAAGTTCTTCCTGTGTTTTCATGGCTTGACTTGTGGCGATTGGGAATCTGATGATAAATGAAGGAAATTCAGCTTATGGGACATAGAAACTGTCATACTGCCTCAGGTCTCAGATCTCTTTAGTCCTGCGTCTTTGGCCTTGACAGCAACTAGCATCAGCAGCTTCCAAGAAGGTGCAAGAAACTTCAGTTATAGTTTCACCTGTTGACCAGAGATTATACATCAGTTCTGAGAGGGTCTAGGGAGCAGGGATGCAAAACTAAGTGAGAGAGAAACAAACTAGGAGTGAAGTAAGTTGGCCGCCCACTGGCATGATCCTGTACCACCTTTGAGTTCCCACTGCCTCTTCTGAAGTCACCTTTTTACTTGAGTTTCCTGCCTTCCTTCCTTAAAAGACCTTTACGGATCAGTGGGGCTGATGGAGGTGAAAAAGTCCTGTGAGGCTTTTAGGACATGTTTTAAATTGAAACTTGGGCAACTGTTAGAGAATGGAGGACACAAGTGTCCCTGGTGTACAAAGTATTAGTAGTCCGTGGTAGATGAACAATAATCACAACTAGAGAAATGCTTACCAGTAATATGTAAAGGCAGAGTGTATACAAGAGCTTTATTGGCCATAAAATTCCAAAATTCTCTCAATTTGTTTGGGAATGCCACAATTACCATGAATACAAGAGAATAATGCCCAGAATTACCTACAATGCGAGCAAGAAAGAATTGTATTTCAGTAAAGAATAAGGTTAGGGCAACCCTTGTAAGTACATGGCTGCAGTCTGAAGTGTAAAAGTCATGCCATTTAAAAATAAAGATATGTTTTAATGTTGAAATTAGAAAGGGTTACGGGGGAGGTGGAAAGGCCAATCCTCTGAATGTTTATATCTTGTCATTAATGCAGTTGTGAGATGTCCAGGTTTCTCTTCTTGGTGCAAAACAGTATCTGTTTTGCAAGTGAAATGCTTAATACTGTTTTGTCCCTCCTGCTGATGGTAGAATGATTCACTGTTACTAAAGCTTGGCCTTTACACAGCCTTTTTGCCCTGGTATGAGTATGCTGCATCAAACATATTATGTTACTCTTGTGCTGGAGAAATTAGTACAGGACTTGATGAGTTCCGTAACACTTACAAATTTGCTGGCTTACATTACATACGTACATACAAATGATAAACATTCTTTTCTTCCACACTCAGGAGTAACACCTGGTTTCCATGATCTGCTTAAACCAGTCTGAGTTGACGCGGCCACTGAAAGAGCTGGTCCTTTTCTGTTCCCCTCCTTGTACTTGTACTAGCACCTGTGTACTCAGCTGGATCTGGGAGCTCATTTCACCAAAGACTAATGACTTTGTTATGGGTTGGCATTTGAGGGTTTTTCTTTTCTCTTCTGAGCTAGTTTTCAGGCAGTTTTCAAATCCAGATGATGACGTGCTCACGTAACCATGCTGTTGTCAGCACTAGGGAGGTAGTGGCAACATGCAGGCAGGGGAAGTAAAGGCTTATCTTTTCAGCAGCAGCATTAATATAGATTAATTTCAACCTATTGTGACACTAAGTTAGACCAGAACAGACATTTTGTATTTTATATATCTGCCTAATACAACCCATGAAGGGAGAAGTACTGTTATTTTGATACATATCACAACCTTTACTGCATACAGACCAGACCTTAGCTGATGCATCATTCATTTGTGCAGCTGTTGTGTATATTACATATCTGTGGTGTATGGTTAGAAACAATCCATTTATTTTTCATATTTCAATAAATTAAAATCAGTATGCTATATTCAGTACTAATATGACTATATGAAGTTATACCAATACTTTTTATTCTGTTTACAAGTATAGGAGTTTTTGGAAACTTTGTTTTTTACAGAGAATAACAGATGAGTTGCAAGGAGCTATAATGGCATAGTTTCATCAGAAAGATTCGGTAATCTTTGGTTTGTTTTCCCACCAAAGTCCCAAGATGGAATTAATTTTGTCTAACTTGCAGTAGTCCATTTTATTGCTTCCCTGTGCTTTTGCAAATGGATTTGAGACAGATTTAAAGTTTCAAAGCATTTAAAACTGATTAAATATTTATTAGCACAACAGACATCTAAAATGATTACAACTATTGTAACGATTCACACAATCTATTGAAAAAGTACTACTTGGAGCCAATTGAGAATGGCCTTCTGAATAGTGCAGTGGAGGCAAGGAGCCTGAAGTGTTTTAAATGGGTCTTGATTCACTTATGGAAATTTAGGTGTATAACTAGAAGAGAACATTTCTGATACAAGAAAAATTTAGTCTGTGTTATAGGTCCCTGGATATCTGATTCTGCCCCCCCCCCCCCAATCTATCCAGGAGTATCTTCAAGGGAGTCTGGATATCTGTTTCTTGCAGATTTATACTGAATTATTCCCATGTGTCAGGGTTTCTGTTCTTTCTCTGTGGGCCAGGAGGGATTTTCCCTGCCCCTTTCCCTTCTTCCTGCTCCAGATGCGCAGCAGGGTTGCAGCTGGGGGCTGACTTGGGGCTTGTTTGGTTCTCCTTCATTTCCTCTCCCCTGCAGCAGCTAGACTGGCTGTAACTAGAGAAGGATTAGAATCAGGGGATGTGGTTTTATGACAGTCGTTAAATTCTCAGGTACCTGGTTGATGTGCCTCTGTCATGCTTTTGCATAGAGTGATTGTCATTGTCATTTCTGGAGTCGGTAGGGAGTTCACTCCCAGAATGGGGCTGCTTTTTTTTTTCTTTTTTATTTGGCTGCTTGGTTTTGCTTTTGCAGTGCTTTGCAATATGAGTCATGAGCCTGTTTGGATCTGCTGGAAGTGTTATCTAACTAATCCAGTGCCAGTTCAGGGACCTTGGTGGTGACATTGATCTCTTCTCTCTTTCTATGGCACATTACATTTCTGTGATTTTTGTGTGTGTGTGTGTTTTACTGCAAGACCTGATTTACGGTGCTGTGTGGAACAGATGTTGTGAATAAGACATCTGTAGTAGTGTTGCCTGTGATTGTGGGAATCTGGCCTCAGTGGCCTTGGGGATCATTCCGGTCCTGTGTTACAAGAGACCTGTCTGAGTAAAATTTATATGCTATAGACATTGAACACTGCCACCTCTCCTCACCCTTGCCCAAGAAAGAAAGGTGAGCCTCTTGCTCGTGAAGTTTGGAGGTCAAAATATATTTTTTTCCTCTCGCAGATCCTCCGTTAGTCCTTCCAAAAGGAGCACTGTGTTTCTGGAATCTATGGGGGAAAAAGGGTAGAAACTAGGTAATTTAGTGACAAACGCAGGGTCGCACTTTACTTAGTTCTCAGTGATTTTTACCTGCAGAGAATTGTCAGAGAAATATGTACAGAGTCATGCTGTGTTAATTTTTGTGTGGGTCCCCCTCACAGCCAAAAAGATTCAGAGGTTATGTGGGAGCCTTGGCCTGAGCTTCCTTCGGGATTGGGGGTTACCTCGGTGTCCTACGGTGTGCTTTGATGAAGTGACAAGGAAAGGGAGCTACAGAAGGATTCTTCTAAACAGCTTCCAGCAGGTTTAACTGTGATAGGGGAAAATCAGTGGCTGTTAAAGTTTGAATGCAGAAGAACCCTGGCTGAGATTTGACTGACATCTTCTTTCTGAATGGAGGCTAAACTGAGAATACCAGCTTTGATCTTACATAAATGTGGAGTGGAGGCTGTGTTTTTAACTGAAGACATTCAAAATATATAATTCCCCAAATACTTGTGTAGCAGACACTTATCATTTTATAAATAAAGTGATAAATAATCCTATTATGTGCTGTGGTTGACTTTATAAAGGCTGAGTTAGGGGGCCAATTCAAACCTGTTTATTCAGAAAAGCACAAATTGTATTTTGAAATGAACACTGCACAAACTGAAACTTGAATCCATAGAGACAGACACTAGCGTGAACACAGCTTCTGTTGAATCATGTTATATGCGCCACATACTAAAGAGAATGCATTGTGTGAGGAGGTGTATAGGCAGTGCTTCTTGGTCAGTTTGCAGCCCCATCGAGGGCTTCCTAGAGTAAATAGGTTAACCTTATTTGAGACCCTTGTCTACTGCGCAAGAATATTAAATTATTTTATGGCATAAAATACTTTAAAGTCATGAAGTATCCCATCCCTTTCTAAAATTTCTAAGTCATCCTTGCTATGTAAACTGTTCTGCAGTGGTTGATGGAGGGTGGCAGGGAGCTGTTTGCTGATGGAGTCCTTAAACAGGACAGCACTGGAGTTCAGATATACTCAGCGTTGGAAAGTAGGGTTTATCAGCAGCTCTGCCTTGTGTGCTGGGGAGGGGGCACAAGCACTCTAGACATTAGGAAGTCTTATATTGTACCTGTGTACCTGCCAGACCTGGGCAAAGTTTGAATGCAGATGAGAATCCAGTCCTAGTGTTAAAGCAGGAGGGATATAAGTCTAAAGTGTGTCTAGCTGAAAATGTCCTGATTATCAAAGGCATGGAGTGCATACAGCACTGATTTACTTACTTCAACAGTTCTCAAAATTGCCACCGATTTAGGAATTTAAATACAAAATTAAAACACTTTATTTTGCTAAAATTTCTTCTGGGTAGTTCTTTGTGCCTTCTTGATTAGTTGTACTTTGTCTCTTTCTCTCTCCTTAGCTATGTTTTCTTATTTTGTTTTGTTCATTTTTGGGTGGATCTTATGGCTTTTTAGTATCTAGATGGGGTACTGCAGCTCCAGTATTCTTCTCAGTTTGCACCTGTTGTCTGCCTTTGCAGCCTCCATCATCTGTCTCTTCTCTTTTTCTCCCTATTCTATGTCACACTTGACGCGATATGGGGTAAAATGACAGTGATGTACACAAGATACTTTATATCCAAACCACACAGAATATATTTCTAGTCATCCACAACACTTGAGATCAGAACTTGGCTCACAGTGAATTGTAGAAAAGGTGTGATGATGATGGTGGAGCCCCTTGGCACTTGAATATAGCATTTCAAACATTTCCACTTCCAATATGAAAACAATATGTTAAATTATCTTTACCTGGATTTGTTGTTTCTGTATTCTGTTTTTCACTTTTGTGTGAAACTGTCTTCTTTAAAGTTGCATTTCCTTTTCCTTTTATTGAAGTTCAGTCATGGAAATTTTCATATTTGTGACCAGGGTTCTCAAAGCTTGCAGAAGCCATGGTAAGTGCAAATGCAGCACACCATCTTTTCTGTTGATGCAAGTTGCCAAAATCCCATCCTGTCTTAGTTTCTTGCTCGATGCCACTTCTATTGAGCTGTAGCTTGGATTCAAGTTTTTGGTCTTGAACTTAATTTAAAATGAATTAGATTCATGAGAAATCTCCTAAACAGTATCATCATGTCAACTACATTCCATCTGAAGAGTGGAATTGATGAGTGCAGAAGTGGAAATTGTGTGTGCAAGAGATAATGGGGTGAGGTGGGATCAGACTGCATATAAACTTTTGTGTTTAAAGCAAAATATAGAAAACCCACTTCTCTGACTGCCTTTCCCTATGATACCAACAAGGACTATTTAGCAATAGTTATAATACTTCACTTACTCCTTGGCCTTTTCCATGACAGTCCAGTATCGGGACCATGATCAAGTGTCTTTACACATTATATTTCTCCACAGAGGGTAGTTCTATTAATAATTACATTACCATTTGGGTTAGATTTCTGAGCAAAACTACTGTGAAGTCTTCTGTTGCGCTGGGTAAAGGTGAAGAGTCTTCTGCTGTGCTGTGTGAAGGTGTTCCAGGTGGTGGAACAACCCCTAAGGTAGAGCAGGTTTCTGTGTTGTTGCAGCAGAACAGGACAGTCCTTCCTGGGGAGGATACTTTTTGTCTGCTTTCTGCAATCAGTTGAACAGAGGTCAGATTTGTTGGAAGCTGCTTAATTGTACAGGCAGCACTGCTCAGACCATGGAGCACAGCTTCATGCTGTTCTCTCAGCTGTCTGTTCCTTCTGCAATGATTGGCTTTGCTTCTTTTCAACTGCTAACATCTCACTATAGGACTTGCTGTGAACATGCTGCCTTATGGCTTGAGACCAGTGTGTGGGCACTAATCACCATCTGGAGAGAGAATGAGATTCAGGGCCAGCTGAACTTGGCTATAAGTAGTGTTCAAAGTGGGGCAGTGGGAGGCTGTACGCCAGGCCTCCAATCTTTTATCCTGAACAGTTTCATTCTACTACTGTTTCCTGGCAGGAGGAGGCCCTCCAAGTGCCTGCAGGAGCTGCTTGCTTATACAGGGGCAGCAGCAGCTCGTACTGATCAGCTGGTCCTAGCCAGGCAGCCCATCTTGCTTCAGCAGACTCGTGGGGGTGCTGTGGAGCAAACTGGCATGGAGCGGGAACAGTCCCTGCACAGAGAAGCACAATACCATCAGTCAGCAAGAAGCCGTTGCCTCAGTGGGAGAGACAATGGGCTGTATTTTGCCTCTACAAGACACAGGGCTTCTGCTGAGTTTGGAACTATGTCCCCATCCAAAATAAATGTCTGCAGAATACAGATTTTAAGGAACATATTGATGTATGGCAGAGTATCTTAGTGAGTGCTTTTGAGTGCAGTGGTTAATTTGCCAGTTACTGTCAGCTGGGGACGAGGGCTGGTGTCATGTGCTTGTGGATTTTTGACCTAACTGGGTATTCCCATAGCTTAAAAGAGAAAAGATAATTGTGTCCAGTATCATACCACTACATTCCATTTGTTAAAGGCATACCTCCACACCAGGAATAACTTATGGCCCCATGGCTTGTCCTACAAGCTGCTTCTGTTTCCCCTTGGTTAAGTGGGTCCAAGAGTATTTGGAGAGGAGAGGCAGGAAAGGAGTGCAACTGCTAGGCTCCATATGGCTCAGATCACAGCCTGGCAGCATTCTCCAACTGTTAAGGTGGAATTGTAGAGGTGGTTTTATGTACACGGAAGTAGAGGTGGATTGTTTTCTTTATAAGATATATGGATTTATTAGAAAATGCATGCGTCTCATTATGTGAAGTTGTGTGCATTTTTCAACAGAAGCACTTGAATTATGTTCTAATGACCCATTGTATATCATTTTTCATCTGATTTCAGTTAAGCTGTGATAATCTAATGGGGTGTTTTTATGAGTACCAGAGTTATTGGCACAATCTATATTCAGCTTAGATATATACCTGGAGTGTCACTTGTTTACAAGAGTTAAGAATGTCTATACACTTCATAATTTCTCATGAAAAGCAAGGAATGAACTGCAAAAAGTACGGAAGTATGGACAAGCTTTTCTTTGTCTCTCTCTTTCTTTCTCTCTCTTTTTTTTTTTTTGATTCCTTCTGCAAGATGCTTCATTATTGCTACTGAGGTTTTATTCTATGGTATAAGATGCGGTGCTGCTCCAGCAACAAATGGAATCGCTTGGATGGGAAGCAAAGGTCCCTCACGTCACCTCTGATGGAGTCCCAAAGAAACTAAGTTTTGGATATGTTGAAACACACCTCTTTGTTTTCTTAGATTTGATTTCTTAATTTTTGTATATTAGGTGATGTGTTTAATCTGTTATAGGTGGTACTGGTGGCAAAATCTGTGATTATGTGGCATTTAGTTTTCTGTAGTTTTCTTTCTGTGTCATTCTGAACATGGTCCTGGGCAACCTACTGCAGGTGACCCTGCTTGAGGGGGTTGGATCAGATCATCTCCAGAGGTCCCTTCTGTCATCTGCTTTCAGCTGCTTTTAATTTTGCAAAACTTGAACCACTTAAGATGTAATTAGCATAACTTTAGTCTGCTCCAATGTTCCTGAGTATGTGCTGTCCCAGGACTGCCTTGGTTGATCAAAACTTTTCCTGCAATTGCTCCTTTCACATACCAAGAATCATAGCAAGTGCAAAAGAAGCACTAAAAGGTATGGAAGGAAGTAATGGACAAGACTATATGTCCTCTAAAACTTGAGGCATCTTGAAAATGCCCAAGAATTCTTAGTTTTAACATCCTCTACTACCAGCAAATGGTTATGGAAACTACTTTGAAGGTCCATGTTTCAAATATCCTTACTACTTGGTCCTCCTGAGGAATAAAGGCCTCCTACCTCTGTGGTTTCATTAATTCAAGCAGTAGAAGTTTGTACTAAAATATATTTAGAGCTCTCACTATTATGTATTGTTCCGCTTCAAGAAATTTGTAGTAAAAGCTTAGGTATTTTAAGGGTAATTTCATACTTTAAAACAGTGCTAAGGTTGCAAAGTTACGCAGTCAAAAGTAAAGAAATACTACAGTTGAAGTTTTCTCTGCAATATTAAATTGATATTCATGTGCATAAACACTGTAATGCACTTTTTTATTACATGCTATTTTTCCTCTGAAAGGCTCCAGTCTCATTATGCATGTAGAGTAATAGTTGTATAGATGATTTCTGCAGAAATGAGAAGGTGTGTAGTGAAAGGATGAGGGGATTGCTAGAAGAAAAGGATGATGTTTCAGATAAAGCAAATGACATTCTTACCCTTTGTAGTCTGTTCCTGTATCTGCCACAAAATAACTTGGAGAAGTCACTTAAATTTTGATAAGTAGTCACTTATTGTAGGCCTTATTTTCTAGGAACCTCAGTGCTATAAAAGCACCGACCACTCACAACCACAGCTGATACCTAGTTGAGCTTTGCTTTGAAATACGAAGTACTTTAAAATGCTGTATAGCCAGATAAATCAAGTCTAGTGTCTCAGTGTAGGCCATGAATTCCTGTATTTTTTATTTCCGCTGTACCTCAGTTCCCTCATCTCAAAAGTGGGGACGGTAATCGAATTGACTAGAATAGCTGAGATGATCGGGGAGAATACTGTGGAAACAACCAGGAGAAAATTAATAACTCTGTAGTCAGCCTAGGAAAGCTTGCTGTGTACTAAACAGAGCCAAGGGCCAAGACTTGAGTAAACATAACCAAGAACTTGTAACAACTCACTCTCTGAGCTCTGTCTATCCCGAGTGCTGAACAAGACAGGAGTCCAGCAGAAAAACTGTGTGATCATATAATTAAGGACCATACCATAACATCTTTATTTACAGTGGAACTGAATTAAGACTTCTGTTATTGCCTATTCTGAACTCTTGACTTTTCAACTTGATGGCCTTTTTCATGTAACACATTATTTAATGTAACGAAAATTTGGTACATATAAAGGATGACAATGTACAAGTAAGTATGCATCTGCATATGGACACCCAAAATTTTTACAGATATCTCCTACATACAGAACACACAGTGCAGACATATAGATGGTCTTTTTCCCAAAGAAAGTCCCCCATGTGATAGCTTTGTTACTGTTAATAACCAGGTTGCATCCGTGCTGAATGAGCAGCTGCAAAGAATCGGGATATTGGAGATGATGCTTCGCTCTGGGTTGCTACAATAAACTCTTGTTTTGGTGCTTTGATTTAAAGCACTGAAAATCTCCAAAGGAATGTGTCAGAACGCTAGAGGATTCTTTTCCATTTGCAGTACAATGGGGAAAATATTCTCAGGCTCTCCAGAGAGATAAATATGAGATTGCAATACATTTAACTGTATTTAAAATGAAAACTGTTGAAAGCACTCTACTGAATATTAAGTAGCTCCTATTATAATATACCTCAGATTAGAGTATAGGGTTTTCCCCTAATACTTTGCAAACTACTGCTTATCTTAACTACAGAAGACACTCTGTACTAAGGCTCATTTTGGCTATATATTCAAGGATTCTAGGTCTAGTATGGCCAGTAGGATGACTGAACTGCAGTAGTACTTGCTGAATGATTCATTGAGCAGTGTTCACATCAGCTTCAAAGAAAAATATTTTCCCCTTCTGCTCAGTGAACAGAAGAAGTTATCGTGAGCATGGGTATTGACAAGAGGGTAAAGCAATCAAATGGAATATGCGTAATGGGAAGGGAAAACACATCCATCATGTTCATGCAATACGTAATAAGTAATTTTGCTATAATACTTACTATTCTGAATTAGAATGGTTTACATTTATATGCGCTTCATACCCAGACTGATCCCAAAATATTTTTTTTATTTATGCACAATGTATGAACTGTATGTGTATGTATGGAAAACATATATAGCAAAGTCAGGAACTCAAAAGATCCTAAATGCCAGAAATGAAATATGCAAATTTATGTATTGCATACCAAAAGAATGAAGCACTATCTGAATAATTAAATAAATACTATTTTAGGGAAGCATTATGACACTACATCATAAGTAAGGTTTTAAACCAAAGCTTCAGTGCTACATTTACAGCATTTGTTCTCTTGTGTTAACAGTTATATCACACTGCAACTAGTATTGCTTTCCCTGACCATAGTTGCAGTAAGCCATTATTCTGTATGGAGAGGCATAATGGAGAGATATATAGCACTACGACAGAGAAACCGGTTATGCAGGTAGTGTATGGAAATATACAGATTTGGGAACTGGAAAGTAAAGCAACTCAGGTTTGTACCTACCATGTTAGCATCAGTGGAGTGGGGAGCTGAACGGCATAGATGGAATGCAGAAAACTACATTCCTTATTAAGAACTTCAGGATGTCTAAAATTGGGTATTTTGTGTGTTTCTATTGGGCCAAATTTAGGCACATTTTAATGAACCAGAAAATGTACTTATTTCTTCCAGGATTGCTGAGTGTTAAGGTCCTCCTCTGCCAACATTTCCAGAAAGATCAAGTCACTAGCATGTCGCTGAAGTTTTAGGCTTGAACTTCTCACAGGTGGATTCATTAGGCCAGGTATCTACAAGAGAGCTGACATCATGACATCAATTACAAATAATCTTAACCAATATCAACTTTCTAATATGTTTCAACTGATTTTTGGCTCCTTTCCTTCTACAGGGTGGAGGTGGGAAAGCTACCACTACTACTACCAGGTACTTAACTGTAAAAGTGCCAGATATTTATCCAGGAATTCAAGGCAGTTCAGTGGTTCAAGGCTCTATAATTCTTTCCTTTCTAGGTTTGACTTTTGCAACAGAGCTGACTGCTTTATTCACTAATCTTCTCTCTTACACACTAATTTTAACCCTTTATATCAAGCCTTAGTGATCCACTCTATGGAAGCTCACCCACTTTTCAGTTATGATGCTTGAGGCCAGCTAAGTCAAATGATGTGTCTCAGGCAGGCATCTAATCAGAATGATTTGAAGGCACTCTGGTAGAGACCAACATCCTACTGTTACCCCAGTGATAAAAGCCCACTGATTAGTCCCAAGGCTACACTTTGCTCAAATTTGCCATTAGTACAGAATAAATAAAACATGATCCATTTCACCATCAACTGCTGGAAAATGTTTGCACGTTAAATTCTGTCACACCAAAAGGAGAAAGAGACAGACAGACTGACCAACTGACTGACCAAGCTTGTCTGGGATTCTACCCTTGCATTTTTTCCCAACTGAGATCGTTAGTGGGTAGTTTTGGTGTTTATACAGAGTGTTCCCTAATAAGTAAATGATTTAATATAGTAGGTGCTAGTGAATTTTTTTTTAATCGGTTTAGACAGGATTATATGCCTGTCTAGAAATAATTTTAAAAGCCTGATGAGAATATCAAAGTCATCATAAAGGACCATCTGGCAAATAGAAAGGAGTCTCTTTGGAGGCCCTAAAACTTAGAATGTGACCTGCACAAGCTACTGCTTGGTGTCGGTGAATGTTCAACTATTATGGGGCCATTTTTTTTCTTGAGAGTTCTTTTGTCAAAGAGGGAAGCAAAATCAGATACACTGAAATTAATATTTTTCTTGCTAATTCATTTACAACCTCATTGTTTTATAAATAGGACTTAAAAATGCCTCTTGGGAATACATGCTTTTCCTCACCCAGTCCCTCTGTATTGAACACCACAGTTGTAGTCCTCTGGCCTAAGAATCAGAAGTGATGTTCTCTACCGTAACCACTGAGGAAATTGAAGAAAGAAGGTTATTTGTCTAGGTAATTGGAGAAATAGACTGGCTTGCCTCACTTTTCCTGATTATTGTGCCTAAACTTCAAATGAAATTTTTTTATGTGACTATAAAGCAACAGGATAGTACTTGTTGTATCCTGAGTGAGAAATACATTGTAGACAAAAAGTAATCGTGCTTTTGGGGATTTTCAGTGCAAACAAATTGAGGCGATCATACTTTATTGGAAATGTAAGATCCTTGCTGATAATCATTTCTTCTGAGAATCCAGTTTGCTCTTAAGCTGCCTTCATGGTTCAGTGAGAGTTGACATCCTGAAGATGGGATGCTGGTGAGAGATTATAGAGCTCTCTCAGGATATCTTTGGAGCTGAAGACGACATCTTTGATTGCAGAGGGAAGTGGCTTTTCATGAACAGTAGGGGTAGGACTACAAAAAGGACTTCTGTGCTGGGCAACTACATGACTGGATGATATAGAAAGCAATGTTATGGTTGGAGGAAAGAATGCAGAAGTGGCTTTATGGCCTGAAGCTAGAATGTGACTCAGTCATACAACACAGGTACTATTTCCCCTGCAAGCTAGAGTCACTTGTAGGTATCACTGGATAATGGAACTTTTTAACTGATAACTGCAAGCCATGACTGGGGTGCACAGGAAAGAAAAAAAAAAATCAGTGGAAAGAAGTGAGAAGTAGAAGGGATCGTTTTCCACTAGATGATCCCATTTAGGAGCATTTTAGGAGTTTGGGAAAATAAATCAAGGGACCATTGTTCTAGGAACTGTAAGAAAAGAATCTCAGAAAATCCAAGAAAAGTGCTGTGTTTGGAAAATAAATGTTGTCTGTAACAATTAGTTGTTTGACCCTTTAGCTTAGTAGTGTGGTAGGAGAGAATTGCCTATTTAAGTATCTGGAGGAGATGCTTGCTTTTCTCAGTTTTCTGGGTGTGTATTCAAGCTATTTTTTTTATTATTATTTTCTTAAGGGCACCTAGGTTTTGAACCAGTCTTTTGTTGTTGCCAACAGCATGTGACACGAGTGATCACGATCGGCCTTCTATGTGCCAGGATGGACTATGGGATTGATTCAGAACTATATGGATCCTTTCATCTCTCCCCTTTTTCTCTCTGCTCAGTAGCTTGAACAGTAGGTAACACATCATTCAGAGTTAGCAACATTTATGCCAATGGTGACATGTCTTTTAGAGAAAAGCAATGTCTTGTTGACAGTACAGCTTTTTGTTTGATGATTTTGGCATGTTACGTGCAACAAGATGTATGTAGTGATATCTACTATGAAAACATTACAAGAGCTTACCGAGGTTTGTGACAGCTGCTAGAACTTGTCTGTCATCAGATTCATACCCATATTTTATCTTTGTTAGAGTGGTTCAGTCCAGTCTCTTACAGATTTTTGCATGCTTTTGTAACATCATGTTAATACTTCTCAGCTAGGCATTTTGGAAAATGAAGAACTCTGACCCTTTCCCTCCCCACGCATCTATGCATTCAGCTGTTCTTCCTTCCATACAGATGAAGAATATTATGGAAAAAAGTAAGTTTTTCAGCATTTTTCATTTTGGCCTTTAAAAAGATTAATTTGATTTTCCACTGATCCTTGGGGCTGCATAAGTGCTTGGGCGCACCTGTACACCAAATTACTGTTGCCAAAATTGCTTTTATTAAAGCTAAATCCTTTACTCTGTCCTGCAATATGATGTTAGAAATACATAGCCTAGCTGGAAAAAAGGCCATTGGTCTGAGTTTGATAAGCATTAGCATCTTCCTTCTGCTTTTCCTGTTGGCTACCAACATTGTAGTTCTTGTGGTGGAATATTTTCCTTTTCTAATGAGCACAGTTATTGCAATATCTCCAGGATTTCCTCCTAGTGAGGTTAATGCCACTGAACTGTCAATGCAGCCCCTCTCTGCTGTTGCAGAAGTAGCAAAGATCATCATTCAGGAAGAAAAAGGAATTTCACCTTTTCCCAACATCTTTCCCATTGAGATCACAGAATGATTGAGGTTGGAAGGGACCTCTGGAGATCATCTAGTCCAACCCCCCCTGCTCAAGCAGGCTCACCTAGAGCACGTTGCCCAGGATTGTGTCCAGACAGCTTTTGAATATCTCCAAGGATGGAGAGTTTACAGCCTCTCTGGGCAACCTGTTCCAGTGCTCAGTCACCCTCACAGTCTTTGGCACATAAACAATTAACCCCTCCATATGGAAAGGACAGAGAAAACTTCTGGCTTCTATCATTTAGAACTCTGTTCTCTCAGGCTGATTACATCTACTGGTTAGCAGCAGGAAGCAATCCACTAGAAAGACTTCTATGGCTTACAGAATACTGTTGTTCATCCATGATAATTCTGAATTACTAGCTGAATCTGGAAAAAAAAAGGGGGGGTTCTATTAGTCTGGTAAATAATTGGCAACTATTTCTGCCCAACATCTCCAAATTGTTTATTTTTTAAAATGCATACGTACTTATTACTGAAAAGATTTTGAACACTTCATTTGTATTTCCCCTTTCCCCTCATCCCACCTGCTTCTGCACTAATATTTGAGCTTGACATTAACACTGTTAGCAGGAAGAATCTTTGAGCCTCTAGAAACATGTTCCTCTTTTGTCCATGAAAACAGCTTTCTGGATAGCTCTTAGCTGGGAAAATGAAATTAAGGCACTAATGGCATGATGTCTTAGGCCTTTTTTTTTTTTTTAAGGACAAAATCAGACTTGGAAATCATTCTGAATTCTTACTAAATGTAGTGTCAGAGTTCTCTTAAGTGAAGATACTAATCTGCCTGTGTTTTTGTTTATTTTCTGAGCTGCACATCTCCAGTTATGACTGCTTTGCATGCTTGAAACATGGGATGTGCTTTGTCTGTTTCCTACTAGCAGCACAAGAGGCTTTAGGAGGACTCCTTGTATTTTTTTGAGGCTGTTGCCAACTGGTTAAGGAACCATCTGTTTCAATGTAGAGGGTTTCTCCCTGGGTGACTGATTGTGCAAAAAGGCATTATGAGAGAGCTGGGAAGGAACATCCTACTCGCTCAGCCAGACCTTAAGCATCATTGATGGCACCCTTGCAGAATGCACCCATAGGTACCCTGTGAGCTCTGCTCACACCTTTATTAGGCACGCTGCCCTTGCTCAGACATCACAGTGATGCTCCCTCTGGGAGGCCAAATTCTTCCTAGGGACTCTGTCATCCTCTGTGTAAATGCTGGGGTACTGCTTGAAATGAGACATAGTATAAACGTACGTGCAGACAAGCACTTGAAGGAGAAAGGCACTGTTTTTTTTGTTGCAATCTGGTGTCTATATGCACATTCACTTCTTACCTGCTACTCCCTTTTGTAGGATCACAAACTCCATACTTAAGGGAACAGGGCTTCACAGAGACTACTATGGATATTGCTAGGGAGAAAAATCTTCCAGCTTCCAATGCTTGTATCTTAGTGCATACACAGTGCAAATGCACGTATAGATAATATATCTTAAAGAAGAACAATGGCAGGCAAGTAATCAGTCTTTTTAATTACTGGCTTTGTGCTGAAAGTACAGAAAGTGGCATTTCCGTTTTGTGGAAAGTTTCATGTCTTTTAAATCTGTCATGTCTCAAAGCAATATAGGAGCAGAGAATTTGTTTTTTTGGTTTTTTTTTTTTGTTTTTTTGGTGAAATGCCTTCCAAAAACAATGTCATTGTGGAGAAAGTAAATGTTTCATTTTAACACTATGGAAATGAAAATTTAAGTTTGACTTTCTTTCAAATAGCTCTTTTTGTAAATAGAGTTTTTTGTAATGGAATCAGCATATTTTTTCAAAATTGAATACTGCTCTAAAAAAGGCAAAATTTCAACAAATGGGCATTTTCTAATGAAAAAATTACTTAGTTGGGAATTTTTGAAAATTCTTGGTTTTATCTGAGAGACTTTCTTTCTCAAAACTTATTCCTGGTTTCTTGGACTTCCCTAAGTGCTGACTGCAAAATGTCACCACGCTGCACGAAGAAGCCCGGAATCCCCGGAGTACCTGTTGGCTGGAATACACATAAATCATGTTGCTGCTAGACTGGAGGGGAGGAGAAATGGCACCACTGGAATTACAAATGAGAAATCTTAGCTAGGTTAAGTAAATGACATCCTAGTTTCTTCCTGTCAGTATAATTGAGCAGTCAGAGACTAAAGGAAAGCTTTCTTACAGGAAGTGACCAGCAAGGTAGAATTTTCTGGTGATTTGCATTAAATTCATGACTGTGTTTTAGATTTCCTCCAAATTGGGCTTTTTCTTTAAGACACCTTTTTACCTTTTTAAGCTGCTTGAGTCTATGTCGTAATTTATTTTTTAACACAGGTAGTTAGCCTTTAACCTTTGAGAAAAATCAGATAGATTTGGTGAGCTGATTTAGGACTTATGCTCTTGGATGTTTCATTTCCTACAGAGAGTTGCAGGCAGAGGCATTTTTTAATTCCCCCAGACTCGAGCTGTGTGTGTTCTCATGTCTCCTCTTAACTGCTTGGATGATCCTCTCTAGTGCTACTTTATGCAAACCATAGCACAGCCAAACTCTGCTCAGAGATTGAGTGAGTGACAGTACATACTTTCAAGGTACAGTAAATGAGAAATGTGCAATTTAAGCAAAGCATTCACACATTTGAATGAAAGACTGAAACTGTTGAAACTGCAGCTGCTGACAGGAAATTGATGTTCCAGTTGCTATTTACCTAGCAGAAATTAGTTCTCTGAGATCAGTTTTATTAAATTGGACAGAAAAAAGCAAGCAAATTCCCTCAAGAGGGTTTAGAAAACTGTTCCTTTCAAAGTTAAGAGTAAAACATGATTCTTCCCCATGTCATTTGTATTTTCTTGTCCTGTCCCTTGTTTTTTGTGAAAAATGCCATTTTAAAATAGACTTACAAGCTTTCCTAGTCAGTCTTTAACTCCATCCTAGCATCTCCCCTTGCACTTAGGCCGCTGAGAAGAGCTCCTTAAGAGGCGTTTCTCAGGCAGAGCATTCTCTTACGGGATATAAGCAAATACACCAGGCTTCCACCTTTCATTTGCTGAGCACACAGGCCAGACAGCCTGCAGTGGAGCATAAAGTTGTGTCTGAATAAAAAGGTTACTTTCTGTTCCAAATCTGTAACTTTATTCTAAATCGGACAAGCCCCTAGGGAACCTCATTGTCATGAAGAGTTTCAGGTGGTTTCACACTCAAATGCTTCAGTGCTGCTTGATCTGTCAGAGTTTTCCCTACTGTGGGGATGTAAATTAATATTTATTATTAATATAGCACTGTAGTACAAAAGGTACTCCACACTTCTTAACTGTGTCCTGTTAATCTGTGTCTCAAGGCATCTAAAGTAAGTTTCTGGAAGGGAGAACATCTGCCCATGATGGATTTTTGGAACAAAAGCGGATAAAAGCAGCTCTTCAATCTGAGGCTGGGATAAGGTTTACAAAAGAGTATTCTAGTGGCACAGTCCTGGTGTATAATCCCAAGTCATAGCAACAACTTCCCCCTGCTGTTATGCAATCAAGCACAGGGGGCTGAAACCTTGGTTTCTGCCTGCTGTGAATCCAGCGGTCACAGCTTTTTCCAGTTATGCCCAACCTCTTGGACTTTTGTAGGAGATAGGATAGGTTCAGCAGCTCCATACATGATACTCTAAATAGCAAAAAGAGCCTCATGTTGGATACTGAGGAGAAATTCCAGGGTCCAGCAGTTCTGCAGAGTGAGGGCTCTTCAGTGATTCACTAAAGCAGTTTTAGTTTACCAGTCTACTTTTTCCTAGTAAAAATTAAAACAGATAGATTGTTTTTTTTTCTCTATCTCTAGTATATCTATATGGGAACTAACCCTGAAACTAATCGTGTATTTTTCAAGTCTATGTGCCTATAAGTATGCACCTGCATCCATATCAGTCACTTCAGGCATTGGAATTAAAAAATAGGGCTTGCTTTTCAGAGCAATTAATTCAGTGGCAGCACTTGCAAGTAGCAAGGTAACAACCAGTGGAAGATGAAAGTCCTTGGCACTTATAAAATTCAGTATTCTAGGCAAACTTTTAACAGCCAATCTTGAACATTTGAGCCACTGCATTTCTTTGCAACAAAGGATTTCCTTCTAGCCTTCCTCTTAATTCCCTCCTCCCCATGCCCCCGATATTTCAGGGAATTTTTCTTTCTTTTAGTCTTTTTTTTTAATTTTTTCAGAAATCTAGTTAATTATTAGTAGATCACAGGGGAACAGAATAATGGAAATATGGCTGGAAGGGTTCTTGAGAGGTCATCTAGTCCATCAGTTACTAGTGAGGAGCACCAATTTTAAAGCTGCTGATACATGGAACAGAGCACGAAGTAAAAGGCTTTCCAGCGTTTTTAGCTTGGGCTGTGCCCCAGTGACTGTAGTGTCACAGGAAAGCAGTGCTACCAGGAGACACCAAAGGGATCACAGTCAGAAAAAACAAAGTTGAAGCAGCAGATTATCTCTTTTCAGTACTGAAGAGGCCTCAGCATTGACTGCCATTGTCTTCTCATTGTGCTACCTCAGTTTCAAGGCACTGCTGTGAGGAGGTAGCTGCAGAGCTTAAGGTGGTCACAGAGAGATAGGGTCTGCAGGCTGGAGATGGGGCTGAGGATGTGTGAACTCGAGAGAGGGTAGAAATAACGGAGGCAGGCAGAACGGGGGAAAAGGAGATAGTGATGAAACAGGTAGAGTGAACTGGCAAGGAAATGATGGTGGTTGCACTGAAACTCTCTCAAAAGCAGATTGGAGGTGGCTAAGGTTTTGTCCTCTGCTTCACAACAGAATCAGCTCTGTCTAAATTTTCTTGAAAGACATTGCATGTGGAAATAGTGTAATAACATAGGCCTTTAAGAACAGTTTAGGCAACCTGTTCCATTACTGTCCTTACTATTCAGAAAGTTTTCTCAGATATGCCTGTCTGTCCATAGCCTCTCTCCTATTAGTGTCATTGCTTTCTGAAAGGAGCATTTTATTTTTGTAATGGTAGTCAGAGCACAGCACACTTTCATTTTGTTTGCAATGTTTCAGCCTCTCACTGGATTCATTCTTGTCTTTGACAGTGTCTTTGACATGTATAGGCATGATTTTAATGGGCCTAGTTGTCTCTGGCATCATGACAAATGAGCCTATGAAACTCATTTTTCAAGCCATTACAGGCTTCTAAAGCTGGATTACAAGTTGCCAAGAACATCTAGAATCTTTGAACAAATATCTTTAATGAATTCAAAGCAATAAACAGCTGAATAAATTTGTTTATTTCTTTGAAATATGCCTGCCATAAAATATCTCTAAGTAAGCATGGATCCGCAGCTGATAATTGTGAGACTTTTTAGCTTTGCTTGAAACCTGGTAAAATTAAAAAATACAAATTTAAGCCACCACTACCATAGTTCAGGTAGCAATCGAGAGTGCTGCTTACTTTCTGTTGTTACCTGTTGACCAACAAAAGCGACCATCACTCCCATAAATGTTTTCAGTTAGTAACATGCCAATCAGATTTCCTTATACTCAACTGCCCTGCTAAGCAGTGGGTCAAGGTTGGTAGTGTGAAAGAGCAAGTGTAAGCTTGTTTCTGAACAGGAATGTAAATAGCAAGTGACCTGTCTATTTCCCAGATGACATTTTTGATTTCCTGCACAGACCAATGATTTCAAAAGCACTTCATTCCATCCCTTCCAATAGCGGTGAACACACTCAGGAAAACATGGTCAAAGCAAATGCAGCGAAGTCTATTTTGGAAAACAGCTGTGAACTCCATCATGTGCTGATGTTAGTGTTTGGGAAGTGCTGCTCTCTTGGTTCTGTCACTAAAAGTAGAAACAGGTATTTTTAAAAATGTAGTACAGATTGCCCAGCAAAATTTGAAGAGGTGTGTTTTAGGAAAAACATCATATTTGTGATTGTCAGCCGCCTGCCAGTGTAACTGAGGATAAAGTCAATTAGACTACATTAAGGGTGATAAAAGGCACTGTGGGCTTTCTTTCATTCAAGGAAACAAAGAATGTGAAAATAGGAACAACTATTAGTGCACAAGGGCAGAGCAGAGGCATCTGGACAGGTGACTGAGCAGAGATCCTCTCTAACAGGTTCCTCTACTTTTTAAAGGAGTCCAGAGAGCCAGCCCACGGAAACGCTGCTTAGAGGTTGTATCTTCATCTGTTTAGTTTCTCCTCACTGCTGTTGCAAACAACCAACTTGACCAGGCCCATGGGCAAGGTAGATGTGGATGAGAAGATGAAGAGAAAAATACAGTCAGCATAAAATTGCAGAAAAGTTTGAACAGCAGCTGCAACCTGTCAGACTCCAGATAGATTTGCTTTGGGTGAAAAGGAACAAATATTGGGAAACAGAGTTGTGCCATCAGCATGCTTGGGTCCCTTATTTTTGTGAGGAGTTGTCAGTTCGTATATTTGATGGACTGTGGAACAGAACATTGAATAAAGTCTGGTCCCCCACAACTCTGAGCTCTGTACATTTGGCAAAAGACCTGAGGCTTGGTGCAGGATTAAAATGCTAGGGAGAGGTAGTGGCTGACATAGGTATGTATGCGTATAATGCAAGGTCTGAAAGCAAACCAGTTGAATGTTGTGCTTGTAATTCAAAGGATGCCAGGGAAGCCCCCAGGACAGACAGCAGAATGCCTGCTCCGAAGGACCAGGGAACAGTGTCAGGCAGCAAACACCCTCCCATGGGATTCCCTGAAAAGTGAAGAGAGAGTCACTTCCTGGAGAGTAAGGTAAGCTGGATAAACGACTCCCTGTGCTCACTCGTGCCATGAATCAGGAGCAGGTAGACTGTCTCCTGTGGTGAAGGGTGGTTTTAGGATCCAGATACAGAGCTGTTATCTTTGATGTCTGGATTCTGTTCCTTGTTTTGCTGCAAGTACCTTGTGAGACTCAATTTTTTTGGGCATTGGTTTCCCCATTTGTAACCTGAAGATAAATAATATTCCATGCTTTACAGAAATTTGGAGGTATTAATGAATTAAATTGCTTAGCCATCTGTAGGTTGAAAGTGATCTAGAAGCATAACATTTTGTTCTACAAAACCCGAGAAAGTTTCTTTCACGGGAAAAAGCTTCCCATTCCACAGTAAGATGTAAAAGATATAAAAAAGGATGCTGTTTGCTAAATACTATTTCTCTAAAAGTTATCAGCCAAGTGAGATTTTGGAGGAAAAGGATATGATCAACCTTTTAAAAAGTGTTTGATGCAGTGATATAAGATAGCCTTGGGAAATTACCATTTTTCATCTAAATTAAATAAATTTCCTGGTATTGCCAGGAGCATTAAGGTTGGAGCCAGGTCATGTGTGATGCTCCTCCATCCAATCAAAAGCAGATTGAAAATGCACAAGTAGCATTTTTGTAAATATCAACAATGGAAGATTAGATTTTCTTGAAATGTATTCTTTTAGGCTGTAGAGTATACGTGTGTATCTGTGTTGACTCTGTGTCTGAATTGGCAGACAACACATTAGAAACTGGTTTCCTTGCCAACCAGTGCTCAAATGTAATGTTCCTAAAACAAAACAACTGTAAGTGTGTGTGTGTGTGTGTGTGTGTGTGTGTGTAAAAAACAACCAACCAACCAAAGAAACACCCCCTCGCCCCAAAATACCACACACAAAAAACCAACCAATTGTACTAAGTGGTTGGAAACTCCCTTATTGGTCTTAAATCTTTTAAAACAAATATGAAATAAAGAGCACAGTTCCTCCCTGAAGCATGGGCTCTTATACTGTTCCCCAAATATTTTATTTTGATGACTTACCTTACAAGATGGAAAGGGCAAAAGGTAGACTTGTGGATCAAGCATGAACCCAAGATCAGGCTATTTAGATGTTTATTCTTTGCTTATGGTATTATATAAATTATGTGACTGTGGTGACTTATCTCCCTGCCTGTAGATGAACTCTTCTACTCTCACCCCAGTTGCAGAGGAGGGAGGAATGTAAGAATAAATGCATTCTTGTTGTAAAATACTTCCCAAAAGCATTCAGATGACAGATGCTGTAGCAACACACTGGAGTATGTATTTTATCAGTTGTTTACAGTTTTAGTGGTTAGTACTTGCCTGGTTTTCTGTCTGCATTGGTCCAGTCATAGAAGAAAGCCGAGTAAATTGTGTGCACTAACTCAGGATGAGTGGTTCATGACTGCTGTTTGATGTCCAGATTCTTTCATCATTCCCATTTTTCTGATATCCAGTTAAACCCCATGTTTCCAATTTGCAAAGCAGATACGTATACCTCAGTTCACTCAGCTACCTTGTCACTTAGCATTTTTTCCAAGGTGAAGCACAAATAAAAAATTTTACTACCACAAGAAAATAAATACTAAGTCAGTGTTTGGTGATTTCCCTGAAATCTCAAGATGTCTTGTAGCATGATTTGATTAAACGACACCCATAAGACTGTTTGTGCAGAAGAATGATTAGGGCTAAATTATCTGAAAGACTCAGACTCAGGAAATAAACAATGCAAGAGCAATCGAGAGAGCCTGAATCATGCACTGTGACATATAGCTGGGGGTTCAATAAGCTAATGGTGCTGTTAGTGACTAAGCTAAAGTAAGCGTAGGTTTTCTTCATTTCTGACTTCGAATTTTTCTCCTTCATTCTCTGCATGTGGCTAAACATGCAACAGTACTTATGAAATAGAGGGAAAAGATTCAGAACAGAGGAAGGTAGGAGCTGAGAAGAGAAGGGATTTATGTTTTTGTTTACATCAGGAAATGTTTTTGATGTCCCTAGAGTAATGGCATTTGCTGTGAGAGAGCGAGGGAGAGAGAGGGAGACAGGGAGGGATGAAGGCCCCCGGGCATTTGTGGGGGAGGATAGTAAAGAATAGGGGGCAGATAAGGAAACGAAAAGCAGAATGTGAAATATAGCCAAGGGAGCAAGGAGATTTTTTTAGACAGGAAAGAGAAAGAGAAGAGATGTCCAAGTGGTTGTCAGGATTCTTTATTGTCTCTTCCAGAAAGTCTTAGCAGTACTGCTAGCAGGGCATAGAGGTTCCTAAAGGGGAAAAATAAGCCAGTCAGTAGGTCATTTATAAATTATCCTCCTGAATAATATACAAGAAAAATCTTTTTTTTTCACATAAATTTTCACATTTATTGGCACGAAAGAATTTGTTGATCAAAAATAGGTAGTCCTCCCTCCCTTTTAGTATATGATGATGACAGGAGAAGCTGAATAGCTAGCTCCCTTGGGAAAACCATGTTATTTCATAATAAATAAACTGGAATTTAGTGACAGACCTGACAAAGTGTTTTTATCTTATTTTCATCAGATCTGAAAGAGAGGGGAAGAAGTTGAGTTAAAAGTCGCTCTTACTCTTTTCCTTAAATTAAATGAAAGGAGTAGGGAGGGGGAGAGAGAGAGGAGCCCAGTACTGAGCAACTAGGTTATACTTTCAGTCATTTCTACAGCAAATGAACGTGCTTCTCAGGGATAAGTAACCTAATGAAACCTTGTGTGGTGATCATGGGGAATTGCTGCCAGAACGCAAGAGAAGTGAAAACAAAGGACTGAATATTAATGGAAAATATAATGGAGTTTTAATGTAAGAAGCAGGTCTTTTCCTGATGCATAAATGGTGATTTTGTGGAATATACCATAGTGACAAGTGGTTCACCTTTCCTTAACTGTATGTCTTTTAAATCTTGACAAAACTTAATAATAAGGGGAAAAGAGTGCTCACTCAGCTCTTAATGAAAAATGATAGTAGCCAGGTTCTTCTGTTTGCCTTCAAGTTGGCTATGATTATGTAAAAATGTTGACTATGCATGAAGTATGAGGAGATTTTCATAATGTGGAACTGTCTCTTTTTATTAGTATTTAAATAAAGATGAAACTAGCCTGCACGACCATGCGCAGACAAAGTGAACGCTGAGAGAAAAGGAATCTTTTTTATTTCTTCCTGACATTAGATTTACCTGATTAGAAGCTGACCAGATATCAAGCCCAAAAAATGTTCTCTAAAATTAAAATTCTTAATGGCTTCATTAATACTGTGAACTGACAGCAAGCTTCAGGCACATGGCTTTAGAGTGCCTCAGCATCTAAAGAGGGGCTGTCTGGGCAGCAGAGAAGCAGGGAGAGTTTGCTTCAGAACTGCTGTCATTGTTGGTATGCTTAGTGTCCCAGTGCTGTGGGATATCACTGACCGTCTGTACTCACTGTTAGGAGTGTGGGAGCCTGCCCCCTTTAGCGGTGGTAAGCCGCGCTTCACTTTGCAGGTCCTTTTCAAAGAGGAAGATGCTGCATATAAGTGAGAGCAACAGCCTAAGCTTGCTGACTGCTGTCAGCATGAGGTGTCTGACTGTTGCCACTGTTGTTTGTATAATCGCTGCTGGAAGCCTCAACTGCTGTAGAGCAGTCACTTGTGCGGTAAGTGGTGATCATTTGCTTTTTGGCTAAGCTATACAAAGTAGGGAGTCTCTTTTAATCTGCGTATGCAACGGAGTGGGCCTTACTCCACATGGGATCTGCAGGAAGTATAACAAAAAATAAATAATGTCCAAGTGCTGATAGTCTCATTGGTTACTGATGGGATCAGAATCATCAACCTGTAATAATGCCAGTATGGACATCTCTGTAGAAGAACCTCAAAAGGAATTTGAGGTTGGAAATAGATGGATTAAATTAGAGGAGCCAAAAAAATTTTTTTTCAGAATTCAAAATTCATATTGCATATTAGAAAATAGTGTTTTAAATTACCATATCAATGTTGGGATAGCTACTGGAAAATCAAATTAGTACACAGGATATTTGGAAGTCTCCATGGTTTTCAGTGAAGGGATACAAAATAAAGGAACTCCACTGGGATGAAGCTATGCTGGGTCAGCCAACATCCAGCGGGTTGAGAACCAACCATATCGTCTGCCCTGTGGTTTTCCTTTCAAGTGTTTTCAAGTTGGGCTTCCAGTAATTGATCTGGGGTGCCAGCTGCATCAAGGCAGAGAGTGTCAACATGCTTCAGACACAGCACACACAGTGTAACAGAGTTTGGAAATCAAGAAAAAGAGATAGACTTCAAACTGAAATTTGAACTGGCCAATGTCCAAATCTGATTTTGTTTTCTCAGTGTGACATTCCCTGATTGGACAATGAGTTCATTGCAAACATTCACTATCAGCATAGCTCCTTCTGAGTACAGTGTTGCATTTATTAGTAGCTGAGTCCTCTGGGGTTAGGTGGGTTGTGGGCATATCTCTTTCTGTTCTCAGATGAACAGTGCTCTTTCAGTCTGTTATCTTCATGCTGACAAAGTCCCCTCACATACAGCAAGCAGTTTTAATTACGTCTCCTGCTGTATTTAATTGTCTGGTTTGCTACCACTGACAAGCAAGTAGTTTTATATAAATAACTGTTTCTCAGGGTGTGGTGTCTGTGTTTGTGTGTGTATTTAGAGCAGCTAAGTATGTATACCTCCCAGATGCCCAGTATGTATGCCTCCCAGATTTCTGTGCCAGCAAGAGAGTTTTGGGAAGAGACTTTCTATCTGTGGTAGAGGAGGACCAAGTTAGGGACTGCTTAAGTAAACTGGATGTACAAAGTCCATTGGATCAGGCAGGTTGCATCCAAGGGTGCTGATGGAGCTGGCAAATGTTATTGTAAAGCTGATCTCTGTCATCTCTGAGAGGTCATGGTGATCAGGAGAGGTTCCTGTTGATTGGAAAAAGAAAAATGGTACACTCAATTTCAAGAAAGACATAAAGGAACATCTGAGAAACTACATGCTGGTCAGCCTCATGTCATTGCCTGGATATTATGGAGCAAATTCTCATGGAAGACATTTCCAGACACGTGAAGGACAAGAAGGAGACTGGGAACAGTCAATTCAGATTTTTGAAAGGCAGATCATGCCTGATCAACTCAATAGCCTTCTGTGATGAAATAACTGGCTCTGTAGATGAGGGAAGAAGTGGATGGATGTTATTTACCTGGCTTTTAGCAAGGCTTTCAAATCAATCTTCCTAATAGTCAAATTGGGGAAATGCAGACTAAATGGATAGACTCACAAGATGGGTGAAAAACTGACCGAACTGTCAGGTTCAAGGGGCCAGTGGTTAAAAGTTTGAATGCAGGCTCTTTGTAAGTAGCATTCCTCAGAAGACAATACTGGGACTGGCACTATTTAACATCTTCAGCAACAACCTGAACAATGGGATGAAGTGTGTCCGCAGGAAGTTCTCAGGTGACACCAAATGGGAGGGAGCTGTTGATTCACTGGCAGGTGAGCTGTCCTTCAGAGGGGCCTTGGCAAGCCGGAGCGGCGGCCTGCCGGGAACCTCAGGAAGGTCAAGGCACAGGCTGGGGCTGGCTGGGCAGCAGCCCCGCAGAGGAGGGCCTGGGTCCTGGTGGGCAAGAAGGCGAGCACGAGCCAGGAGCGTGTCGCTGCAATGCTGACGGCCGACCACATACTGAGCAAGAGTGCAGCTGACACGCAGGGGAAAGTGACTGTTCCCCTCTGCTCAGCAACCTGGGAGGCTTCATCGGGATTGCCGTGTGCCTGCCTGTGGGCCCCGTGGGGCAGGAGCAGGGCCACAAAGATGGTTGAGCGTGGAAAAGAGCAAACTAAGCGGCATCTAACTGTTGTTTTCAGCTACCCTGAGGGGGTTACGCAGAAGACAGAGCCAGACTCCTCTCAGAGGTGCGCAGCAAAAGGACAGGAGCCAACACTCACCAGTTGGAGCATGGGCAGTTCTGAGTGGATATAAGGAAAGAAAGTTTCCCAATGAGAGTGGTTAAGGCCTGGATGAGGTTGTCCAACAAGAGGCTGTGGAACTGCCATCCTTGGAGATATTGAAGACTTTACTGGCAGAGGCCTTGTGCAACTTCATCTAAGTTTGAAGGGAGCCTTGCTTTGAGTAGTGGGTTGACTAGAGACTTTCAGAGATCCCTACCAACCTGAATTCTTCTTTGATTCAGTTAGTTTTTGTTTTTTACAGTGTGTACAGATATATTTATTTGAGAGGGGAACCTCTGTGTTCTGCAGCATGTATTTACTGAATAAAACATGTCACAGATGTAGGCACATGCATGAACAAATGGATTCACATGACAAAGTAGGGCTGTAAGTTCAGCCAACAATGTAAATATCTGTTCTGTTTAAATATCTGGACCTTCTGTCCTCACTTTGTTTCTTGATATTTTCTGAAAGAACTTCCTTCCCCTTTTCAAGACTTTCTTCCTTCTTCCTTTCCCCTCAAGGCTTCAGAAGTTGTTCACAAATGGGATTATTTATAGCTGGGGTTGTACTAGCAATAAAAATTTGAGTAAGGAGGAAATCTATTTGCTCATCAAAATTTCTCACCTTGGAAATGAGAAATTTAGATTATTACATATACAGATGTGTATGCCTACACACAGAGGTTATTTTATTTTGGCTTTAACATTTGCTGTTGTTGTAAGTTGTGCCCATATGTCCTCAGATTTGTATATTTTGAGAAAATTCTTTGCAGAGTAGTTCCATTTTCAGGCTTTTAGTAATTTAAAAACCTTTTTACTGAAGCATAGTTAGATGCAGTGATGTTGCAGTGTTTCGTATCCTTTTAATTCCTTGGGCATGAGTCTTTCCAACCCTTTCATCATGCTCACTTCCATTTCCCTGATTTGTTGTTGAAAAGTTTGCTAAAAGCACTGTTTATTTCTATAACCCATAATGGAGTTTGCCATTTCTCTTCTGATTTAGTGAGAGGAAAAAAAGAGGTAATGTAAACATAACTCTATTTAAAAAAGAAAAGCAAATGCACCAGCATGTTGTAATGATAGCTATTAAAATAATTAGTCCCTATCCTATGATGATTGTAAAGGAGAATAAGTAATGAAAGTGAAACATATCACAACTGGATTATAAAATGAACAACCAGCATTAAAATCAAATGAATCAAAAGTTTAAACCGGAATGTGACTGAGTTGCAGTATAGTGTAGGAAGAAATGTAATTGTGCTTATTCCATTGCAGTTTACTCGAGCTGAGTGGCATGTCTCTAGAAAGTGTCCGAGACTTGCCTATAGAGCTTGTACTTTCTGCAGTGTTAGCGCCATATATGATCCCAGGGCAGGCAGTAGGTCAAACCTTGCCTAAGGCAATCACAGCAGCTTTTGACAATCAAGTATTTAGTGAAATGGCATAAAATGGCTGCCTTTGTGCTGTGATTTGGTCTCGCTGCTTATTTTATTATGGCCCACTGAATTGGTTTGTGTTCTCTTGTGCTATATTGTCTAGTGCTGCACCACACTGAGAGAGCAGAAATGGGTAAGGCAGGCTCACCCCTAGTGCCAGCAGTTCCTCAGCCTTGGGTGCCTTACAAACCACAGTCTCCCTTCAGTGCTTTCCAGCACACCTCTTTTCATGTGCATATTGCCTTATATAATTGTCATACTCTTGCCTTAAAACAGTACCAAACAAGAAAGATACTGTTCTGTTGATATTAAGGGCTCAGTATTACCAATGTCAGAGATGTCACTTTCCTGTAGTGTGTTGTCTGATAACTGTCATAGGCTTCAATATGAATATTGTAATGAAAAAGCTCTAATCTTGTTTTACATGTGCTGAGAAAATGTTCCTGGTAATGTCATGTGAAATTTCAAAGCATATACTGAACAGATGGGTCTCCTGTTCTTTGAAGTATTAAATATTTAAATATAAATATTATTACTATTTATTAAATAGTTTATAACACAATTACTTTGGAACTACCACAATTTTTGGCGTTCCATCTGAAGCTACAGAAGCCCCTGTTCACAGACCATCGCTGAGCTGTCAGCCTGTAAAAGGGCCTGAGGGGTGCTTGGGCTGCAATCAGTGCATCAGAGCAATCTGTACCAATCTGTGGGCATCTGTATCCATGGGCATCCGATGTCCATCTGTAACCACACTTCCCCCAAAAAACTGTATTTGTGCGCAGAATTGTGTTTGGTATATAGAAGTAGAATAAAAGCACTTGTTTAGAAAACTGTACGTTTAAATTCCCCAGCAAAGATTTTGTGAAGAAATGTAGGATCAGACTAAATAATATTTCAAGAATCACAAATTGAAATTCTTGAGCAGTTAAAACCCAAACCTAGGAGAAGATCTACACGTGCTCTTGTAATTTAGGCTAAATTTTTAAAGGAGAAGAGAGCTTAAGCTAACCTTCGAGAAGCGGTAGTATAAAGAACACTACTTTCTGTGAGTTAAAACAATCTAGCACCACCACATGCTCTAAATATTGGTTCTTAAAATTTTTATTCTTAAAAATGTAAAGATTATATTCATGTAATAATTTATGTAGCTGTGTAGACTTGTCCTGCTTTTTCAAGGTCATCTTTGAAGTTTTAGAAAGCTTTGATGAGTGTTATTCAGTAATTTCTTACTTGTTTTGTCTAAGGAAGCAAACAGACTGTGGCAGGTTTAATCAGAACTAAACCTTGTTTGAGTCAAACGGAGGCTGCAAAACTGAACATGCTGGACAAGTTGCGGCAGAGTTAAGGCCTGTTCGTTCAGCTGTTCCAGGGTGTGGTATTTGGGGAGGGGGAGAGTGTCTATATACATACTTACACAGCCTGTATAAAGTATCTCTAGTGCGTAGGAGGCTGGCAGTCATCCTGTATCTACTTGTCTGTGTGACCTTGCTCCCATGGAGATTTGCTTCTGGGGATGCTCTGTTTAGCAAGGTATACCATACGCCAAAGGGACAGGCAGTGAGAACGCAACAGTGGGCTGCTGTTGTGCTGGGCTGCAAGAGTGGGCTGTGAATTAATCCAAAGATTTTGAAGTGTCACAAAAGGCAAATACTTACTGGTTTTCAGTGCCTATTGCCCAGTTGCTTGGCAAAAAGCCAGAGAATCTTACTTAGATCGTGGTTTGTTAGATAAAATGGGAAGCTCTATTTAATTTAAATTGACATGTTTCTTTCAAAGTGCCGTGCTTTCCCTATTATTTACATTCGGTCTAATCCTGTGGCAAGATCAGCTCTAGGGGAGGTAGGTACAACCATGCTGACATTCACATTTCATTTGTTTATCCTGGATCTGAGGTTACATCTTGCATTTCACCAGTGGTACAGAAGATGAGAATAGCTTTAGGAAAGAGTCTGAACACTGGTGAAAGAGTGGGATATGTGCTTTCCATAACTATATTCCTGACTCATTATTCACAGCAGAAAGAATTCTCTTGTGGCTTTCTATTTCTTATGTGGTTGGTATACCACTCCCACCTTCCAAAAGTCTCAGCAGCTCAAACACATAATTTTCTAAAGTATAGGCTGTAAAATTAAAGGTTACATTTCAGTTCCACAAGTGAACAAAGTTACCTGGCAGTTTTAAAAGAATGTACATGTGTGTAATGGTTCAGAAATTAAACATAGAATAACCCACCTTAAAACAACCTAACAATAAAGTTCAGATTTAAACTCATTAACAATATAAAATTCAGAAGCTGATACTCTAATCCATAATTCCACCCTCTGTCCTGCAGCACATGTGTTACTGTAAATAAGATTAGCCAGTGCCGTAAGGGGGCTGCCCAGCTGGAGTAGCAGAGAAATAAAGTAAATATATAAGTCCTGTTAAAACTGTGGCTTCTTGGACTTCATACCTGTTAGGTTTTTTTCAGTGAATGGTTAATTTATGAGCGGCCATGGAAGTGTTCTGGACTGTTATAATAAAATATTATTTGCCAAGATTATTTTTTCATGCAGTACCCTGTTACCTCCTATGCAGGATACCTTGCAGTTTTGATTTTCACATGTCTGTGAGTTAGGGAAATATTTTTATCCTCATTTTATGGTTGACGAGCTGAGGCACAGGGGTTTCAAGGTTCAAGATGCTAAGCATGGTTGCCTTCTAGCGTAGCCAGTTTTCACCCTTTTGTGGGCTAACAGACCTTTAGTTGCCTAAATTTTAATAGAAAACTCTATAGGCTCAACCATGTTCAAGTTCTACTCATACAACTCTGTATTACTTGTTTCTTGGTAATATATAGAGGGGATGTATGACAGGAATGGGGCCGTAAATCAGGTGCAATACCAAAGATCACAAGTCAGCACCAATGTTCAGCTGTGGCACCCGCAACCCTTCTGCGGGTGCCCTCCGGAGCGGCCTGCCAGGGTGAACCACGTGATGCCAGCAGCCTGGGGGGGGCAGGCCTGTCCACCTGCATGTGGAACGGCTGGGGGTCTGGGAAGCTGTTTCATGCGGCTGCAATACAAAGCAAAGAGAACTGATCCAGTTACTTGCAAGCAAGAGTTACTGTGGTCTGATCCCCATGTTAGTATGTGGATTTTGAGAATGCTTGGATGCCGCTATGTTTTGTTGAGTGGTAGCCTGGTTCAAAGCTGATGGCACTGTATTGATAGGATGTTAGAGATTATTCATAGGTATTAAGGTTGAATCTGATGCGTGCCATGGAACCCCTGTACTTTTCATCAACAAAAGTAGTCTGAAAAAGAGCTAACAAAATGGAGGAGCCTTGAGATCCAAGTCAAATTAGTAAAGCGGCAAGGCTGCTTTGGAGGTCTTTTTAAAGTGCCATTTTGCAGGTTTTGAAATTAGTCCTGTTTTGCTGTGGAGGTGATTGGGAGCATATTAGAAAGGAGCTTGAAAGCAGTTAGTTTGGAAAAGGGCAAGTATGAAGTTTAAGGCCATTTGTACATCAGGACTCTTTAAGTGGCCTGTTAACTGGGTGATACTGGAAATAAAGTAGAAGTATGTATACATGGGACCAGAACAAGTAACCTGTCACCTACTATCTGTCATTAACACTGTTCTGCTTCCACTTTTTTTTGCAAACCAAAAATGCCCATGATGTTACACTCTCACAGTTGTGTTTTGTCTTCCCATTGTTCCAGACTGTGAACACTCATTGTAGTAACTAGGAGAACATGGACCTTTCTCCCAGAAGAGAATAAGTACTTGAACGAGGTATTTTTGAGTAGATCAGAAGCCAGGTCCAGACTCTAATGAGGGGCACAGATGCTAATGAGGGGCAAAACAATCCAGTGGTATGAGAATAGCTGAGCTTGTATCCTATCACAGTGAAGATGATGAGAGAACAGATCCTGACCAAAAACAGCCACCAGCTGCAAGTCAGACCAAAATGCTCATTAGCAGTGGGCCAGGCACTGGGCCATCATGGACAGTGTGTGGCCCACAGGCTATGAATTGAAGATCAGTAGTCACCTTGCCTATTTTGGGAGACATAAGAGGTTGCAACAGCTCCAGAGCTCTCCTTAAAACCAGACTTGACTGCCTTCCATATTGCCAGCAAGACTGGAGAGCCCGCAGCTCTGGAGCCGGCCTTGCTCAGTAGGCCAGGCCTTGCACACTCTGGGAGAGTGCACTAGGCTAGCTTACCCTCAAAGTCTAAAGCTGCCTGAACAGAGTAGACTGGGTAAAGAACAAACCATGCGGACAAGCACCTTCTTTAATTGAAATGGAGGCATAACCAAAAGGTGTTGCTGGTAGTTCTCCAGGGCTCCCTTTGCCCTTCTTCTGCTTTCAGAGAGTATGTTTCAAAATTATATGAGTTGAGTTTCATGAAGATGATGTGGCCACAATTTTTCCCTTGTTCTTTTCTTTTTCAGTGTCCTTGCCACTGATTCTCTGCCTGGCTGTCACTGTGTTACAGCTGACAAGACTAGATTTCAGTGGCACTCTGTACTTTTACTCATTTTTTTGGTGAGAAGAGTTGCAAAATATCTTTTTGAAGGGTTAAAATGCTATATGAATAAAGAAGTAATAAATGTAGGTACAAATGTGAGCTATGTACCCAAAAATATTGATTTATCTCTACATTTCTTTTTTCCTGTAGGGTTCTTTTTAATCTATTTATTTTAATATTAGACTGAAGTAGGAAAATAAATGGAGGTGGAAGCAAAACTTAAATCCACAGAAATGTTTTTTTAGAAATTGATTTCTGGGCAGTGAATAAACATTTCTGATTTAAGGTGAATTTAATTAAAATATGAATTATAATCTCCTTCAAAATGATTTTTAAAATAGAAACATCCATTGATCTTTCGTGCACAGAACACAGCTACGATGCATCTTATATACATAAAATATAATGAATGTATTACAGTCATCAAACTGTAAGATGTTTAGTCTCTGGAAATAACTGTTAAATTTAACACTAATGGGTATTAGGAATATTGCCCAGATTTATTTGTAATTTAGAAGGCAGACAAACCATATTACTTATATACATATTTCCATGTTACATATACACACAGTTCCAAATTTAAAATTAACTTTATGTTCTTGAAAGTATGTATCGATTATTACATTTCATTGCCAATAATGAGGAACAGCTTTAGTACACTAACAAAAAAAAAAAAAGAAACTAAAGCTCTTCAGTTTCTGGGCTTTTGGAAGAGCTTTATATAGATAAAGAAGGGAGTTACCGTGATATGTATTTATGGTATTCTGTAAGAGTCCATATATATTGCATTGTTTTCTGAAGATACTCAGTTTCCTTGAACTAAATACTGTTAAGGAGCTTGTTCATTTTTATGGATATCCTTCAATATTAATCTAAGAAAAAGCATATATTTTATTTAAGTTGCATAAAAAGGAATATTTCTATGAAGACCTCTAAATGAAAATTCCTGATAGCATTCATTTTTTCAATCACTTTCTCCCTTTGTTTTATTGCTTTGGTTTCCCCTGTTTATTCAGAAAATGCTGTTCTTTTAGATGGCCTCATCTCTTGCTACTCAGCTGCTTTGGCTTCTCCTCTAAAAGTCAGCCAACAGAGATTTTAGCTAGGTTTCCAGTTTGGCCATTATAATCTGATTTGGGGTGGATGAAGCTGTAAACGTGGAGCTACATACAGTGTGCATATACAGAGATTGTCAACTGACATAAATCATCCTAGCTCTTTTAAAGTCAACAGAACTGTGCCAGCTTGCACTAGCTGAAGAACTGGCCCATGCAATGCATAATGCATTTATTAAAAAGCCACTTTACCTGTTGTTGTGCTAATGTCATGTAAAAACCTATCAAAATGTGAAAAATGTTGCAGGTTGCTAATCCCATCTCTTTCTGTCCATCTATCTATGTGTCTATCAAAGCCTCTGAGTATTAAATTGCAGAGTGAATATCACAGCGGCCCAATTTAATTTCAGAACAAGGAAATATTTTGAATTCTGGAACTGCTCTTGGTCATGTGAGACAGTTGCGACAAGTAATGTCTCTTCAACATTTCAGTGTGTACCCTGTTCACAGCTGTTCAAGGTACGACAACATAGCATCTAGACTCTGCCACCTGTTGTAGACAATTTGAAATAAAACAAGTTAATGGAGATATGAGAAAACATTTTACCTACTTGCAATGATATCAGTATTTCATTTAGCAGCCACTCACAGCCTTTCTTTCATGTTGCTATTTTCCAAGATAAACTCTTGTTTTTATAGAAGTGCGAGTAGGTACATAGATTGAAAAACAGCCTCTTTTTTTTTGGGGGGTGGGGGTGGGGGTATGTGCTTTTCCCCCAGTCCTTTATCCCTTTTTCTTTTTCAGCTGCATTAGACTCAGGCCTAGCTGAACCTCTTTGTTTCTAAGCTAACAGCCGGCTTTGGCAGCATCCAAACTCTGGCTCTAGTTTCACCTCCTCAGGCATTCTCTTGTAGGGTGGGAGGGAAGGGGAACTGATGACTGTTTCCTCTTCAGCTCTGCTCACTTAGGTGCAAGACAAATAGTCCTATGTCACTCATAGAAAGTATGTGATAACTGCTGATGTATGGAGAATAACATTCACCTGAATACAATTCCCTCCCTTAAAATCCTTCACATTCTTGAGGGTCTTCTGAGTTCTGACTAGTGTTTTCAGAGAGGCCAGAATGTCCTGCCTCCATTTCTCTTTGCTGAATCTGTTGCTTTTGCAGGTATCAAGCCTTTTGTTATACAGAGTTTCTTTTAAATCAATTTTGCATCTTTTTCTTATTATTTAGGCAGACATTTTGTGAGTTCCAGCTCTTGAGTGCTGGCAGGTGGTCATTAAAAGTCAGTGGCTAAAGCTGGTAATCACCACTGTGTCATTGCAGTAGGGCCTGTTTCAGCTGATGGTCCTGCTTTGCCTTCTCCAGCATAGTCAGTTTTCCACCACAAAATAGTTCTGATCCACGCTAGCTGACTATCAAAGTACAAAATATGTTCAGAGCATCAAATAGAAGCTGTACATCAATGGGCAGATAACTAAACTGTCCCAGTATCACTAATGTTTTGTCACTGAAGCTTGTAGCCTGCAAATCGCCTCCAGCTTTTTCTTTTTCTTGTCCTTGCTGTATAGACTGGTTCTAAATCTTAGCATGTTTCCAACCCACTAACATTTGGGAATCAGACTTTTTCATCCTCATTTGTAGCTCCAGAGAGCTGCAACTTTTGTTCAAGCCCTTATCTTTGCTCATCTCGATTAATGAAATCCTCTTTTGTCTGACCTCCTTGACTTCATTATCACAGTTTTCTGAGCTACAGAAAACATAGTTGCTAAAATCATCTTTCTCAGTTCTCACAGTTGGACATGATGGCTGATGGCAGTTAGGAAAGGTTGCTTTTATCTTCTGACCTATCCAATAAAAATATATCTCATATATAGAGTAAGTTCATCTTCTAATCTGCTAAAGTGTTGCAGAAGACTGGAGGAGGAAGGCTATGGACACTCAGTTGATTTCTCTTCCTCACCCTCTCCAGCTCCCTTCCATTCTCATTGTATGTTACTCCTCTTTGAGTCTGTGTTATAGCTGAAACTAAGGTCTAACCCGTAAAAGCTGGTCTGGCTTTAGAAATAACTCATAACTCAGGTCAGTGGATTATCTTCATGTATTACAGGTGTTTGAATGAAAGCCTGGATTAACTATATGGTGGAGACATGTTTACCAGCAGACAGTCCTGTCTTCTGACGATAACAGAAGTAGCTTGGCCTTTGAGACCCATATGCTTCTTGGTTTTCTGTACCTCCAATTATTTAGAGCAAAGGACCATGGTGAGTTTGAACTGAGACCGCTAAAACCAGTTTAGGAGAGAAGCCAGACATCCATGACATGGCAACAGTTATTAATATTTACAGAGGTAGTCTGGATTTGAACTTGAGACCTACTAAAGAAAATCTTTGTTGTCTTTTCCCTTTTAAAAGCTAGTATTGTAATTTCCAAAGTGCGAGGAGTTTCTTTTATTTGGAGGATAAATTTATTGATTCAAGGTTTGGCCTTTCTGCAGTTTACATCATCAAAATCATTTAAACAGTGAACACAAATTATAATTGTTGGTTTTGGTGGTTTTTCTCTTCAAAGTTATAATTGCTGTCCTAGTTGGTTCTTAAAGAAACAGCCTTAATTAACCGAAATACACAGACTAAAAATCAATCACTAATGCTAAATCTAAGTCCAAGAATAAATAGTTTTGTAGCATAAAAACACTTCCATAATGATTCATAGTTTTCACACTGCTTTGCTGTATTTGAATTTTTCATGAAACATAGTTGGTACTGAAAACATAATAGGGACTCAAAAATCATCCCTTACTTTGGGTTGTGTATCTTTTCTTTGTTTTCCTCTACCAAAAGGAAAACCTGTCTGTGCTCATGCTGTTATATCCTCTATAAAGCAATAAAGTTAGTGTTGACATGTAAATAGTCTTACAATTCATGGCGTGTATGTGTGGGAAGTTTTCCTGTTGGGGAATCTATAAAGTAGTTTGCTATTACTTCCTGTAACTTGGACATCTTAGCTGATATGAGCTGCTGTGCATGTTAAAACATGAAGCATAAACCAAGAGCATAAGGAGTTACAACAGCTGACTTACTACTCAGAAACTCTGCAGGACAGGGTGATTTAATACAAGTGGATACCAAATACCTCATACCGTGGCGCTCTCTCTGCTCTGGTCCAGCATGGTGTGTGGCAGGGCTTTTGACAAGGTACTTAGAGCACAGGTTTACAGCTGTCTTTCACAGCACCTATAGCAGAGGTCACTGTTGACCCACAAGTGCTTCTTAGGTCTCAGAAATAGGTAAATGCGAAGATGAGAACTCATCCTGGGTCTTTTCAGTAGATGACTGCATGTTGTGTGATACTGTGAAGGAATTATGAGTATTTAGCAATTATGTGGGGGTGAAATTTGTCATCTGCAAGAGTGTTACTGTGTGCATGTGTGTGATACTGGCATCAAGTGTGCTTATGACATGATGGCCTACTCTGGTGAGCACTTATGGAAGCTTACCCAGTTAAAACAGTTGAGTAAAGATTAGTAGATTTAGGATCTCAGTAACTACTGAATAGTGTAATTGATTTCTTGACAGTGAATCTGTTCTGGTTCTTGCCCTTCTGTTTAAGACTTTATCAATCATCTGGAGAGGGAAGCTTCAGTCATGAAGAAATGAGTTGGAGATGGGGTCCTTCCTATGGAAAGAATATGGTGATTTGAAACCTATCCTGGAGTAAAGCTACTGGCCTATGGGCTGAAATATCTGTACCACTCACCTGAGCAATAAGATATGGAGCACGCTAATAAAGGTGTCGCAGCATCCTGTGAATACTGAAAAGGGAGGGTTGAAACAAGTTTTGTAGGTGCGCATCTTCAGTGAACACATGCAGTTATTCCTCATGAGCAGGATATTTTTAATGTACCAAGGTAGAAACTACGTATATGAGTGTTTCCTAAACTTTGGACTACTGTCAGCCCTCATTCTTGTGAACATCTGTGTAACCAGATAAAACTGACAAACTTGTAAATGTTACTGTTTTATAGATTTGTAGATCAACACATTTGTAGAGCACATAATGTGGCCTTGCAGGTCACGTTTGGGACTTGCTGTTTCAGAAGCCCATCAATATACCATGCTGCCTGACATAACAAAGAATGTATATGAGCACACTGTATTTGATGTATTTGTATGCATAGGAGTGTAGGACTGCGGGCATCACCTGGGCAACTGAATCCTTTTTCTTGTCCTGGAGAGAACCATGCAGTAGGTGCTAGTTTAGAAGAATCCATAGTTCATCTGCTTCATATGTCACAACACGTCATAAATTGCTTCCCAACACTCAAAAGGAATTTAAGATTGTAGTAAAAGTCTAAAAGCAGCAACTGTAATGTGTCATAGGCAGAAAGCGGGAGAGTGCTACTCTTCCGGGTCTATGTCCCAGCAAAGTATTTGTAAAATTAACTCCTCTGTGATCCTAAGAAGCTGATCATGCCCTAAATTACTGATGGAGCAAATAAAACCCTGCTGATCCCTGCTAATCTGACTTGGAGGACAGATGTCCTCCTGATCCTAAGTCTGATGAATGTCTTAATCCTTTGTGTGCGAGCAGGACACCATTCATCTGAGAATTTTACGTCACTAGGAACACAGCTGTACCCTGTCTACATCCTGTTTTTTGTGCTGTGCAGTTTCCAGAAGCCAAATTATAGACTAAGGAAGGAAAAGAAAATTCCTTTCTTGTCCCCACAAGATAGAGTTTTGAAGCATGAAATTAATGTAAGTGTAGTGCAAACACCCAGCAATCCAGTTTGCTCTCAGAACTCTTTGCATATGCTGGAGGACTGGATTCTCTAGGACTCAGGTCACAGAATTAATTTCCGATCTTTAGGAGTTTTCTTACTTAGTTCACAATCCCTTCTGTGCGTGTGCCTATCTTCCTACATTTCTTGCAGAAATCAGAGCAAATGCTGAGAACTTTTGAGCTGATAGCTTAGGAGGCCAAAATAATCCTGGATCTTTTCCATATGCAAAAACACCCTAGATAAATGCTTGCCACATTTTTGTAGGATTTTACAAATATTAAAGTCTCTGTAGTATCAAAATACCTGAAATACTTTGAGCAGGAAGGTTTTGAATAGGGGAGGGGTGGGGGGGGGGAAAGGAAAGGCTTGTTAGAAGGAAAAAGAGCAATCTACTGTATCTGTTTTCTCAGTTCTCTGCAAGTACTGGATTACAGTAGTCTCTGTTACCTCACCATGTTTTCCATGGTGCCATGTCATGGCTATTTTGTATCATTTTCTTAGACAATATCTGCTGGTAAATGTGCTTACTTTCTCTTCAACTGTTCTTAACCATTTTTAATGTATTTATTAGTATTTCTCACTGCTGTAATTGTTTCTTTTTTTTCTGAAACTGTCCACTGACTTTAATTAAACCCATGATCCTAGAGAATTTGACAATTTAATTCTTTGAAATACAGCCTTATTTCCAAGCAGGGTTTCCCCACAGCCCTCCCAGCTGTCATTTTTATAGAGGAAACAGCTTTGGATGTCATACTGTTAACTGTACTCAGGTACTTTTCTTCAATGGGTATGGCATTTATTGGTAATTAAAATGAATTAATTTAAATGACCATCTAGTGAAAAATAAATACAAATTAAGCTTGTTCTAAATAAAAATATATCCTTCAGTGTAATCACTCTTTAAAAAACTAATAATTAATCAAGGCCCATCACACAAAAAACATAATGGATCTGTTAAGAACTGTAATTACCACACTTGAAAAGAGAGTTCTACAATTTGGAGTCTTTCTTTCCTTCTTTCACATAGGATAAATATTATATCTCATGATCCAAATCCTTTATGTTTTCTCTAGAATACTTGAAGTGAAACAATGCATCTTTTACCAGTGAAAACAGAATAAATGGGCCCCTGAAGGATTTATCTTAAGTCAGATGCATTTGTCATTCTATATTGATAATCTTTGCACTTCATTATCATATTCAACTCAACATTTATATGCAGATGACACAATCATTTATGGTAATAGATTATACTAGAAGAAAGCTTAATATTATCTTCAAGCTGATTTAAATGGGCTTTAAGATCATCTGGCACAATCTAAAGTACTATTAAATATTAATGAAACAAAGATCATATTATTTGGCTGAAAACAGAAGTTGGGTAAACTGAACAACTGGCAAGCAATGTGACCTTGGAGACAGTTAGCAAATGTCAATTGTGAAGAATATGGATACATCATTTTTCATCGTATGACTAAACTATTGATTAGCTGTGAAGGTTTGAAAGAAAGCCAAGAACTTTATTTGGGCTCAGAAAATATGTTGACTTAGGGAGAAAGAAAAGATTTGTTTTCTTGCATTTTCAGTTTGTGTTATGTACTTTGGGTTTTGCTGATTGCTGCATAATGTTTGTTAGGAAGGATAAAGCATCTTTAACTTGGCTATCTAGGCAAGTTTGCTTTGAATTATACGTTTCATAAACATCACCGTCTGTCATTTTAGCAACAATTGGCAAAAAAATAGAAAACTGTCAACATTTCATTGGTACATTATCTTTCCAGCCTCTCCCTCCTCCCAGCCCCTATCTTCAGATAACTTACAATCTTCAGTCTTTCACGTTTTCTGAAATAGAAAAATTAATAAGAAAACTGGTATCTCTCCTCCTTCAGTTGGAACCATACAGCTGTGAATATGATAAAGCAAGTCAGGAGATTCAGGTGCATACAATATTTTGAATGTGCTTATTTTTACATAGGTCTGATCCTGTGAAGTCCTGAGCACATCCTAGCAAATGCAGATGATTTCAGTGGCAGTGGATGTCAATTCCCAAGACAACAGATAAGGTACTTTCCAGGAGAGGTTCTCTTTGTTAGAGACTCAAGCCTATAATCCCATAGTGAAAAGGCAAAATGAAAAAAAGCCAGTTTATTAAAAATGCAGAAGACGACCCCCTGCATTTAAACACTTGAAATCCACCTCTTCTTTTGTGTAGCAAGATATGTCACACTTAATGCATCCACTAAATCTTTGATATTATAATGAATCTCATGATATGAGATATTGTTGTTACCATCTTTCTGTACTAGGCATGATCAAGAGCAGCGTGGAAATATTTTCTGTTGAGTGTCTACCATTACTTAAGATTTTGCTAGACTGTGCTAAGTGAACCTGGGCGCTGTTTCCTTTCAGCTCTTGCATTCAGGAGAGGAATCGCAGCCATTTGGCTGACTCCCATCTGAATCTTTGCTACTCTTTGCTACCTAGTTACAGAAGTTTCCACATAGTGCCGGGGGCAAGAAAATATGCAGGGAAAAGAGGAGAAAGCAGCCATTTGATTTGTATATTTGGGAATGGGACAGATTTAGATGGCAGAGCAGCTATGGAACTGTAGGCCAAGGTATAAAACTGTGAGTTAAACAGGATAGTGAGGGCCAGAATAATCTGATGCGTCTGGGGAAGTCATTGTGGAAAATCTTGTATATGTAGGAGGCAGAAGAATCTAGATGAGTGGAGGGGTAAGGACTCGCTGGGAGCAAGGGAATAAGGGATAAAGAGGAAGAACAGAGAAGGAAAAAGCAGTAAAGTGGAACATAAGGGTGAGAGGAAATGAGGCCTGGGGGAAATAAAGTTTCTTGCCAAGATTGCCAAAGTCAGGTCTAAAGGAAGAATTTATGTCTCTTGGATGATGAGCTGGGACAATGAATGTCATACAGGACAATCGGATGTCTAGTTCATTAGCTCAGCTGTCCAACTCATCGTTAGCATGGGGCAAAAGATCTGGATAAGACCTGCAAAAGTTGTGGATGGAGGAAAGAGGAGGGAAGAGGTATAAGTTTCTATCTTTCCAGTTACCACAGGGAGGAGGAGGAGACTTGTGCTTTATTTATATATTGAAAGTTATTTTCTAACTCAAAGATAGAATGACATGTGTTTCAAGTGCAGGTGCCTTTCCTAGGAGATAAAGTAATCAGGCAGACCTCTTTCAAAATATCTGGTGAATTGTTTTTAGAATTAGCCTTACAACTAATTTAAAAAACTAATTCTATAACTTTGATCTTTGAATTTCTTGGTTTGGCAACAGTTTTCACAGTCCACCTAGATCTGTCCTAGGCAGACACTTAAATGAATGTTCTTTCCCTTTGTACCACCAACCCTCTTCGAAAGGACAGGAGTATCCCAAGAAGGAGCCCTGCTCTGAACAATAAAGCCATACTTTTGTATCATCAGTAAAAACCTTTTTCCGTATTGTAATCACATCAGGAGGAAGCCCTTTTGAGCCAGTGCCTGTTACTTGGCGATAATATAAGGTTCCCAATGAATAAAGATAGAGACTAATATTCTTTGGCATGATTAATATTTCCACTAGCCCCTTACTCTATAGATAAGAAGCAGCCACCTGTTACAGTCATGGATGCTTGGGAGTGCTGCTGCAAGTTCATTAAAGAATGAGGTCTGACTTTCCTTGTGTGGTTTGCCAACCCCATTGCTGCTGGATTGCTGTGATTCTTCCCACTGTCTCATCACTTACTTCCAGGGAGTGACTGCACTGTGTTACATCTCCCAGCTCATTCCTGCTGCATTTTCTTTCAGTGTGCTAACCTGCACCGTAGGAAGGTTTTCTGTCTAGCCCCTGCCTGGGGACAGGAGATTGGCGGCTTCCTATTGAGGGGAACCCCCCGCACACACACCTTCCTGAGTCAGTTTCTGTTCTTGCTTTTTGAAAAGATGTTGCCTTCACTTCTTGGTGAATCTGAGGTCACCTTCAGCCTATCTTTTCTTCTGGTTTGAGAAATCATGCTCTGTTGTACTCCACTTAGAAGTCCATTGATCTATTAGCCAGTCAACTGTGCTGTGTTATTCCAGGAGTAGAACGCTGTTCTTTAGACTCCATTTGGGCTGTGGCTCTCCCTGCCACCTGTACTCCACTTCACCTATACCTGTATTTCCATTGCCTGGCCTACCCTACACTCATGTATCACTATCTCTAATTATTCCAAGCTCTCCTGCATTTAACAATGTATATTGTTGATTTTCCATTTTCATAAGTCTTCCCCAAGTGCTGCGCTCTCTCTTCACTGAGAGAACCAGGGCTTCACTGTACTCTAACCAAGGCTTCCAAAGGCTTGTGCTTGCTATTGCCTTACTACTTCTAGTCTTTGTATCAGAAAGAATCCCTTCCTCCCTCAAAGCCCAGCTCCTCGCAGAACAGTCACATCATTACCTTGCTACGTAGCTGGCAAGGGGAAAGGGGAAAGGGGAAAGCCCACTTCTGCCTACAGAGTTAGTGAAACCACTGTATTGTATCCCCAAGCTCAGCCTGGCTCACCATTGCGTATGAGAAGGATGCAATCCTTCTGTAGCCAGCCTCCTGACCTTTCCATTCAATAGTGGCCTACAGTAAATGTATGCTTCACATGACTTCCGGAGAAGAAAGAACTTCTGAGGGAGGGGGAAGAGAGAGTGTGTCTGGTTGAAGTTTTACTGGGACTCGCATACCTATTCAAGTCACAGATTTTGAGAAAGCACTAGTGCCACTCACACTCCTTTGTTATGGAGAAAATGGAAACCTTTTCAGACTGAGATGCTTAAAATAGGCTCCTAAATCTATGCTTAGGCATCTAAATAGAAGCAGTTTAATTTTCAGCAATGGTGAATGTTCTGGTGATGCTAGTGTGGAAGAAAACGCTTTGTGTATAAAAGTCTGCATTATTAGAAAATGTGTCAGTTCAAGAAAATTGTCATCTACAGACAACCAATTAGAAGCAGAATAATCCTCTTCGGGGTCAGGTGGGCTTGAATCATCTTTTTTCTCCATGTTTCATGGGTTTTTTTGGTGATTTGATGGAAGAGTAGCTTCTGTTATTAATAAGTATTTACATCTACCATTTGGACCTAACCTTATGAGATTGGAACCAGAAAATGAAGCTCTTTGAAAATTTCTTAATATCCTACTTCTATTGCCTGCTTTGTAGAAATGAAAGGTCTACTGCCTTACAACACTGACTCTGACTCTAGCTCTCACTGAAGTTGTGATTCACAAGGCTCCTAGTTTTTATTATAATAGTTGCTGCAATCCTTCCTAAGGAAGGAGTGCAAGAGTATAAAAGAAATGTAGCCAAAGTTGATGTATGGTCTATACATATCACTATACATACATACATACATACATATATGTATATATACACGCACACATATACATCCTGAGGAGCCTTTTGTTTGTCTGTCTTTGCTTTTTTCGCATGGGTTCTGAGGAGACTTCCCAGCAGAGCAGTTGCCTGACCCGCTTTCATTGCGTCTCCTCTCAGTCAACCTTTGAAGATTCTCTGGAGAAATTATGGTGGGGAGGGAAGCACTACTTTTTACGTGTAAACTCCGCTCCATGCAAAAATGGCAAGGGGGCCAGGATGCCAGATCTAAGCACTGATGAATACATCCTCGGATGTAATTGATGTCATACGAGCCTGCCTAAATACAGGTTTTGGTCCCAAAGCTTGGTCACTTGAATGGATTTTTTAGGTACCTAGGATTGCAAAAAAACCTCAGTTTTTTTTTAGTGTCAGTGTTACTGAAGCTGTAACCATGAAATGCAGTAGAAAAGCCAAACCACTCAGTGGAGGACTCTTTATCCTGTCCGTGTGAATGACAACCTAGTAAAATGGATGTGTTCCATAATCATAATGAAAAACATCAATTTTTTATTCCATTTGGAAAGTGAAAGCAACCTGATCTAGGTTCTGGCAAGTGTTAGGCTTAAGTTGTTTCCCTCCCAAACTTTCTGTTTAGCTATGAGTAAGAGTTTTTTTAAGATCTTGAAGACTTTATTTCCATTCGTTTTCAATTTCTTCTAAGAACAGATGATTTCATACTGCAGCCTTCACTCACATAGGTACTGGAATCCATGAGGTTATTAGTATGAGTATGGCCTGCAGATTAGGATCTCAAAACAGAATATAACCACATCAATCAGAGTTCAAAAAGTTAAGCTTTTTATATTATTATTATAAATGCTTTGTATAATATTTTATAGAAAAATCATGTTGTATTCTTTCCTTTAATGCATAACTTCAGTTAGATAACTATTAGCTGACTTATGCTCAGGAGTCGAGGTTATGCTTTAGATTAAGTTCATAATTAGACATCTTATTTAATGAGAATCTTTGTTTCTTGATAATATATTGTGAGTTGTAAATAATTTCTATTCCGTGTAGTGCTAGAAATAATGGATAATAGTTCTCTCATATTTCCTTCATGTATTTAAAAGTATTCTTTGAGAAGTAGAATTCTGATGATATTTTGTGTTCTGGAGGGTTTTTGGTAATATTTTATGTTCTGAAAGGGTTTTGGTCATTTGTTTCTGAAATTTCTAACAGCAGGTAGAAGGTAACTTTTCAACATCATAAAACTTGAAAAGTGCCAAGGAAGTAACTTTGACAGTTTGCAAAAGTTATAAAGAAGACATAAGAATATAAAATGTTTCAATAAGATTTTTAGTTATTTGCTGAAGTCATATAAATATATTGACCCTTGTGTTAGAATAGGCCTTTTATTATTAAGTGAAAACATGCTTGAATTTAATTGCTTCTTTCACATAACATTGATCTTATGTACTTGAGCTTATAATGATTAACTTTGAAATATAGCATACTATGTGCAGTTGAGATAAACTTAAATTCAGATGAAAGAAAAGTGAAACATTTGTTATTCAAATACGGATGTAAAACAGATGATACTGACTGTATCAGTGAGCATAGGGCTAAGCCGCATCCTCGGAGCGATAGCACACAGGCTGCGGGTGGGGCAGACTTTCTTCTAGCTCTGAGAAACAGCTGTACTGTTTGCTGTGAGCCAAACACAAATATTTACATTACCCAGCTAAGCAAGAATAACCAGTAAACCAACAGTCTGTAGTAATATAGATTCTTCAAAAGATTTTAAAAAGACCATTGTGGGGTGGTCAAATACCCATAGTTCAGATCCCTAAACTCTGTTCCTAGCTCAGCTTCCTGTGAGACTTTATATGTGTTATTGCTTTTCTCTTGTGCCTCTGGTTTCCATTTATGGAATGAGACTAATATTTACTTACCTTTTAAAACAGCATGGGATCCAAAATCGCTTGATGTTAATAAGCTGTATGCAGGCCAACCTCTGGCAAGTCTCCTTCGTACTTCTGACATCGGAGTCACTCTGGCAAGGAAGTAAGTTTGGGGTGACCTGACATACCCTCATAGTACTGGAGTTCCTTCAAGTGCTCTTGTAGTACTGAAGGAGCTCAGAGCTGCTTTTTAGCCAATGCATACTATCCACCAATACATACATATTTAATGCTAAGCAACCCTGAGGCAGCTGTGAACAAGGGTAAGGGGAAGCTGGGTATGTGAGAGAAGGCAAAGCAAAAGCCAGGGGGAGCAAGAGGAAGCAAGGTGAGAAATGTGGCCAGTTAAATGAAGGTGAGATAAATGGAGAGTGCCAGGCAGGCCCTTTTGGAAAAGGGTGTCCTGCATGTGGGGTTTGTTCATGACAACCTGGGCTGCTGCCCTGCCATAAAAGCAAATGCCTGGCATCCCGCAAGAGTTTCCTGCTCTCTTTGGAGAAGCTCTCTGTAGCGCCACCAGCCAGAGATGCTGAATGTCTCCCTGAAGTCATGAGACTTACCTTTTAAACATCATGGCTTTTAAGTGAAAGTCAAGCTTTTGGTGGTTTCTGAACCTATATGGGGTCCTGACTAGACTTCGTCATACTTAAAAACCAACTGAGACTCTCAGGGACCTTATATCCCAGCAGATGGGACTTTGAGGAAAAATGTACAGAGATAAGGACAGCTGGCAGTACTTGGCTTCAGTTGGCCCCCTCCTCACTCAAGCTATGGCTGCTGTGAGTTTAAGCTCTCCTTTCCATGCCAGCGTTGTTCAGTGCAGGTGGAGCAACTCAAGCAGCCATTAATGCAGCTTTCAGATCCTCTGCTAAAAGGCATTATGGAAATGCAGAAGATTATAATGTTAATGTGCTTAAGTATTGGTACCATTTAAAGTCTCATATGATAAATGAATTGATTTCTAATTCTTCTTTCTTTTTCCTACAAAATAACCATCTTATGTTTCAATGGAAATACTAATTAAATTGAAAAGTTAAAAGTTAATTGCTTCTGTTGGTTAGTCCCGTTTTCTAAACCAAAACCCTAAATAGTGACATCAGGATCATTCTACAATAACAGGCCATTACGATGTCAAAGATAATATTACTTTTCTAGGCTGTTGCTTAGGAGTGAAGAAAAACTGCAAGAGCTTGTTTACATGCAAATGTCATCTGTATAAAAGGTGAGGAAGTGCTCTAAAGAGGAGATATTACACAGAGACAATTTTTTGGAGATTAAAAAAACAAAGGAAATGTTTTATGATCATCATCAGTTTCTCTGTAAATCTGTACCATCAAGCATGCTGCGGAGTTAGCATGTATTGGTCTAAAGAAAGCCTGAGACCCTCAGCCTACAGAGTAAGAAAAAGGGGAAATGCAAGCAATGTGTCAAGAAATTTGCCGTCTGTGCTCTGCAGAAACCAGATGTTTTTACGAGTAATTATTATTATGATCATTCATGTAAGTAGGAATAAAATAGGGCATGATTGTTTACTGCAGTCTGTTTTCCCTAGACATGCTGGGAAATGAGAAAAAAAATCTCAGAGGTTTTCCTCCTGGTTAAATGAATAATTTTTTCATTTAACCAGGAGCAAACATGGCAACAAAAGTAGTTTTCATACTTATTGCACTTTAGCTGTGAACAGACACCATACCCTTTTTTTCTTCTAGAAAGTCACTGGAGACTGTTGAGGCATGTTAGAGAAGGTCACTTTGAATTTCTTTTGTATTGCTTGCCTGCTCCTCAAATGGGAGCTGAATGGTTGCAAAATTGAAGCATCCAAAGAGTGACAAAAAATTAGGAATAATCTACCTTGGAAACATAGGAGTCTAGGTATGGTCTTTTCAGGTGAGAATCATGTGCCAGGAATGGATAGTGCAGGAAAGTTGGCTGTGGGTCAGAGAAGCATTGCTTCTGTAGATTAATGCAGGATATCCTTTGGATTCTGATCTAGCATCTCTTATCAATTCTGATTTCAAATGTATACGGAAATTAAGAGTTATGAAATCCTTCTAAGGTCCTGGTGGTTGATTAGGAATTCTTAGTAAGCAGAAACTCATTCTTTTTCTCCTCTTCCTCACTCCCAGAAGATACAAATAACTACCAGTGGCTTTTTCATATAGGTTAGAGAATAGTGTTAAGCAAGTGCTCAGCAAATACAAATCTGGTTGCTCTGTTTAGTCTGAAAAGAAAAAGTATAGTTTTCAGCTGCTATCCCTACTGTAAGCATTAAGTTGAAGGCTTTGAGAGAGTTAAATAAGACCTATAGAAAAATTAAAATCCTGAATAGAGTCTGGAGGAGTTTAATCGAACAAGTGCATTACTGGGAGTCTCTTTGATGGTGAGGGTTAATTTATCATCCTGAATCCTATCACTTTATAAAAAGCCAGCGTGGGTTTCATTTACTTTGATGAGGCTTATTGCAAGATTCTAGAAAATCAATTTTACTGTGAGCCATATTAAACCCAGGGGAATATAAACACTATATGTACTACACATAACTTTTTGTTATTACTTACTGGATCACCGGGGAAATTATATGTTTACCATGAAGAAGGGTTATGGCTACATTCGTTGTCTTGGGTAACTCCCAGCCTGCCCATTGCAGTGAAATAAAACAAAATGGTAGGATTCAGAATCAGCACTTAACTTGTCTTCATATAGCCTGAGGTATAGAAACACTCAGCAGTATTGACTTGATTTTCCAAAGGGTTTTAAATAACTGCTTTACTGTAGACTATCACTCTGTGTTCTTTTGCAAACAAATGGTAAATGTAGGCAATACAGACGCGGCCACTGGTTGACCAAGCTCAGGAAGTTCTTGCTCCCAGAGCTTCTTGAGATTCAAGGCAGAACTGACAGGCAGTTAACTTTGAAATGGTCAAGTTTGATCTGCTGGCTTAGTGACTTAGAAGAAAATTTGCAGTTTTTCAAAGACCGTTCATTTCTATTGTGTGCTTGCTCTCTCTCTAGTGTCCCTCCCTTTCTGTTTTACATGCTTGTTGAATTTTACATGAATTAGAAAATGATAGGAAAATAATTTTGCACAAGAGGATTTTGTTCTCTCTGGATACAGTGGGTCAGAAACTCATTTGAGCTGAGCTGAGTGTCTGGCTTTCTACTGTACACTTACATACCAGTAAGGTCATAAAATCTTTCAGTTATTGGTAATTTTTTTCTCTTCATCAGGTCTTTCAGATTATGACCTACTATTTATGTTGAAGTTATTTAAAACAAAATAAAACTGGTGAAAGGGATGAGAATTAGGGTTTTTACTTGAGGAAATCTAGATTGTAAAGAAATATACAGAAGGCACCAGAATTCAAGAAAGTATCTTTCAAAATCCAGGTGTGTGTAGCCTGCATTTCATGGCAATTTTCATCTATTTTTTTCTACACTATTGGGCTCTGTTGTACTGTGAAAGGAAATGAACAGTTCTCCCTGGCTTCAGCAACAAAAGTGAAGAGTGGAGCAGGATATATATCTATATAAGGATATATATCTATATATATCCATGTGAGTTTTGTAAGAACTAAGATGAGATATCTGAAAAGTGCTAAATGTAGTTAAATACTCATTTGGGGTTACTCTTGAAGGGAAATGGAGAGCCTAACTCCCATATGAGCTTTTGAAACTTCTTTCCTAGAATGCTATGTATGCCAATGTTAGCATCTTTATTTACATATCACACTTGGTGGTGTCTTAATCCAAAAGTTCTTGCTTGAGCCAAACTCCCTGTGAAATGTGTTTGGAAGAAAAGAAAAAAAACATGAGATGCAGCCATTATTTAAAACTATAAACTCCATTTTGATTTATAGCTGGTTGTAAAATTATTCTAAAAATAAGCATGAAAAAACAATGGAAAAATGAACTTCTAAAATATTTATTTTAAAATTTCTTCTGATACTTATATATCTATATGTATTAGTTTACTTGTTTCCAAGGGATAATATGGATATGAGAGTTGGAAGAGTAATTAACAAAAATTGATTCACAGTGATATTGTCAATTATCTTTCTCTCTGTGTAGGTGAAAAAAATATATTCTTTTTAATGATCTATTCTAATAAGTTTCCATACAGTGAAATTTTAAAAATCAGATGGCAGAAGACAGTAAGTGTAACACACAAATTTAATACAATAAAAAGAAACATGGAACTTAGCAGTTAGCATTCTCATTATCTTTTTGCAACTTTTCCCCTTCCCTGTCTCTTGTATGTTTTAATCTTAAGTGTGAGCTCCTGAAGTCTTGGCCCTTCCTTTCATAGCTATGTTGCCAGCATTATTATTATGCAACTGAGTAAAAGCGTGAAAACAAGCAAGGGTGTTTAAAAAGGAATGAGCGCTCGTTCTTATTTTGCATTGTTCTTCTGAATCTAACCACCAAGACTTTGGTGCAGAGTGAATTTCCGTAAAAGAATGTGGATTTGTCATGGGCAACCCTGAATTGGGTTTGATTTTGCAAATCCAGGGTAGAGTGCGTGGCTTTGTGTTTGAACATGCTGAGTTCATTTCAAATGAGATTTAGTTCAGTGGAAGTGAAATCAAGTTGAAATACCAAAAGCTTTGAAAATCCCAGACGAATTATTTCTTGGATTCTTTAAAATTGTATATATTTTTTTGTCTATGTAGTGTTTGAGCAAGTACAAGCTAGCCTAGAGCTCGTGCATACAGCAGAAGATGCTCTCTGAATCTGGAGCTTGATTCTGCAGAGCTCACATCTGGTTCTGAGAATGCAGCATGTGGCTGGGGGGAAATCGGTATCTTCAGCAAATGAACAAAAGTATGAGAACCTAGCACCAAGCATATTAGAGGGTAAAGATGCATTCATACTGATATCTATACATATTTCTTCATTTCTCATATCTAAAGACTAGATTGTGTGTGCATGGGTGTCTCACACACCCTTTAGTTTTTGGAAAATCCTTTTTTTTCCCCTTCATTCTGTTCTTTGTATCTATGCACCAAGGAACTAAATTATGATCCAGTAGCTAAACAAATTATGCAGAATTATACACCATGAATATTTTATATTTCAGAACCCTGAAGCAAGGACTTTGGATGGCTTTATGTCTGCAGCAACCTCTGTCATACCCAGATGAATTCCTCAACTGATAGGTTCCTCTTCTTCCTAAAACTTTACTCAGGTCTTTGTTTTATTTTTTTCCTTGCATTTGTCAGTGATTATTAATAAGAAAATCTCCAGGGTTTTATTGTATGTAAGAAAATGGAAGTTACTGCAGTCAGCCTTCTTTCTACTACTGCATAAGGCAAGAAAGTTATTCCCTGTATAATTCTGAATTGATTTAAAACTTCATAGTCTCGTATAAAGGGAAGTGATGTGGCAAAAACAGAAATAAGTTTAAAAAACTAACTAAACCGCACTTCATCTGAAGCTGGAATGCACCTACTCTGATGCATCTCTATTTTAAGGGGTTTTTATGTACCAAAGGATATTTACGTAAAAATATATTTCCCCATTTTCTATAAAATGTTAAGTACTGAGCCACGTAGGCTTGAATAGGGAAGACTCTAGCTATGGTGCACTGGAAAATGAGACTAGTTTACAGAAAATATTTGAAATTTTTCATTGTTTGACTAGTTTTAATTAATGATCTTGTCCTGCTTCCATCAAATACTAAAGGGCTGGCATCTTGAGATCACGTGCATCTGTCCCTGAAGAGATTGCCAAAACAGAAATATTGTAATTATAACTTAACAAGGATTCTTTGGCACCGCTTACCGGTTCCTGGGATGCAGAGCCTGTGAGTTAATGCCATAATTTTGACTCCAAGTGGCACTGAATCAGGGGGTGTGGGTATATTTCACTGTGCTCATTAATCTTCAATGTGTTCCAATAACTACACATCATATATTGGCAAATGCTGCAGTATGATTATGATTTTTTAGATAAAGTGTACTGTTTACTGTTCGTTTAATATTAATAACTTTTCAAGAACATGACTCACACAAAGTCTTCGATAACTCATCCAAAGTATCACAGCTTATTCTTGGAAATAGTTTTGGTGGTGGTGTTGTCTGTACCTGTTTTCTGTCAATCTCATCCATTCCGTGGATTTTTGTTGATGCCAATATGATTCAACATAATGCAAAATTTATCAATTACAATAAAAATATTCACTGCTACCAGTAACGCTACCATATTCAAACACTGAGGCTTTTATGTGGTGCCTGCTGCTGTAGTGCTTCAGTATTAATCTGTCTTTTTTAATGGTTGAAATTGAATGTACCATGATACACAATACAGCCCATGACAGAGGTCCCTGTTTTGAAAGGTATTTGAGAATTTGCCTGATTTAGGTATATGCTGAAATGCTTTTCTTAATTGGTACTGTAAAGAACATATATATGCAGTGATGTCTCAGACTTGTACCTGCTCATACTGGTGTTCACTGCAGATATGGTGCATGCAAGTCAATTAGGTAATACCTTGTAGCTCCAGCACTTCTAGATTTGGTGTCCTTATTTCAGCGAAATTGCCAATGAGGGTTTTTGCTTGAGTGAAATGTGTAGTATTGTTACTGCCTCTTGGTCATCAGGAACAAGTGCTTCTCCAAAATTAGTCAGTCTGTGTTATTAGTAAAACAGTAAGTAATAATTTCTATAAGAAACTGTCTGTTATTGCCTGACAGATTGTGTAAGCATAGCAGTTCATAATCCAGTATATTTTTAGAAAGGAGGAACAACATATTTTGTTTTCATTGTACAAAACTAATCTGTGTTAATGAAAAAGTGTGTAGCTCAACAGTCTTTCACTAGAAATAGTCTGATTGTGCGTTTTTGAATGTGTATTTTAGTGGTGTTATGAGTTAGGTTTGACTATTTTGTGTTTCAGGGGAACATAAAAAATAGAATTTATTTTATGCACTTTCCACTGAACTGTAAAAATAATGAAAATAACATTCATGGCCAGATAAAATTATAAAATATTATCAATGAATTAGCCTGAGATCCTGAACAAATAAACATAATATTTCCTTTTTTCCAGAGAAAGTGAGTTTAGACTGAGAACAGGAAATGCCAATATTACAATGTCCTGATGAATCAATGATATTTTTCCTTTTTTAATGGGCTTCACTGAAGTATGAAGTGGTCACTAACAGTTGTAGCTGATCCTGTATACAGGACACAAGATTGGAGAAATACTCCTCTAGACCCATATAAAATAAAAAGCTGATGAATAAAAATGCTATTTAAACAGTTCTAAAGAGAAAATGTTTGAAACACAGTCTTTTTAAGAAAGAACCTCTGGCTTACAGTGTATAAAAAAAGGTTTAAGGATAGTGCAGGTTTTTATTTGAAATGAGAAGTATTGAATATTTAATTCATCTATTTGAGAAATCAAGTTACAATGTCCTGGCCTTTACATAGTTAAAAATGCAGAATTTATTTGTGTAAATAAAATAATAAATGACATTTCAGAGGAAGGAAAAATGACTTTATTCAGAAGAATTTTACAACAGAAAAGTGAGATTTTGGACAGCTTTTAATAAATTAGTGGATGTGTTGGTTGCTTTTTTGCTGTTTTTTAACATCATTTAAGCATGAACTAGTTGGAATAGCATGCACAGCTGCAGGAAAATAATGCAAATTTTGACATTTGTGGTTTATTAAGTTGAAGCTTCGTTAACTTTTATCCCCCCAAAAGCAACTATTTTATTGTAAGTAATCACTGGAATTAAGGAAGTTGTGCACCTGGCCTTACAGTCAGAGGATGTTTGGTTTACATAAAGACTGTATGCTTAAGCCAACTGACAATTACTGACCCTTCAGCTGAACAGAAGAACCATGTTGGAAGTATTGCTGTACACTCTTCATTCACTCTCTAACTGTGCACACGTAAATGTTAAACACTGCAACTACTGCAGGGATCTAAAGTATGGGAAAGACAGAGAAAACAAGTATTTGAAAAATGTAGGAGTAGACAAGTTAATTTTCTCTTTGATATATTAGACCCCAGGTTCTCAGAGGCACGTAAAATAAATAGATGCCCGACTCCTATTCGAATCCAATGGAAGTTCGATATCTTCCTCCTTTGAAAATCCCAGCCTACATGATCACCATCTCTATTTTTTTTTTATCTTTAGCATTGTTATTGATTTTAACATAAAAGCTTTAACAAATACACAGGCAGAGTATGTAACTTAGATGAGAAGGAGTTTGGATATTTGAAGGAGGAGGATTAAATGGTCTGAATTAGGCTTGTGAAGAATATTCTGGCCGTGGGAGGATAGAATTTGGAAGAATGAGTTGGTAGGACAGAGGAAGCTGAAGGTTGTTTCTGACTTCTATTATGATTCAAATTTATACCAGAGTGGAAAAAAACATTGAAGAATGCCTGTGAGGATTAGGAATAAATACTTGTTCCAGAAAAAGAATTTCAGTTTGTCACTCACCTTTTTGACCTCATGGGGGAACAGGTGGGAAGATAAGTGGGAAGTTATCAACTAGACAGATTTATTAACTGCTGTAGCATAGAGGCTCGTAAGGAAGAGATTTGCTAAGATACACTTGTGCTAACAGTTCCTGCTAGGTGTCCTAAGGGAACTGAACATGTAATAAAATGCTTTTGAATGTAGATCATTGCAACTTGGGTTCACTGAAAAGTTACTAAGTTCAAACCAAAATCAATGGATTCACTGGTAATTATGCATTAATGGTGTATTCCAGGGAACTCAGGTACTCAAGTAGTCATTCCAAGCCTCTTCCTTTTTCTTCTTGAGATGGCAGTGCAGGTTTATCTTTAGATTATCTTCTTCATGTTAACTTGAATTTAAATGACTCCAGCCCACCCTACCATAAAAATAATATTTTTTTCTGTATTTGATACATGTAAAATCTCTTCTTGTCTTCTCAGGTGCTAATGTGTAGTTTGAATGTCCTCTTTTCCTAGCTTGAGGAACAGCGCTGTGTAAGGAACTGTTTCATGGTGCTTGAGATGTACCACTGGTAACATCTAGCAAACTGGTCCAGTGTTTAGAAGCAGCCTGCTTCACCATGTTAGGTTTGATATTCTTTTTTCTGAGGATTTTAATTGTGGTGAGTTTATTTGTAGTGAGTATATTTGAGTTGAATGAAGTACTTGAACAAGTATTTCTTACAGATGTGTAATACCAAGTCAGAGTTTCCTCTCTTTAACTTTTTCTCTTGAGGCTCTAAGAAGGGATTGGTGAAGACAGTGTGAGGAAGCATAACAGAGTTGGAGCTTTCCCTTGGTTAGGCAGATCTCCTTTTAGGAAGTTGCTAACCCATATGGTATACTTGAAATAGCTAAATTCTGGCATCTGAATGAATGGAAATGTGGGAAGTATCTAATGCCCAGTCTTAAAGGGCAGGACAGCTCATAGAAGTCCCTAGATCTGTAACTTCCCAAGGTCATCCGTTCCCTGTAGTTGCTAGCTGTTAAAGGAAAGATCTGAACTAAAACTCTTAGTGAAAAGACTGTAGGATAAGAGGCCTTCAGGTCATTTTAGAAAGATTTCTACCTTCAGAGCTTCTGCAGTAATTCAGCTCTGCCACCAAGTTGAATGTTGTACTGGATTTCTGCTGGGAGAGATGGAAGGAGTCGGGGTGACTGATCAAGGCTGTTTCATTGCGATGAAGTGATTCTACTTTAGCAACGCTTTTAAATTGGGAATCCAGGATTGAGCTTTATATTGCAAAACTTTACTGTCCCTCACTTGACATCATGAAGAACAAGGTGTGTCCTGAAAGCTAGAAACACTGGATTTAATTTTGTGATGTGTACATTCATATGTAAATGGGAAAAGAATTTTGCCTTTGAGGCACAAAATTCCTACAGAATGTAAATTAACTTCAAAATGATTTCATTTGTGGTTCTGAGGAAAAATAACATAATGGGTCGTTATAGCCATGTTTATGAAATGCTAAACTTTAACACACAACAATCAGCTAAAGCTATAAGGCTATGTAAAAGACTGCACACTTAATAATTGTAAATGTTACATGAGTGCGAGTAGCTTGATTAAATTTATTAGAAATGTGTTGCTAGCATTTTAAGAAATAAAGCATTTATCACAAAATGATGATTTCTTCATTTAAGCTCATTAGGAAATCACACATCAATTCATGCATAATTACAGGGGAATTTCTGCCACTCACTACAAATCATTACCACATTAGCTAAAGTTGACTTAATTTGTCTGTGATTTGGAAAAGGTGGTATCTAGATAGGAAAATTAGCTTATACAGATGATGAAACTATCAACATCATCACAAAGGACTTAGCATCCTCTTATTTGTTAGACAAAGATGCACCTTTTAATTCTTTTGTATGTAAAGCTCGTACTTTTCAATGAGCTCTAAAGCTTTTCTTTCCATGACAGAATCCCATATTATGGATCCAGTGCCAGGTACTTAATGAATAGTTGATAGTCAAGGCACGTTTACTTGCACCAGACATACTCATTGTTTTTAATGATCATTGCAGTTTGAGATTGAATTGAAAGGGTTTGAGGGAGGCTGAGAGATGAAGAAGGAACAAGTTTTGCGAGTGCTGGCAAGCAGCTTCTGCAGTGGCAAAACAGAAAATGAGCATTTGCTGAACACCAGCAGCATTTACACTGAACGCTGTTTACATTCCCATGACATTTAGGGTGGACATAGCTCTCCTGTGGCCTGTTGCACCTTCTTTCTTTCCCAAACTTCTGATAAGTTGGAATATTGTCTGCAACTGATAGCATCTGAACTATAGGAGTGATTGGTTACCAGGTGTTTCTTTTACAGAGAGTTGGCGTGTTTTCTGTTTGTTAGCTTGCAAAAACACTTGTGAATGGGTAAGTTAGATTCAGAATAATTAGGTTGCAAGTTCATCTGTCCAGGAGAAATACAGTCCTTGAGACTTAGGCCTGTATATTTAGAGAGCAATTTCTCTGTAACTTTACTGCCTTTAGTTATGAGAAGCATGACTTGAGTTCAACCATTTTCCTATCTGCATTCAAATGCTGTGTATTTCTTATTATTGGAAAGTATTTATGTCACAGTTTCAGAGTCAAATTGGAAGTTTGTTTTGTTTTGTTTTGTTTTTTAATCTGGGACATTTCTGTGCTCTTGCTTACAGTGCACTACCTCAAACAGTCACACTGGCACCATGTAGGGAGCAAAGGGCTGTGCATGGAGAAGTGAGGGAAGTCGAATTGTTTTTAAGTTGGCTTTGCTGTCAGAAATAATGTACCTGAATATATTCTCTCAGTTTTTTAGAGCAGATTTGTGTGTTGTTTTCTGCAGCCTTCCTGAGCAGTTTGAGTACGTCCTTTGTTTTGGGTCTTTTGTATAAGCTTGGGATCTGCAAGTTGAAGGTTATGCCCCTCCTTCCACATTAGTACCTCACATTTATAGACCAAAGCATTGTGTCCCATTTCCCTCTGGATTCATCTCCCTGGCAACATGTGAGCCACTTGTGACTATTTTGTTGGTAACTTTTTGCTTCATTTAGAGGCTCAAATACAATTTTAAGGCCTCTTTATTTTCTGAGTCACGTGATGGTGTTGAATGATAGGTGATGTGTTCATGATTTTGAGTCACATTAGTACATTTTCATGTTGTTTTTGACATCCTTTAATAAGGTAGGGTGTGAGATTTCATGAGTAGGCTGTGCCAATTAAATAGCTTGCTACTGCCAAAAGGGGTAGTCCTCCTCCCTCCTTGTTCTGCTGCCTGTCTGACCCTTTGCTGCGCTGACTGAGCTTACTAAACTGGCAGAGAAATACTCACTTAAAAAAAAAAAAAAAAAGGCGTTGTCTACCAGTGTTGCAAGTTGAAAAGCTCCTTGAGAAGTCCACCCGTTTCAATGCCTTTGAATTCATGAATCGGTTCAGCTGCCTTGTGAAATCTCACCTGTGTAGTTACGGTGTCTCTTGAATGTGTTTCAGTAATCTTGTATTCTTTTACTGTTGTTTCTGGCTCTCTTGTAATAAATAATAATTTCATATGAAAATGATTGCCATTGAAATGGATGACTATATATCATAAAAATAAAGGAAATTCACATTTGACAAGAAATTTAAGATAGCTAACGCCACTGCAATTTTAAAAACTGTAAGGTAAGATAAAAAATAAAAAAGGTTTCAGTACTTAAACACATCTAAAGAATAGGCATTTCAAAGAAAGGAAAAAGTGGATGGGGTGTTTACCTGCATCCTAAATTTATAAGCAAATAATGTTATCACAATATCTTGTTAATACACATGCTGTTTAACCATTTAAAAACAAAGTTTAGAGAAGGGCTTCTTAATTTGTGCAGCTCTTATGCTTTTAAAACATTTTCTTTCTTTAATCTGGGAATAGTCATTTGTAACCAAATTTGTGATTGGCTATAATGAATGAATTTTGTTCTTAATCTCACTGCATGTAAAAATTATGCTAAAAATAGAATTCATTTTTTCAGCTTTCTTTGCTACTGAAATTTCAAATTGCATTTGATTAATCTTGAAGTGGGCATTGCATCCTAGGTAGGAGGCAATATATTTGACAAAGAATACCAACTGGCAATGGATGAAGAAATTGTAATGATAAAAAAGAAGGGGGGGGTGAATCCAAGAAAGCAGTTTGAGCAGCCATTCTACTGTGGTGACAAAAGGAGTTTAGTACATTGTATCAAAATGAATGGGCTTTGCATAATTGATTTCAACATACTAGTAGCCTGAGGTCTGAGCTGCTCAAACCCAAAACTTATTAGCCATGCTACAAAGACGGTAGAAAACTGTGCAATTTGCTGAAGGGGAGGTAGAGAATAGCATCGCCATTACAGTAAAAGCTTTAAAAGTAGGACAGAGCTACTAAGAGAAAGCCCTTTTGTATGTTTATCGGGGTTATTCTGTTCATCTTACTCAGATATCATAAAAAGCTATTTTAAAGTCTTTGTGTAATACCAAATACCGAGAATTAAAATCTTATTAGTCTGTACACTTCATTTCCTAATTAAAATGGCATTTCTGCACAAATGTAGTAGCTGTGTTGTGAGATCTTTTGTAATGGCGATGTATCTTGAATAATCTCAGCAAAAAGACAGGTGCAGAAATAAATAAGATGCACTTTTGGGATACACTTTGCTTGCTTTCTGTTGCACATTCGCACACTTATGAATACTAGCTTTATTTAGTAAGGTTCTGCTCTGGTGTGAATCAACAGTTGTGTGTCCTAGAGCTTCCTGCAGAGGGGAGGATGAGGTGCATCACAGGAGTGTGTGATAATGCAGATAGTTGGATGTAAATTTATTGTGTTGAAGAGTAAGAAATGTATTCTTTTTACTCTCCTGTTCCCTTGCTATATTGTAATAGTATGTTACTACATGTTGTCTGTTCTGCTCTGCCTCTTCTGGGTACCTGGCACTTGGGATTGTCTGGAGAGTCTAGATGCATGTGACAGACTCCTGAGAGTAAAGTGATGTACTTGACAGAGAAAAAAATAGATTAACTTTTCTGATTTAGATCAAAGATGGGTTGTTAAAGGTGAAGAACTAGGAAACAAGATCTGAATGAAGTAATGTGTTCACTGTCAGGATTCCCAGGCTATGGGATTTCTTCCTTAAAAGACCATGGCGAAGCTCTTTATTAGTGTTTGTTATGCCAGTAACTTGAAATATTGGCAGTGGCCCCTTCAAACATGAATTTTCTGCATAGATCAGCATCAAGCACCTTATTTACCTTGAATCATATAAGGAGTTAAATGGTATTAAGAAGAATATTGTATGGATCAGTAGTGGCAGTGTTTATTCTGAGTGGATCCGGTGCTGTGATTGACTGAATGAGGTTCAGTACTTTATAATTAGCAGATTTTATAACCTATTTTTAAAAAGTTTGACTAAGGAAAGTCTGGGTAAAGAGAATTCCATGTTACTGGAAATGTTTTATTCATTTATTTTTTCATTTGCACTACTTCAACCTTCACAAAACCATAGAGATTGCTAACATATCCTGTATTGTCTGAACAGAAACTGCCTCAGAAAGATAATGAGGTGATGCCCAGTTGTTTTTGTTCAGTTTTAAACTAATTAAGTTCGCAAAATCCCTCAAAACAGAGAGTTATCAATAGGTGGTTCAGATGACCCATTCTAATGGATGTATTGATGTATAAGACCCATTTTTAAGCATCTTTCCTGTGCTGGTAAAGCCATCAATTTGTTTCTGAGGTTGAATCATGATTTTTGAGATTTATACTGACATTACTGAAGGGGAAGAATATAGGCCAAGTTGTAATGGCCTTAAAAATATTCACATATTGTTCTTGAATATGTCTGGCAGAGCCCACCAGCAAGAAGTTGTGTGGCGGTTCAGCTTTGCCTTGCACAGCAGGTTTGACTGATAGGGGAAATTACTGTTAATAATAATATGAAGGTCCCGGAGGACTGGCTGGAAGTTGCAGCAGGCCTGCCGACTTTTTTTTTTTTTTTTTTTTTTTTTTGCCTTTTTTGTAAAGAAATTTAAGATAGCTTTAATAATTTTTGCATTAAAATAAATGTTAGTGGAAAATTTGCATTAGTGCAGTGTGTCTTTTCCATCAAAGCCTTGTCATATACAGATTTTTCATGAAAAATGTCGTGATTGCAGTAATTCTTGATGTAGGACTACAGAGTCTTGGCTGCTAAAGCTCAGTATGCGACATACCCAAGGGACTTTGCCCATGTACAGGTATCTTTGTCAGCTTGAGCTTGATGAAACAGTCTTCTAAAAAATCCTTTTCAGATATTTTGGAGAAAAATGGGAGAGAAAATGCAGGGAATCTCTTTCTATGTCTTCTCCCATAGCTGGTCATAGCATCTGTTTGAAGACCTGGTCAGCGGGCCTGTTCTCCCTTGCCGGAGCAAAATTATTCTCTACACTGTAGTTCTTGGTCATGAGACAATTACTTCCACTATCCGTGGGTTTTTCTTTAAATCCTTAGTAGGAGGAGTTTCTTGCCCATGATAAGGGCTTGTAGATGCCGTAAGACAAATGAAAAATAGGAGAAAAATTCCATTGAGACACTTTGAGAGTTCAGCAAATTCCACTCGCAGAAATGGAGAGGCTAGTTCTTTTTTCTCAATTTCATACCATCAGTCAGTGTTCATTCATATGCTCTTAAATATAGTACTGACATAAGATGATGGTGCAGTTTTCAAGGGTGATGTTTACAGTGGCCATTTTACCTGTAGATATTAATAGAGAAGAAGAATTTTCAGACGTTGCCTCCTTTGACTTTTCTTTGTAGTTAATATCTTCACTTTCCTATATGTTATTAGAAGTGCGTTTTTTGTGTGCAGAGTACTGTGAAACTATGGTAATGGTAAGAATGTGAAAAAAGCAATTTAAAAAGATGAGTGTATATGTGCAAATTATGGATGAAGATAGTGTTTTTTATTATAGATATCCTGATTTAAATTGTGTACAACTTTTCAAATTAGGAGTATCTGGGGTGAGCTCCTTCACGCCAAGCCTCTGCCTCAGGCTGCATTGTGGGAGAGTTTACCAAAGTTTGTTCGTTTCTGAGAATGAGTTTAAGGAGCAAAAACGTTTTGCCTGTTTTGAAATAAATGCATACCTGTTTCATTTTTGAAGCTCTAGTTTGTATTTTCAAGCAGAGGCTTGAAATTTGTCTGGGCACCCATCCAAGTCTACATTTACCTATGCTAAGTTCTCCATTTTTGGACAGTTTGTGAGCCTCTGAAAATCTGAGCTTGCTTACGCAGCAGGCAGACCAGTCAGAGCCTAATAGCTGAGTCCAGGATTCACCAAGATTTTTTAGTCTTCTGATTAGCCATAGATTTCGGTGGGGGTTTGGGCATCCAGGTAGCAGCTACAGGCTTAAGTACATTGGTGGGTATTGGTCAAAGACTCTGAAGCTTCTGTCTCCACTCAGCGTGTTCTGCCCCTTTGGTTATTTTTGATGCCTGCCCAACTGCATATGCTTTATGCCAGGGCTTTGGGGTCTGAGTGGGTTGCTTTGCTATTAAGCGGCATGGGGTGCCAGCCCCCATTGTCCCCTTGCCCTCTCAGAGCTCTTGCTGTCGCAGCGTGCAGCGAAGTGGGCCTGACTGGCGGGCAGGGGTGGGGGCAGCAGCTGGGGTGAGGGGGCAGTGCAGGGAGAGGCAGGGGCTGGGGGAGAAACCATGCGGGCAGTGAGCAGAGGTGAAGGAGGTGGGAGCTGGAAGAGAGAGCAGGTGGAGGGAGGGCACGTATGAGCTGGGTTTGAATAGGACCAGAGGGATGGGAAGGCAGGAGTGAGAAAGATGGATGGAATAGGAGAGAAAGGGGGGCAGGAGCTGAAGTGGGCAGCTGCAAATAGAAGGAGAGGGGAAAGAGCAGGAACTGTGGTCTGCAGTGCCAGGTTTTTTCTCAGCAAGTAGGAATTCCAGCATGAAAGAAAACCAGAACTAAGCTTGCTTGTGTGACCTGCACGTTAAATGTTTGTATTTAATGGTATGTTTGTAAATATGTGCTTCTACTGGAGTGTAAGATCTCTGGGGCTCTGATCCTGTTCAATTGTGACTGTTAAAATATCGTGCACATTTATGGCATGCTAATGTTTTAATTTTGTGAGAATAAATATGCCATCTTTACCCCTTCCCAGTTGCATTAGAGTATTACATGTTAGCAGATTCCTGTATCACCTCTCCCGTTTATGATTATTGGTATTTAGGTGTGAGGCTCTTTGTGAAACCCTGCAATGGTAAGCCTTCACACATGGTTTTGCTTCTATTAAATCTGATGGTTGCAAAGAAAAATTCACATTCTGTGAAACTGTTGTAATTCTATGGGTTTTTTTCCCATCCTACCCTAGAAGCAGAGTTGCTCAAGACAGGGAAAATGAGTTTAATAAAAGCACACATATGTACCCAGATTAAATCTTTGTGTTCCACGTTCAGCAGCGACCTGGTGCGTCGGGAAGGAAGCGTGCCCGTGCCATGGGGCAGAGCCGAGTTCGGAGGCAGGCCCGGCCCGCCGGCAGTGCCAGCATTGCTCATTAGAGAGCTGCTGCAGAGGGCTGCTTGGCGAGGGGGAGCTTGCGGGAGCGGCAGGATCTTCCAGTCTGCCCAATACAGGAGTAGACAGGGCTCCCCTGCCAGCTGCTGCTCCGGCCTTTTATCTTGTTTGTTCTCTTATTATTATTTCCCTCTTATCCACTGCTAATTCCCAGTAAAGACACCTTGCCTCCAGCTAAGAAAGCCAAAGAGAACAGGTATTTTGCCCCAAGTGTGGTCTGACAGGGATTAGTGTAACCGCTATGCAACTGGCATCCCCCCCGTCCAGCCTTTCTGCTCTCACTCATGATTTAACATATTATTTTGTTAGACAGCAAGTGGTCTGGGACCTGGAATATTGAGTTTACTGTTAAACATGGGGAAGATATGTGACAGTTGGTGCAAAGGCACCAACCCTGCTTGGTTTTCTGACTGGTTTCTTATTGACCGGTAGTCTCTTTTGGAAAGGCAAAGAACCTTCCTGAGGAATACCTGTGGCCTTCCGTTGTCTTTGGCGTGACACAAATGGAATTATTTTACCAGAAAATAAAATTACTTACAAGTGACTTGCATTCATTTTGCTAAGAACATTGGCGGTGACATTTTCGTGGATTTTGGATGACTTTGTTCTTCAGACTTGTTAAGAATTAAAGAGAAAGATGCCTCGTTGTGGCTTCTCTCAGCATAACAATGAGTTTGGCTCTGCCGTAGAAGATTTTCAACTAGAAATTTTCAATCTGCTTAGGTATTCATACACATTAGCAGCATATAGAACTGATGATTTTAATGCATTGTCTTTAATGCTTGAGTTGTCTTGCTTTCAGGTATTTGTATGCAGAGCTGGCTTGAGGCATCGCGGAAGTGTAGGCAAAGCTGAGTCTCCCTGCTCTAGGGCTGAGGGCCAGGACAGGAAAGCCTTAGGGAGAGGAAAAGCACTGATGTGGGCCACCCTTCCCTCTCCAGGGAGCTGCTGCTACGTACTGCAGTCCTTCCCTGCACAGCAGGGCAGGAGCAGTTGCCAGCATAGCTGTCCTTGCAAGAGGTGAGGTGAGGGGAAGTAGGTGCTGCAGCTGTAGACGTATTGCTCCTCCTGACAGCATGGTACCATACGGAGCTGCTTGCTTTTCCTGTGGCTAGAGACAGCCCTCCCTAAAGAAACATTCACACTGCAGTTATTAGGGAAAAAAGGAATTTTTTTAATAGCAATAGCAAATAAGAATAAGTGACCTGTAGGTTTTTAGTGCAGTGGTTTGGCTTAGTTTTGCTTGAAGTCACTAAGGAATTAGGCTAATGCAGTTCAAAACAGCTAGTAATTGGTGAGTGACAGGCATGATTTCTTTTTCCTACACAAATCTCCCTACTAAATTTTTGTTTCTGCCTGTTACTGTCTGTATTCCATTTCATAAAGTAGTAGTTGCGGGCTGATTGAATGACATGCATCACAGTGTGCTAGGGAAGGCAATTTCCTTGGAAGCTGTGAAAGTCTCCATGTGGTTGAACTGATACCTAAGCTGTGGCTTAGGCACACCTGCATTTAGGCACCCAAATAAAGATCCTCATCCACCCATTCTCATTTGTCCCAGTTCTGAGCGGCTGTGGGTACTTAACAGTTTTGATACCCAGCTGTATGCCTGCCTGAATTAGGACCATATTAACCTTTCATAGTTAAGAATATTACTGTTGTTTTCAGAATGCATTATACCCGCCTGTGTTCTTAAATGTGCACATGTAAGTGCTGAGCTTAGGATCTGAAAGGGAAAGTGCTTTTCTGGGTGCCTCTGGGTTTTACTTTTTTAAGCACAGAAATAGAAGAACACACAGTCCTGCCTACTTTGCATTTGTTTTTGCTAATTCAAAGGAAGAAAATCTCTGAAGAAGCTGAAGTGAGGGAGGATGAGTGATTCTGTGAGCTTCTGCATATTCAGTTACTGGTATGTATCTCTTGCTTTTGAGAATTTCTTGGATATATACCTACTTCTGGATCTTTAACTTTAGATGCTATTTGAGAAAAGTACTAATTAAACGATGACTATCCTTCCAAACAGGCCCTCTAGAGAGATTTCAAATCCAAAGCTGCACAGAGGCACAAAGAATACCAAGATGTTAATTTCCCTAATGAAAATGTTGCACAGAGCTGCCCTAAACCTCTAGTTGCAACCTGTCTGCAAAGTGTGTTTTATTTGGAAAAAAAATTGAATAGGAAGAGATATTTAGGATTACAAAGTAGTCTGTTACTAATGCTACAGAATAATCTGAGTAACTTCCTAGAGGACTGTCTTTTCTACACAATGATTTAATGTCTTGAAATCAAATTTATGTAATCTGGCTTCCCCATATAATCAATGTGGCTTTGGAAAGAACACTGATAAGAGATGTGGATTGATTGAAATGGAAATCTGAAACCACCTTCGGCAAAAATGTAGATAGAAGATATCAAACCACCTGGTCCCTGTGGAACATAATAAAATGCAAGTCAGCCATTAAACCTTTTAGTTCGTCCGTTCCCTCTACAGATCTTATAACTATTAAAAACACTATATTTAGGGATAAATGCTAAAGAGACCTTTTCCCAAAGGTTCAGAGATGGTCTCCATCCATCCTGTAAGCTCCAAATTCAAGATGCAGCACTTAATAGAGTTTGGGCTAACAGGTGCACAGTCAGTACTTTTTTTTCCTGAAGAATTTTTATAAAAATCACTTTGAAAATAGAAAAACAATGGAATTAATGCCATACTAAAGTAGCAGATGAACAGCTAACCATGGCTACCTTTTTTAAAGAAATTATCTTTTCAGGACAGATAAAGCTAAAGGATTATGTGGTTACCTGCAGTCAGCTAGTGGTTGACTTAACCAAAATATCTTCTGATGTGATAGGTAACTAACTCTGAACAGTCCATTGCTAAATACTCGTGTTTTTGCATGGTCCTTCTTCCTGACCTGGGCAACCATGTTTCTTCAGGTGATCATCTTTGTTCAGCAAGCTGCTGCTGGTTAGGAGTAGGGATACCAGAGCACAGTAGAGGATTGCCTGGGGCGGTGGGAAGCTGCTGTTGTCAGAAGCTGCAGCTCTAGAGTATCAGAATACCCCACTGGAACCTATAGAAATCATATGAGTTTCACTGAGGACATATGGAGGAAGGTGAATCCCGGGAAAAGCATGTATAAATTAATTGTCCTAGCCTAGCAGAGATCCATGTTTCCGATGACCAGTTTTCTTCCCCTCTCCTGGACAAAAGCGGATGTGGGGGGGGAACATCTGTATTGTTCAGTCAAGAAATGAAGCCCAAGGGGTGAAATGCTCCCTCTTTTGCTTGCTCAGTCTAACGGGGATTGTTGGTGGTGGCTGGGAAGGCATAAGGAGAGCGATGAGGCAGGTGACTGCTGCTGGAAAGGGAAGTTTCACTGCAGCAGCACCCATTCCCCTCGTCAGCTACAGTAGCAGCAGCCGGTATCTCTAGGGTGGCACCAGCAACTCCACCCTTTCCCAGAGTGCTGAGCCAAGAAGAAAGAGATTTCCTTATACAAAGGCAGAAGTAAACATATTTGTTCAGCCAGAGGCATTTCATGTACATTCACAATAAATGTGTCTATACTGTATTCAGTAGGATGGTTTTGTGAACATTGTGCATTTCTGGGTTTAGCATCTGGTATCCAGTTTGTCCCCAGGAAGCCGCAAGAGTTTTGGCCTGGTTCAGGCAGCTTATGAATCTCATCTAGCCTTACATCATGAATGTCAGGGACTTCTTAGAAGGAGCCTGCAGACAACCTGCTAGACAGGGTGTATAGGATAAGTGGAGCTGTGCAGAGCGGCAGGGCTATCTGCACAGCAGGTAAGTGGACCCTGTGGGGTGCTCAAAGGACAGAAGGCACCTGACCACATAGGGGCTACCAAAAGTATCATCCTAGATCTACCCCCACAGGTGCTTGTGCTGGCAAGTAATATATCCAGGCAACTGTTCTGGCTGTAAGGAAGCCCTCCAGGCTTTTCTACAAACCCTGCCTTCTTACCTGAGTCAGCTGAATATAAAGGTATTTTTGTGCCTGTGTGCTAACATTGGCTGCTGCTGAACTGATCGTAAAGATGCTGAAGACACAGTCTCAGCACCAGTGGTACCTTGGGAAAGTACTGGATATGCTTGTTGGTCAAACATATTTTTGTAATTTTAGCAATATATGACGTTAATAAGGCCCCACAATATTTCCAGATTGTGTGCAAATATGTCCTAGGTCAGTGCTGTACAGAGAAGAGAGTTCTCTCTTTTGGGAGAACTTTCTTCTTCCCAGAAAAGGATGGTTGGGTATCTGCAGGGTTTTTTTCTGTAACAGCTTACTTCTGTACTGACAAAAACCTAAATGATGTGTTGTCATTCATGCTAGTGGAAAATAATTTGACAGCAATTCTGTATGAAACGAGTTTAGGACTGGTCCTGTAATTGACAGATTTTTCTTTTCAATTAACAATTTCTGTGTACTCTGGACATTTTGGCTGAATTCTTATAGGTCAATAAATTCTTACTCTGTCAATAAAATGTTGGTAAGGACTTACCAGCTATACATAGTGTCTGTTTCAAGTTTTTTTATTATAATAAATAGTTTTACTTATTGCTAGCATCATGCCTTACTTGGAAAACTCCATGTAGTAGGGGAGCCAGAGGGTCATCTTGTAGATACTGAAGTAAAAGTAACATTACATTAAAATTTTTTCATTTTTTGCATTAGCAATTGCCAGAGTCACTATATACAGGGCTTGAACCTTCACTATCTTGCGTTTTGTTTATACCCTGTAAAGACTGTAGTCTAAAATGGGAGTGGAAGCATTTTGCACTCGGGTTTGCTCAGGTGTGAAGCAGTGCTGGAGGGATGAAGCTCTGGAGAATATAGCCATCAAATTCAATCATTATCTGTGAGAAGAACAGACGTTGCAGTCTAGAGGCAGGCAATAGTATGAGCTGATGTGGTACAGGTTCATCACAGTATGCTACTGATACTGCTTAAAATCCTGACTTAGAAACACATCATTCCTCAGTGCTCCTGAACTGTGCAGTGCCTGTCAAACTGTGTGGTGGGCAAATGTCTTCAGGTGTGGACAAATGTACTCATTTACTCAGGTCTTGCACTTGCAGGTTTTTGAATGCAGCCCCTTAGAGAGGAAAGATTAGTCTGTTAACTAATTTCACCACAGAGTATCAAGCATTTCATAGCCATTAAAATCCTTGTATACTGTAGCTTTTTGGCTGTGTTCCAGCTTTTACTGGTGATCATTTCTTTCAGATTAGCTGTCTTCTAATACACTCCTTTTGCAAAAACCTGGTGGTTAAATGTTTCTGTTTAAAGAAAAATACAACGTTGGATTTTACAGTTCCTTGCCATGTGCATTGAAAATATGCTAGACAGCCTGATTTAGCTGGAAAGGGCGGGTGGGTGGAGAGAGTAATCAAACAAAATAGAATGGTTATTCTAATTGTACAAAATAAATAACAGAATGCATTTTTTTTCTGCCACAAAGTACTTTACAAAGTTAGATGCTGGTACTGCACTACTATGCAGGCAACCATTATGCACCCACAAAACCAGCTTACTCCAACAGCCTTGAACATTGCAGTCTTCTATATTAAAAAGAGGAGAGTTGTGCTGTACAAGCTTATGCTGTCAAAATCTTGCACAGAAATACTGAAAAGGTTTAAATGTCTTGTGAGCAGGGTGGCACTTGTGATACTGGTGCAGAGCTTATCTGTAGTCCTGATTATTTGGAGAAATTGAGCTCAAGGCATGGTGCAAACTGAGTTTATGCTACAACTGACTGAATTGTATTGCTGCCTTTCTCACAGAGACCACTGAATCGTGTGGGGAATTTGAACTGGATCATTAGAACTGTACAAAAAGGTTAGAGGAATAGATACAGATATGAGCAAAATAGTCATCACAGTACAAAGGCAACATTAGCTTACCTTCCTATTTACCTATATATTTCAGGTGCTTTGTTAAATACAGACTTAAATTTCAGATGAGGTGGATCATCCTCTCTAAAAATCAAGGCCTCATAAGTTTCCCTCAGAGCAGACATCCCGAATCAAGACTTCTGGATACCAACGCTCCTCTCATTTTTCAAGGCTGGGGAGAGAAGGGATAAGGTCCTTTATGGTCATCGCTATTACTTCAGTCTTTTTAGGCCTTTGTACTGATCAAAGACTTCTCAGGCATGACAGTCCTGGACAGGTCTCTTGCTTTCCCTAGTCTAATTCCCTTTTTTTCTTTTCTTTCTCAAGACCTCTACCTGCCCTGAAGCTTCATTGCTGGGCATAATTTTCAGTACTTCTGATTCTAATAAGCAAATGGGGGAAATAGGTCACAAAGTAGTACTGAATTACAGTTGTTAAACAGAGGAGTTTGATTACGATGGTCTATTTTTCTGCTTGATAGAAGCACATTCTTGATGGTGAAGTTTATCTCAGAATAGGGAGCGGTTTGGGGATTGCCGTTTGTACTTGGTATAACTAGACACGTGCAAAATTGTGTAATGCTAGAACTGTTTTCTACTTAGCCGAGACTAATGTTATTGAAAGAAATGATGGATAAATTAGGAAATGAACATCCTGTTGCCAGGTCAACCATGTTTCTTATTGGTAAGTAGCAGCATGCGTATGAGAAGGATAATATGTAGTGATGACAGACAAGAGCTGCAAGCTCTCCCCAGCACTGTGGGAGGGAAAGGTTACAGAAAATAATGCCTTTAGCAGTAGTGACCTAAACACTTCATTCTCCTATCATTGTATATCCGTATCTGTGAGGGACAGGGAGAATTATTAGAAGAATCAAAAGGCAAAATTCTGTTTCTTAATTAACTGTATTTCAGTTTTCTGAGGATGCATACAACGTATTTGTGTATTTTTTCAGATTTCACTGATGATGGGAAACACTGTGGATCAAAGATATCACCTCACTTAAACTGCCCTCAATTTCCTTGTGTTTACAGTAGATGATCTACTGCCTTTCCAGGTATTTACTTTAATCCTGTAAATGTTTTTTTCAGGATTTCATTGGAGACCTTCTTGTGAAATCTACTTTCAATGCTAAAGAAAGAAAATGAAAGTTTGGTTCTTTTCGGGTTTTGTTTAGTTTGTCAGCAGAGCCAGCCAGTTGTGTAGCATCAAGTAAAAGGCTGTGTTTTCTGATGGAAAAATGGAGTGGCCAGAGTCTTTCCTCTTTCTAAGCTGGCAGAGCTGGAAGTATAAAGAGCAGTGGTTCATTTGTTTGAGAAACAGTAATGTTTTAAATTGCAGGTTTAAAGTGTGTAAGTTGCACCGTTCAACCTATAATGTACTTATCTGGGGAGTGTGCTGTATATATATTGGCACTGATTTCCAGGGTATAATTTAGCTCTGGTCCCTTGTTCCCCATGCTCAGAAGGGCTAGGAATACTGTGGTGGGGAAGATGTGCTCGTGCTTGGAACAGAGGCAGCGCTGTCTCTTTTCAGCAGGTATTCCTGCAACCTATTAAGAATTGCACAGATGGACTCCAAAGGGAGTCTCTTTCAGTCCTTTAACTGTAATGACACAAACGACAATAATTTTTTAAAAGTGAGGTTTAAAAGTTAAGCTTCCCAATAAGTGCCATCTTCTTTTCTGAAGTGCTGGGCACCCAGCAGTTCCTGTTTTAATTTGGAGAGAACTGCTCGGGTGCTCAGCATTTTAGAAAAATTGGGGCAGTTACGTAAGAGCCTACATAGAGATATAAGCCTGACAGGCACCCAGTTCTGAAAAACTTGCCCACTGGGTACAGTGTGGGTGGTTGAGAAATTTTAGATGGGTTCCTTGGGGCTCTGAGATGGAACCACTGATATAAAGCACTTGCTCTCTAGCTGGCAATAATTTTATAAAACATGGCTGTTAGTCTTTTCTACTCTACCATGTTTCCTTTTCCTTCCCTTGACTCGTAAGACAATCTTCATTTGACCGTGGAAAAATCAAGCCTAGAGTATTATTGTATCATGCATTACAGCTACTCCCATATCATTTTCTGTTCTATATGCATAAGTCAGAACAGAAGTGAAGTACTCTTCTTTCCACCAAGGATTTCTGTTTTGGTGAAGAGGAAAAGAAAACCCACAATCTGTCTCATAGGTTTAAAAACCTGTAGTTTCATCATGATAAAATTGTTTACAAAAAAAGGGAAACAATGCCTTTTGCAGAGATTGTGCAAGAGAGAATCCAGGGGGAGTCCAGGGTATTTTATTATTTCTGAAATGCAAATTGCAGTGAAAAAGGGATGTTTTTCTGCATGTGAAAGCTCTATCTTTTTTTCTTTCACCTAGCTCTGAAGGTAGTAGCACAGTATTTGTCTTCTATTTAGGATAAGCAAATGATTGGCATTAAGTGTTGAAGTGTGTGTCTGTCTTTTATCTTGCACAAGTACTGTTTTCCTGCTTTCCATTCAGTTAAGTCATGTTCTGTTTTTTATGCGATCTGGAAAAGGCTCTGTGTTCTTAATCTTGTTATCTGCTTTCTTAGCATTTATTCGTTTCTCAATTGCCCATAGAAGTGGAAAGGTTAAGATACAGTAACTGGCTCTGTGATGGCAAAACATTTCTTTGTAAAACTGCTGCTTGGATTTTCTATGCACACTTCTCAATTTGCCTTTCATTTTGTACACTTCAGTATTAGGATATGCACATATGTTAGATATAGTTCTTCTGTTCCTCCATAGGTGCACACAGAATCCTCAAGAAACTGAATATAATGATTATGTATGTAGATGAGATATAACAAATGAGCTAACCTGTAAAATAGAAGACATATTAGTTGGAAAATATGATCTAGCATAAATTATTCAATGCAGAAGTTGTCATAAAATTATCCATATCATCTTTGCTGAGTTTATTACAGCAGCATGTGTACACAACAGCATGTTAGTGATGCATCAAGGTCTTTGTTTTGAAACCGAGAAGTGTTATTTGGGCTTTGATTTGCTTCCCTGTGTTCTGTCACACTGTGTTAAAAAGCTTTGAGTTGAGAATGTTCCCCGTAAAACAAATTAGGTCTGCAGACTGTGCGCTTTTATTAATTATTTTCCCTATTCCCTGTTAGATGGATACTCTTCAGGTTGGTCTTAGTCTTACGGAAAGTTGTCTTGATAGATGAGTAGCTCAGAGCAACATCTGTAATTTATGGGTATAGAAAACGCATGCAGTCTCTCACTGTCTTTGCTTTACAGATGTGCTTTAGGGCAAGTAAGATGCTCAGATAATGGAAAGGTAGGGTGTTAATAAAACTCAGTCAGGAATACTTACGTCTTTCCTTTAAAATAATTCAAAGCTGAATTCTAAATTTCTTTTTTAAAGATCATTGATGCTTTTTTTTATACTATTGTTATTGTAATATTGAATGCTGGGTAATATGCTTGATATGTAATTTAAAAACACGAGTGATTAGATTGTGAAATTTGTTTTTCAAAACAAAACTAATAAATCACTAAGACCCCATAAAAATATAGTGTAGTGCTTGCTAGTGGTGGTTGTTGCAGAATTAGAGAAGCTATTACTATATATTGTGAAAATGACTGCTGCAGTATAAATAACATTATCGTAATCTGTAAGGACTGTGAAGAAAATGAAGAACATAGAAATTGCTGTTCTGGAACAGACCGGTGATCCATATAGTCTTGTATTCTGTCTCTGACAGTAGCCAATATGTGGTGATTCAGAGGAAGAAATACATGCAGCCAATTGTGTTATAGTGTACCATAGAGGGAAATTTCTTTCTGACCTCAAATGGTGCTCAGTCTGTGCCTTAAAGCGTGAGGATTGATAGCCACTGTAAATTTTACCTGAGCTAGTCTAACCAAATTGGATTGCTCCTTGTTGTGCGTAACCTGCCCTTCACCTGGCCTTTGTAGAATTACAGTCCTGTCCCTTACTGCTGGATTCGTAGCTGTCGTGTTTGCTGTTTTAAGCAGAAACAGTAGTGCAGTCCAAGGATTTGTGCTTTTATTTTACATGATGTCACACACCATTGCATTTTTCATCGATAACATCCTGGTTCAGTGCTTTTGGTTAAACTGAAAACAATACTTTCCTGTGAGGCAGAGCAGCCACTGCTGTCACCCTATGTGAATTCCCAGTGCAGAAAGTTCTCAGCCATCTGGGTAGGAGCTGCCCTACTCTGAACATGGGAGCCTTGTCATGGGAGGAGTTGAAGCGCGTGCCTAGAACTGACACTCCAAGACTTTTGTGTCATCGCAGTGGCCTGAAAGGATTGAAGTTGGCCTGGGAGCACTACCACAAATCTTGACCTCCACAGCCTCTGCAGGGATAGTCAGTGTCAGTGCTGGTGATTCTGTTCTTTCACATTTTACATCCTGAAACATTGGTATTATAGATCCCCAGCTGAAGACACTGGTGTGCAAGGTGCTGCTAGAGAAATGAATATTATTTTATTCCAATACATATGTGACATTTGGTCCAAAATTTATAAAAGTTGCCTGGATTAAGCTGTCGTAGAAGCAGAGACTGAGGTCTTTGTATTAAGCCTTAGTATTTCTTTTGTTACCTACCCATCTAATAAAACCCTGTAGTCTGAGAGGAGCTTTCTGATATCTGACAGTCTACTAAAAGTGTTGTTTATTACAGTCAAAAACTGACCTGATTTTAGGCTTGTGTTCATACCGCAAGGCAGTGCAGGCTTTTGAGACTGCTTGCACTGATGCTGTTGCCCTTCCAGCTCTTCTTGGGTACAGGCTGATTTGATGGATAACTACTGCATGTCTTACTGGTCTGTGCATTGCCATTTAACAAGTCCTTCCCTGTGTCCAGGCTAAGGAGAATCTACAACAGCACTTACGCAATTACTGCCCTTCTTGTCTTTGCCTCTATCAGTGAAGATCAGTCTCTGACTTCACAGATAATGTTCAAAATGCAACAAACAGTTATCACAGGAGGCAGGCTTTGCTCAGCATCTTACAGACTTGTCATTAGGTGCTGCCTTTCAGCCTTCCGAATGTGCACTCCACTGTCATTTTGCAGCTCCTTGTGAGATAATTAAACAACTTGTATCTCCTTGCCAAGTGACCAGTCAAAGGCAGGGAAACTGGGTTTTCTGAATGGCACTGGAACATCATAGTGGTCCTGGGAGCAAAAATTCCCTTTCTCACTGAAGAAGGGAGGCCCAGCTTTGTTTTAGGCTCCTTCGATATTACTGTTGATGAGTCTTCCAGAGGGGTCATTTAGGCTTTAAATCAGCAGGAAGAAATGATGCTTTTGTTGGTTGGTAAGTGGCAACAAGTCATGTGGCCCATCTGTCAGCCTCAACTGATCAAATGCAGCAGAAATTGCCCTTGAGTTGTCAGACCTTATGAGCCGGCATATTGCTTCCTTCTTCATGGCAGAGTCCACTTCTACCAGCACTCTAGCAGTTGGATGCTCACTTGAAGTGGTGAGATTTGGTGTTAGTGAGGAAGCCTTTCTTTGCTCAGTGAAGGAAGGGACTTGTCTGGATATGCTGCTGCTTAAGCTTTGGGCTGAATTACACACAGAGCACTTGGAAAAGGCTCCTGTCATCTTGGATTTCCACTGCCTGTGCTGGTCCTCACAGGCTTGCGTGATCGTGTCTCCTTACCTAGTGTTTGCTTTCCCAGCCCAGAAACACTGCCTTACTGAGAGAGGCTGCTCCAGGTGCAGTTCCTTCTGAAGCAACCTTTCGGTTTTCTTCTCTACTACTGCTTCTTTCTCCCAGCCCGTATTGGTTCAGCAACAGGGCAGCTGACTCAGAGCCATCTGGCTGTGTGACTGGAAATCTGGATGCAGCAGTCTCTGCTTATCAACAACTGTAGACTGACGGCATTCATTTGCAGCCTTGCTGTCTGACAACGTGATATTAGTGTTTGCTTCCACAAGACAAATGAATTTTTGTATACTAGGAGATAATTGAATAATTCTGCTTCTTTAATCCCAAATCCCAGAATTCCAGACACTTCTCAGGTCTCCCATAAAGGTCCACAAAACATTTTATAATAATGTATTGGTATGATTACTCCATGCGGTAGTTACACATTCAGTGGACTGTATACATTGAAAAAAAATAAGCTAGTTCAGTGTGGTTTAAAGATGCGGTGGCCTGATTTAAAGGTGAGAGATAAGAGAAAAGCAGCTCTGTGGATATTGATATATTAGATTAATAATCCAGAAAAAACACTTTTGAGCCATTAGTGTGCAAATTATTCACTAAGCAAATACAACATTTCTGTAAAGCTCTTACTCTTTCACTTGCTCTAGTGGTACACTTTACCTTCATCTTAAGTGCATCATATTTCTCCTCATTTTAATTACCTTTTCTTATGTTCATTTACAAATTTCAAAATTCAGAGATCCCCATGCCATGGTTTTAAGAAGAAAGTATACCTCAATGTTGAATAATGTAGATAAGCATGGGAGGTTAATGTGAATCTCGGACCTTCTGCAAAGTCTTGTGGTTCTACTTTGTCCTCTGTGCTTGGCTGGACTGTTGTAATACTGATGAATGAGTGTTCAGGAAAAAAAGGAGAGGTGAGGTGTATCCTTGATTTCAGTGACTGAGGGGGTATCTGAGCTCTCAGGCCAGGCCATGTGTTGGGGGCACACCAGGTAGTGACAGTTGTACGGCTGGGATATGACATGCGTGCCCCTGGCCACTGCACAGCAGTGCCGCGTTGCTCTGGTTTTGAAGGAGCTAATGAGAAGCTGCTGTACTGCAGAGCACCCTAGACTGTGCGAGCTGCTGGCAGGGTGTCCAGGGAATAAGAGGGAGAAGCTACTAAAAAAATTGAAAGCCCTTTAAAACCCTGGGCTGCCCTTGGCAAATCCATTCCTACTTCAGGCTGATACCAAATGAAGATGAACCAGATCTTCATTCCCAGGTCCATGCAGCCTTTTAGCCCTGCTGACATCAGCATATGATGAGGGTTGTTGTGACCCAACACCCCTCCCAGTCACAGAGGCAAATTCTTGCCTTTGGGATTAGGAAGTGTCCTGGTTCCTGTTATCTCAGAATTCAGATTTGCTACGGGAGTGAGATAGCATCAGTCAGCTGTTTGATGGCATCTCTCAGCTGTCCAAAGGCTCAGCCCCTTAGCCCACCTGTTCGCCTGTGCCTACAGGAATCCGACGGCAGCAGCAGCTCCTGCTACAGTTCAGAAAGCTTTTGGGGCAGTGCTCCGCATGTTAGCTTCAAACCAAAAAGGTGGGGTGGCCCAATTTGCCCAAATTCAAGCACTGCTTAGAAAGTGTGAGGGAGCCTGGTGCAGTGATGCTGAGTGAGTTAACATGTGCTCATGGAGTAGTTTTTAAAGCAATGCGGGGATTCTGCTCAGCAGAGTAAGAGAGCTGCTATTTTGTGTTATGTCCCAGCCAGAACTGTGAGAAAGAATGGACGATTGTTTCTCCCACTGATACATATTAAACTGCCTTTGCGGAGATGGGGATCGTGTGGTGGCAATATCTGGATGCTCCAGATTACACAGGAGATCGTGTGTTGTTCAGCCATCAAGTTCCAGCAGTGCTGAAGTTTGTTTTTTTATTTTTTTCTTAATGTGTAGCACCTGTGTTAAATCGATTTGCGTTAACCATGGAAGTTGTTAAATGCCAAGAAATCTAATTGTCCCTTCAGCCTGTTCTTCTCTGTCCCTGCGTGAGTCTGGGGAGTCTTGGACCTCCAGGTAATCCCAGAAACATTCACACAGTGATGTCTGATTTGTGTTTGATGCACAAAATAGCAGGTCATTGTAATCTTCCCTATATGCGTACTCCAGAGGCCAAGTCTCATTCTTGTTTCGCTTGTCCCTGAGTGCTACTGAAGGGACTTATTGTGTGAAATAACCATGAGCATCAGTCTCTGGTATTTCACCTCAGAAATTAATAATACTTTCTTGAGACAGTCTCCCTCAACTGTCAAAGCTGTAATACTGCTGAGTGACGAGGCCTGGAGGGTGTTTGGGGAATGTGCCTCTCTGCATAGGTGCAATCATGGTGCCAGGCCCAGACAAACTGAGCTAAACATGCATTGGAATTTGCTGTCAAATTTAAATGTCTTTTTAGGAAAACAGTTTGCTCCTTTTCTTTCCAAGTGATTTTCTTTCACCTTTTTAATCTTACTGTGTGGCTAATCTACATCTGTGTGAATAGTTTCTGGCTGCCATAAACTCCCCTTCAGGAGAACCAAAGCAAAGGCACCCAGCTCCAGCACAGCCACCTGCGTACTGTGAGAATCAACTTAGACTTGACGCCTGTTGATAGACTGACTGTAAGAGGGGCTGTATGACTCCTCAGGTACTTCTTGTTAACACCGAGTAGAGGGAGACAAACAGTTTAGATCCTATACTTAGTATAGAAGTCTGGACTACCTGAAGCTATTTTCCTTAACAAAGTTTAATTCAGAAAAGTTTTTAATGTTAGTGGCCAAATATAGGTTATTAAGATATTAATAATTTATTAATTTGTTTTCTGTAATTTTTTGAAACCAGGCATCCTAGCGCGATAGTATTGTGTGTGCTGCTGTATTTACTCAACTGTACTGGTTGGGGAAGATCTGTTACATCTGGTCTCATTCGTTTCTTGGCTTTTTTAGGAATAAGCATATTTTAGAAAAAAATCACTTGAGACATTATAGAAAACATTCATTCAGTTCATCATCCTGGAACACCTCTGGAAAATGTCTGCATGACTTTTGAGTCACTATTTCTTCTTCATTTATCAGTGTCTTTTGCTAAGACACCATGTCAGTATTCCTATGAGAATATCACCTAATGTGGTAAAAGCATTAGCACCCACTAATCTTTTCTAAATTGCTTTACTGCTTTTGATTCCTGAAAAGTGATAAACTACATAAAATTGCAGGCTTTGCTTGCTTCTCTGGCATTCCATAGATATTATTGTTATTTATTTTATTAATAAATGCAGACCAGCACATTCACATACATTTGATTGAAAGTATCAGTTTGAGTCCCCTGCTAGTGCAGACTATGTTATATAATCCCTTTTTTAAATTTATCAAGCTCCACTTTTAAAGTAGTTACTCTGTTTTCTAATGGGTAAGACACCTTGATATGCAATTTCTCTTTCTGTTCCCAAAGCACCTCTGTTACTGCAGCACTGGCAGGTATAATCAATGCTTAAAATGCATTTTAATTTTAGGCCTTCCCAGTGGTGTGGAGTGGCAGGGGGCACTGCGTGTTATACATAATATAGTAGGTTGGGGTTTTTTAGCTTCAGATGCTCCCATTAGCAGGCTGTTCTGCAACCAAATTGTCCTAATACCTGAGAAAATGCTTTTAATTTTCAGCCTAATAGTCAGTTTATAACTATTTTCTTCTTGCATCAGCCTTTTTTCCTGCCTGGCGTTTGCCTCATTGTAATTGCAGCACACAGTCCCTTCTTCTCTCAGGCTAAAGCAGCTCAGCTCCTCTAGCCTTCTCCTGTAAGACCAGCACTCACGGACTGCCACGGCAGCCTTCCTCTGCCCTGTTCCACTGTGTGGATCTCCTTCCTGAATGCTGAAGACCTAGCATGTGCAGTTTTTAAAAGAAAGCCCTTGTACCACTGTAGGCATTAATACTTCACTGTCTGCTGAAAATACCTTGATTGATGCTTCCTAATGTTACATTTCTCTCTTTCGTAGCTGAATTACACAGACCATACTTTCTCCACCGTAGTAATTTCTTATTTATGAGCTCTCTTCTTTATTGCAGAAGATTTTACTGTTAGTTCCCAAGAGCAGAATCACAATTTTTTTGTTCGTATGGAACTCATTGTCCCATTTCTATTGTTCTTGTCACCACAGAAATCCATTTCTTTTGGGATAGTTACTGCAATCCTCTTCTGTGTTGGCAACAGCTCCCCGCATCAGTGAATCTCATTATCCCACTTGTTTATGCCAGGGTTATTAATGGAAATGCTAAACTAGATTTATCCTTGAGAAACTCCACTAGTCAAGTTCCCTGCAGTCTGACATTCTTCCCCTTAATACTTCTTGTTGAGGTATTTCCTTCACCCAGCTGCTTACCCACCAGCTACTGCTTTCTAAATTGACAAATGGTTTCCACTGGAAATGCTTTGCTGAAGTCCGGCTCTATCAGATTGACTGGATTTCCTTTGTCTAAAAAATTGATTGTCTTACCACGTCAGTCTGGAGAACTCTTTGAATTTTATCCCTCTTTGTCTTTGTATCCATGTTACTCATTAACCTTTCATTCAAAATCTGTTCTGAAGCCTCCCATACTCTTGAGGTCAGATCTATGGGCTTGTACTCATTTGTATCACTTTTCTAGTCTTCTTAAATACGGGCATTATATTTACTCTTCTCCAGTCAACTGATATCACTTCTAACTGGATAGACTGTTATAAAAATTTGCCACCAGACCCTAACAGTCTGTTATTTCTATGAGCTATCATTATTGTGGAGCTGTGAGAATGAAAAGTATAGCTCTATTTAGCTTTATTTTCTGGAAAAACATTCTAACCATGGTGATACGGAGAGAGAGCTCAGTTGTATGTTACATGGGTGGGAAATCCTAGGCTGTTTTTCTGTTTAGCCTTTTTAATGTATGCATTGGTTTTCATTTTAGTGGCTCTTTACAAAAACTGATCTTGGAATAAGAATGGAAACAAAATGAATGATATAGTAGTTTCCATTTAAAAAAAAAAAAAGATTGACTATTCTCATTATATCTGGGAAAGGGAAATGACTTTGGTATCTCACTTCTAACCAGCTGAGTTGGTAATAGAAATTGAGAACCACTGAAATAATTTTCTTAAAGGGCTGCTTTCATTTTGATAGGGCTATCTTTTCCTTGCATTTTAACAGGTCTTGAGTAGTCATCAGATATCTTGGATGTGATGTGACATAGCAGTATATGTTACAACCTTCTATTAACATGGTGGGTGTGATGATAAATTATGCCAGCTTAGTATTCATTCACGAAGTGTGGTCAGCAGACTGTAGTCCTCCCCTCCGCATCAGTCTAATTTAATGGCTTTGATGGGAAATAGTTTCTTTTTTAATGTTTTTACTTGATGATGAACTTAGTTATAGAAAGGCAGAATGCTGTCTTCCAGACGGAGGGTTGGCCAGTAGAGTTGGATAAGGCCTGTTCTCTTCAGAAGAAGAAAGTCGTAAACTATATAATGGACCCAAGTGGTAGAGGGGACTTCTGTTTTACATTTGTTTTTATTATAGCACCAGTACCTCAGTGCCCCCTGGTATTGAGTTGAGGGTGTGTTGCTTGTATGCAGAAGTGAAAAGGAGAATGAGTAGTGTTGAGTCATCGGTAGTCCATCCCTTCCCTCCCTGGAGGTGGTGGGTAATAAACTGACTCTGCTTCGGAGATCTGAGAACTGCCAGATGGTCCAGCTATGTTGGTTACATTTTCAGTGAGAAATTATGTTCTTCAGTTTCACTATATCTTCTGTTTTATGTTGTCATTTATTTTCAGTTTGTTGTATGTGTACTTTATAGATGATAAATATATGGGGTTTCTTAAATATGCAATGCGACTGATTTCAGCTGAACTAAGCACATGAATATAGTAAGCAAAATTTGATCCTATTTTGGTTCATCTTCATGCACATTGTATAAACCTCTCTGAGCCAAAGAATTTCCATGTCTAAAAAGAAAATGTTCTGATGACCCATTTGATTTTTTTTTCTTTTTCAGAGCTTTGGAAAAGTAAAAACAAACAAACAAAAAAACCCACTAAGCATTGCTATCACGTGGATTACAATGTGCAACCAACTATTGAACGATAAAATTTTCTAAGAGAAAAGTATAGATTTTGAATAGAAACTCTGACAAAGATATGATTTATAATAACTTTTCAGCTTCTGTTCTGCATAGGTGGCAGATAACAAATAGTAGAAGAATGTTTCTTGGCGTTGTTGCTACTGTATAATGCAGAGCTCATGCATACACTTAATATCTTTTTAAATAAAAGAGGCAGTTTGATAAATGGTTGTCCCAGTATTGCAATCACACATGGTATGGATAACTGTACTATCATTTCCCCATCAATTGCACAGGGTTTACATTCGCATCAGATGCTAATGTAAATGTCTTTACATCTTCCGTTTGCTTAGGTATAAAATGATTTGAGTAATGGATTCCTTATTGTACTATGCCTTGTGGCTGTGCAACTGATTTAATCTGGTAAATTTTTGTCTGTTAGGTAAGAAGATTGTATAGTGTAGGAAGCTGTAATTTAATAAAATTTTTGAGACCTTGAAAAGCTGTTTTGCCTTCCAGGGATTTCCAACTCAGTTTAAATATTTGCATGACTTTCCAGTTAAGTGTTGACGGGAATGTGTAGCTTCTCATCCAATGGGGTATTTCATTTGAGGAGGAAAAGAATAATAAACCATGTAAAACATATTGAAAAAATATTTTTGAAAGATTTTTAATTCTTCTAGGGCAGCACCCAAATATTCATGCTTTTATTCCCCCTGCATTCAAAGGAGACCAGCCATTACAAGTTTCTTGGCTAGCTCCCATACTTCATTTATGGATATTCAGAAGTTATCTGATAATAAGCAAAATGAAGATGGACTGCCTATAGACCATGAACACCTTTGTGTAGAACTTGAAACAACTGTAAAATGCAAGGAAATGTTAGCATTAAGCATCCCAAAAATGTACTGTACTGTTGCACTTTGGCAAGTACCTAACAGCCCAAGGTAACCTTCATATTGTGATACTAGACCTCTCTTGCTTCTCTTAGTGTTAAAGAGCTGTCAATGAGTTGCAATTCCTTTAAGTACAGTAAGCCATTGTTACAAAAAGAAATCTGGTAAGTATAACTGAACATTATGTTGTAATTATAGATGGACTTCCTGTTCCAGATCCCTCTTTCTCCTGAGATGTTTTTTTCATATTAGAAAATACTTCCCTCCAGTAATTACTAAGTGATCTAAGTGACATAAGGCCACAGACTTCATTCAGAATCCATTTGGAAGTCTTCTGTCTGAAGTTATTTCTGCTCATTTCTTTAAAAAGCAAATTTCAGGCACACTTTGTTGAAACTTGTCTGAGTTGCTTCCATGTTTGCTTAGTCTCTCACGGGCAGTCTGGTGAGCTGCTGCTTACCCCCAGTTGCAGGTTCTTTGGTGGTACACCAGCTGGCTGGCGACTGAAACTTCTGCACTTGTGACTTGTGACGCTTCATGAGACAGAGTTCCCAGAGCTGCTGGGCTTGAAGCCTCTCTGTGGTGAGTCCCGAGATTCCTTAACTATAGAGTTGTCCAGCATGGTTGACTCATTTGAAGGGAAATCCTGAAATTTCTGTTCTGTAGGAAATACAGATAATTTCAACTTTTATTCCTTTAGGGAACAATGGTTCCCTAGCTATGTTCCAAAGGTTATATTATTTGTGGACTAGAAACATGAGAATTGCTGCCCGGCTGTGCTCTGAAGATGACTTTGGAAAATCCCATGCTGAGTCTTTGGCTGCATTCAGAACAGATCACAGAAGATAACTGTTATTGCCAAGTTTTCTGTGGCAAAGAAAGAAAATAATGTATTGATGAGTTAAATTTGAACTTTTGCTTCATTTTACCATTTGTGATCATTATTATTGCCTATGCCACTAGGATGAGTCTCAGACTTCGGCCTACAGCTACAACTATTCTGTTCCATCTGTTGCAGAGATACAAATTTAAACAGGCAGAAAAATACTGTACCATCTCAATCCATGTATTACTATATAAGGCAAAATTTGCCACTTTTTGGTATAAGAAAATTTACTTGGGGGGACAAAGGTTTTCTGTATCTGCTCGTCTCAGGTCACTTCATGGTTCCTCCTCATAATTTATGCATTCAGTGCTTAGGAAGAAACAATAGAGTGGCAGGAGTTGTAGTGCAGAGAAAACTCTTATGCCTGTTGGTGCATTGACTGTATCAAATAAACCTTCACTGATTTAACTAATACAGTGCTACAAATGATAGAAACTGCCTGAGGCCCTTTTTGCTCTGTTGAAGTAATGATAGCATTGGTAAGAGCTTCCAACAGTGGAGTAATATGGATGAAATGATAGGCAGATAAGGTAGTAGCTACTGTTCTGGGGACTAAGTGAAATAGCAAAAGATAGCAAGTGCTTTTGTTTTCTGTGTTTCCAATATCCCAAGCACGGTGCTTGGAGTGTTGTGGCAGTGTGAATAAAATGTTAGCATCAGTTGCATTGATGGGGCATGACCCAAAACATCCTTGTTTAAATTAAAAGCTGAAGGGACAAGTTCCACACCTTCTCGCTTCTATGTGGCCTTCCTTGCTTTGCTGTCCCTACTAATCATTTCCCTAACTCCCCTGCCCTCCCTTTTTAAACAACCTGTCACACTTCCTTTGTTTGTCCTATCCCTTTCTGTTAAGGATATTGTATTCTCTTCCTATGGCTATTAAAATGATGCCTCCTAAATCATCTTTACAACATTGTTCTGCCTGTTGGAAAGCAAAACATTGGCTGTGGATATAATGTAGTTTGAAGTAGTAATTAAGTCAGAAGCATTACATGGGGAGGCAGAGTAATCAAGTACCTAAGGTCTTCTGCCACCATTCACTTAGGAAAGTAGAAGGCATAAGATAGCTACTATGAGGAAAGAAGAGCTAAACAAATTGTCAGTGCCCGTTTAAGCTCCTTGTGTTTGCAACCCATTGTGAAAAGTGGAAATCTCAAAAGCCCCTCTGACTTTAGTTCCCAAAGAGGCTCACATTTAATTATTTCTGTGTTTTCCAGCTTCTCTGACAACTCAGCATCAGTCCCGCCTCTGCCTCACGCAATTTTAAAATCCTGTTCAATAAGCAAAACAAGTATAAGCATGATTCTTTGCTCCAGTTATCCTGAGTGAAAAAAAAGAGAAAAACATGGAAAGGCACAATAGCATGCTCATTGGGGTGTTTTAACAAGACACATCACTTTCCTTTAAATTTGGAGTGTTGTCCTGACTTTGAAATTCTTTACTCTCTGGTCTTTTCTGACTACCCCTGAGTCCTTTCCTTTCTCTCTTCCCTGCCTACATTCCCTTCCCTCTGCAAGCACTGCTGACTCTGCTCCCTCTCTTTCCTCCTTTGCCTACGTTCTCAAAGTATTGTGGGCCCCATGCCTTCCTAAGCCAGGATACTGTCATGAATACTGTATACTGTACAAATGTGCATGTCTGATGTGCAGAATTACAAAGTAAAATGATTGTGTATATAGAGACTGTGGGGGAATGTCGCAAAACAGAGTTAAGAAAATGAGTGTTTCATAAAGAGAGAAAACATTGAAAATACAGTCATTTGTAAATGACGGGTATGTCTAATGAATCATGTGTCATTAGAATCATGTCATATGAATCATGTCTAAAAACTTGGGTGTATCATAAAAATCATGGAAAATAGGGGCCTCGAGGTCATCTGTTTAACCCTCCGCTCCAATGTGCTTCATCTGTGCCTGAAACATTGCTACCAGATGTTTACCTAAACTTTTCAAGGAGATTTCTGTGATGGAAATTAAGCAATATTCCTAAGCAGTATATTTAATTCATTGGTAGTTTTCTCATCCCCCCTTGAACGTGGAGGACGTTTTGCTGCTTTCTTTTTGTAGCAACACTTTACGTATGTGTTATGTACATGTTAGCTTACTTCTTCTCAGTCTTCCTTCTGTTCTTCAAACGAAGCATCTCCAGTTCCTTCAGCATTTACTCAAAGGGCCTGCTGGCTAGACATTGCTCCTTCTTGTCTTCTGTCCTCCGGCTTCTCTCTAACTAGTGTGCAATTAGTGGATTCTTTGAAATGTAGAGTCCTAAACTGAACAAACTACTTCAGAGGAGGCTTTGTTAGCAGAGTAGAAGGCTTCTTTGTGTCTTACACTCCACTTCCACGTTTCTTTATTCCACTGTAGTGCTTGTTTTTTTTTTTTTTCTTTTCCCAACAGTGTGACAGTGTGGATTGATGTTTGATTTTTGAGCCATTATAACCCCCCAGGTCCTTTCCTGTCGCCTAGCTAGTCATTTTGCATCCAGTATTTGTGCAGTTGATTGTTCTGACCTTCAGCTCGCTGACAAGACCTGAAGTATAACACTTAGCATTTGTCTTTACTGAAGCACATCCTATTTATTTCAGGGCACTTTTCCATTTTCTTAGGATTGTTTGGGATTCTAATCCTGTTCTCCAGCAGTGTTTGCCCTTTGCAACTTGAAGTTGTCAGCAAACATAGCAAGTGTATTGCATCATTCAAGTCGTGGATAAAATTGTTGTAAACTCTGTGCCTCAAGAAGATAACAAACTAGTGATGGCTGTCCTTCCAAAACAGTTTTTCTGCTAGTAGTATATCTGCTTTATGGTACCCTTATTCCCCTTGTTTAACTATGAAAATGTTGCATGAGGTAGGTTAGGACCTCATTGGTAGTTTTTTTTTTTTTAATACTGGCATAGGAATTTGGATTGGTGTGATTTGGGCTGACTGCTACCAATCATCTTGCTATTTTCTCTGTGCCTGTAGATTAAGTCTTTGTTCTCGTGTCTTCCCAGCAATTACAGGTAGGTGGACTTGAACGCTGCTTCTGTTCTCCTTTATCTTCTCGTATATTTGCCTCTTTCCAGTCTTCTAGGGTCTTTGTCCTCCACAAGTTCATGAAGATTTTTCTCTCCCACAAGGTTATTGCCACTGCTTCTAGCACGCTGACCTTTGCGTACACTTTTTATCTATGCTTGCTTATAATTATTTGATTGTAAGGGTCAGATAATGTGCAGTAAAATTGCAACTTTTCAAATAATATGCTATTCTTAATTAGTGTTACTGCACACCTCTTATTTAACAAAGCTATTCTTTGGTAGTTTTTGAGATGAAGGCAGTTGGTTTTTCTCATCTGTTTGTGATGTACCTTTTCTGTTTTATTCGGGAGGCGTGGGGCCGAGTTCTGACCTAGCCTCAGTGCCTCAGTATCTTTGACTGTCAGGAGATGTGAACTCCAGCCAGAATATGCCACGAGCATTTAAACTGTCCTAAGGTAAATCATCCTGACCGTGCCCCAGGCCACACGTAGGAAGGGAGGCCATCTTTGTTTTTTGCCCTTGAAGGCAAGCTCAGCAGATAGCTGGCTCGTCTGGGGAGTGAGCTCACTGAGTTTACATGAAATACTGCTTTGACTTGACTTTTCTCTCTTTTGAATGCAGTGCTTCTTTAAAGTACTGTTACAGAATTGTCTGTCTTCCTTCCTTTTACTGTATGTTAAAGGGTAAAATCCTTGCACCACTGAAATCAGTAGGAGCTTCAGTTAGGTCAGGAATTTCACCCTAGAATTTCAAGTATGGATATATTGTGCAAGCCTTAAGTAATGTGTTTCATTTTATTTGGTTCACTTTCTCTAACCACCCTTCTAGAGATAAGGAGAGCAGTGCATATAATTTTGATTTTGTACAGACAAAACCAATGTCATATGATTTTTTTGCTATATAGAACAAGGCCAAGTTCTCTGAAATCTATTTCATTACGTGTTAAATAAGTTTGGATAAAGAATGGATTTGTGTCTCAGTGAACAGTCCCAGGAAGTCTGAGTTCAATTGCTGACCCTGACACTGGCATACCTTACCATGCTTTCCCTTTTCCAGATTAAAATGAAGATAATGATACTGATCTTTCTTTAAAGCACTTGGAGATCTTTGGCTGAGAACTTTTGGCTGTATTCTGTAAGTGAGACTTCCTTACTTTCCAGAAACCTTTTGCAGGCTTTCATTAAAAAAAAAATAATAATAATAAAAAAATAAAAGCATTTAGCTTTTTGCACTGGCATTTAGAGACTTCGGTGTCACTAGACCTGTGAGTTCTCTTCCAAAAATGATTCATGAGATGAGCTGTTGCTTTTGCAGCCCTTGGTCCTTCTGCTGAGCTAGACAAGGTCGGTATTTTTGCCTCTCTGCAGGAACATCCACAAGCATTGATGTTTCCGGGGAACGAGTGTGCAACATATATGTCTTGCACTTAGAAAGTGAAGCTCGTATTGGGCTCTCCTAATAGAGCTCTTGTTTTGGAGTCCCAGTTCAGCTAAGTGCAATTTAGAATATATTTAAATTAATGAAGAGATTAAAGGATGTTGGTACTTACAATACCAGAGAGCTGTTCTTAATTGCATAAAATACTGGTTCAGAAAGGATTTCCTTACTGTGTGACAGGTTTGACTACACAATTAGATAAGAAACAAAGAGAAATGAAATCAAGTTTGTCTGAAGATGAAAAATTCTGTATATTTGTAGCTGTTGAAGATAAAGAAACCGAGAAACCTTATTATGTTTTTGCAGTTTCTTGACTATCACAGTGAAGATTTGCTAATTATCAGGAGGGCTTTTTTTAGAGCAATTGAGGATTTTAAATTAGGTTTCAGGGAAGTAGCTGTTAGATAATATTTAGCACTGAAACATCGTGAGGTTTCTGTGTGATTCTCTTGGCATGGAGTCAAGTAGGGATAAAGTACTTATGTTTCCATGTTTCTTAAAATGACTTTTTCAACATGCTGAATGGTTCTGGGATCTCAGGGGAACGGTCTAGCCCAGACTAACAGTTAAGTCATATCACTGGTTGCCGTCTCAACGGAAATAGGAATAAGCAGACAACTTCCTTTAGGGGCCACCGTTGAGATTACAACACCAGCATAGCAGAAGTGCTGTTTGCGTTCCAAAGAGTAATTGCATGTAGCTAGAACACGTCCCACTTCGCTGCATGGTAGAAATTGCCAATATTGGTTCGGTGGGGAGAAGGAAACAGAATTGCATGCTACAAGTGGGAAAAGCTGTAGACCAGTATTACTGTCTCTTGGTATATTCTCTGTGAGTTATTTCGTTGCCAAGGACTAAATCTTTAAAAGCATGAACACTTCTGTTCTCCACAGTTTACAGCTTAACATGTTTTCCAAGTTTTGAGTCTAAATCGTTATTCTGATATTTTGTCTGATGCACTTCTAAAACCAAGGTTTTTCAAATTTGAGCTGCTTGCTTTGGGAAATCATTTCATTGCCTATTAAATTTTGCTTGTGAAGCAGCTTTATCCTGATGGTCTGAATTTCATCTTAATTTCTTCCTCTTATGCTCAGATCTTTTCTGCATTTTAAACCACAAAACTCTTGACTTCTCACCCTTGAAATATTTGTAGCTTTCATGTAAACCTGCTTCATCTCAGGTCCCTTGGATGTTTGGGTGTTTGCCCTGTGACTCCTTGTATCACTTTTTCACATTAAGATGGCTGGCATCGGATGTGTAGTCCTAAGGTGGTCGTGCTGCAGTTGACTTCCGGCCTTTCCGGGTACCTTGTGTATGTGTGTGCACTACTTCTGCGTATGCCTCTGCCTGCGCAGCCTAATCTCTCATTTGGCAATTTGTTGCCAAAGCAGTTGGCAAATTTGTGTTTCACAAATACTGGTAACAGCTCATTTCTGAAAATTTTTTTTGCCCTATTCTGGTGCCAAAATGCAAGTTAGCCGATTTAAACTCTTAAGACACATTAGCACAGGGGAGTGATTCAGATGTGTTTTGGGTAGTGGAAAACTTTTAGGTTAGTGGCTGTGCATTCAAAGGTGAGTGTGAGGAAGTGAAAGTAAGAAGTGAAAAATATCTGGGCAATCTCTGCACCTGAGGGAGCTGCCGTTGCCCGTGCTGGCTGTAACGAGGCTGGGAGCCAGTGGCAGTAGCATCTTTTAGCTGCTCTGTCTTATGCTGGAAGACTGGACCGCCAGCTCCAGGGTAGCAGAGTACAAAGGCTGATTTAAAGCTGCAGCTGCATTTCCTTCCCTGCCTTTGCCACGCAGTCTGCGGTAGCAGCTAGCAGCCAGCTGTGCCGCCTCTCTGAGCGCTCCTCCTTAGGAAGGCCATAGGCCGCAGTTCAAGGGCCTGCACCCCACGCGGCCCTTCAGAAGGGCGTGAAGTGCTGCCATCCGTATTTGCAGTTTATATTCACTTTGCTCGTTCTGTACAAGGATGAATGATCCTGCAGAGTAGCAGAGAATAAAGAATTACATCCTTTTCCATATTTTTTTCCCAGATACAGTTATGTTTTTCAAGAGGTATCTTCTTTTTATCTCTAGTCTAGATTGCTGTCTTCATAGGTCCCTGTGTTGCATTTCTGTTTCTTTCTTGGCATTCAGGGTTTCTTCTCAGTTTGCATTTTCTTAGTCTATCCCTCATAGCAATTTCCAGCCAGATCATTAGTGAGACTCAGTGCTTAAGAAAACTTGACCTATTTGACAAACATTTCAATGTTGGAACTGTTGTGTCCCCTTGGGTCACTGCTACAATATTTAATGTCCTGCTTAAATTGTCTGAGTTCACTTCTTCCTGCTGTTCTTCAGTTCAGCAAGACCTGGGCTAAAACTATGTTGTCTGTGTGGGCATTAACGCTTGATTCAGCTGTACAGCCACTCACTGCTGCTTTTGCTAGTGTAGGAGGATACTTATGGGGACATACTTGTTGCACCTTGAGTTTCTTTTGTACAGTGCTAGTTGAAAAGAAGGCTTTGTGCTGTTTGCTTAGCTAGATGAAGAAAGCAGTTCCTTTCCAAACCATTGGAGAAAGCATATTCTGCAAACCAAACTTACTTTTCCCTTGACGTATTGCTTTCCTTGATGACCTATTGATTCGCGTTACTGAGCCAAGTAGGGCCAGGCCCAGCCTCATGTCCCACTGTGCATCTCCACATTTTGCAATTGCATGGCTTACGCAGGACTCAGACTTGTGCTTCCATGCTTGGATCACTGTGGCTGCAGTCTTTTTCTGTGCATTTCTTTTGGGCTTGTGATGAACTAGCAGGGTGCAGGGATAACTCTAGGCAAAAGCCTCAGGTTCCCCAGAGGCCTCTGTACACCCCCTTGGCAGTGCCTGGGGCTCTTGCTCCTACAGCAGCCTACTGCTTCCCATGTGGCAGCGTGCAAATGAGTTTCACTAGGCACAGAGATGAGTGTGCAGGTTTGATCTGTTGGTGTTCAAGTCTTCTTCTCTGCAGAGGTTGCGCAGGCTCATGTAGCTTGAGCCATAGATGGTTTCTCCAGCTGTTATGCTTCCTTTAGGAAGGCAGGAGGAAAGTTTCTTTCTTTATCCAGTAGAGCAGTGGGTAGCTTAGTGTGCAGAGTTTGTGCTACTGTCTAGCCACAGACATTTAAATGAAGGCAAAAATTCAAATCACTTCTTTCAGAAAAGCAGTTCAGCCTGGTCCAGTGTTAAGATGATGTTTTCTGAGATGGTCGAGCTGGTCAGAGGATGCAGTTGGAGCTGTTGAGCCGACCTGACAGCACCCTGTTGCCCAAAGGACCTGAATGGGGTCCCTTAGGACCTTAGAGGCAGGCCTGCCTTGCCTGTGGCCACTTGCTGCCCTCCCAAGCCCTTGAGCCACTTCAGCTTGCTAAGCCTCCAGAAAATCAACCAACTGTACAAATCTGAGGGGTTTGCTGAGTCTTGGAGCAGCTCAGCTGAGTGCTGGAGCCAGGTCGAGCGAGTAGGCTGGTGCTTTGAGGAGTGAGCCTCAGACGGAGAGCTGTCCTGTGAAACGGCAGCCTAGCCAAGGTCCTTCCTCTGGACTGAGGTCTTTCTGTGGCACTTTTGACCAGTGCCTTCAGACTGCCTCTGAACCTAGCAAAAATCTACTTCACTAATCTAGCTGCACCTAGACCTGTCCTAGTGTAGGTGAAGCTCCAGGGAAGTCTAACGAAAGCTGCTTTGACATTTGTGCTCCTTTTTTGACAGAACAGCTACTGTACTTGTAAGTCGCACCTTATAGTGTTCACGGCTCACTGTATAATTTACAAATTGCATATTTTTTGCCCCAAATGCTGAATTTTGTATTCAGATACTGTGATTCTTTATATACTGCTTTGAGGCATGAATTTTCAGTCTGAGAAGTATCACTGTTTTCCAAATTTCTGTCACTGAAGGATGGCAATATAGGACTGTCCTCAGCAGAGGACAATACTGTTCATATCAGCAATTCGGCTTTTATGCAATAATAATTAAAAGGAAAAAAAAATCTATTTATTTACTGGCAAATTAACCCCTTTTTTAAATTGCTCTTCACAGGAAGATAAAATGAAGAGAAATGCAACATGAATATTAAGTCATTAATGTACTCTTTGCTTCTAGCTTTCACTTCATTTGATTGTAAGTTGTTTGCAGTCAAATTGCAAATTAGTAGCTTGCATAAAGCTCTATGAATCCCTTCAGTCTCAGCTATAAATGAGGAGGAATCGGGTCTCTAACCTTCCTGGAGTATAACTGTAGCTGGATGCATTCCTATCAGCTAATTATCCATTCCTCCGTATCATTTGCTTCAGTTTCCAATTGCTCGCTGTGTAGTGCACACCAGGTGGATGCTGAAAAACGCCTGCGCACAAGAGACGCAGTATGCAGGCAGGCAGATACTCTCACCACCAAATGCTAATCTCCAAAGACGCTCCACGTGCCGCAGCAGGCCTCTGGGCTCGAGTGGCTCTCAAAAACCTGGATTGCTTGCCAAGAGTAACCGCACACTTAGTGTAAAATTTAAAATCATGCTCTGGCAGATGGAGAGGCAAGGGTTGCACTACAAGTAGGTTTTCTTCTTCTTTTTTTTTTTTTAAGAAGAACAAGTTGATAATATTCATCTCTCCTGGCAGTGAAAAATACGTCATGGTCAGTTGTCTCTGTGCTTTTACCTGGGTACAGAGTAAGAATCCTAAAATGTATGTGCCAAGGTAAATTTTGCCTTAGTATGAGGTATTACTGCTGTAATTTCATTACTTTTATAACTGAGATAATTTCTTCCTGCTTATCACAAAGCTAAAAGAACGATACTTCCATTCTCGTGCCGGGGGAGCAGTGTCTTTACCGGTATTGTTTTTGCCAAAAGCCAAAGTGATATTAATTTTTACAGGTGATATTCTGAATTTTTAGGGGGCGGCCATGGAGAGAGAGAGCGATCGTTTTGCAGACGGTCTGTTGGGTGAGCGGTGGCTGTGACCAGCGCCGGCGGGTGGCTCGGCGGCTCGAGGCCCTCCTGTGCCTGCTCCTTCTCCCACATGCAAGGCAAGGGGGCGTTTCTGTGACGCAGAAAATTTCAGCTCTGGTTTGTGTGCATAAATAAAGGGTTTTAGGTAATAATTAAGAGGGGATAATTTGTTTGGAGAGTCAGAGATGAAAGGAGCTCTTCTCTCCCTGTCAGAGCAATTCTGTCTGCGTTGTGCTGTATAATAAATCAGATTGCGTAATGTTGCGTGGGTTGCCCAAGAGAGAGGGGAGCACATGAGAAGATGCTGATATCAGGCGCACGTTTTCTCCTCTCTGGCGCTCCCCTGATGCCTGCGGGAGAGAGTCCGTTCCCTTCGCCGTGAGATCCAACTCCCCGCGTGTTCCTCGCGGGGCAGCTCTTGGTAGCCCCGTGGGGGCTTGCTCTGACCGTCAGCGGGGAAAAGCTTCCTTACCTCAGGCCTGTAAGAGCCGATGCTGGTCGCGTGTCAGGCCTTTTGGACTTTGGACTGCTGTGTATTTCTGATTTATTTTCCCTGATATAATGGCTCTTCAGCCTGAAGAGGATAAGCGGCAGCTATGATCTGTCATCATCTTTGTTCAAGTGGGGGGGAGCACAGGGGTTGCTGCTCCATTTTGTTTTTAAAACAGCCTCCAGTTTGCATTTGCAGAAGCAAAAGTAAAGCACTTGAATAAAATATGCAAAAAGAAAAACAGAAAGAAAGGCAAATCCTGTTTATCTTTCTCACTGGGCAAATACAGCCAGGCAGTCTGTGAATATGGTATACACAGAGCTTGTGCTCTGTATAGGCAGGCACGCATCTCCAGCAAGGAGGGGAGGCCCCATCTGCGACTGCCAACAGTATCATTAAGCTGAAATGTAAAAGGCAGATAAAAGATACAGGGATTTGGTTTTTCTTTTTTCTTTTCTTTCTTTTTTTTTTGGTTTGGGTTCACTGTGTTTTTCTTCTTTGTTTTGTTTGTTTGTTTTTACTGCTTTTTCTCCTGCTAAGACCAGCATGTCTTATCTGTGGCTGTGTCGCTTTGGCCAGTTTGCATCCTTTTGAATAATTGCTTATCTTTTTGAATTAAGTTATGTTGGTTTAACACTATCGCAGCAGCCAAATCTTACAGAAGTGCTGGATGTCCCTGGCTTTTTCAATTGGATACACTATGTCAGTAGAGCAGTTAAAATTCACCAGTGTCGGGGTAATAGACCCCGTGTGCAGTCACATCCTACACTGGCTCTGGAGCTTTTATTGCTTCTGCTGTCACTGCATATTAAGAATTAGTGAGCAATGGGTACTAGATTGTTTTAGACGTGTTTTATGTATCGTTCCTAACGCATGCTGACAGGCCACGCTACCCCAGCTGTGTTGTGGTGGTAGCACCGGAAGGAATATTGGCCACTGTTGTAGAGGTTGGACTGCGGGTTCATTTACAGCCTCAATTTCTTATTTATGCATAACTGTATGAAACGGGGTCTGTTGAGATCGCTTGACCTCTGTCCAGAGATGAATCTATCTAAAGACTTTTAACCAAAAATAGCTTTTGAATTCTGCTTAGATTTAGAAAAGCATCTATTATCCATGAGGCATATTTTCAAACTTGTTTGACTTTACACATTAGATTTCCTAAGGAGCAAGCTGGTGGATAATACATGATATTTAACAAAATACTATCTTTCAGCAGAAAACAGTAGAGAGAACATTTAATGAGTATGGAATTAAGTAAGGCATGTTGTTCAGCTGTTTGTGAAATTGGTGGCAAATTTTGGTCCATGCTTAGAGGGCCTGATCCTATTGCTATTGAGCCATTTGAATCATTTGTGGACTGTGGATAGACAGTAGATCTTTAATGTTGAGGCAGACAAAAAAATGCATTTTTCCGAGTCCTCTGAATTTGCTTCACATTTGGCTTATTTATGATCAAATTTGATGAACATTTTGACTTATTTATGTTCAAATTTGAGGTTTAGCAGTTTTAAAGATCTGTACGTCTCAAATAAGTTGGACAAATAAGAACTGATTCGAAACATTCTGCATTTATATCTCTGCAGTGGTGCAAAAAAGACTCCAGCCTGCCAGCATGGATCTTGGGGTGAAGCAGGAAAGAGAGGCTGGCTGTGACAGTTTTAAGCAGGGGAGAAGGTCAGGGAATGGGGAAAGATGAGGGAGAGAAAAAAACCTTGAAAAATAGGAGACATGAGTGGTAAAACATGAAAAGAAAAACATAGGGAACAGGACAAAGGATGAAGTGAAACATGAGGAGATTGAAGTGCAAGCATCAAAGAAAAGAGAAAATGAGGGAAGCAAATAGAGGAAAACAGAAAGACTATGAAATCATCAAGTCATCTTTTTTTTTTCCATAGGTAAAGTCAAAAGTATTCCAAGATGTGAATGTATATATATAGAAAGGAACATACAGTTTGATACTATTTAAATATAGCCTGTAATCTTCAATTTTTCCACTCCAGTTGGAGCATCCGTGGGCTTAGTGGAGCCATACCCCATCTAGTTATACTAATGCAAGGCTGGATTGGTGCTATCTAACGTACAGGTGCATTCCTCCACCTGACTGCTGTTCTGCCTTGGGTTCTCCCTGTCCTGCCATATGGCAGGAGGTGATAAACAGGGAGTCCACAAGAGCTGGCTCTGCCGGCAGTGACTGCCAGTGAACAGATGAATCCAGACAGATCCGTTATCTGGTCTTGAGATGGAATATCAAATAGTGTGTGATGTGAGGGTGGACACGAGGAACATTGTGTTATTGTGTTGTTTGGGGTGAAATGGGATATTTGAAGTGTGGTAGTAGTCAACAGAATGGTAAAGCCATAGCATCCAGTGCATGCCTAAAGTATGTGCTAAACAGACATTAAAACACCAACAGAAAAAAATCAAGAAAACTTTTCCAATGAGAACAGCAGCCTGACATGTTCCTATAAAACTTTTTTGTTTGGGAAAATGAGTGTACTAGTTAATAAAAACCTCCAATCTGAGATTACACTGCAGCATTAAACACCTCTAAACGAGCAGTTTTTACATCTGTGTGTGCAGTGGGACAGGAGGAACACCAAAGCAAACAAGTAACTGCAAGCAGTCCAAAGGCACGTTTTCTGGAGTCCTTTCTAGTCTCCAGCTTTTGAGTTCTTCTTTTTTCCAAACTATAATGTGAAAATTTAGAACTCATGATGAAACGTGCTAGGAAACCTAAAAGCGCATGACAGTTTGAAAAGAGACAGGAGCTTAGTACTCACATCTTCTGTATCCCAGGGTAAAGGAAACATGCTCTATAATGCTATGCATCTGCACAGCTGTGGTATTATTAGAAAGTCATATCAAACTGAGGTGCTCAGAATAAAACTCAGGAACTGTTGTACTGCTTGTTTTACCCCAGTGATGTTTACAGCCAACTAATCTGAATCCCTTAATCCCTCGGAAATTTTCAAACCTGCTGAAGGTGTGAGTATCTTCCCACACTGTCGGATTTGGATATTTAATCTAGAAAATGAACTTGAGTCAAAGTAAAGCTCCTTTGGCAATGGAAACTTCCTTTGAAGTTTTTGGATCTTCTACATTCCATGTTTCCTGTTTTAAATTAGAAGAACAAAGCACTCTCAATAGTGCACAGTAAGCACCCTGTAAAACGTGTATATCAAACATCTGGCTGGCTGACACGATGAGCCAGACAGAACAAGAAAGTAGGTGGCATCCCATTCATCTTCTCATCAAACAGCCCGCCTGGGGAAAGAAAAGCTCATTCGAATTCATCTACCTTGTAACAGAAACCAAAGCTGGCGCTAACATCAGTTAGTTGTACTCTGAGCTACAGGCCAGCCAGGCTAAAGCCTTTGTGAAGAAGGGTTACTCCAATGTTTTGTTGATTAGGATGATGAAATACCCCATACTGGCATTTCTAGGACTTACACTGATGATCTCTTGGACACAGAAAATGTTGCGCCTGCCTTTCTCTGATTTTCATAGGTCATGTCTGATCCAGCTCACATAGACCTTGCATTTATTGTCATGGATTAGTAGCAGTGTTTGTTGCCTGTCCATAGACCGTGAGCTCTCTCAGCTTACAGGCAACAAGGTTCATGGTCCTTCTATGCTATGAAGCTTCCTAGGATATGCCAGTTTTGCACACATGGAGACACCCAACACAGATGAGGTCTGTGGCATTACGGCTTGGTGTCCAGATTAACAAGGGATTGAAATCAACTTGAAACTTACCTAATTGCACAGGGTCTAGAATATTATTTTCAATTAGAAAAAGCATTGGACGTGAAGTGGAAATCATGTCAGCAGCCCTGATGGCAGACATCTCGTCGTTGGCTGAATGATGCACTCTCATCGTTGTGGGCTCCATTGGAGCCCTCAGTGTTAGACTGGGGCAGTGCTGTGTCCATGCAGAAAGTGGGAGAAAGTACAACAGAGATTGCAGCACCGCAGAGATGCAGAGGACAAACCATTCTACTTTTCTTTCACCAAAATTATTGCTGCCACATAAGGTTAGACAAATTCAGCGGTGAGTAGGGATTGGATATATGAAGCTGAATCCGAGCACGGCAGAGGTGAGGACAAAGGCAGAGAGCTGGAGGAGCTGGCTGGCTCCTTTGACGAAGTCTGGGCACCCTCAGTTGTGCTGCGCAGTGCAGTTACTAAAAACACTGCTGGATTCCTCTGCGACAGCGCCTGTGATTAACGTTTTCTGCCGTCTCTAGTTGGCAGAAAGTTGTGCTATCCAGGTGATGCGTAGTTGGGACTTTACAGGAATCTCATGTGCTGTCTGGACTAGAGCAATGCAGTATGTACATGGGCATACAGCCACTGGTTCTTGGGAACTGCAGGCATGCAGAGCGCTGCAGAATTTCCTCTCAGCAGTGGTACCCGTGGTAGCGTAATGCACCATTTTTTTTCTTTGAAGTATTGCTGCAGCTCCTGGGCTGTCTGGCAGTCTGACCCGGGAGCAGGAGCCCATCATGGTGCCTGAACTGTTGGTGTCGCCTAGTTTGTCTCAGAGGGGGTCTGGAACATCTCTTAGGTTTAAACATCTGTTGTATTAGCCTGCATTGATGATTGAGGAAATATATCATTAGGTTTGACAAATTCGTTATGCCATTTTTGGATGAAGTTTGAAAAGTGTAATGTGTATCAATAACTATTTGATCATATAATTCATGTATAATAATAAACATCATATGTGATCATAAAAGCAATAAGCATCATTATACGATGTCTATCTTTGCAAAATATCAAGGCCAAGGATCAAGGTTACAGATAAAATGGCAAGTACAATATGTGGGAGATGGAAAGAAAAATATTGCAACTTCCTTAAAGATTTAGAAGTCAGTATGTTGGGGTATTATCCTTTAAGTGATTAACTGTTTGGTCAGAGTAACTCAAGCACTTATTGGCAGGTTTTTTACTGTTGTGATCTGGTCCTTTTGCCTTGATTAACAAGATTTTATGATTCACTCTTTTGAATGGTTCAGGTGCTGACTTGCAGGTAGAAAATGTTGATCAGCCTGATGATAGTGAAATATAAATGTATTTTTTTAATGAATGTATTAATGTACGTCTTTCTTTTAAACTAGGATCTATAAATGGATCAGAAAAACATCCCCATGAGCATGGTGAAAAGGGACTTGAGGGTATTTGAACTTTGCTCTCTGGCATAAACTCCATAGTGGTGTCAGGTGGGTACCATTTTTCTGCTCCTAGTGTTTGGGTGGGGGTGGGCCGGTTATCACAAACCAGGAGTCCGGGGTGCTGCGGCAGAGGGCAGTCGAAGGCGGCCCGCTCAAGTAAGCTGTAGGCCCGCACAGGCAGTCAGTGTTGCACAGTAGGAGCGGAGCTGTTGTGTGAAGCTGTTGGTGCTGAGGGCCTAATGTCCGCATTAATGCATTTCTGAGGTGTTGGGCTAGTTCTGGTTCGGACCCATATGTGCCGCTAGTGGCTCGAGTGCATGAGGATGCTTCTGCTTTAGCTTCACCCTGAAGAAATGTGGTTTGTGTGCTTTGAGGCTGCACTCTGGTTTGTCGGGAGAGTTGTTGCAAAAGTGCATGCCTGATCTGAACTACAAATTATTGTAGACACAGCTGTTAAAAGTCAGGTTTTTAATTTCATGAACAAGTAAATGGATATGTGAAAACCTGGGAACAGGATCTCTGAGCAAGTGGCAATGCTAATTCTGTGACTTCTTTCTGCTAGCTAAAATCGAGGCCTGCAAAAGAATACCTATTAAAACATCTTTTAGTGTTGTTGACTTGGTATCAGATACAAGAGAAAATAGGGAAGAACTTTCTGGGACTGAAACAAAAAGAAACAAGGGAATTGGCATTAAAGCAAGAGGATGAGACTCCAGAAACACTACCACAATAATCTCTCTGTGATAGCTACAGATAACATTTTGACATAAGCTATGATGAATATGCCACTAGATTCAACACTGCATGCATAAAGCAGTTCTAGTCTTACATTATGATTCTTAAATGTTTTTATACACACACACACACACACACACACACACATATATGTTCCCTGAACAAAAATCGAATTACATGAACTGAAGAAGAGATGGTTCATAAACATGCTCAGCTACAGCATTGTAGGTTGCCAGACTAAAGACTCTGTAATAGGAGATAGAGAGGAACAAGATTAAGGGACTGAGGGTGCTCCGAGACAAGCGGACTCTATGTTATGGTGAGTGTATTGGCATAAGGGGGTGAAAAAGATACCATAAAGAAAAACCCTGTGTACTTGCTCTAACACTCCCAGATGATGTGTTTACTATGGGCCCAATTTTGAAACGCTGTAATTTTAATAAATGACCAAAATTCTGCCTATTGAGCTATGTTGTTCAGGTGTCACTAAAGCAATATGAACTTCTACAAAGCTAAACAGACTTTTAGCAAAACCAAATTCTCTAAAGCATTCACACAATAAACTTTACCAAGTTGTTTTTTTTTGGGGGGGGGGAGGGGAGAGGGAAGAGAGAATTACTTTTGTAAGTAAGGGAGTAAGGAAAGAAGGGAGTAAGGGAGAATTACTTTTAAAAAGTAATTCTTAAGTGTGTTTTTTTTTTTTTCTGTTTAATATGCGACACTCTCACATCTTCTCTTTGCAGCGAATCCATTTTTTTTTTCAGGGATGAAGGAAGCCATGAATGTGGTTTGCTTAATGGGGTCAAGTTATTTTGTATTAATTTGACTGTAAGATAGCATTGGAACTACAATATTAATTGAAAAACTCTGGTTAAGCACATTTTGATCCTGCTCATATTGGCTGCTTAAAGTGTACTTAAACACAGATTGAACCGGTTTGGATTTGTTAGTCTTCCTCTTCTGTCATTTCATTTTTCTGCCCTGATTTCTGTTCTTGCCCTCCAGCTTAATGTTGCTCAGAAATCTCTTGTTCTCCTTCACAGTTAGGCAAATGCCTTTGCTCTTTGCTCTTTTTACCTAATTTTAAGCTATTTATCAGATCCCTGTATTAAATATTCATATTTTTATCTGTCTGTGTCCATTCCCTATTGTAGGTGGTGCAGTGCAGACCGACACCAGGCACCTCCTGCCACCACAGCAGCTGGGAGTCCTGGCCAGCGTTCTCAGCCTGCTCCCGTTTCCAAGAGCCGGGCCTTAAACTGAGCCCTGAAGGGCCTGCGCTACTACACAGGTAAGTTCTAAAAAAATCTTAAACCATCCTTTTAACATGAGAGGATTACCTCTTTAATTGTTTTTATATAAATACCAAGATGTTCGTAACTATATATGCCAATGCTTACTGCTTTTTTTTTTTTCCCCTTAAACACCAACTAAATGAACAAATTTTTACAGTTTGTAGCCACTTGGTCATTTTGTATGGCTTTTTATCTCTAGAGGTCAGATGGAACCGCACTCCTTTTGTTTATTTGCTTTGCATAATGAAGGGATAGGAACTACATTTTAATAGAATATAGCCATAGATTATAAGTGTATTAATATTTTTGTTTTCCACCCATGTGTTTTCTCTCTTTTTTTTTTTTTTAATGACAGGTAGTTTTCTATACAGAAAACTGTCACAAACAAGTAAATTGTATACCCTGATAGAAAGACATGCACAGAAGAAAACAATGATTTTCATCAAGGAGATTTAAGAGAGGAACTGACATTTAATTGCTAAGTTTCTAAGATAGATAGCCGATAACTTACCTTTGTTTCAGTGCACTGAGGAAACTGCTTTATGGACCAATCTGGAGTTTTTGTAGGATATTTTTTCTTAGAGGCTTTATTTCAAGCTCTTCTAAGATCCTAATGTTGATTTAGTTGCAGCATGGATTTATTCCCTGCTGTGAAACTACAATCAATTGATTGAAATGCATAAATAATAAACATCAGATTTTCAATTTGAGATGCAGAAACAAATGCTATTGGAAGAAGTTTTATGCACTTCAGAAGCTTCTTCTAGCTAACTCCCTCCAGAGTCAAATCCTAACACGTTCCTAGTGATAGGAAGCTAATGGCTTTCCTCCGTGTTTGCTGAAGCCCATGTGATAAATTCTATATGGCAACTGAAGTAGAGCACACGCATGCACCTGCTTGCGGAAGTGTTACATAAAGTCCTGCAAGGTATTTTAGTATCTACCAGTAAGCTGAGAAACTTGACCTGATTTAGACTTCATAGGATATATAATATTAAACTCACAACAGAGATGATAGAAGAAAAAAAAAGACAAACTAACATGAAAAAACACATTTTATTGCACTTAAGTTATAAGAAAATAAAATTTCTAAGTGAATCAAACCATAGACACAATCCCTTTAAAGGTTGTTTTCCTCCATCATGTCAGGTTGTTACATAACTAAAATTAAACAACTGGAATCTGATTGTTTTAAATCAGACTATAAATAAAACAAAAACAAAAAAGGAGGAAAAAAGATCACCTAAGATACAGTGTTAAACCACTTTCACAGTTCAGCTTGAGTTGTGGCTCTTGGAGAATGAGGCAAACCATTTGACTCTTTCACTTTTCATTTTGTTTGCATGTGACAACTTTACAAAAACTTAAGTTTTTGCTCTGTCAGTTCCTCCCAGCAATAACTGTAACAGTTGTTTTTTTCTCAAATACTGTAAAACACTAAGACTGACCAGCAACTTTATTTTCATTTTTGTATTTTATAATATTTTTTAAAAATTTTGTCAGTTTTTTTTATGTATGTATGTTCATTCCATTCACCACAGCCCTCACAAAGAAAAATTTCCCCACAGAACAGGCTGCAAGAGCTTTGTTCTAAGGAATGTGTTTTAATTTTTGCCCAGAAAAAAGAAAATAAGCTTTGCACACACACTCAATTCTTTATTTGCAGGCAAACTTCACTCTTAATTGTCTGAAACTCTTCCACTCTCAGCCTCTTAGAGGCACAGTTGGCTCAAGTTTCAGTGGCAAAAAGTCTTTTTCTTTAACCAAACTAGAGCAAATTTGGAATTCAGTCTGGGACTAAAACGTCACAGCAGAAAAAAAAATAAAAAAAAATAATTTGCTTTTCTTTCTTTCATTTAGCAGCATAAATAAGTTTGGCCACTGGGAATACAGTACAGGGGTGGGACAACAATCCCATAATTGAAGACCTACTTCTAGCACCAGCATTGCGAATTAAATCCATCAGAGGACTCTCAAAACCCAGGATAACTTGCCACCTCAGAGCAACTTATGCGTTGAAGAGTGTAGATGGAAGCAACAGTAAATAGATTAAACAGAGGCTAATACTGTGATTGACATTGGCAATGGTTGGCAAAAAAAAAAAGAAAGAAAGAAAAAGAAAAAGCTCTGATAAAACTGTACAAAACAATTCACAGTAATATTTTAGCTTTTCCACACCAGGAATGGACTTTTTTTTTGTTTTTGTTTTCATTGCAGATGCTCTCTAGTTTTTGAAAGTCATAGAGGTTGGAAGGGACCTCTGGAGGTCGGCTGGTCCAACCCCCCCCGCTCGTAGCGGGGCCAACTGAGAGCGCGTTGCTCAGAGGGGCTGCCAGGCCTGGCAGGGCCCCGGGTGGCCCAGGGGTGCATGAGCAGCCTCGCACGTGCAGCTTCTTTCAAGATCTTTGTGGTAAAATAACCTGTTAACAAGAAATGTAACTTTTTTTTTTTTTTTTTAACCTCCAAATTGCTCAGGGAGCACTTGGAGGAAAAGTAAAGAAATAATTGCACCTGGTTTCATTTACAAAGTCGTATTTTTGCAAAGCTGCCCCGGTCAAAAGTGTAGCCTTTTTATGTGACGAGACAGCAACTGCCTCTCTTGTCAGTTATAGTTTGTCATCTTTGTCTTCTCCTTTGTAGTCTGTAGGTCTTTAGGATCTGTTGCCCCAAGCCAACATCCTGTACCACCAAGGACAAGGGATTTTTTTTTCCTTTTTCTTTTTTTTCTTTTTTCTTTTTTTTTCAGGGGGAGGGAAAGGAGAACATTGTCTACATGTTTGGACAAATTCATCTTTCTGCCCTTCACTTCATATCCACGTCAAAGTCCAACACCAGCAGCTTTGTTTCCTCAGTCCCGTTCCGGCTTCCAACTGCACACACTAGCTTTGTGTTAGAAGCTCTGATCCGCCACACGACGCCTCCACTCCCCCCACTCTCCAATGTGACTAGATTTCGGATAAATTCACCCGTTTTCAAGTCCCAAAGTTTTACAGTTCCATCATCTGAGCTGGTAATTACAAAGTTCTTGTTGAACTGTAAACAGGTCACAGCGCTCTGATGTTTGTTGGGACCTATAACAATAAAACCAAAACATTTTTGTTTGTAATCAGACAGCAGTGACAGACAGCAGTGCCTATAAAATAAATATCTGTATATCTGCATGCAGGTGTTTCTATCTACTAGATGTATCAATTCATTTTTTCTGCACGTATTTTCAAAGAGTGAATGTAAGTATAGAAAAATTCCCCAGGATTTCCTTCTTTGTTATAGTGATCTTGTTTCGTAGTATACAAACAATAAGGCAAGTGTACGCTTGGAAATCTGTGCAAATGAACTTAACCATCCAGAGTGAGGTGACTACAGAACCTGAAGGTGTTCGTCTCCGAGCCCCTTTGAAGAGGTTATTACAAGGTCACTCCTAATTCTTAATTATAAAAAATGGTGGCGCTGCTATTAATTTCAGTTAGTAGCTGTAAATATTTAAGAAGAGTTAAAATAGCAGAGTCTGCTTTATGGTGAAATTAATTTCAGGAATACTGGGTATGATATAAGGGAATGATATAAGACATTGTTTAGGGAAAGAAAACTGTGTGCTCATGTGTGCACGCCTGAGTGCCAACTGTCAAAATGGAAACTGTAATCTTTCTTCCTTATAAAATAAAGGAAACGTCTTCCACTCATTTCTCTTGATTTATTGCAAAAGACAGTGTACTTTGCCTCCCAATCCAATTAATCAGTAGGCTTTGAAACATCCAAGTGACCCCTAAATAAATAAGTTGACTGACTGTTTTGAGATGCCATTTCCTACATATTTCTGTGGTTTATTGGGCTAATATACCCGTAGCAAATTTCTATCAACCCAGACCATCTGCCTTTCATAACAGGCAAGTGATTTGAACAGATTAAATTAAATACATTTTGTTCTTCTAACTCAGGGAAAGATCATACAGCTGTCATCAGAAAAATGATATCTTAAGTTGTAAATGGTCCATGGTTGTTACTTTGTATGTAATGTTAAAAGTTTTTTTTATAGAATATGCAGCATAGATAACTGCAGCTGGCTTGATCTACATCGAAGCTTAAACTCACCTTGCAATGTCTGTAAACATTGTCCTGTTTTAATGTCCCAGATTTTGACTGTAGAATCGGCATTCCCAGACACCAGTATATTGTCCTTGAGTTCCATTCCACTTGTTAAAGACTGGTGGCCTGTTAGCGTGTGAATGCAGTTTCCTGTCTCCACATCCCAAACTCGGATGGAAGTGTCAAGAGATCCACTCACCACATGGATACCATCAAACTACAAGAAAGGTAAATCTATTACAAGCAATTATATTAGGGTCTTATGATGCGCTGTATATGAAGAAGATTATTAAGCATTTAATTCACTAAATGCAACATTAGATACTGTATATATTTGGAAATGGCATTATAAAATAAGAATTCAGTGTAAGCACTGAATGGCCATGTTTGATATTAGGGCAAGTGATTCATGGTCAGCATAATTTCCTGTTACAGACATGGTCTATGAGGTACTCAGTTCAAGGAGAAAAAGACAGACTTTGTACTGTTGGTTTTTTGAATACAATACAACGCTTTTAAACACAATAAAATCCTGACTATACTACAACGTACAACAAAGAAACAGTAAAAGAAGTTTATTCTCCTAATGAAGTTAAGAAGTCAAACTTTCTTTTCACAAGTGTGAGGGACTTTAAGCTAGACAAGGGCAACAACATTAAACCAGAATCATCTGTACAAAAGCCAAAACAGGAAAATGAAGGAAAGGAAAAATGTTGCTGTTAAGCCATTTTACTTTTTTTTCCCTCTCACTATGTCTGAATCATAATTGTGTGCAGTAAGGAACTTTTTAACTTTCTGGATGTATGCTGCAAAAGCAATACAAGCTAACACAGATGTCTGAACTCTTGGAGTGTGTGTGTGTATTCATGCGCGCATGCCGCTTCATTTATATATGAACCAGAAATATGTAGAACATGAACACATAGAGAAATCGACTAAGAGATGAGGCGCTCCTGACCAAGAGGAATGAACATGTAGAGAATATAAAGGTGAAAAAAGTAACTAGAGTAACTTGAGTGATAGTGACAATGACTAAGAGTCCAGGATTCTTAAAAATGGAAGGAAAAAGAGCAGCTGAATAAAAACAGTGGGCTTCAAGGAAGAATACTTCAATAAATTGGGACTTCCTTCCCATGAGGTTTTTATATATCTACTCTCTGAGGGGAAGAAGAATTCAGGGGAGCTGGCACTTTCTTAAAGACACAAACTATCCTTATGTGAAGGAAATATAGGAAGTGTAGTAAATTACCAAGACTCACTTGACTAAAGCACAAGGAATTGTACAAAAAGTAGAAACCAGATCAAGAGATGTGTATGAAAGCACACTGGGACAAAATCAGAAAGGCAGGGCACAAGACAAGATAAAACTAGCAAGAGCCATTAAGGATGACAAAACACTACTCTGTAAAAAAACAAGAGAAAGGCCAAGAAAAAAGTTCATTTACGCTCAGTAGGAAGGAAACACTAAATGTGGCCAGCTATTTACCTTTTTTTGCTTCAGTCCTCAGCCATGTGAATGTAGGCTAACAGTGCTAACACCAGGAACAACTGAGTATGCACTTCAGCAAGAACGGGGAAGAACCACATAAGGCAAGTTGTTTTAAGGCAATCTCAGAGACATCTGCTGCTATCTTTGAGAACCTCATGGAAGATAGAGAATTATGGATCCTTCAGCCTAACTTCAATTTCCAGAAGGAACTATCAAATAATCAATCTGTTTTTAAGCCCTTAGCAACGCGAGAAGTAGCAGTAAACATAGATTTGCAGGAGAACCAACTTAACCAATCTGATTTTTTTCTATGACAGGGTAAAAAGTCATGTGAAACAGCAGATGTCTCCATTATATTTTCATAAAGAAGGGGACAGATTTGATGTAGGGATACTATCCAGTTCAAAACTTTGCTCACAGTGTAGTTAGAGATATGAGAGAGTTCCAGAGGGATCTGGACATTAAGCATTTCCATTAGGATGTGGGTGATATTTAAACTGGGAGAGCTGACCCAAAGCAAAGAGTATGAAAGTTAAGAGACCACTGCAAAGATCTGAGCTTGGGTGGGAGTGAATGGAAGGCGTAACTGTAGCCTGGGAGAATGATGGCAAGGCAGGAATCTCTGTTACCATGGGGGCAATCTGACACTGGTTGTCCATGTGAACTGACTGGTATCAAATAATGGAGAAGAGAGAACCTAATTAGGGGAACTCAGTTATCTGACTGCTTATTTTAATAAAACTTGTAGGAAATTAATATCTTCAATCTCTATCTGCAAACATGGTTGTGCGTGGCACTTGGGTTCAAAATATTTTAGGGACAGACTGGCACATACAGACTGCTTATGTGTGTACCTTATATTCCCTGTGAAAACATATTAAAAAAAGACACTCCAGTATCTGAAATAGGGATATGCTATATAAGGCATATAAAATAACCTTTCAAATCTAGTGAGCATTGATGAGACTTTGACTAGAATTTTGTATCCTGTTTTGGGCACCCTGCTTTCAAAAAAAGGATGTGAACTAATCTGAATTCAGATAAAAGCAACAGGAATGATAAGCAGTCTAACAGACTTATTGGGTGCAAAAATTAAGGAATGTTTTTCTTTCCTAGACTAAACTAAAAAAAGTTTGATTCAACAGATTCTGATCCCCCACCCCCCAGCAAATTAACTGTAATCCACATCATACACAAGCTATGCAGAAAGAGTTTTTTAAGGCTGGGCATCAAGAAAAGCTTTATCCTTGTATTGCTACAATTAAATAAACAATAGTTTGGATCAGTGGTTTTAGGCTGTTATCCATGCACCCCAGAGAGTGTGTGGATTACAACAAAGGTAGCTAAGAGAGGTGACTAAGAAAGTGAACATGGTCAGTAGTCTTAAACTGTTGCATAAGGATCTCTGGAAAATGTTGGGGGGGGGGGCGCAAATGGGCAAATGTTGAGATATAATTGAATCTGCCTGAAGTGGGGATGGGGAGGACAGACAGGGACACACGTTTCCTTCAGTCTGATTTTGGGAGTTTTGCTGTTTCAGGCTATTTCAGGCCTAAAACTGTAAAGACCGATAGCCTCCTGCCCCCCTAGAATATTGTTTTAGAATACCATGCTGCATTTGCAGAGGAAATAATAGTATCAGTGTGTGCAGCATTACCAATTACGTGGTCCGTACTACTGCAATATCAGAACAAAACATGAATATCCATCAGCCAAGACAAGAACAACTAGTGAGGATAAGGCAGAATAACATACACTGTTCCCAAACTGCAGTAGATGATGAAGAGAAAAGAAATAAAACCTTCCTAAATATTTTAAGAGATCTGTATTACAGCATTTTTAAACTGTTTGCTGCTTGTCTAAAGAACACTCCTCAGCATATGAATGTTAAGAGGAGGACTGGAGATTGTCCTGCGTATTTTTTTTAGAAAGAACAGCAAATAGGTATTTTGTTCATATTTAATCTGTAAAGGTGAGAAAGATGAAACCATTTATGAAAAATGTCTCTAGCACTGAGCTTTACTTTCTGTGCTGTGAACCAGACTAGAATATGTGCAGAATACAATTACACAATTTTAAATTTTGTTAACTTTTTTAGTCCTGCCAGACTGTGGTGAGAACAGGCACAAAAGCATGAAATCAATTTCCTTGTCCTTGCAGTGCCTGGAAGCCTTCACTCTTTTAGTGAAGATGATGATCTTTTGGGTTAGTAATGGTAAGGAGAATCTCCATTAGATCTACGTGTATTTTTGCCAGAATAGTTTTAACAGACCATGGACTGGCTTGAGGCAACAGAGCCGTGCCACAAAGTAATACCAATAATAACCTGCATCTACAATAACATGTCACTGCTGACAAAGCCTCACAATTGTAGATCTGGCCTTTACTCAAAGAAGAGGAAGTAGCAGGCTGGAGATTTACATCCTGTCAGGGCATTAAAATTTTAGATTCAGCTTTACTGTGAATTACAGTTTGGAACTAGATGTAACTACAAAATAAGTATAAACAGATCTGCATAATTCAGAACATTAATCCAACCAGTTTATTTTTGGCATGTTTTAAATTATTACATCAACTGATTTATTTAAAATATAACCATTATAATTTCTTTTGGGAAACCAAAAACATAGCTCCAAAATATATGCAAGATTTCAAAAACAAAACAACCCACAAACCTGTGTAACTTGTGGGGACAGAGATTTGGGCCTTATTGTACCGTATGCTTTAAAAGATGCTTTTCTAAAAACTTATTCTCTAAATGAAGACAACAACATATAACTAGTATAACAAAACAGAAGAGGGGAATATCACAGATGTCCCTGTATTCTTGTGGATTGTGTGATACTGAAGTAGGTACCCACAATTTCGTAAATAATGTGAAATAAACTGACTTTAAATGCTACTTCAGGAAACTATAGCAAGAGATGAAAATCACGTACCTGTAATGAGTAGACTCTGTTAGTATGCCCTTGCAGTGTGTGCAGACAGGTCTCTGTCTCTGGATCCCACACTTTGACCATAAAATCGTATGCACCACTTACAACCCTTCTGCCGTCATACTGAACACACCGAACTGCAGCTACGTGGCCCATCAGAACATGTAAACACTGGCCCGTCTCTATGTCCCAGACTCTCAGCGTAGCATCTCGAGAACCACTGACCACTCTGGAGAAACAAGAAAACCCCTCCTGTACTTAGCATTGTAAATAAGAAGTGTTAAAACAACTGGACTTAGGCATAAATCAGTTACAAGCTGAAATTTTTTTTGGACACTAGATAGCATTAGTCCACTGGCCACCAAAGATCTGGTTTGGTTTGACATTTTATTAGGGCTGCAGATGACTTGGGTCTTTTTCTTCCTTGCCCTACTCACCTCTTCAGGAGCCACGTATTTCATATAATTAGCAAACAGTATTTAAAAGGCACTACAGTCCTGAACAGCAAAATGATGCTGTGAGAAGAAATGTGGACCATTGTATCCATGTATGAAAGCTTATGAATATGCTGAGCTCAAGGCCAGTGCTATGAGCATCCTTTTTTAATGATGTAACTAAATACAGCAATTAAACAAAGATGATTGTTAGAAGTTTTACTTTCAGTAAAACATCACTTCTTCTGCTTGATTTGTATGGTTTATACTTTTAAAAGCCTTTTAGACTAGAACAGAAAAGGAATTAATGTTACTGGAATTCCAGTGATTGCTACAATAGAAAAAAACCTCAGCATTTGTCAAAAAAAAAAAAAAAAAACAACTAAGGCCACTCTGTCAAAAACTCCATACCTTAACCAAATAATATAGCTTTCCTGCTGTTTTCTGTTGCAGAAATTATGATATAACCAGTTAAAATTTTAACAAAATGCTGCAGAGACAATACTTAAAAAAAGTCAGTCTGTAAAATGAGAAAGTTTGTAACACTGATAAGAAGTTAAGGAGAAAATTATTCACAGTGTAGAGACTGGATCACAGCATGACAAAGAAATAGTTTTGAAATAAGGTACATCATTAGTTTAAAGTACATGACTTTTAATTTTCTGTTCTTTAATTAGCACTCTTACACTTTTGCTTCTATTAATCATCTCCTTTCTGTTGATTTACGTAGTTTAGTTTGGCTGCTATGTCTGCTTTGTGTTTTAATCAATGTTAGGTTATGTATCCAAGTTTTAGAAGCATTTTCTGATGATGTATGGACTAGATGAGTGGACAGTGAGGTGGATTGAGAACTGGCTGAATGGCAGAGCTCAGAGGGTTGTGATCAGTGGCACAGAGTCTAGTTGGAGGCCTGTAGCTAGCAGTGTCCCCCAGGGGGTCAGACTGGGTCCAGCCTTGTTCAACTTCTTCATCAATGACCTGGATGAAGGGACAGAGTGCACCCTCAGCAAGTTTGCTGATGATACAAAACTGGGAGGAGTGACGGATACACCAGAGGGCTGTGCTGCCATTCAGAGAGACCTGGACAGGCTGGAGAGGTGGGCGGAGAGGAACCTCATGAAGTTCAACAAAGGCAAGTGCAGGGTCCTGCACCTGGGGAGGAATAACCCCAGGCACCAGTACAGGTTGGGGGCTGACCTGCTGGAAAGCAGCTCTGCGGAGAAGGACCTGGGAGTGCTGGTGGACACCAAGTTAAGCATGAGGCAGCAACATGCCCTTGTGGCCAAAAAGGCCAATGGTATCCTGGGGTGCATCAGGAAGAGTGTTGCCAGCAGGTCGAGGGAGGTGATTCTCCCCCTCCACTCAGCCCTGGTGAGGCCACATCTGGAGTACTGCGTCCAGTTCTGGGCTCCCCAGTACAAGAGGGATGTGGCACTACTGGAGAGAGTCCAGCGAAGGGCTATTAAAATGATGAAGGGACTGGACCATCTGTCATACAAGCAGAGGTCAGGAAAGCTGGGACTGTTCCCCCTGGAAAAGTGAACGCTCAGGGGGATCTTATCAATGTGTATAAATACCTGATGAGAGGGTATAAAGAAGAAGGAGCCAGACTGTTCTCAGTGGTGCCCAATGACAGGACAAGAGGCAATGGGCACAAACTGAAACACTGAAATTCTGTTTGAACAGCAGGAAACAATTCTTCACTATGAGAGTGGTGGAACATGAAAACAGATTGCCAGAGATGTTGTGGAGTCTCCATCCTTGGAGATATTCAAAAGCCATCTGGACATGGTCCTGGGACACCTGCTGTATATGACCCTGCTTGAGCAGGGGGAGTTGGACTAGAGGATCTCCAAAGAGTCCTTCCGATCTGAACCATTCTAGGATTCAATAAACCTGGTGGAAATTATAAGCCAAACTGTGACTGTAGCTTTCAACAGGCACTTACCTTTTCTCATAGAGATGCATACAACGCACAGTAGAGGTATGTCCGTACAACGTATGTATGCATTCTCCAGTTTCAGCATTCCAGACTTTCAGTGTTCGGTCTGTAGATCCGCTGATGATAATATTGTCCCTCATCTGTGATGACCAGACTCCGCCTGTGTGCCCAACTAGTGTTCTCAAACACTGAAAATACATATTCTGCTTAGACAGAGTTGAAGGGAAATTTAAGGAATGCATAAAGCAAAAAAGTAATCTGTGAGACAGCAGTAATCTCACTCATCTAGAATAAGCCAGAAAACTCCCAGAGATTGCTTCATAATTGAACTAAAAAAATCCCATCTTTTAGAAAACACCCATCAAATTTCTCTATCCATTGTTGGTACTTTGACCATGATGAAGCTTCCCTATAAGCTTTCTTTTGGTAAACTAGACTGTCTTTCCAAATTTCTCATTACAAGGCATGTTTTTGCAGCCTTGAGTGAGTCTTTTTCCTGGCTTTTTTCTGAGTCACTGCAGCTTTTTCTCAGTATTTTTTTGAAGCATAAATGTTAGAACTACAGGGAAGTAAAATGTAGTAGTTTTACCACCAATATATAAACCATCTACTGTTGTTTTATTTTTCTGTTTTTGTTATCCAAAGAAAATTACATGCTATAAGCTGTAGCTACAGCCTTAATACTGTGAAATCACATTTCAAACGTACTCTTGTCTAGGAGAGAATCTCATGTTACATAAGCATGGCCTACCTTCTTTGATCCTAAATGTATGACACTGTTTTTTAACCATGTAGAAACCATGTTTGCTCACACTTACATCTATAAAACCTAGATCACTCTGGAACAATGACCTGTCTCTGTCTCTCAGTTTGTATTCCTTATCAGTGATGATTATATATGTGTTTTTTTTTCCCAACAATCAATAAGTGATAATTAGTACAGACATGAAAAAATCCTTGCAAAACCTGACTAGAAACACACTCCATTTAAGATTCTACTTTTATATTAACAACACAATACCTATTAATTACCTGCTTTCTAACCCATTTAAATATGTGCCATGTTGATTTTTGCATTGCTCCTTTTTCTTAAATTGCGTCATGGGATACAGCCTTGTAATATACATAGCCATCTATTTCAGCCCTATTAGTTTTATCTGTCAAACCTGTAACTGCATGAGAAAAGAGGTCAAGACACTTTGATGGTCTTGTTTTCTGTAATCTAATGCAGAGTGGCATTAATTTCCATGGCCCTCCCTTAACTGTTAGCTGACTCCTCTTCAAGTAGTCCAATATTTTTTTTCTGAGATAATATATCCTAATTACTCAGTCTTTCAGTTTACTCCATTTAAGTATTGATTAAAAAAATTAAACATTTTAGCTTCTGCCAATCTGCTGGGTCTTCTCCAGGACACTCATACCTTTTGAAAAAAAAACCCAACTGCATTCCTCAGGTAGCTTTAGAAAAAAACAGTCAGATACAGGCTATCTATCTGGATCAACTGTAATAAAAATGCCTGACTTTGGTAGTAGTTGTTTAACATCCTGTGAGCTTCTGCTGAAATAAATTGTTTTATCATCACTGCATGCTGTATTTACATCACATTAATTTTCTCAAAAAATAGAGCAGAAATACCGAAAATCTTTTCTACATCAGTGATAGTTCAACTAGTTTCTGTTGTTAAAATCCTTTTCTAACATATTTGAAAAGTTCCTTATTTTTTTTGCTGTGCATAGATTTTCTGTTCTTTAACATTTCTTACCAGTTTTCCTGGCTTCTAGCTTACTTCACTGCTATCAGTTCCTCCTTCTCAGTTCATAGCTCGTCTTCATGTTTTCTCTAAATGAGATTGCTACTGTTTTTTAAAGAATTCAGCTTCCTTTGTTTCTGGCTCTTTCAGCATCTAGCAAAAATGTTCTTAAACAGCTCCCAAACTTTTTTTTTTTTTAATTTCTCTGATTTGCTCATATCTTAAGAAAGCATCCTTCTAAAGAAGTAAGCAGACAGAATCCTTATTTTGGGTGCTAACACCTCTTGAGTATAAGGTGAATATTCTAGTCACATTCATTTGCACAAATCAACCTTTAGTCTTTTTTGTTTTTTTTAAATTTACGTCATTAATTCTTCAGTATCAGAAAGCATGAGGGCTAATAGAGCAATCTTCCTTCTTTCACATAGTATTTTTAGCTCTCCTTAAGGTTTGGGGTAAATAGTCGCAGTAGGATTTGTAATTACTTTCGAAAAAATTACTGAATGTAAATTGATAAGTCATGCTAGTATGATTAAGTATTAAAGGAATATTTTGCCTTTGAGAATGTGGTAGGTACATAGCAAGTATTTTTCACTTGACATTAGCCTGCCCTTTTCAATAAAAAAAAGTTCGGGAACACGGGTTCCTTTGCTAGACAGTTTGTTGTAGGAAAGCCTACAGAGGTAGGGTGAGGCTGCCTACTGCTTTTAATTTTATTCTTCCCCACAGCAGTATTTACAGTCCTGTCAAGGAACTTCTAGGCATGCAAAGACAAATGCCTAATACATTCAATCTGAATATTATAAAGTAGATACCTTTTACATCTTAAACATGTTATCCTCAATAGCTATCCTGTTGTTGATATAACTGTACCATTAAGACAAACCCAGTTACACAATACTAGTTTAGAAGGAAAAAGTACTATTTCCCTGAGGCTTTTCTATACACTTGGAGTATGGTCAGTCACCCTGAAACAAAAACTGTGTGCTGAGTAGATGTGATGTTCTAACATGAGTGAAATGTTTGGCACTGTCTTTTTGATTGCACATATTGTTTTGCTTCTTTAAGCCAAAATTAAATTACTGAAGCTTATTAAATTCCTGCCTGAGCTGGATCTAATTTAATAGGAAATATTTAAACCTAAAGCAAGTTACAATTCTTTTTTGTAGCTTAGCAGTATAGCAGCTTAGAAAGAAAAAAAAACAGTGTACTTGAAGACAGAGCCAGTAAAATGAACACACCATTTCAAAAACTTAAAAACAGCAGAAAGAATGGTAGAAGACAAGAGAGAAAGAGAGATTCAGAGGGGTAAAGGCAGGCTAAATTAAGCTTTAAGGAATATAAAGTAACGTATTTGTCCAAATTCTCTAGAATACGTCACAAATGACTCCATAAGAATAGAGGAACTGCCAAGAGAACAAAGATATATGCCAACAGTAACATGAGCAGCACTGTAATTTCACATCAAGGTGACTTTTTTGAACTACACTCATTTCTGTGTAGGAAAAGATGACCCAAATATTTACTAGTATTTTTTTCTGCTTCTTGCACGAGACAAGACCACTGTGCAGTGTGGTCTGATGAAATTGTATTTTTGACATACCAGTGCTCTACTGGAAGCTCATTTATAAGAAATAATCAACTTACCTTGCCTGTAACTGCTGACCAAACTTTTAATGTGTTGTCATCTGAGCCACTCACTATTCGATTACCGCAGAATTGAAGGCATGTGATCACGTGATCATCATGACCTTTGAGCACCTGACAATGAAGAACATAAAAACGTACATTCACAACTTGACCCAAGAGATTAGGGATAAGCAGGAAAAACAAAGTGCTATTCTGATTCATAAATAAATATTCAAAAATAATAAGGTCTCTTAATCCCATGTGTCAAGTCTAATTTACTGCCAGCTGAGAGCAAGGAAGGTATTTTCCTTCTCCATCGAATAATATTGCATTGCTTACCAAGTATACTACAGTTATTTTAAATCTTCTAAAACATACCAGGATAAATCACCGATAGAAGTAGGATAAATTAGTAGCTGGACACTGCTCAATTCCTCTGCAGTTATTCCCTTGTTTCTTTATTTTTTAGTTACATTTGTTTTTTTCAGACTTACCTTTTAAGAGTTATTTCAATCTTGAACAAAAAGGATGGGGTTCTATTATTTGCTGCATATTTGCACTTTTATGGTCAAGGCTAAAATATATATATTTTTTCCTTACCAAGCATTGTAATCTATTAAATGCCAGGCAGCAGCAAAGTCAAAAACTATAAAACCATAAAATCCGTAACTCAATTAAGTACAAACAAAAGTGGTAATTTAATGTGCTGAAAAATGTGGATTGGAATGTTACTTCATAGAAATGGCATTTTCAATGTTTGATATGGGAAAGCTGCAGTTCAGTATATTTTACTGCAACACAGGGAAAAATGCTTATCAGAATACATAGGACAAAGAATTTTTTATTTAACATATCTGAATACTTTTCAAAATGTTCATAGAACTGAAATGGGCATTTGGAAAATGCCTTGGGCTGTAATTTTAATAATAATTCCAAGATAACTTGATGTGGCGTATCAAGGCAAGAAATACTGAACCATTGCCAGAGATGTACGTAAGTCACGGCCAAATAAACAGCAGGATATAGCCATAGGTTTTTATAAGGAATTTCTTTGTTCTTATTTTTATTATTCTGTTGAACAGTAATCAAGAAAATAGGGAATTTACCTAAAAGGATTTGAGTCTGTTTTTATTTCATGTTTCTGGCTGGTTATTCATTACCAGGTTTGACTAGAATGTTGGTATTCTGTTTTACAAGAGGTTAAAAGTATTGCTTCGTATCTTTGCATTAGAAAAGATGCAATAAGACTGCAGTATCAATGTCATTAAAATATTTCAAAATTTTAAAAAACAGAAAAATCTTAACAAGGAATGAAGTTACTGTCCTGTGCTGCTCAATTTGTACAAGTATCTATGAAAACAAAGCATGAAATGATCACAGAATAGTTGTGAAATATTTTCATATTGGGACATGGCACAGCTCTACAAATATATGTGTGTGTGTGCATGCGCATGCCTGTATGCTTAAGTATTTCCCATCAAGTCTCTGAGATTATAATTATCTCCTTCATAAAGACTGACATATGTGCATAGGCATTCACCAATTATATTACACAGTTTTCTAAAGTGGCAGTAAAAGAATTCTGCTGTACAAAGCAGAATCACATTTTGATTTGCTAATAAGGTGCTCAGAAATTAGCTTAAAAACAGGATAAGCTAAAACATAAATTATTGTTTTCCTGTAACAAGGTTATGGTTTTGTGTGCATTGATGGTCTGGCTTGTCCCAAGCAAAAAAACCAAAACCAAAACCTAAAGGTTGATCCTGCTTATTCATGGCACCTTGTACATAGCTCAGAAACTTACCTTAGGAGATTTAAGTTCCCCTCGCCGCCAGTTGGTATCAATTCTGTGTTGCCTAATGTACGCACTTTTCCATGGACTATGTATAAAGCCTGGTTTTATTACTTTCCTTCTCTTGATATGTAATGGTTCATCAATCCCTAAAATGAATTAAAAAGAAAGGGGGCAGGGGAGAAGGAGAAGTCTACCCCAAATCAAACAATTACTCTCCCTCCCAAACCTTTACAGTCCGTTGAAACTAAATACTACATTGACCCAATGACCTCCTAAGAGAACTCCACCGGTCTTCTGCATGCCAGTATTTGCATTTTGTGCCAGTGACAACATCCTGCCCCTCAGCTCTACTACATCTTTCCTTGTCTTTTCAGCATAATCGTTATCCTAATCATGTGGCTGAAAATGCTGTCATTCATCATTCTTTGCTAGCAATCTACTAGCTTGTCTTCAGATCCCCTTTTCTGAGAGAACTGTAGCAGAACAGTGCGTTTTTCAAATGGGTTCTCTACAACAAACCCCACAACCACTTGTACTCTCCTTTCAAAGCCCTCCAAAAAATAAACCTTCTTTTCTGTAGGCCAATGAACTACCCACTCCTCTCTGGTCATACATCTTCAGCATCTTTCTTAGAGTTGATTCTCACTCTTGAAACTACTATCTGTTAATTCTTGTTTTGATTAAAAGGCTATGTGCTTTTGGCATAGTCTTCTCCTGGCTTGAATTTAAGTATAGCTACTCCCTTTCTGTATTTATGCTTAAGAGGCAGGTGCTTTGCTTTATCCTTGCTACTACAGCTTTTCCTACGATTCCCTTTCCGGCCCATTTATCTTTTCTGTGCACCTGCTCTCTCTGCTCATCTCATTACTAGCACAAGTCTTGTCTGTTGTCAGAATGTGGATGTCACTCTTCTCTCCTGCTCTCTTCTGCACCTTTTCTGGTGCTTCTATCTGCACGTCTTGAATGAACTGCTCCTTCATATATGCCTGAGCACCTCACAGCCTAAAATCTTGTTTTGTTTGTCTGTGCTCTCATGCCTAGTCATACTTATTTACACTTCTAAGCTCACAAATGTAGAATCACTCCCCTCTTAACCTTTCCCTTTTTTCTCATTCTGTCCTCTTTCTTACTGTATGCGCACTGAAATTCGTTAAGAGGAGAATCTTTTCTAAAGATTTAAGAGGTTAGACACCTGTTTTTTGCTGCAAAAGAACAACTCATTAATTTAGGCTCCTTTAAAAATACGCAGTTACATTCATATTTTCCTCTTTTTTAATGCCTTTGCATAGACCCTTCACAAGTCCTTGCCTCTGAGTACTCTAAGGCAGACTGGGCAGGTACTTGTCTTTGTGCATGTCCAACAAGGATAATGCTCTAAAGTCACATGCATGTGCTCTGCCTCGTCCCCCCCTGCCAAACTGTATCCTTGTTCATGTAATTCTGCATAAAAATATAATTTTAAGTTTTTCATGTTTTCAAATATGTGGCTGCTTTCCTGAGAGCCTTGTATTGCCCACTCGTATTACTGCTGAACCACCATATTCTCTTGATCTGGCACAAGCAGGTGCCATCAGTGCAGCTTATGGAATGTGTGTCCCTCTCTACTCAAGCAAGTTATCACCTTCTCCCTCCCAGCCCCAACCATGAAATTTCCTCTGTTAATTTTCCTACAGCTGACATGAAATTATACTATCCTCCTTTCCACCTTACCACTACACATCAGATTTTCTCCATGTTATTTACAATCTGCAAGACTATATTTCTATCATTTTTACATTTCAGTTCTTACTTGCTTTCTTTGTATTTTGAATAAAAAATAATCCTCAAAAAAGCAATAATATTGTATTTTAAAAACATACACTCACTGTACTATAAATAGGATGTTCAAAGTTAAGTCTAGTTTCATTTCTAGTACTCCCTGGATTATTTCTACTCCCTAGTTTCAACACAGATATGTATCATACAGGTCAAGATATCACTAGCAGTAAATTTAAAGTCACCTAAATTCCCTTCTTAAAACTTTAAGCTTATTATGTAAATGAAGATGAATGCCCCAGACGTGCACTGCTTATGACAGCAACAGTTTGACCATTACATTCATCTTTTTGCTTAGCCTTACCCTCCTCTTTGCATTTCTCTCTCCAGAGAAGATTATCCTCAGCCAGAATTCTCCAGTAACGGCATGTCTGAGCTGCCTGCAGAAGGTCCCTGGGTTCCAGGAATGACAGCACATACAGTGCCAGCTGTAAAAAAGGAAGTGTATTTTCTGTATTGTTTTTAAGAAGAAAACTGAAATAATGTATTAATAAGCTATCTCAGAAACTTAACAGAGTTGCAGTTTATTCCAGTGGGCACATGAAAAATATAACAATCATTTTAAATAACTAAATCTATACAGATAATATGAAAAATGTAATTATTTACAAGAAACTAAGTGAAATGACTAGCTGCTATGATTTTTTTTAAAGTAATCCATATTACTTTGAACCATTAATAGATATATTGAAATAATTATCTCTAAGTTATTTTAACTAATAAACATGCCAAAAGAAGTTATTCTGTGAGTTTAACTAGAATATACACCAACCACAATATGAGCAAATGGAAAAGATGTATGCTGTGATGAATAATGCCACTCAGTATGCCTGAATACAGAAAAGTAAATACTATGTGTACTTGAGTTCAAAAGTAGTCTACAGCTGTAGAAAATCCAGCATGCTTATTACTTGTTTTCTGACTAGAATGCAAAAATATTCTTAAGTGATGTTACGGGGAGTTTTATGGAATTGGATGCTGAAGGAATTGAAATATGTGACTTTGATATTGTACTCAGTGTGTTACCAAACAGATATGCGAAATCCTAGTAAGCACTGAACTGATGAAGTGAAGCTAGACTTTTCCATGTGATAAAATTAGAGGTTATTGAAAGAATTCAGATCTTGGTTGACTGGGCTAAGCCACATAATGACCCTGATAAAAACTTGAAAAAATCTCCACGTAAATCTTCCTATGTGTTGGAGTCTTGAACAGGGGCAGAAATATCTAAAACACAATCCAAAATACAGAAACCAATATGCTTAATGGTATCACAAATAACTACAGTTTTTCCATTGGACAGGAGCAAGGCATCTACCAGTTATTGAAAATAAAAATATAAGTGGCAGGTAAGCCCTTTCAGTGGCTAACAACTCTGCAGAGGCAACAATATTGATAAATAAGTGAAGCACAGAACTATTCACATTCTGAAATATTGGGCTCTATCAGTAACTACTAGGATGTGAAAGTTGTCAGGGAAATCAGATCATCCACTTTTACATCTGTTTGACATATCTCTTTCTGTTTAGGATTTTTATTTTTTATTTTTAGCTGGAGTTATACTGTATATAAATAGAATTTGCCCTTCAAACAAGCACAGACTGAAATTCAGAAAGGAAGTCATAACTGTAGGCTGTTGACCTCAGCAGATTTTTGACCTTATTATATGAGAAGCATTTACTTTTTGTAATCTAGACCACTCAATGACTGGGCAGGAAATAAATAAAAATTCAGTATGCCAGAACTGTTTGCGTTTTGATTGTACACATACCTTGTTGGCAAATCATCACCTGCCACTCACATCGAGTACTTAAGGATCCACATTTGAGAGATCTGTGTCTAAGTTACACATTAGATTCCCTTATGCATCCCTGGCTATAAAGTTCAGGAATAGTCATTATGTCCCTACTCAGTTTTGGAGTCAAAATTTTTAGGATCTGGGGTGAGAATCTCTATTACAAGAGCAGAAACTGGACCTGCCTTTGTAGACTTTCTGTCCTTAATTCTTGATACACAAAATGATTTAAGAAGTGGACTTTCCTAACTCACATCAGAGTGTCTAGCATGCAGCAAAACTCAAACATAATATACATCCTTTCCACTATGCTGGATGTTCTGTAACTGACAGAAAGCTTTGTTAAATATATGTCCTGTCTATACAGGTACGGACATTTGCTGAAGATGTTAATTAAAACCTGTGAGCCAACTGATTTTAAAACAGGTTACATACAGGTAGCATTGTTTTAGACCATATATGGATAAATATATTGGGGTCAACACAGTCCACAGTTGACTTTAGGATTAGCAGTGCAAAAAAATAAGGTGGTGTTCCTTTGTCTCAGCCCATGGATCTAGTCCTAAGAAAAGTTCAGTAGCAAAGATCTGGCCTTTAACTCAACTGTATTTAGGACTACTCTCCTTTGTAGTGTTAATAATACCAAATGATGTCTCTCATGCTCTCTTTCATTCACATACATATGGCACCCACAAAATTTCTTTGGTCAGTTTCTAGACCTGGTTTTCACAAACTGGTAATTTCAATGATTATTTCTCATGTCTCAGTAGGAAAACAGGAATATCCATTTTAGATTAACTGTTTGACTGCATGTTTCTTCAGAAGGAAAGCAAACATTTGCTTGGTTATTCAGGTATTAAGTACTGTCTTGCTATTGCTGAATACATCTTTGAAGGAGAGCCCTCCTATCCAAATCATCTTCACGTTCTGCTAAGCTAAAGGAAAATCACAGCATTACATATGACAATACTCCAGAGAGACAACTCAGAGAGTGCATTTTCACAGGATACTAGCTTTGATTGATAGGAAAGCCTGTTTACAGAATTACTGACCCTACCAGCCTCTTCTTGCACCCACAGCTCAGTTTGTCGCCCCCTATTTGACCCAGTTTGAGTAGCTGGGGAGAGGAAAAGCCATAAATCAGAATCACTCAAGAAATCTGGGTTAACAATAATCTTCAAAAAGGAGAGGAGATGGCGGAGATAAATTGGTGCTGGGGTTTTTGTTTGTGTGTTTAACTCAGTTAATTTTAGTGACAGGCTGGCAGTGACTGGGCATGAGGAGGGAAAGATGATTTCTTAAACCAGCTTAACTGTTGAAGTCAGCCTTTCATAAAACTAGGCACCTGACAATATTCTGGTTTCAACAGGCAAGAAAGAACACTAAAAATAAATTAAATTAAACACAAGTAGTTTACAATGGAATCAAGAAAAAGGAAAGGTAAAGAGTTTTACAGCTAAAGAGCATACCTTTTCTGTGAAGAAATTGCTAAACTGAAATAACATAACATGATCACTAGTCACAACATAACCAGACTGCGAGTCGTACTTGTGTTAGTTTTGCTGCTAAATCATGCAAAGGCAACTGAACTATGAATTATTGTCTACTAATTACATGTATTCAATTTCCAGATTTAGTAAGTGCAGAAGTGACAAAATATCTTCTGTGTTCTCAAGACAAAGTCTTGCTTCCTTCCTCTGCTTCTGAACTAAGGCTGCTTTGGGCAGCTTCTCTAGAAATATGGCAGCAAGGTCTTATTGTAGCACTCCACCCCCCCGCCGGTTCTGTGTCCTCTAAATATACGAAGAAGGCTACCACAGAAGATTTTTCTGTAACTAGTCCTCTCATATCATGTGTACTAAGTTAATACTTATAGCATGAATTGCTTCCAACCCTAATAAAAGCTAAGTAGCAAAACCGAAGGGAAGTGACATTTCCTAATTCTTGAAGATATGATAGTGTATAAAAAGAAGAGTGATTTACATCTAAATATTTTAAAAATAGGATCTCCAAAAAGAATGTCAAGAAATGGAGATATGAAACAGTCTTCTTCATGGTTAATAAGATCATATCAAACATAACAACCAAATACTAGCACCAGAGTATTTATAAGAACTTGATTTCAAATGTGTTAGTAAATGAAGGCTTACAAATACCAAAACTCATGAAAATTTTCACAAGAAAAACCCAACACCGCAGTGGATCTGAAAAAACAAATGAATTTCCTCCCCACTCCAAACAACAAAACCAGTTCCCATCCCCCAAAATTATTTGGGGTCAGGGACTAATAACTGTAGCAAACTAGATTTATAAGCTTTCATATCCACTCCCATGTTGTAATTGTGAAGATATCAAGAGTTGTTATTCTTCTGTGAATAACATTTAGTTGCACACGCTAAAAACCACAAACATTTAAATCTAAATCTTAGTTTCTGTTTAACCTGACAAAGCATATTTGATTTGCAGTCAAAGAATATACTGCAAGTATCTGCTTAACTAGGATTTGGCTCTATCCTTGGCAAAAAAGGGGTTTTCTGGTTTTACTTTTTTTTTTTTGTAGGGTCTTTAGGGCTCAGGTTGTTTAAAATAAACTCAAAGACAGCATTCACAAAAAAAAAAAAAAAACCCACAATGCATTAAACAATAATGCTTATACTTACAGAATAATGTGCAGTGACTTCTTGTATCCAGAAGAAATTTTGTGTATGCAAGCTCTAAAAGAATTAGTTCTCAAAATAACAAGCATAGTCAGCCCAATTAAGATACAAAGGTATTTTTAAAGCCACTGGGGTTTGTTTAAAGGAGTCATCCACATCTCTTAGTATCTGAAAGCTTACTGAAATATAAATGTATGTTAACCTGAAATTACAGTTATTATATTAGGATAGTGTATCAACTTGCAGCCCTCTTTAACATCAGTTTACAGCACTAAGTTAACAAAAAACGAATACCATAATTAGCGCAGAAGTATTTAAAAGGAAGCAGGTGATGCACTGCATTGTCCCATGTTGACCAATTTTTCTCACCTCTTTTGGGAGCAAGGAAATGAAGTCTCTTTGAAACTGGGGCTCTATCACTTGCATCATGTGTTTTACTTGTGTTGGTTCACAGCTATCAATAAGTTCATCTAAAGCAAGTAATTTCTCTGGTCCACTCCAGCTCTGCAAGGAAAAAAAAAAAGGAAAGCGTAAGTTTAGTGTAATACACTAGTCTCATTTACATTAATCATTAATAAGTGTTGTTGGCTTGTAAAACAGACAAGTTAAGTTTCCTTGTAGACCTATATACAAACATATAAAAAGCCAGCAAGATAAATGCTTGTGTTATTTACAGAAAAATGAGACATTTAATCAACACAAAATATTCAAAATTACTACACTGGTTCTTAAGCTAAGAAAGGATTTGTTATATACACACATACAAAAATTAGTAATTAAACAGGTCATAATATTTAATAATAATAATTAATCAAGCTTCTTTTTAGTTGATAAACTCTAGGCACATATTACTGACAATGAAGGGGTTGCAACAGTATTCTCTCTCTCTCTCTCTCGTGCATTCAAGTAAGATGGTAACTTTTAACCTTAATGGTTTCATCAAGCAGACCAAAAACTTAAATAAAATGATAGTAAAGGAAAGAAAAGACACCTTCTCTGAAAGGCTCATTGCCTGCTTATTACAACTGTATGTATGTCCCTAAGTGACAGTGCTGTATTTCAGAATCCTGGATGTAAACCAACATATATTTTGTAAATATCAATTTACACTTGAATAAACAGGGAATTTTGACTGGTAATTTTCTTGCTTCACATTTTCACTAATGGGCACTATAAAATTTTAAGATTTTTAATAAGGCACTCATCTGAGAGTTTAGCAGATTAATAGCATCATTTGTAAAAAAAAATTAATAACTGAATATACTGCACATCTGACAAGCATGTCTTAGTCTTCTGTGCTCATCAAAGGGTTTTGATTTGTTATGCAAAAACAATTTAAAGAAAAAATAATTTCTAAAGGAAAAAACAACAGACACTGCTAACTGATTTAGCAACAGAATTAGAGCATGAATAAAGCCTTAGGAGAGAAAATGAGACATCACAGTTTTTGAGAACAGATTCACATTCATATTCTTGAATGTCTTCTAGAGTGACATTTACAAGCAAATTAGCACATATAAATTATATCACAGTTAGGGTAAGAGGCTAACCGAAATTAAAAAAAAAAAAAGCACATTAGAATTAAGATTTCTGTACCACTCTGCCATGTTCCTCAGCACCCTTATTGGTCACACTGTAAATTTCTGTTTTCTGGATTTGATTTTGACTATTATTAACTCTGTTCTCCACAGTCCTACAGCATTTGTGTCTTATAAAGTTTCTGCAGACCAATGAGGCAAGTTAAGGAGAGGATGGAATTTTCGAAGGTGAACAAAACCCATATAAATACCCTGCTTTACTTGATGTAGAACGACCATCATGTTGCATTATTTCTCCCACTCTAATTAAAATGTCAAAATATTCACAGTGTCAAGAAAAGTGTAATTTACCCAAATGATGACCTATCCCCACATTTCAGACAACCCCATTCCATCAAGTTCAGTGTGAGCAACTTCAAGCTGATTTAGTTATGGCATGAGCAGGTACCTGGGCAGTTACAACAAAGCAACCAGCATGTAGGAACCTACTCACACCACTTCCATGCTCTTGCTCTACAGCAAGTGCATGGAAGATATAAAATAATCTAATGAATCAGGGTAACTGAAATCACTAACAGGATTAAAAAAAAAAAAAGAAAAGAAACAAAAAAAAGTTGTCCTGGGTGCATAGCAATACGTAAGGATACCATCTGCACACTGTCCTGGAGAAACATATCTTGGAGCAGAAGGAAGTTCCTGTGACCTAGGCCTTTGCACACACTGTTGGCAAGTGATAAGATGGTGTAAACTAGCAAGAAAACACCTCACATATACATAGGTGTATGTATACTGTCACGATATGAGATATGTATTTATGGGTCTCATATCCAGTATTTCAGAATGTTAAAAAGAAACAAAGAAAAAATCTCTTAGCATAAATTACAGAGGTGCTGTTATAAACAGCTTTTATTGCAAATTTCTTTCAATAGAAACATTTGCATCAAAGAGCAGTTCTCTGTAAATCATGCACAGAAGAACTGTTTATCTCACCAACTTTCCAATTGTTTTTTGTTTCATTAACCCAAAGCTTAGTTGGTATTATGTACAATTGTTTGGCATATTTAATCTTATCTGTCAACAGTGTTTGAATTTAGGAGAATAAAAAGGGGAAAATAATACCTGTGTTACTTTCTCATAATATAAATTTCCAAGGTCATTCTACTGAATTTGTAAGCAGCTATATTTATTAAATTAAAGTAACTCAACCTGAATACCATTGTTTTTTTGCTGTGGCAAACATTTGTTGCAATTGTGAACATGTTTCACTGTACATTATTTTAATCTGTAACTAACTTTCTTATACATATGCATTTCTGTTTTTAAAATACAATACAGAACTGAACAGAAAAGATATGCTGGGAAAGAGATGCTGATGAATAAAAGCAGTACCATTTTTCATCTGTACATTCATCATTAGGGAATGGCTATGGGCTCTTTTTTAGTAATCAGCTGCTAAAAGATGTTTTCTCTAGGTTGTTGTCCCCTTAGTCTTTCCCTTAAACAAACAAACCCCCAACTACAGTCAATAAGGGGTCTCCGAGGGAGATGTTTGGCATGGAAAATTTTGATGAAGTCAGTAGTCTTGCCAGATAAACACAACTGTTTCTGTTAAGGAAGGCATGACTTTACCCGCAGTAAATTAGCATTTCTGGACCCCACAGCTTGACCTGTTTGCAAAAAATTGCATGTAGCATATTGAGCAGAGACAGAGAAGGGAAGGAATAAATGCATGGCTTTTATGAGGAACAACAGTGAACAACTCATGTCTAAGAACAGGAAAAAAAAAGACATGGGTGCCAAACAATTTGCAAAGTTTCAAACATCTGAGATGACCAGAGAGCTCTGAGACACTTGGTGAAGCGCCCAGATTCCTTGGATTTCTACCAGGTGATTCCCTTTGAATTGAAGATCTTTGTAAGGAATATGCTATATCTTTAAAATGCATTTGTATAATTAATTTTGCTGGTCTTGAAAACTTAAGTTTAATTTTAATGCAAAATTAAAATAAAGCTTTTATGATGGGCAAGGGTTTCTCTAGAAAAAATTAACCCCAGGATTCATTCACATACCCCTTGGAAACCCAGCAGGGAGCACTGCTTCTGATCTGCTCTTTGAAAGATTTGAGATTCCTACACAAACAATCCCTTCAAATCCCTCGGGGGCTGGGGGAAGACTTGATTTGTCAGCCCAGGCCTTTTGGTGGTTCATACCGTTTCATCATTCAGTATGCACGTAACTGCAACCGTGGCACTACCTACTTGAAAACTATCCCTTAATTTTCCCTACTGCTATTATGTTTAAACATCTTTCCTTCCTTTTCAGGCATACCAAACAGCTTTATATTAATCTAAATAACATCTTGCTGCTTCTACAGCTTGCACCTCATCATTCCTGCTTGACATGCCACCTATCCCCTTATCATCTCCTTCTGTATCTGTGCCTCTACTCTACCATGACGTATGTTCTTCTACCACGCAGCTGTGATCTGCTAACTCCAGTTTGTAGCAATTAGATCCTTCTTCTACTACAGGTATATTTAGGACACCTTCTTTAAACATGTTATTTTTCTGGCTTAATTTTAGGGTTTGGTTCCCTGTTACTGAATTCTGTTAATGGAGGTCTGTTGTTTTACAGAAACCTACGGAAAGGGCTCTTCCTGAGCCTGAAGGGAAAGCAGAATCTTGCATTAGTTATGGAGAACCCTGTCATCCTTCATCTCGAAAGTATCTTGGTTTGGATGAAAACAGCAAACAAGCAAAATTCATTGCAACAAAGAGAGTCTACATGAGCAAGTCATTTGGTAGGACAGGAGGGGTTCAGGAGCAGCTGGTGCTGCTGTATGCCCTGTACTGACCAATCTCTGAGACCTTGTCCTAAGCAGCCTGGTCCCCAGGGCTGACTGTTTGCACCAGACGTGCTTTGAACCTGTGTGGAGGAGCATGAAACAAGCAAAGATAATCAGGAGATTTGCTTTTACACTTCTGCTCTGAACCAAAATGTTAATGGGGAGGCAGCCAAAGGCAGTATGTTGTCATGTGGATCTTCCTATTCTGGGAAGAGAGGCTGCACATAAAAAACAGAACCTTGAATTAATCCTGAAAGAATACAAAGTAGAAAATGCTGCAATGCTGGTTATTTTTACTGCCTCCTTCAAATAAGAGAAAGAACTGGAGAACCCTAAGCAACTAATTTGAATTAAGGTGGCATAGCCAACTGTTTAAGTGAAAGAAGGAAATAGTACTCTTGCCAGCCAGAAGTGGCAAAAGGCTTTTTTAAAGCTGATGATGTCTTAAGATGTGCACTATCTAAATCACTGAGGAAAAAATGCTTCCGATTTCAGGCAAAATAATAGTGTTCACTAGCTCCTCAAAGTGATTGCCTCTACTTGCTGTGCATGGAACAAGTTTTCAACAACATCATGTACCCACCCAACTTATTCCAAGAAAATTCAAAATTTTGATCACATTAAATAAATAAAACCCAACACTACATATGTGAAGTAGGGTGAATGAACACAGAAAGGTAGAATTCAGTATTTAAAGCAGTACTGTCTCTGACTGAGTTGAGCATGAAGTAGATATTTTTTTAATGGCAAGAATTTGGTGGTGACTTAAAAATATTTTCTGCTCCAAATAAGATAAAGTTTCTTTAAAAGAAAAAATCTTGTAAAGATAAGCTTGGGCACTCCGTTTTAAAAATCTTACAGTGGCTATTAAAACCTAAGAATCTGAAGCCAAGAGTGACTGCAAAACAGAATAAATAAATAGGCCTTTAAATTTAAATGGTTTGAACCTATTAAAATGCTTTTCTATTTTTGGTTCTAAACGAAATTCCATTGGGATCAATACACAACTGCATTTTCAAGGGGGAAATGCAAACACTTTTCCAGTCATTTCTCCTTTCTGCATTAGTTTTTGTCATGTTCAAAATACTGGACTTAGGTCAACTAGATAATGTAACAGCAGCAATAACATTAAAATAAATAAAAACTTTTAAGGGACATCTTTGGCTTTCTTGGAATTTGAAGAACAGTCTCAGTTTTTAATTTGAAAAAATAACCAAGGATAATGATTGAATGCCAATGATCAGGTGGGGGACCTCTAAATAACTATAGCTGAGTATCACTTGTTACTGTCAGCCTTTATGTCAAAGGACAGTTCTACCTTGAAAACAGTACACATGTCCAGCAAATGTGCTCCTGGAAATTTAGCTTTAAAATTGTTCAGAAATATATTTTCATATAAAATAAGATAGTGCTTTTAAACAGGTTTAGCAGGCATAAAGTACGTAAAGAAGAAAAGTCCTCCTATTTCTGTTTCCATATAGGAAAAACTTTGTATTGCAAGAATGCTGCTACATGTACCATTTAATTACAACCTTTTGGGCAGAGTTAGATCCCCTTACTTTAAGGCTGTGCTTTTATCATTTGGCTGTTTAAGACTTGTCCCTTTTTTTCCTCTTTAGTAAATAAATTTCACATGGAAAATAAACACATGAGAGTGAGATGGCTTGGCATTAGTCAAGAAGATGCAACATTGAAATGCAGCTACATGACTATGAAAGCTTTTCGTTCTAAAATAAGGGACTCCCTCTTTCATGAATACAATAAAAGCTAAGTGACAGAGGTAATCATTGTGTGCTACTAGATGATCTCCAGTTATGAAAGAGCCCCCTCTCTCAAGACTCCAGATCACAATTCAGGAATTTAATACTGCAGTTGAGTATTTTGAAAAGCCTATAGTATCTAATTATATATTTATTAGAACATGGTTTTTCCATTACTAAACCAAAATTTGTGAGCCTAAAATAATGACAACCTAGTTACAGGCAAAATTTCCATGGGCTTGCAGACTTCTTTTCCTATCTGTGACGAAACAGCTGATAGCATCATTTTTAGTGCCAAGAGCGCTCGCACCACTCTCTCAAACATTCAGCCTTTCATAATCTTTTCTAAAATATGGAACAATTGATAATTAGTGATCTTATGTGAGAAAATACACATTAGGCATCTAAGATAACAAATAAAATAGCTTTGTTAGTGCAAAGCCTTTTACATTAACAAAATGTTAAAATACAATGTAGCATCTGTAAGTATCACATATACAAAGTACCATTCAAATATGATCCTTAGGGGTTACAAAAGACATCTTTCTATGAACAGTCTTAATAAAGATACATCATAATAATTAAATTTGAATACTTATAAGAAACTGAATGACACATACAAGAATATCTAATTCCAAACTTCCACTGTTCTGAACAGACTTTAAATATGTAAAAAAAAGAGGGAAGGAGTTTTACATTACTATTTTAATTTTCAAAACTGACATTTATTGAGATCAACTGTATCACGTGGCAGTGTGCATCCAAAAGCATGTTTCTGCTATGTTCACTATAACGTCTGCCATGTTGCTATTCTATTTTTGAAAATGCCTGTGAGTAATAAATGAAACAATGCCTGTACAGGTGATTTATTCCTTTTGAAAACATTTTTAGAAGCAACAGTTTACTATTCAAGATACCACCAAATAATATTTTCATTTTCAAGTCAATGACGAGGACTCCTGCCCACTACTTAAAAATACATAACAAAATTGCATTGTAATAGATCTCCATAACACAGCTTATGCAGTGGGAACACAGGCCTGTGCAAAACTGTATTTGTATTCGCGCATACAAAATTAACTTAGTTATTATCAAATTGGCATCCATGCAGATTTCAGTACCCACCTGTTCAAGTGATGCATACCACTGTCCTTCACACTTTTTTTTTTTTTTTTTTTTGGTCTGAATAAGATTTAGGCTGCTTGAAAGACACAGAAAAGCTTTTTTCCCTGCCTTTCAGTTGTACATGCATTCACCAGCTAACATTGTGTTCAGGATTCAAAGATCAGTAAAAATACACACTGAGTTTCCTTTTAATCTGAGATATTTTTGTTAATTATATCTTTCTCTCTTAGAAGACACCAGACTTGCAACAAATTTAGTGCTATACCTACACTAAAGCAAACCATGCTCTAACTCTTACTAGTTTCCAAGTGCAAATGTCTCACATTAGCTTGAGGCCGTGGAAGCAGCCATTACATGTTGGATAGAATTTGCAGGAAATGTGAAAGTACTGAACAGTAGCAGCTATTCTGTTCAGAAACCAGAGAAAACAGTATTTATTGTGAATCTGTACAGTAACTAGCTGAAATGGGCAACCGTATTTCCTTAAAATTGATGACCATTCATGTTTTCAACAGTATGCGAAATCAGTGACAGACACATTCTGGGATATATGAAGCAGACTGATTGCCTTTACTGAAGCAGCCTTTTACTTAAATCATGGAGGTAAGCTCCTTCAGAAGTTTATTTCTCTAAGTGCTGGTTACCTGAAACATTTTCAGCCATTCCTGGAGGCCTGTAGGTGGCTGCACAGATGTAATGCGGCGACGTTGCTGTCCTTGGCCATTCGCTGCCCTCAGGTCCCCAAAAGTAGTAGGTGTGGCAGAGCATGGCACCAGCCCCGTAGTACTGTAATACAAATAAAGTTAAAGCCACAAATAAAACATTAAGAAAAATTTAGAAGTCTATTGCAAAAAAAGAACCCTAGTATAGAAGTTGCAATTATTAATTAAAATGAAGTCTTCAACTTTATGTAAAGAGATTACCAGGGCAACAACATGAAAAATATTCTGTTGGCCATTCAAGGGGTCAGTTTCCACACTTTCATCAGTTCAGGTGTTTCTACCATTGCAATACTAATCTTCCAGCTGGGGGTGGGAAATGGGGATCTTCCTCCAAGACCAAAAAAATCCCCACTGCATTTATGGCCAGAAAGGTTTCTCTAAAGATGCATGTATACATATTCCTTTTCTCTCCAGAATATTTCCTTTCCTTCCGGGCTCCCTTTGTGCCTTCTGACTGGTGATGTAGGAAAACAGAGTTCAGAGTCTCACCTATATCTGAAATGCCACTACTGCTGCTTCACTGCCAAATGAAAAAAAAATCTATTTTTATCTCTTAATATATTTTGTTGACAAAGAACTATTAACATCAAACCATTTTAGTGGTTTAGTAAATTGGAATTGGACTTTGAAATATTCTACAGTATTTCAAAGCTTGCATGTTGATGGAGTGACGAAGGAGTTAAAAGGAATGTTGAGGTAAATGGGGAAAGGAGCCTTAGATACTGTCTCAATTACAGTTTGATTTTTTCTCTCTGACATGTTAAGAGACAGCTCATTCATATGGGATGGAGGTTAAAAAAAAGCTAGGATTAAAATGCTGTTATAGGAGTTTAAAGCTATACAGCCATGTTTTCTCTTATTCTACATAAAGTACTTTGTTCACAGGATATCAAAGTTATATTTCCTAGCAGGAACTCTGGAACTCAGGTAATGTTTGCACAAACATGAAAAATTTGAATACAGTGTGGGACACCAAAAAAACTTTGCTTTCGTGAATGATAAATCAAGCTTTTTAGTATGTATGAGCTTTGGGGTTTTACTGACATTTCAGTGGCTACAGAAATAGCTTCAAATGATGCAAGGCAGGTTCATTTTAATATTTATTTCATCATAATGTATAAATATTTCACTATTTTATTCTCCCTGCTTCTGAAAAACAATCACAGCATGTTCTAATATTTACACAAACTGGTAAAGGAAAGTAAAGGTTGATTTGAATAGGCTTATTTCTTTATTGATAATTTTACTGAGTAATAATAGAAACAAAAGCTGATGCAAAAACACTGTTTCACAGATCAAGGATCTTCTTTTAATGACATTTGTTTACTGACTTTACCTGTTATATGCAAACAAAGTTCATCAGACCTGTCAATTTTAAAGAGTGTCTGATCCTAGGGAACATAAAACATGGAGATACCAGAACTGCATCATTTGCCTAAACATTATTAAATAAAATATAATCAAACAGTTTAAGAGATAGGATCAAATGTTAAAGACTTTTTTTTATGTTGATAATGATTCAAAATCCAAGTAATGATGATAGAAAGCATTTTTTTTTAATAAAATATATTTTTACAGCTCACTCACCACCTGTACAGAGGTCCAGCAAAAGGCCCATCATTTAAGCTCCAAAGTAAGGCTCTTAAATTTGGCTTATGCTGGATCTGAGCAATACATAGTTTCCACAGTAGAAGAGCTGCACTTTAATTTCTTCTGCTGTAAACTAGTTCTTAGTCAAAAACAGCTATTCAAAACAGGAGCTAAAAGTCTCTTTCCTTTGACATGAGATTTAACAACAGAATTTTTGTTCATACTTTATTTTTTTTGTATTCTTTCATTGGCCTGAAACAGCCAGTCAAATTTCTGGGGAAGAAGGCCAAATACAATGCTACTCTCGAATTTGACTGATACACTTGACAAAAGGTATACTTTTTTAGTTTCCAAATTGTTTACTTTTACACAAGTGCAGAGAACTGTGTGTCACATGAAGAACTTGTGGCCAAACAAGAGTGTTTTTCCATCAGAATAATTTAAAAATCTGGAAAAGCTACCAACTTGAGGGAGACATGGAAGCTGTAATACGTGCTTCTCAGCAACAAGACGTGGTCTCTTTTTCTCTAACGCAGCATTTACACATCTGAAAAGCTATCAAGGAACCTGTTTTCCCACATTATCCTAACTTTTCACACATCATCTATAAACCTCTTAAAGGAAGAGGAATAAAATACACATTACTTTTAAAAAATCCACTGCTGATTGAATACTACGATAATGTATTCAAAAGAACTAACATCCCCAACCAGTTTTAGGGGGCAAGCACAATGCTTGTAGGAGGGCCGATACATATTACTGGGAAAAAATGTACAGCAGTGCAAATTCAAAAATGATGGAACGCAATATAACATCAGAAAACAATTGGTATGGCAACTGTAGAAGAACTGCAGTTGTAACGTGTGCATCCAGAGCCCTGTTCTACCACCATTTCTCATGTTTAGTAGTGCTTTACTCTGCGAGGAGTCTTCCAAAATAACTGCAGTTTTTTGTGCAATATGGTACCATTTAGGAGTAGTAAGGAAGCAGACTAGAACCCTTAATAATTTCATATTGTGGATAACAAGTACGTGTGTGTTCCTGTTAAGATCAGATGGTCTGCTCTGCCTACATGAATTTCCATTCTCTCATTCCTGTTGCCATAGCAAAGTGATACATTTGATCACAGTTTGTAACAGTCTTAGGGTTTATCACTATGTCTCTTTTAAAAGATTTGACTGATTTTATACTTACTGCTAGGAATTCTGCCCTCTAAAAGTATCTAAGTAAATCAGCATACTATATTAAGAATTAAACACAAACCTCAACAGAAGAAACGCAAGTTTGGCTACTTCATTAAAACTCATCTTCAGTTTTCATAATTTAAAGTAGCTAAGCAGCATATGAAAATTGATACCACCTCTTCTTCTTTACAGTGCTTAACCTTAAGAGGAGCTATCAATCAGGCTGAGAAATTGGAAAGATGGGATATATAAAAGTATTATGATTCAGTGATCTCTTACTACATTTAATTACCTTGTGTATTCAGAGACTTTGCAGGGTTTCTTTCCCAGAGAGAAAGAACGGACCTCAGAGCCATGGTCCAACTTTCTCTTCATCTGCAAGGTGAGGGAAAAGAGTAACAACATGGATTTAGTTACATGACCAGCCTTACTGGTACATACTTCTGTAAAATGAATACACTTTTACCTTTTACTTTAATTTTGAATTTCAACAAAGTTAACATTCATAAGATAATCTAAAGCAACGTTTTAGTTTGTCTTCAACAAATAATATTTGATACATGTTTTTATATGGTGTACGCATGTATTATGGCACTTGGGGGTCCAAAGGCTATCGGAATAACATTCTTTTGTGTCCAAGTTTCAAATATTAAAAAGCGTGCACAACTCTGCGTTGGTTTGTTTACTAAACTGTTCTCTTTCTACTCTCCAAAGAGGGGAAAAATGAAGCCAAACCCCCTCAATTCTTTGTGTTCAGGTTCATTGCTAACTCTACGGTCTCATGGAAATGGTTAAATTTTAGCTAACCTGTCTGCATTGAACCAAATGTTCATTTTAGGATCTAGAAAGAATATTCAAATACATCATTTCTTTGTCTAACCCTTTATTTTAAAGTTGTATATTGCAAATATTTATAAAACTGCAGTAAAATTGACTGAAAGCTTAACAGACACTTTTACAAAAAGGGTGATGAAAAACACTAAATCTCAGTCGTGAACGTCACCCGCAGTTAGATATGATCAAAAACAAGTAATGAGCAGGGCAGCTGCTAAAAGGGGAAACCAGTCTGCAAAAATTACCAAAGAGATGGGAACCAGTGAAAGCCATATTTATCCAGTCAGGCAAATAAAGATTACTTTCTACATACTTAGGTAATCTTTAACCACAGGTTTTTGGACTCCATGAGATGTATTTATGCCAAATGGAATTTCTGGGCTTTTTTGTTGGTGTTCTTCTTTTTTCCTTGTAGATGTGATATAGAAAACACTTTAACCAGTAGACGGATACTTACTGCTGTTTAGAACTGTGAGGTGCAAAATGCATAAACTACCTGCGTAACAATTTAGATTATTTTTCCCCTTTTTTCAAAATTTCAGATTTAAGATATATGGTTTAAAAGTTGACATCTTGCATGTAACACTGATTCATTCTTCTTTAGTGCTGTGTTAGAACATAACATTTATTTAACCATTTATTGTACCAACGTACTGGCCTAAAACAAACAGGATCCTCTAAAGCTTAAGTTGCCCATAGTTTGGTGTTGTTTTGATTTTTTTTAAACTTTAAAAAATATTCATATTTACAGCTTTCCTCAAAACCAGTCATTTAAGATTTTGTGGTTTGTTTCACTAATGGTTACAAAGGAATTATAACTAAGGTAACTATTCTCATTTTTACAGTAACAGCTACAACACAACCAGAAAAGCTTGCCTTCTAGCCTTGTTTTCTTGCCAGTGCCTCACATGGGACACTCTTGGAGCATTTCACCATACAGACATTAAACTGGAGCTACTTCATGGGCAGTCGCACCGCCACAAATGCATCCACTGCTTCCCCGCAGCCCAAGAAGAGGAGCCCCCTGCACTTCCCCCCAGAAAACCAGTTGTAAGCATCACAAAAAATAATAGATGCTATCTTTTATCGCTGTACCAGACTAGCAAGCCAGCAAATTTACTGGAAGCCTAAATAAGATGTGCTTTAGCATCTATTTCAGCATTTTATGATAGACTTTTCAGTAACGATTTTTCTGTTACAGGAAAATTTTTATTTTCAGCTCATCTTTCTGAGAGATTATTGCCATACCAACAGCTATATTCCTCTTCTGGTTCTCAAAAGAGGGAGATGCAGTTTTTCAGAAGCACACATTAGAAATAAGAAGTAGAGAGCCTGCAGTGGTGTAGGCAGTTACAGTAATTTACTCATTCACGGTAGCAAGGAAAACAATATGCAGTTCTAGATTTATTTGCCTAATGATGATTTCACCAATTTTTCTGTTTGTTTTTTTTCCCCAGTTATTTTAGGGAACTTTCTCATCAGGTCCATGACACATACAGATTTTCGGCATCTGAGAAGATGCTAAGTAAATACGTGGAGGAAAATGTCGTTTACCATACGAAGGCGATAAAACTTTCTCTACAGCAGAGAGGTCTAGCGAGCGGATTTAGGCATCAGCACGGCATCCGTGCGCCTCAAGACCAGAAACAGCGGAGCGCAACACCCCTGCGAATATTTAGCCGGTCACTAGGAAAACGCGAGCCCTTTGGACAGCACTGATTTATTGAAATAATTGAGATTGCGGTAGAGGCGGGGGGGGAGGCGGCCGGCCGGCGGCGCCGCGCAGCCCGGCACTGCGGCTCCCGCCCGGGCAGGGCAGGGCAGGGCAGGGCAGTGCCGCGCGGCCCCGCACGCGTTGGCGCCGCCGGCCCCGCGCGGGGGCGCTCCCCCCCCCCGCCGCCCTGCGCGGGCGCGCAGCGGCTACTCACTTTGTAGAAGATCATCTTCAGGGCGCCGTAGAAGCCCATGGCGGCGGCGCGCTTCCCCTTGCGCGGCGGCGGCGCGGCGCGCGGCCGGCGGCCGGGCAGCCGTTGGCAGAACAGCCCCGTCTCCGGCAGGTAGGTCACCGCCTCCCGCGCCGACATGCTCGGGCGCGGCGGCGGCGCGGCAACGGCGGCGGCGGCGGGACCCTGGCGGGGCCGGGGCGCGGGGGCGGCTCTGCCCGCCCGGCCCTGCCCTGCCCTGCGCTGCGCTGCCCGCGCCAAGCCCGGCTCGCTGCCGCCGGCCCGGCCGCCCGCCCGCCTCCCCCGGCGCCCGCCCCGCCTCCGCCCGCCTCCGCAGCGCGCCCGGCGGCGGCGGCGCGCGGCACTGCGGGGGGGGGGGGCAGGAAAACGGCCGTTACTCGCCGCGCGAGGCGGGGAGGGGCAGTTAACCGCTCCCCTCCTCGCGGCGGCGAGTAACGGCCGTCGGGGGGGGGGGGCGCGCGCGGGGGCTCTAATTACCCCCCCTCCCCTTTTCCCCCCGCCAACGGCGGCGGTCGGGCTCGCGCTCCGCGCCTCCCCGCTCTCCCGCCGGGGCGCACCGGCTCGGTGCCGCTAACTGCAGTTAGAGCCGGCGAGCCCGGCCGCGCTGTCGCACGGCGGCGGGCGCAGACCGCTCCTTGAAAGTGCAGCCGGTTTTAAAATAATGTGGAAGACGCCGCAGCTTCCGGGGGGGGGGGGGGAAGGTGCTGAAATACCCTCTGTTGGCTAAACAACAGAATAAACCGGTTTTGAGCTTTTGGGAGTTGCAACACCCCAATCTGACAATTATGTAATATTCTTTGAGATATGAATTCACTACTAATTCACAGTGGCAAAGCTGCAGAACGCGTGCCGGCTGTACCCGAGCGCAGCCTCGCCGCCGCACCTGGAGCAGCCCTGACGCACGGCCATCGTGCCCCGCCAGGCCAGCGCGGGTCTCCTCCCGCAGGACGGGCCCTCCGCCTCAGTGAAACCTTAAGGAAAGCAGTAGACAATCACAGAAAGTAATTGCTCCTTTCCCCGTCATTTCCTGCTTCGTGCACATCAGTAATTCCTGTTGAGTTCACCCCTATGGCTATACTCAAGGGCACCGAAGTTCCCAGCGTGCGGTGAGTCTCGCAGGCGGTACCTGCAGCCAGCACAGCAGCCAGGCAGCTTCTCCTGTACACACAGGGACTCCAGCTGCTGCATTTTTTTCCCCCTTCTTTTCTGGAAAGTTTTCTGCCCAAGTACTTAGCAGCGCAGAGAACACAACCTGAAGATGCAGCATTCACCTCTAATTTTCAACAGATGTGGCAAGAGCTGGAGGTGTTCTGCACCCCTCCACACCGATGCACACAAGCAGGAGCAAACGTGCAGTCAGTGCCTGTTGATTTAGGGGGAAACCGTCTCTTGCTTTATCACCCAAAGTGGTACAAACAAGTAAAGAAGTTACACATATCCAAAGGAGGAGACCCTTTCTATATATAAGTATTCTATACTTTCTATAGGACCCATCAGCTTCATTAATACCCTAAAAAATTCTCATATGTATTATTACTTAATTATAGTGGTCAAAGTGCTCTAGGTAATTAGCAAACACAAATAAGGCAAAAATCACTACACTATGACACACAAGATGCCGTTTCTTTACAGTTTTACATATCTCCAAGCCAACACTGAGTCCTCAAAGCCTTTTCTGTCTCCCAGTGAAAATGGTTCTGCCCATCAAATCTTGGCATTTATGCCATTATCCATGAAACTGCAGTGCTGTATATTTTATGAGAACAAAATGGTCTTGACTTGACTTCATACCTCAGATCAGAACTGAGCTGTACACGTCCCAGGAGACTATTGCTGTCTTCCTTTTCTAGCACATCACATGCGAATGGGGAAGAAAAAACATGGGCTGCAGCTACGCATTAAATAATCACAGGAAACAAAGTAATACCCCATCATCAGAGTAAGGAGTCATCGAACATTATCACTGGGAGGATTTAAAAACACTTTATGTACACGCATGCATAATGTACCCTATAATGTTACAAGCCATCCTTGCCCTTTCTCCAGCCTGCAGACAGGTGACAACGGTTACTTCCTCAAGCACTACAGCAGGCACCAGCCAGTAATCATCACAGATCAGCCTCTCCCCCAGCCCCAGGACAAGGGTAACCTGACAGCATAACTGCATTTATCTTTTGAACAAAATGTGCTTCAGCGTAAGCAGTCAATGAGTTGAATGATAAATTACTTTTTTTTTTTTTTTTGGAGTGCTGCTGCTGATCCCTTCTCTTTTGATAAAGATTGGCAGATATTCTCTCATGGTAAAACAAAAAAACAAAAAAAACAATAAAAAAACCCACTGCCTTAACTGCTAATCTCTTTACCTCTCACCCATCTGGTAACCACAAAAATCACTTGCTAGCAGTGGAAAACTTAGTATATCAGATATTTATTCTACACAAAAGATTTTGTTTTTTTTTTCTCATTTTAGATACAGATACCAGTGACAGATTTTGACATTTTAATGGTGACTATCTTTCATCTAGCAGTCTACCTTTCTCAGAGCAGAAGACAAAAATTGCATATGGATAGGGATCTCACTTCATTTAATACTTTTCTCTGTAGCTTTACAATTCTCTGCAAATAGAGAAACACCCTCTCTACCTGAAGTTAAGTTCAATAGTGCATACGTCTGGGTAGCAGGAAGACTATGCCAGCTCAGTGTCTGCTTTTCACCAAAACACCTAACCTTAGCCTGGGCTCTCTGCGGCTGGTGGGGGAGGCAGATGCTCCCCCAGGGGCTCAAGCACCTTGGGATCACTCTTGCTCTCACTCCATCACCTTTGGAAAACCCCTCAGCTAGGGTTAGTGTCATGAATACACCCTGCTCTCAGTTATAGGAAATAGTATCAGAAAGATTTAAGACTTTGCATGCGTGGAGGGGAACTGACACAAGACTGTGAAAAATCGAGCAGTGGTGCAAGACACACAGCCTCACTCTATAGCCTTCTGGGAAAGGTAATAGTGGAGGAATAAGACTCCAGCTCCTTAGATGCTTTTGAGGGCCTCATAGCAAGTAGCAGAGATGATGCATCCATTTATATCTTTACTGACATTTGCAATAATCTTTATTGAGTAACTTAATATGCTCTAAGACAACTTACTTTGTGGTATAAAGTATGTCTTCATCACAAATTAGCATACATTGAAGCAGACTACAGTTTATAAAAAAATTTTAAGCAAAAAATCAAAAGTTGCTGTGTTTCTTTCCCTATTTCACGTATACTCAATTTCAAAGGTTGGTTTTATTTTGTTTGAGCTGAAGATAATTTTTCAAGGAGTTTTTAAAACCATAAATAGCATACAAATCATGACATTTGGAAAAATGTCTACACCAAAATTATAGTTTCCAGTGGACACAAGTCCAATCTTATTTCCTATCAGTACTGCCAGCTCTTAATTAATAAAATTTCGCATCGTCCAATTCTTTTCCTGTTGGCAACATTTCTAGCACCTTTACCAGTTTGTCATGTGGCATGCTGTAATTAAGACCGTCTATTACTTCTAATGAAAGACTAGAATGAATTACACAAATCACCCGCAGAGCTATATAATCCCCAGAAGAACAGAGATTACAGTGCAACAGACCAAAGAAACAACATTCTTGTTTTTTTGGTTGGAGACACATTTTTGAGTGAGGAGACCACAGCATGGTCTGACTGTGGTAATGGACAGTCAGCATTTTAAAAGTACTGGTGTTTAAACCCTGGAATGCAAAAATGCCTACGTGCGTAATTGGTACATCACATACAAATATGTGCATTAGGAGCATAATGTGTGCAGGAGGAACTGTGGAGCAATATGGTATCTCCATTAATATTGGTAAATGCATCATTCAAGACTGTGCCAGAACGGATTCTGTGTACTTTACACATTAAGCAGACTGAGTCCTTTAGAAACATTTCAGAGGGATTTTTTGTGTGGTTTGATAGGATTGCTTTTTTTTCCATCCAGGAAACCAAATGCCCTTATCAAGTGGGGCCAAATCCTTAGCTGCATCAGGTTTAACCTGGAGATGGTGAGGAAGACCCAGGAAGGACAGTCATGCTTAGTTATTTTTCCCTCCTTCAAATTTGGACCAGCTTTGGTTTTAAACACTTCCCTTCTGCTCTGTAATCTAGTTAGGGCAGCTGCAGCAGTCAGTGCTTTGTCTTCTATATTTGACCTCTTCATCCGACCACATAGTTCATTTAATTTGCCAAATGCTCCCATTCAGGCAAGCAGCCGACCCCACAGAGGGGTACTTCTGCCATCTGCTTTAGACATTTAACTACAGCTTAGTTTAGCACACCTACATTTAAGAGCCTAAGTTCCCCATTCAGTCAATGAGAAAGGCAGAGGCTAGGGTCTTACTCGTCTAAGTCTTAGAAGAGGAGAAAAAACATACTATAATAAATGTTAAACACCTTAAAATGTAATCCAGGGCAGCCTTTCCTCTACAGAAGGGCATTGCTATTGTTGTGAGATCTTTTTCTTTTTGAATACACTATGAAATGAAACAAGTGACCCACTGGGATCCTGGAAATTCTGTGTTTTCATGGTATAAATCTCCCAGTTCAGCCCAGGCCAGACACTGACCTTTAGGCTGTCAATGATTTAAGATTTATTAGTGTGCATCCTAGGTGCTGAGCTGGAGTGACTTTATGGGTAAATTCTATACCTGAGGGCAGGGTGAGATAAGTTTTTAGGACACGGCTCAATTAAAGGAAAGTGATATTTGGATAACAGGCAAAGTTCAAGAGTGCAGTTTAGAAGGTGCATGAACTTATCACATAGATGTCACCATGTGTTTGTGTAGAATATATAATTACAAAAAAGATGTGACAGAATAGACTTAAAGAAATGAATTTAAGTGCACTGGTTTGTGATCAACAGCCATTAAGCTCCTACTATCAAGGAAGAGGGAAGTGTAACTTGGCTCCCCGGAATATACTTTTAGATGAAGGAATTTCTGCTCAATTTACTTATTGAGCAGTAGGCTCAAAGAAGTCCATTTCAACATATTTGCCTCAACATAGTTACAGAATGAAATTTAAGACCAAGACCCCATGTAGTACAAGTCAGACACAATCCTGCTTTACTGCACGGTAATGTGAACTTATCAGCAAACTACTGATCAATACCACATTTCTGCAATATTGATGCATTTAAGGTTTGGGATAAAGTAGGGGAAGTAACAGGAAGTTTATCGCAGGAGAAAGAAGAAACACAGATATCTCTCTGCACAGAGACACTACACTAAATTGTACAAAAGTCTTCAAAGCTTACTTAAAACGGAGTGGAAAAAACATAATACAAAGTATGATAAGTATTACTAAATTGTTTTACTAGTTGTATAATGTTTCTTGGCAAAGCATTTTGAAGACTGTTTCAAACTTTTTTCCCCACACATTATTATTATTTCCATGTGAAGTAAGGTACTGTAGTTAAACAAAATTAAGTTTTGTCATACTGGGAAGGAATACAGCAGAAATGGCAACTGAAAAACCTGATTAATGTTTATTAATAAATCCTGATTTAATTAGAATAGGGTGAACTTCAATTATAATACACCATTTTAAATACAATATATCTTTTTCAAAGGTGTACATCTGTAGCAGAGAAAGCCTATAAAACATTTCCTTTGAATACTTGCCTTTAAAAATAATTTAAAATATATTGTGATAGGATTCAAAAGGCATGTTACTTAATGGCCACACAAAATAGCTTTGAGAAGGATGTATGCATGAAGTGTAAGTAATACACTTGAGCATTAGATATTAAGAACAAACCTTAAGTTATGTTTTAAGAACAGGCAGACTGCAAAGACAGGCTTAATGTAATACAGTATCGCTGTGTCTCCAGCAGAGCACAGCTCCCTTCTGAAGGTCATATTTCTCGTCCCCTTTCTTGGCTGAAGATAGTTGGGCACAGAACTGAAAACATATGTTTAGATTATTTTCAAGGACTAGAGCCAGGGCTGTTACACGCCCAGTTACTACGGGGACAGTAAAGATGCCCCGATCGCCCCTGCTCATTCCCAACGCCGTGTGGCTCTTGGCCTCACTTGTGCAAGCACAAACCTTGGTAGAAATGCTTTGAGAACCGGATTAATGAACAGACACAGGGCGAGGAGAAGTATTTTTAACCTTCTTTAGAACAAGTTACTGGTTTAATCTTCCACCATGTCCCCACAAACAACTGAGCCAGCAGAGGCAAGTGAGCAATACACAGGCAGGGCATAAACTTCTTGAGCCAGCTACCCTGCTGAGAAAAGGTATGTGGAACTGTGACCCGACTGTCCCGTGCAGTGAGTGTAAGCCTATTATTTACATCTAGAGGCATTACTCTCTCAGCTATAGTTCGATGTGCATTTAAGCCAGCACAGCTGCTGAAAAAAGCGGTCCCTGTCCCAGTGCTGCCCTTGGCCATTTGTTCCCGCACTCCCCTCACTCTCACAGGTGCCACTGCAGCATTGCCTGGCTCTGGACCAGGGTGGCAATTTTTGCTGGGCTGGTTCTCAGCCAGGTTAGATTCTCCATCTCCTTCCCTGCATGGCCACAGAGATGTTTGTGCCAGCAGAGCAGGAGGTATAAAACCGCTTTCTTCCTTTTTTTCTTCCCCCAAGCCCCCAAAAGAACTGCCTTAAACACACGACAAACTACAGCCTTAGGTGAAATGGCAAGGAACTGTGTTTTAGGCTTTGTCCTCCCAACCAAGAGAGCTGTATTCTTACACACACAGAGCCACTTACGTGCATTAAAAAACACACTTAAATCTCTGTCAAATAAGAATGGTCACAAAAATATTGAGGTTTTACTGTGAGCAAGCATGACAAGGTGAACCACAGGCAGGGTGCATAATGTTGACATTGCTTAAACACGTCATGTAAAACTCCAGAGCTATTCTCTCATTAGAGCTGTATATTAGCTATTTCACTGAAAACAAACAAAAAAACAAAAAACATTATCTTCCCAAAATTTTAAGATAAATGAAAATAAAAATATTACAAGTGACTAGAAGGTAGTTCCACTGATTTCCCGTGACAGTAACCACATGCAAGTTCCCTACAGAGAAATCTTGTATAATTTAAAGCTGGCAATATATTACCATATAATAAAGATTTTCATAATGCATATTCATAAGGAACAAAGCTAAGGTTGCTAATACAACCTTCACTTTCATGCACCTGACTGTTTTCTGTGCAACAGGAACATTATGAGTTGCTTTTTTGTGTTTTATTTCTACACAGTATTGTTACATTATTCATTTTTCAAAGAAAGAAGGAGGTATTACACATAATGCATCTGGCAAAACATTCACTAGTGGCAGCAGATCTTCATAAGACCTTTGACTTCATTCATTGTACCCCCATTAAAGTTAACTGTAATCTATTTATTATACCATTAAACTTAATATAAGATGGATTCTATTTATAGACACAGTAATAGCTGTGTTAATCACTCAAGTTCACATTGAACGGGGCTGTGCTTCCCTCCGAGACACAGTGGCAGTTCCTCCAGAGACAAGCGGCATTTGCTGGTGAACTCCCAAAGCGCACCACATGCTGTTGTGCGCTGCGGGCGCCAGCCCGCGTCGCATTCCGCGTCGCATCCCGCGCGTGGCTGCTCTGCCCCGTGGCAGGAGCTGCTGCAGAGGGAGCTGGCCCTGCACACCCCGCTGGGGCTGCTCCCTTGGCCAGCCGCTCACAGAGCCAAGATAACCCGGACGCAGGGTATTACCTGGCTGCACAGGCTGGGGCACTACAGAGAGCAGTCAGCGCCTTACTCTTTGGACAGCTATACAGTCATTTTTTAAAATACCATACCTTGTGCTGCATTTCTAAAAGTTTTATATTACTACTACAATTATTTCATGAATTCTGCCTGCAATGAATGCTCCATTCCATAAAGTAAAAAAACATGCACTTGAGACTGTTACTAAGCCCTATTACATATGCACAAAGCATGGGCCCTTCTTGGTGATAAACAGATGACTGCATCACTAAAAATAATACTAAATAACCAGGGTCAGTTCCTTTTTCCAACATTTCAACATTAGAGTTGTGTTGGTTTTGTTTATGTTGACAAGAATGTTTCCAAATTGAGAAAATGTACATTTTTCTTTTTCTTTGAACACCAGTGGTTCTGGTATGGAACTGTTTTTGCTCAAATACAAGCATATTGGGAAATCAAATTTGCACAGGAAAAAAAAAAAAGGCTGCTTGGACTCAGACTGCTTTCAGAAAAAATCTGTCCTCCTAACTGATTACAAATGGAGCACTGGTATCTACTACCTGTTTGCTGATAAGTTTTCCATTTTTATGTTCTTCAGAGATTGCTTAATTCTGATTGCCAAAAGAAGTGCTTATTTATCTGACAAAGTATAGAAATCTATTTACAAAATAGTTTCTGTCTCTCATTTGTGGTACATGAGAATGATAAGAAGTTAGTGGTGAGCCCTTAGGCTACAGACTTAAGAACTCCTGGAATGAGAGATTATACCAGAAGAATTTAGGAAGAATTTGAGGAATAAGCTATTAAAAACTTCAAATTTATTTTCCTAACTGCACTGTCTAAAGAGAGTATAAAGGTTACCAAATCAAGCATTCAAAAGAGTTAGAAATGACAGCTGTAAGATACTCTCAATCCTAAAGAGCTGCTTACCAAGACAGCCCTGTGCATCCCGCATACTAAGACAAGGATCCTGTGGAAAAAACAATGTCTGATGTTGTAATTTAAAATACATTGTAACCCACTTACTTGTGCACATACATCAAGTTTACAAAGGCAAACTTGTGAATGTTCTTGGCATGGCATCTTGCAGGATTTTATAAAGGAAAGGGAATTTAATTTTTTCCCCCATCATCAGGCATCTCAGCGACTCCCCACTTGGTTTGCCAGTGGACTTGGAGCAGCTTGAGCCTCCACATAATCCTCTGCCACTTTCGCTGACCAGCAGTGAGGAACATAACAGGACATCACCCTTGGTGGAACAGCACTAGAGGAAGATGAAACACACTGTGCCAGTAAATTTCGTGGACATTTGCTGATAGCAGAACCGTGGGACCCATGAATCTCAGGCCTCGGAGCGGGGTTTGCTCTAGCGAACGTACGTGATTCCTCCTGCCTCATCAGCTTCACCCTTTCCTTTCTCCATCCTTTTGCACTCTATACAGTACCTGAGCACCAACAAGGGGGTGCCAGGACTGCAGGACGTATAGGGAATTTGGATTTTTCTATACTTGGACACATCTTCTGCAGAGCAGCTGGAAGCAGCCATCAGAAGGAAGGTTCAGCCTTGCCCGCATTGCCTTTGGCTGCCGCACGTGCAGTGAGGCTCGGGGAACAGTGCGCGTCAGCCTGGGCAGCGTTATGATCTGGTCAGACACAGACCCCCCACAACCTGTGTGTCTTTGGAAAACGCAAATGCTTGTTTTCCTAACAACTTTAGACGTACAAGCTGCCTTTCTTTTAAGTGCTGACAGTTTCTATAAAGAAGACAATTACACAATAGATCTGCTTGATCTGATTTCCTTTTCTCTCCAAAATCCATGTCTACACAGGGCACAGAGAAGGGGATTGACTCATCTTCCATAAACCCTTGTGATTTATTGCCAGGACAACTCTCCCCTCTCTACCACCTACATTACTGGGGTTTCTTGCCCCAAGCACATTCCTTGGGCTGCAGGAATCGATGTCAAACCTTTGCACAACTGAAAGGCATGTCAGGCATGCTGGGGTCACGCCAAACTCTTTGAAGCCTTTCTAACCCACTGTCATTAACCTTATGCTGCACGATTTCACATCAAAAGGGGCTGCAGTGAGAGCTAGCAGCCTAGCAACCCTGCCCAGTCTCCGCAAACCCTTCCCAGTCTCCGCAAACCCTTCCCTCAACAGGTGCCCTGAGTCTAGGAACCACGCAACACACTTGTCCACCTCTGTAAGAAACACAGCCCTGCCGAATTAGGGGTAAGTAGCCCTTCATCAAGAACAGAGGGGTGACAACTGTTGACCAATTTTTGCACTGGATCTAGCATTATTTAAGCAAGATTAAGGATAAATACCTCTAATACACTCAAGCTCGGAACAGGTGTTGATAATAGAGATCTCTAATAGAACGGGAAAGGTTTGATACGCGATGGCCCACTTCACAGTGTTATTTCAGTGTTCAAAGATATTCTCAAAAATCACTACCTAGATAAAGCCTAAGAACTACGGCCTATAAAGAAGAATGTCAATAGCTTTCCATTGTTGTCTAAGCTCCTTTTGGGAAACCATTTTGTTCAGTAAAAACCTTATGCTCCCTTTATCAAGCTATAATATTTATACTCGAATTAAAAGTCAAAAACACCCTGTTTCTGCTCTCAAGGAAAACTGCACATTGCAGCCTTTACATATCCACAGACATTACATATTTAACCATTTCCCCAGTACTTTTGACAACCTGCCACTTCAGAGTGTTGGAACTGATGTGTTCCCTAAACCAAACCCCTTCACTATGGGATAAACAGCAAGTCCATTATCTACATTCCTGTTTTTTGAAACTTAGTTTCTTTATTTATAGACAGGATGGAGTAAATTAAAGATTTCAGCAGTACTTGGCTTGCTGTTCCATTCATCTATAACCACAAAATTAGATGGTAACCATAGTTTTAAAATTTGTAATGTTATGGAGGTTCTTAGTATTTCTTAAATCCAGTTATTGAAGTGAATGTAGCCCATCTACTGGTACTGATTTACCAGAAAAACTAACCCAGCGAAGTACTACAAAGCAAAATGTCTAGAAATAGTCCAAACCACCAATGTGGTAGGCTGTATACGAAAAGTTTATTCTTTGCATCTTAAAATATTTTGATATTCTAGAAAGATGCAACATACTACAAACTATTTGTTAAAATTATTACACAAGAAGAGGGATTAAAATGCTCTAGAAAGCCTGTGCAAATATATATCTAATTCACATTCCTCCTCTCTTACTGAAAGCAACTGCTAAAGCATGTTATTAGCTATAAGAATGCTAAAGTGATGGCAGAGATGTTCTGATGGATCTCTGATTTTTTTTGCCCACTTCTCTTTTAATATCATATTCCTTCTCTATTATTCAGTCAATGCCAAGCTGGTATACGTATGCCAATCTCTCTCACAGAAATGGGAAGAAAATTCTGCTATACATTATATCCCTGCTGACATTACAGGGAAAGACTGACTAGAAATGGAAAAGGGAAGTGGGAGGGAAGAGTGAGTACAACAGCACTGGTCTGCAGTTTGGTATTTAGCAGAAGTCTCAGTTTTCTGATCAGAAAGTTGTCAAAAATCTAAGGATAGAGTACTGTTAGGTTCCTTGAAATTTAACCTTTATTACAAGCTTCACACATCTTACTGTTTGATTCATTTAATCTTATTTCATACACGGACTAAACTAGCTGATTGAAAACCAGCCAAATCTGAATAATCCCTATTTTAGTTCCTACCTCCACCAAAACATGCTACTAGCCACTGACCAAATCAGTCACATATCAACCTAATTTAAAATAGATTTAAATCTCTATAGAGTTATTTAAATATTGTCCTGATTGTCAGAGATAAACATTTCTGCCTTTGCCGATTTCACCCTTGAGACAAGATTTGAAAATGTTCACTTTTGGCCCTTGTAAAATCATAGATAATGTTTAGGAATACTTGATTCAAAAGAAAATTCTGGGAAGAATTCATTTCATGCTTATGTAAATAAATTCTTTTACAAAAATTTAATAAAAACAGTCTTAATGGAATACTACAACCTCATTCATGCTTTTGAATGAAATGATTTAAACTGGCAAGAACAAAGTTTAAGTACACTTTTTCCTAACTAACTGTCGACAGCATTTTTACCGCCTGCAGGGACAGGTATGACTCATGCCCATGCTGTTCTTCAAAAACTCTATTGTAAAATGCAGATTTTTTTCCCACTGGTCTATTGTGCTTTACAAGTAACTGCAAACAGAACGAGACTAAAATCAGAAGACAGACCACTATCACCAAAGGGATCAGAAACTCCTAGGAAATGTTGACTCAAAAAGCTGGTTGACCAATATGAGGGAATCTTCCATGCTGTTTCCTACTAGATTTCTGGCACACTTCAAAGTCCCTTCTGGCTACAAGTTACTCGAAATCCTTGTGTTGAGGAAAAGAGGGTGGCCTCCAGATTTACATGCAACATTACACTGAGTAACCCTTTAATTTCCAGGTATGCAAGACTGAAGAAATAAAGGTGTTTGCCCTTAACTAAGCCAGTCAGCATGAGAACTTTACTTGTTCACAAGACATCAGGCAAAGGTTTTGTTTTCTTAAACCAACAACTGCAGCAACATTCTTTTCATGTGCCTTTATGAAAAGTCTGCTAATATTTAGTGATTCTGATTAACACAAAATAAGTTTGGTAGAAAGCTAATTAAAGTAGCAATCAGTCAGCCTCAAGTTTAGATTGAGCAATGAACCTTCTAAAGAAAATACAGAAAAAGATATTAACCTTCCTTACAATTCAGAGCAACATTTGAAGTATTATAGACTGCTGGGTTAAAAGCTAAAACAAAAAGATAAATTTCAATCTAAGATAGGGGTGTCAGTCTCATTATCAGTATGATCCTTCAAAGAGTTCTCTGCAATTCTCTTCCATTTAGACACACAACCCTCAAATTCAGGCCAAGGTGGGCAGGCTACTGAGTAGTCAGAAGAGCTGGTTGCTCTCAGAGTAGCATCTCAACCACCAGAACATTTAAGCAGGTTTTGTGCTTCTTTGTGCAAAAATACCAAGAAAAAAAATGCTAAGTACATAATTTGCTATGTCACAGAGGAAAGTTAAATGTCTCTCAGTTGGTGAGGATACCAAGAAGCAAGAACACTGACACTAACTGGGATTTGTTCACTTCTCTCTTCCTGGTAACTATTTGTGTACTATCCAGGCTACATTACATGCACCTGCTTTAGGAACAGACTCTTTCATCAGGCAGAGAGCTGGCCATTTGTGCTGCACTCTGAAGAAAGCTAGAGAAATGTTAATAGTAAGCTGTTCAGTATTACACGCTAAATGTGGGAAACAGAAAAGAGGAAGAGTCAGCACAGAGTCTAGATTGATCTAAAAGATGAGTCAACAGTTCTGAGACACTGAAAATCCAATTCATTTCCCATTTCCAGTGGTTTCAGAGGACATCTATTACTATCTAAAAGGCATCTGTTTTGAAGAGCTGTGATCCTAGAGCTGTTCTCTAAGCAGAGACAGAGTACGCAAAGGTTAAAGTGAGATAGCTGTAGCAAAAGAAATCTTATCTCAGAGAGAAAAAAAAAAAGCAGGAAAACCAATCAGAATGCCCCCTCCCAACCCCACAAAAACTGTACTTCTTGTTGCAATAGAAAGTGGAAGTCTAACTTATAAGTTTAACAGATGCCTGAGTATGAGACAGTTGGGATAGCAGCCTGAGGAGTAGTCAAGAAGGCTACCAGAACAACTAGCAAGTGATACCCAATAGTCTATCATTCTGAGGCTTTTTTTTTTTTTATCTGCATCTGGCAGTCAGCATTTGTCCAATTTTGTATCTACCTAAATATGCAAGTAAGCAAGTGAAGTATCTTCAGTTCCCAAGGAGAGTTTGTGCTTCAGGATACATTATACCTTTGGAAATCAGAATAAGAGGTTCAAATAAAGTTCATCTTTTCTCTCTACTGCAAAGCAGGAAATGGTATTTCACCTCTTCATCTAGAAGCAGATCTATCACCACACTTTGCAGTTTGACTAAACAGAACATGTAATTGCTCTCCAAACAAAACCCCATATTGTAGGCAACTGACGGTCTTCCTCACAGTCAAAAAGTGTTTGAGTGTAGTTTGAAATTAGACGGAGATAGGCTGCTGCTGTATCATCCAGTTGGGCCCCATCACATATCTAGGTTATGCTCCATGACAGAAGTTTGAACAGTTGCATCTATATCAGAACAAATCTGGTCCTGCCCAACGACAACCTCAGCCTGAAGGTATTTATCAACTGATTCCTTCCAGACAACACAAGAATTTCAGGAATGCAAATTAACCACTTTCTACCTCCGACACATCTTTCTAAACCTTCTACCAGTTCCTCCAGCTTTTCATCTCCCCAAAACAAAACCACAACTCTCGAAAATGCTCTGGAAGAGCATATGGATAAGAATAAATTTCCCAATGCTCTAATGTTTAAAAAAAAAAAAGAAAAAAAGAAAAACAGCTTTACAAGCCCTCAAAAATGTTTTTATATGAAAGGAAAAAGAGGAGCAGCTTGCAGTAGTTTTCATATAATGCAATTATACAACCTTTTATCTGTATGGATGCCAGCACTGAATTGCATTATTCCTTTTGAAGCCTTTGGAATTGAGGTGAGAATACTACCTTGATCTGCATTAAACTAGTAACAGAATTGAGTATATTTGCTTCATTATGTTAAACTAATTTTAAGGAGTCCCTAATACTTAGCACTTTTCAGGAGTGATCTTGAAGCTGGAAAGGAACAGAAAAGATAGCTTAATGTGTATAATAACATATAATGATGTCAAATAACATCAATATCCCTCATAATAAGATCAGCTATTCAAAGATGGAAACTACTTATAGATATAGAAGAGATCCCAGCTCACTGAGACCGAAGGGAAGGAGAGGCCCATGAGCTGGGGGTTTAACAGAGGACTTAAACTTGGCTGGGAATCAGACTGTTTTGTGTTGCCATTTCCACCTTTTGCTTGTAAAGAAAGCCTGGGGCAGTGGCTGAGAACTGCAGGTCTGTGAGCCTACATTCCCCATACCAATGCTTCTGTATAGACCGCAGAGAGGATCGCTTTAGACTACATCAGAAGAAAATTGCACTAGACAGGGAAAAAAGTCTCTTTGAAGAGGAGGATATTGCAATTTTCCCAGTTCTTAACAGATCTTTCTTAAATCAATTTTCATATCTAAGGGAAGATGACAAACAACAACCAAACATGTTTTACATCAAGAGCAGTCCTAGATTGCGGTCTGCCTTCTCCAGAAACACTCCTCTCTACACTGTCTCCTCCTGATGAAATAGCGCATCCCTCTGTGAAGTCCTTTCACTGTAATACAGGCACAGAGCGTACCTGTTGCAAACTCTTCTGAAACAAACTAATCAAAATCAACTCCTGACACTGAAAGCCACGGGCATATTCCTCTGTTGGATACAGCTGTACCAGCGAAAGAGGTAACCTCTTCCCTCGCCTCTGCCGCAGAACAAATCCTTAACCTTTTTCAGTCAATGAGCTAGGTATATAACTTTAGTAGATCTTTGCCAGTAAATGCATTTTTTACTCAAACAGGCTAAGAAGTGATGACATGAGCAGCTCAACAGGCAGATCTGAAACAGCATCAGAAGCCCCTGCTGGCTGGATGCATGGCAAATACCCGGAAGGGGCCTGAAGGCTGCAGCTTCTTCAGCCGATGTAGTGGGGCTGGAAGATGACATGGTTGCAGTCTCAATTGGTCAAACTCACAGAAGCCAAAATACACCTGATTCCCTACTGGTAGGTTACATGATCTGAATTCACTGGAACACTTGGTACCGCCAGGGTTTGAACCCAGATTTTATAAGCCTGTGTTACTACTATAACAATTAAAAACTTTTCCCTCCTGAATCTGATATCTGTAAAGAGCAGCATACCTACTTTAAACAACTAATTTAAAGGGTGGCTTTCTTTGAGAAATTCCAATGGTAAAGGATTTATCAAACCTCAGAATACCTGTAGCAAAGTTCAGTTCTGGTTGCAATTCACTGTTGTAGTTACAGGACTTGCCTTTCTCCGTTGGCCATCCCAGCCCGTTCACATACAAGAATTCTATTGTGTGACTGGGCTGGCCGAGTCATCTGTTCTGCAAGTGCTTTGGACAGATAAATATGCAGACAGCATTGCTAAAACACATTTCACTCATTCAGTTCAAAAAGCAACTTAACTGAGCAAACAAGTCTTTGGTCTATTTATTTATTTATTTTAAGGGAGTCCCGAGTTCTGTTTCGAGTGGTGCTACAAGTGATTGTACAACATTTCTGTGAAAATTATAACAACATATCCTCAGGATAGACATATGAGGTCTAAGTACTGGGAAGAATTACATGTTAGTAAATACACAAGGGGTCAGCTCTTAGACAGCTAACAGCAACCAGCCGGGGTGAAGACTTCAACTCATGGTCCTCTGCTTTCAATTTATGAGATAAGTTACAGTAGCAGTAAGAAGGAGCAGCACAAGCTTTAATACATGCCCGCAGCCAAAGCATAAGCCTTTCAGAGATTGGATGTGTGCTCTGGCTACCAGTGTGTTCTGAAGCCCACACCGCAATTATTTCATTATCATTACCCAGGCCAACTACGGAAGCAGATATGCTTACACCTTAATTTTACAGGCATAAAATGGCTGTACCAGTCATCTAAGACACATCAGAGGAACAAAGTCTAGTAACTGTCTATTGATTTGTATGGGGGTTTATTTTTGGTGTCACCAGATGACAAGGGTTTCCAGTGAAATAAATGTTCCACATTGGTGCTCTCAGATATTATTCATAACATGCACTTGCACCAGTGTAAAAGTTTCATTCAAAATCAGCTATTAAGGAAGATATATACTCCAAACTCATAGAGGAAGTATCTATGGTAATTCCAAATCACACATCAGCTTCACCACCTATCATAGATGTACTGCCACACCAATTTACAAGATGCCTCAGTTGTTCACCACCAAGCCTTCCCTCTGCAGCCAAAAATCACTGGCCCCAGGCGTCTGCTAGTGAGGCGGTTCTCACACCAACCCTGCTGCCTAATCCGCTCCAGCCAAACAAGCCAGGCTGGCACAGGCTTACTGCTTAAAATATCCATTTTGTTTTGACAAACAACTTTGTCAGCAGATTTGAGAGGGCAGCTCCCATAAGCAGAGGGATTGGGATGAGCTTACACAGGCGAACAACCTACAAATTTGGATGTGTCTTTCTAAATGGCTGCAGTAGTGTAAGTGAAGGCCCTGGATTTAGCAGAGATGAAGCTGAGGAGCATGAATATGTTCACGTTCTTCTTCTTTCTACCCATTCTGCTTTGGGAGCAGAGCAGCCAGAAAGAGCTGGAAGAAATACTGTCTTAAGCTGCTACAGTTTCTTGTCAAGAAGGCATCTAAGCTCTTTGTCAACAAAAGTGCTCTCCTGCCAGCTTAGCTGTAGCCAGATAAAGGGCTTGGTTAGCATAGAAATAGCAGGTAGAGAGCAGGACTTGCCAAGGCATAAGCCCTTATTGGCTACATCCGCAATACTGGCGTACAAATGATCATCACGTCTTCTATGAAATATACTCTGGAAGAAGTACTCATACTCACAGCTTTCTTCTTTAGCCTCAAAGTCTTCTGTATGCTATCATGAAAGCATATTCATCATCCATGTGTTTTGCATGTAAAAGTAGAAGATGTTGCAGGTGATCTCTGAACAGACTTTCCATTCATAGATGAAAAACAGAATGGCAGAATGCAACTTAGACCAAATACAGAAATATCAAAAACTTCAGCAAAGCCTAATCAGTTGATGGAAATTTAGGATATCTACAAACTGACTTGAAGGACACCTTTAAAAGCCGTATCTGCAAGCTTTTTAAGAAATTTCATTCATGTACAGGAAATCTACAATATGAAAAAAAATCCTAGGAGGGAGAGTTCAAATGTACACAAGAGTACAAAGTCAAAGGCAGTACAAAGAATTTCTGACCTTCGCTTTTCTTTCTCTTTTTTAAACTCCTGTTTGAATACCTGTTTTTGTTTTTTTTTCTTTTCTTAATCTGCAGAATTCATTGGTTAATAATCATGTCAGGCCAACTCCTCACCCACTTATTTTAGCAAGGTCATAATAATGAAATAATTGTGTGTTAAGTTACAGCACACAATTTGAAAAATTATTACTTACTTGATAATGGCAGTTTTATTTTAATCATTCTTTTATCAGCAAAAATGTGCTTTTTTTTTTTTTTTTAATACAGCATGCTTTTCCTGAGATGAAGAAAAATCTCCCCTCAACCCATAAACAATTTCTTTCAACTTTAGCTAGGATCAGTTTGTTGAGCCAAGACGTGTGCAAAAGGCAATTTATACAAATCTTTCAACATAAAATCCATAACCTACTGAGCACACAAGTAACTTTACAAAAGAAAGTGACTATGTTTAGAATAAAAGACTACATTTAGATGCTAAGCTTTAAACAATATATACAAACTTTACCACAAAGTAGTATACTACTCATGACATCATCCTCAGCTAGTGGTCTGAAGCAACTGTTTTTTCTCATGTGTTTGGAAAAGAAATTGAAAGAAAATAATGGGAAAAGGTATTAACTTTACTGTCAAGTGCTGAAAGTAAAGAATTTCCATATTCAGTGTTAACTGGTGTTGCATCTGAATTCAAGCATTTTTATTTATAACCTTTTAGTTCTAAAAATGATTGGCATTTTACTCACAAAACACCAGAAGCCACAAAGACAAAATCCAGACAAAGAGTGAGGCACGGGGTGGAGCCAGGAACAAGCATGCAAGCCTGAAGTTCAGTGCCTACTTTGTCAACATCTCTTCATTATCAGTAGGTGACATTTTTCTACTATTTTCTGCAGGCTTCTTTGAACAGAACATTGGAGAGTGATTATATGTCCAAACCCTAATAAAATGTCAACATCCACTACTTCTTGTATCTGCAATTATGATGATTTCTTCCTACATATGGGATGGGAAAGAATACAATTTTGTGTTCGTGGTGCTCCGAGCACTATATTTTAAATTGTGGCTTGATGTAAATAAGTTATTTGCCAACCAGAAAGGCATTACATATGCCCAGAGTTTAATAAGAAATGGCAGTTTTATTAATAAAATACTGCTTCAAACCTTGAACACACTCTAGAAACGAGACTTTTAAACAGCTCAAGGATCTCAGTAGAAAACACCACAATCAACAGCTATGTTGCCATTGCAACAACGACACAGGACAGCAGATTTGATTTTTCGCTGCGCTTTCAACTCTGCTCAAGTTGAAATGAGGGAAAAAGCTACCAGGGAACCAAGCTGCAAAATCTCTATTTCAGCCTCAAAGCTTCTCCCCTTTGCCAGTACTCATGCCTCCAAACCTTGGGGTCTGGTGCCAATGGAAAAGGCAGGAGTACCTGGCGTTTGGGATGGCCTTGCCTTCCTCCTATAAGGAAGGACTCCCTCATCTCCCTCCTCTGGGTGCTGGCAGCCCTCCTGCTGTCAGAAACTAGGTGGAAACTACAGGTAAACCAGACCCCTTCATCACTGGCATCAAAGGTATATTTGCCCTGCACTCCAAAATTCCCACCATGTGACAGTTTTCACAATTAAGGTAAGTTACATCCTAAACTGCAGACTGAAATTCCCTCACTGATCTTCCATAGCGTAGCACACCTTTAACAAAACAGAACCAAACTTTCAATACCAGTCTCTCTCTGTATTTTGGATGAACCCTCTTTTTGCAGTGTGGACCAACACCTTGAAACTTGTTACTCAAAGAAAAGAGCTCCTGAAGTAAGCTCAAGTCTGCTTCTCTATCTTGTCATTTTTAATCATGCTACAGTCTGCAGATGGTTATTATGGGATTTTTCCCCCCCTCTCCTGCAGAAAGCAGGATCACTCTTTGAATTTGAACAACCAAAAGCATTGTAAAAATTGTGCATAATCTATGCTGTTCTTCTTGTAGGAGGAACACATCAAACAGAAAACTTCTGTCAAGAAGGCACAGCTAAACATTAATGGCCAATACATGGTATTTAGTCAGCTTTTGTGCACTGACTGCTGCATAGCTAAAGAGCAGTTCTTACTGCAACCTTCAAGCCAGGAGATTTGGCCCTCCTAAGAGTTGGGCTTTGATGCGTCAGAGAGGAAAGGATAATTCTTGTATTTTCTTTGGAAACAATGCAATCGTGACTGCGAGACATACTTGCCTGAATTAGATTTATAATACCAGGTCTCATAAGAGACGCTCTAAACTTCTGAAGCTTGCCTGACTGTGATAGTAGCTATTAAGGAGTCTGCTTTAATGGATAAGAAATATGACAACTCCCACAGAGAATCAGTTGGTGCTGTGCTGTAAGGACTGAAAGTGCAGTCCTACATTTGTACTTGTCCTCGTGGAGGTAAAAGTAAAAATATAGTTCTCTAAGATTTCCAAAAGTGTCTGTCTTGACTTTTGTTAAGCACTACACGAGTGAAGATCCTTGACTTCTGAGCAGCAGTACCTTTATATTATATGCCTCCTGAAAGAATTTATTGCAATTAAATCAAAAACTTTTTGGTATTCATATATAGGTTCCCAGAGTAGGTAAAAGTGCATTTGCAGTGAGGATGTTAACCACCACTTTGGATCTGGCCTCAAGCAGTGAAAAGATCCTTGAAATGGTAGATCTTCTCTGGCGAGGCAGAAACATCAAATACATTCACTGCCACTTTAATCGGCCTGAGAACCATAGCTTCGTTAGCCAGCACAGCATCTGTCTCTACTTTCTGGGTTAGTACTGCTCTGAAAAATGACACGTTACCCAGGACTATGGCCCGCTTTGTGATGCAGTTTGCTTTCTCTTCAATCCTGACAATGAGGGAGACCAGAGAGACCAAATAATACTCTTATCACTGCCCCAGCCCATTCCCTTGAGGTAAGAAGGGCAACCAGCAGCTTGCTGAGGGGCTTACCAAGGCACATGGGTATCCAAGGTGTATAGGTACCCAAGGCGTAGGTGTCACGCTAAAATCCAACTTCTGCCAGGTAAGTCAGGCTGTCTGGTGTGCATTTTTAATCTGATTTATAGCACACACTGAAAGAAGAAATCGCTGTAACCAAAAAAGAGGAAATTGATTCCCTTTTTCCTTTGGAAATAGCTGAGCCCATGATTTTACTTATGAAATCCTCATCAGATGATGTTTTCAGCTAACCAGAATAAATCTATTATTCATAGTTTTAAGACCTCAGTGAATCCTTGCACTGCAGCCAATGGATGCTGTACTCTTACTCTTCCTGGTACACACTGCCTAAACTAACATGGGCCAGAATAAGTGTTCTCCATTATTCGCAGCTGACATCTGTCATAATAATTTGTCTGTCTGCTTCACAAATGGGAGATATCTTTGTATTTCTCATATTGTCTTCAGAGGGAACAGGGTATTTGTTTCTTTACACTTCCTGCTTTGAATGAAGGCCATTTTTATTCCTTATCAGCATTACTCTGAGGAGATCTTGCTCCCTATGGTATTCTCTTTTGGTACAGGCCTTCAGGCTGACTTCTCTGACACTTGTGTATCCACTCTGCATTGCCTGTAAATCATGATATGCTGAAAAAAATTATCAATTTGATTCAGGTTTCTCTCCATATATCTGCAAAACCAATGTGAATTAGAATTGTATTTACTTCTCTCCTAAAACAAATTCTGCTGTGACCATACAGAAAAGGATGTAGGAACAGAAATTACTAGAATTAAAGCAGTCACTAGTCATATGCAAAACGAGTGAACAGTAAACAGATTAGGATTAGGCTAAAACCCCTCTTGAAGAGACTTGATAGGAATAGGCTGTATAATTCCATTCTGAATTTAAAAGAAAAGTTGCTTTCTTTCCTATTCTGGTACTTTCAGAGATTGCTTGAGACCAGAAGCAAGACAAAAATATAGTACCTGTGACTTCTGCACAGCTTCACAGAATATATTCACAGAAGAACATCTAAGAATTTTATTTGACCAAGGTTGTGGATAACTATTCGGTGACCGAAAGAAGAAAATGAAAGAACGTAGCACCAGTGTAAACCTAGGAAAGGACAGATGTTAGCAAAGTGGACAACTGCGAGGCTAATGAATGAGGCTACTAACCATCTTCCCTTCAGGACCTTGAAGTTGGTCCAGGAATATCTTGCAGAGTGGTCTTTCCACCTGCTGGTTGTGTTTCTGCTTCAACAATACACATTACAAGACTGTAACAATTTCCTAATAAGTTTTATTTGCCTCTGTTTTTTTTTGAGAAGGTTTCTTAATTGACTACTAAGCATTAAAAATGATTTATCCCTGAGGCAATACTGAGCTCTTGAGTTTAAAGTACAGCTGCTACTACAAACTCCAGGGATGTAGGACTGATATCATTTCTTGCTGGGTAACCTTCCTGGGTTGGCCGATATGTCCAACCCCCAATGTGCCAAAGGCCCATCAGCAGAGTTCTCTGAAGCAGAAATATTCACAACAGGAAAATTGAGTTAAGCCTGTCTTCTACCACAGAAGCGGACAAAGGGGAAAACAAACTTCAACAGGGCCTTCTCTGTTGCCAGCAACCTACAGCTTTAGTTTTGCCCACAGGCTGCAAGCACAATGAAGTATCCAGTGTAAGAGATCTAGGACCTGAGCACAAAGAATATAGGATCACTATGTCATAAAACATGCTCCAAAGTTTCAGCAGTTTCCATCCTTTCACTGAAAAGTTTAGCTTTGATGTGTTCTCATTGCCACTCAGTTGCTCCAAATCTCAATGATTCATTATCCTCTGATTTCTCCACTGTCTTCAATTTCCATAGAAAATGACACTATTCTTTCACTGAAGGTTAATGTGAACTTCTTTGAAACAAGTCGGTATAGAATACCTTCAGTCAGACTAGATTCTGGATGGAACTTATTCTGTTTTATCTATAGCATCTGTTGTTTGTCTGCTTGTTAGGGATATTTCTTTTAGCCTTTATTGCAATATCATCTCTTACCTTACAGACACCTGAGATCCTACCACAGGCTGCATCACAAAATTCAGTAAATGCATCGGTAATGAGTTTAACAGCAAAAGTCCAAAGCTGTTCATCTTCTATCAATTCTGAGCACTGAACATATTAACAAACATTGACATGCATTATTTTTAAATGATGTGGAACAGACAAATAACACACCTGTAAATTCAAACAATGCAAAGGAATTCTTTCAAGACTCTCACATATTTAAGGCATGAACATGCTTAAGTCTTTCCACATCTGGGTTCTTAGACAACTTTAAAGACGTCATTGCAGTAACTTGCTTCTCATAGCTTTCAGTCATTTATGATTCCTTATCACAAATTCAAAGATTATATCAAGCTTAATAGATCTGAAAAAGGAGTTACTTGTGCAAAAAAAATTTCTAACTTGTACCATGAACATAATCATTTTATATTTAGTATGAAAAACTTATCTGGACATTCTGACTTCTTTTATAACAAAAGCTTAAATTATTTACTGTCTGCACACTCCCACTGAATTGCTTTTATACATGGACTGAATTCAAATTAACATTGAAATCACATCATACTTGTAAACAGCCAGACTTAAATGATAATATTCCCTGTTACCTCCTATCCACAGCCTGAAACAACATATGTAGTGTTTTCTGTTATGCAAGAAAGAACCACCACAGTACTTCACCTCTGAAACATATTTGTCGTATTCTTTTGTTCATTGCTACTCATCAAGGCACTTCGCAGACAGCCTTAACATTTCCTTAACTTTATATCACAGGGTTAGCACAATGGGGAATACGGGCCTTATTCAACAAGCAGACTTGGACACCATGCAGCTTTTGTACCACATGTCCTCCTCCATGTTTAGCTGTGCCAAAAGAAAACGCTACTGCCCCCACTGCAAAACCAAAGAAACAATCCATAGGAGAGTTTTTAAATCCACTTTAGGCAAAATTAGCTGGGGTAGCTCAAATCACCCATTTAAACTGGCTAAGCTCTTCTGGCTGATTGCCCCAAAGTCAGTGTGGGAACGCTCACAAAAACTACTCGGCTGGCTCTAGTAAGGCTGTAACCTCTCCCAAAGGGGCAATAGCAAACAGCTAGGGGGAGAGAAAGGTTTTCATTGGCATGCATTTTTGCAAAGTCAGTGCCTGTCTACAGCCTTCAGCACGTAATTTTTAAACAAAACAGTGATACCAGCACAAACAGAGGTAGGAGGGCATTTATACTAATATAGAAATGCTTACGTCTGTTCTACATAAGGCCACAGACAGAGGGTCACCCTGAGTAACTCTGCCCACTAAAGACATTTTACTCCCAGCTATTCTACCCACTTTCTGCAAGAGGCTACTGAACTCAGAGTTTTGCTTCTCTTTAATCTGCTTCATGCAAATAATTAATCAGGTGGCTTAAATTATTTTCGGGAGCCTTTTAAACTTAATTAACCTTGCCTAAAGCAAGTTAGAGCATTTACTAGCTGAAGGGAGGAAAGGCCTTTTGACAGAGTGGCTGTACTGGGGAAAGAGGGAGCAAAGGAGGAGGCTGGGTTGGAGACGTACGTGTGCAAATAAAAGCTCCATCCAGCACAGCTAGATCCAGAAAATGACATCTGTTAAGAGCCCCTTTTGGGCACCTGTATAATTGCATTTTAAGATAGCTGTGCAAAAACAAAGCACTAGGGTTTATAAACTCAGAGGGTGGAGGGGAAGTACCTTTTGTGAAGCAGCTATCCCCACAGGGTCTTATTTTGTCTACGGCTTTTTTGTAATGTGTGTACTGCAATACACATTTTAAGAACTATAATAATAAATTATATTTGATTTAGAGTACTTTAAAGAGTTGCAGATAACCAACTTTGACCTTCATTCTTGTCAAGTGCAGGCTGACCAACAAAAAGCATTTAACTTGCAACTCAAAACACATACAATGCCCCACCTTAATCTTCCATTTTATCAATATCATTTTAAACATGATCACTCTTTAAATTATTCAAAGCAAATGTCTTTGCATCACATTTTCTGTATGTGTAGCTCTCACGCTACAAAGCAACAATAGCATTTTGCAGTTGAATAGTGTTCTTGAAAATCTCTGGATTATTTCTAACAATGCACAAAACAAAACTCTGGGCAAACAGCTAAGTAGGTAAACAGCATCTCTCCACTTGATTTTCTCTCTGCATAAAATAAAAACTTGGCCTACATGGCACAAACGTTTGTTGGCACGTCTAGAATCAGAGCTCATTTTCTGACTTCCAGGCACTGGCGTTAGCAACTGCAATAGTTTGCTGCTCTGCAGGACCAACATCCGCAAACACAGTGCACCTCAGTATTCCCAATGAGGCAAAGTTTGTGGGCAGCAGCAGTATCTTACACTATCCCAAGTAATACAGTCGGGGCAGGGGGAGAGAGCAAGCTGACAAGCTTGTAGGTATGCAGCCCAGCTGAGACTCTCTGGTTCCTGCCAAGTGGAGAGGGCGGTGCTAGTAAGGAAGAGATAAAAAGGTTGTCTCCAGTGGGAAAGACGGGTGAAGCAGGGGAAAAAAGAAGGTTATAACATGCCATGAAATCAATATCTCTATTGAGTCTACGGCTTTATTGTCCCAGGCTCAATGCTTTGGAAAGCATTTTGTAGCTCCTCCTGGAGGGTTAGGACTGGGATGGTGTGGGTACTCTCTGCAAAGCGTTAACCCACTGGTGTTCAGCCCTTCATCAGCATCAGAGCTCCATCCGTGCGAGGTGATGGCCTGGTCCCCAGCTCTGGACACCCAGAGCGGCTCACAGCACCGGAAGAAATACACCAAATTCCAGGAAGACTCCAGGAATTTGATGATCCTGTTACAAGGACCATGCACTAGATGGGATGTAGAGCTGTGTTAGAAAATGCCAGTTACCTTTTATCTCAGACAGTGAATGATTAACATATATGGCTGAATTCAGAACACCTGTTCTCAGCTTGCACTTAATTTTGAAATTTGCTGCTTCTATTCCAGGCCTTGAAGAAAAGTCTGTACGCCCCAAAGCTTGTTTATTTTCCCCAGCTACATCAATTGATCCAGCAGAAGATAGGCTAACTCTAGACATAAACTTAGCTAAATTCGCTCTTTAGATCATCTCAGGCAGTATAACACTATCAGTATCGCTAGTCAGAGATTCAATTTCCATGCAAAGGGCTGTCTTTCGGCAAAGATTTGTACAACTGTACAAAATGTAAAAGTTTAGTTGCAACAGCAAAAGGAAAATTATTTTCCCTTTCAAAAACTCCAGGATTTTACTGTTTGTTCACTCATTTGTTTTGGCAGCAGCGTAACACAATATACAAGCCTATGCTCTAAAGAAATAAAACACAAATCAGGACATGATAAAGGAAACAAACAATAAAGTGGGGGCAGCAGGACAGTATCTAATATTTTTGCAAACAATCCATTTGACACTTTCATGTACCAGGGTTAATTAATATTCTATAAAGGTCTCCTAAAAGCTGAATACCTCTCAAGTTCTGAATTCATGGGGCTGACCTTAGACCTTCTCAGAATGATTTTTAATGCAGTCTGTTATCAGCAAAACCCGTTTAAACACATGTCCCATCTGCCAGTACCCCATTTGCAAAAGAGCTTCTTATACTTGCAGACAGTAAAGCTTCTGCCTGCTTCCCTCTCTCCTCTAAATACCAGCTGTATGGTAATGAGCACAAACAGCTGAAAAATACTGCACAGTAACAAAGCTGGTACGAAATGGGCAGAACAACGCTTCCACTCAATGAAGCAGTTGTAGCATGAATTTAGCAGATTAGCTATTGAACAGAGGTGGGGGGAGGTTAGGAAAAAATGTAAAGGGTCTGCACAGATAGCAAGAAAATGAAAAGAGACCAAAGGGGCACAAGCTACCAAAGAAAAGCCTAAATTCTAAAGTACTTTTGTTGGACTGCATGAACCAATTCTTCAAATTTTCTAAGGCTTATTCCTTGCGTACTAATGATATGCCAAACGCTATTCTGATCATTTGCAAGTTGAGTTAGTTTTTAAAGGAGGCAACTTGTTAATGAAAGTTTTCCATTCAATAACAAATCTCTTCTTGAGTTCTATCGGTTGGGGGCAGGGCAAGCCCTTAAGAACAGAAACACTCTTGCCTGCTTCAGTTTCTGCTACTTCCAGCATGTGTGACCAACAAGCACCATATTATCTATTAACTTTTTGCATAATAGCCCTCTCAGCCTAACCATTTTTCTAAAGCAATTTTTTAAGTTGCTGACAATATCCAAGTGATCCTCCGGACACTGACAAGCTTTTTAAGCAATGAGAATATAAGACACTTGCTTTCAGAAAACTTGTGCATAACTGCTTTCATTTGAGGCACTGAGATGTGCATACTAGACATGCTGTTGAGTATTTGTTTATGCAAGTACCCAGCTGGACATGCACTGTTTGCACGGACAGCCTAAGAATTGCACACACACTTTTGCACTTGAAATCACACCCATCTGCTTGGCAAGCGTGAAACAAGTTTGCAATTTTGATACATAGAGCCAACATGAAAATAAGCTATTTCTCCTTTCTTGTCTGCGTTTCCCAATAATGTGTACGTATTACTATTGCTCTTGAGGAATTAGAGACTAAGCTTTCTAAGAAATACACGGAAAAGAGGGTGTTTTGACATTGTCCAAACAAATGCTTGTTAAAAGTTTGAAGCACAGGGTTCTTTTAAACTCCTAATTCGAAAGCCTTCCTGTTTCAGTCCCTCAGCTTCCTGACATCTGTCCTTTGTGACAATAAGACTAGTAAGATGTGTTGCAAAAATTCATCTAGTAAGACATACTGAAATAAAACCACGATATTGCTTCTCAAAATAAAGAAGTGAAACACACTATCTGAGGGGAAAAATATACTACCTCTAAGGTCATCATAAAGCAGTTTCCAAAAAAGCACGTATAATCTTTTAACCATTTTACATCACGCTTAGAGAGTTAAACAGAACACACGCACAAAGTTGGCTGTGCTACCGGTTTCTTTTAATGGCAATCTTAGAATAAACAAAAAAAAGGAGAAAGCAATTTTCTCAGGCCATGAAAGAGCTTGTCATGCAACTACCCAGTGCCACTCTGAATGACATTTTTATTGCTCATGTCTATCATAACCCTGTAATAAATAGAAAAAAATATCACTACTGAAGTTCACTTGAAGTCTCCACCTAATTTCAAATGCAAATGTAGGTCAAATCTATTAAATTTAAGTTAAAAAACATGTACTTTGGTCTTTCCTTTAGAATTCTAGCACACACATTTCAAAATATTTGTCATATTTTAAATATCTTAAAGATTTAAGAAGTCTATCAAAAGACAAAACAACTAACAGACTTTCTGAACATGCACAGATGAATAAAATATTAACTGATGGATTAGTTAATCATAAAACCACCTTTGGGATGAAATTTTTTTAGTTTTCAGTCTATTATTTAATATCAGTCATCAAAATTATCAGTGGTTCTCATAATACTTTTATATACCTAATAATCATCATAAATACCACTCTTGGTTCTTATTTTTGAACCTGTTCTCGGAATTCTGTTTAATAGCACCCAGGTGAAAGCTGTTTGCTTTAAAATACTAAGTAACTGGTAAGTAATTTTGTTATGAGAGAAGGTACAACATTTTTTCCATGGAAGAATGGTTTGCTCAAACAACTTTGTCCAGTTCTTTCCAGATATACCCATTTCTTCAGCTAACGGCTACAGAACATCAGGAGAAGGAATATGAGTATTACAGATGCTAGTGTTTTATCTAGATGGCAGTCGTTACACTACTAAACCATGGTTTGCCTTGCTTGTTATCCTCAAAGGAGCCCGAGCTGCTCAGTATCGTTATTTACTTATTTCAAATTATGGGCCTGATCTACAAACTGGGATGTGAAAGCATATTTAACGAACAAGAGCAGCTCCCCTTGTTCAGTACGACTTAAAATTAAAAGATACAAGATTTTTGCATGTTCTATACGATTCATATGAAATCTTCTGAGACTCAACGTTTTATTACTTAGATACAAAATTAGTCATTCACAGAAACATATCCAACGTTGCCCACAAAAACTATAAAAAAAATCAGAAGTATAACACACTATGTGAGAAAAAGCTTGCTACTGAAACTGGAAGAGCTACGCTTTACTCATCCCTGAAGTTTTCAGCTGCAAATCTTCATTATTAGGCTGCTTGGGCAGAATACCAACTATACTAACCAGAACACTGTAACAAAAAAAGACCGGAGTGAATGTTGACTGTGTTGACAAAATGGTGACACCAGAAGCAGACACCATTTCAGGCCATACATCCCAAGAAGATGATCCTATTTGCTGTGATAGTAGTTTCAAGAGATGCAGGCACATTGCCTGCTTTGGATATCAGCTCGTTCTACCTAAGCAAATATATCGAGCATCTCTAGTAGTTCACTTCTGCAGAGTCTCAAGTAATGCATATATTGGTTGCCATTAACAGCAAATAACCTCAAATACACTTCAATTTCAACATTAAAACAAACAAAAAAAGGAATCAAAGTTGTTTTGTCGATACCCTTTACATCAAAAGCCTAACTGCAATTTGTCAGGATTTGCATATACACTCCATTTGCCTCTAGCATACAGAAACCTTCAAACACCAAAAGTCTTGAAGTAATACTTTCTTACCAACAATGTTCAGGAGAAAACAGTGACTCATTTAAAACAAGGATTGTCCTAACTGTATTGACATTTCCGGGACATTTCTTTAACTTAAAAGAATTAACATACTTCCTTTAAAAGTAATGCATATACACACAACAGGTGGATAACAGTATTTCAACTTGTGGTCTTCCACAACACACTGAAATGATGAAAACACAGGAAGATTTATAGACAGCACTACACTGCCCCTACATGTCCGCTCCAGAAACAACATCATAAGCTGCAAGTTGTGTAAGAATTAACTGAAAATGAATGAGCTAAACACATTAAATTGTATTTTTTCCTTAATTATATTTTAAACCTCCACATATAAAACATACAGATAGGAAGAGATTTAGAATACAATTAAATCTTTACTGTAGTGGGAAAGTTTTTTATTTTGATAGTCATATTTAGTCCTTCCTCTTAAAAGGATCGATCTTCCCTCTTGATTACACTGTAGATTGTAACTTAAGAATGCAAACAATTCAGTTGAATGTAAAATTTCTTTGAACAAAATAATATACATACAAAAACAGATATAGTTAGCCACAACAGAAATTCTTAAGTTAAGAATGGGATGATAAAACTTCCGTTACCATCAATTCCTAACGGCATGAGAATTTGCTTATGAATGTCTGAGACATGTCACATTTTGCGTAAATCCCCTTAACTTTTAAAGAATACATTCCCCCCCCTCCCCAGCATCCTGTTTCTTTTGATTTAAATTCAGTTGGTATTTTGTAAAGGTGACTTGCAATGTTAAATTTGTTGTTCTGATTCATATACGGGTTTTTGCTTTAGATGACAACACTAAACCAAACATCGGCCAGAAACTTGGTACTAGAATTCTTTTTTTTTTTTTTAATAGGTGTCCCGTATTTCCACAAGGCAAATCCCCCCCAGCAGCACCAGCACATGCACCAGGAAGAGAAGCCCACCCTATCCGGATGTGCAGGCTTTTCAGAATAGGCACTGCACAGTCACTCTGCAAAAGTCATTTTTCTGAACTTCAGGATAGAGAAAGGGAATACTTCCACAAAAGTTTAGACATATGGCAGTCCTAAATTTCCGCCCTTTACACTTCTTCCCACCATACACAAAAGGGCTGAGCAAGACTTCTGTAAAGTCAGGAATGATACTTTCCAAAAAGTAACCTAATAGTTGTTTCTTAATTTTTGCTGTTTTAATGACTTAAACTTCCTGTAAAGACTATACTTTGAGAACTGTAAAAAAACCCAGCACATATTTACATCTCATGGTCAAGATATGAACATAAAGTCCCTGATAATTTCTGAAAGTCTTGGCAGGACAATATTGAGAAGTTTTCTGCGAAAACACAAATAGAGTGTTTACATAAATCCTCTCCCTCCCCCCCTTTTCATTACTAATGATGTTAGTTTTGGATAACTTTGCTGCTGATTTAATCTCTCAGACTTCTCAAAAGCAAGAATGTAAATCAACTACAAAACCATGTATTACAATTCATTTTCTAGTGTAATTCTGTATTTTTCTACCTTTTTGATGCAGAAAAGCTATTCGGTTTCAAACTGAATATTAATCTTGAGAATTCTCAGGGTTTGCCAACCCAGTCTTCATCATACCTTTCTTTAAATAAAAGACAGCAAGATTTTATGATCCTCTTCTAAGGAAAAATATGGGAATAACACAAGGTATTACTTTTCTTTATGTGCTACAGACGTGCAGCAAGACAGAAGCATAACAAGCTATTTTGTATTTCATTAGCTGTGGCTCCCTTGCCTTTGAAAATTATTAGTATCCAAGAAAAGAAGGGGTGGTAAGCATAATAGGAGTAATTTACTACATTAATAAACATAAATTTCCTAAGTTTTATTAAAATTAATATTATAGTCTGGTTGTGTGTATGACTATATGCTATAGTTACCATTTATATCCAGACTTGCCATTGACAATATTTTATATTTTAGAAGTATATTATTTGTTCATGTCAATTGGAAAAAATATGTATGTTCATACAATTTGCTCAGATAAACTATCTAATCTATTTTCATCTCTAAAAATTCAGGGATGACTTTTCTACAGAAAATCCATGAAATACAGAAATAAATGTAAGAATTTACTTTTCTAGCTCTTTTCAATTAAGATTTCAATACCGGTAAAAAAAAGGAGCTCAGCTATTTTTCAGAATCTGGTCCATGTAGAAAAGATTACTACAGTAATGCAGGCATTTCCCTCATTTTCTTAACTCCCTCTCAAGCCAGGACAAGGACGTGCAGTGCCTCCTTACCCCATTCATGATATGATAAACTGGCATAAAGAGCTGCAAAGGACAAGGACCTCACTGAACTTCAATGAGGTAAGAAATTATATTTTTCATTATGAAAACAAAATGGGTACACCATGAGACCATGAAGTGAACCAGTATACTTCACAGTAGCAAACATTAAAAACAACCTCCCCCCCCTCAAACTGGAATGACAAAAATTGCAATTCTTAAAGCTTATCCTTAAAATATTTCATGTTTTACAAATGTTTATATGGTATTTAAAATAAACATAGCCTTAAGTAGATGATGTGCCTTAGCAAATCTCCTTTGCTTACAAAATAGCCTAAAGCTATTTTGTCCATTACATTGGTATGGTAGCTCTTTAAATAAATCATACACTGAAGCTCTTTCTTCCACGTGCACACTATCAAAACCATGGGACATTTTATACATGCCATAGTTCACAAGAACATCAGAAGTGGTGGGTCAGGCCAACAACCCATGTAGCCTAGCAGAATCTAGTGATAATTTAACTTTCCTTATAGACTAATACACCAGGTCTATTAGACTATGCAAGTCACCTGCACGCAAGCAGAAATTTAACATGGAAGAAGAGAAAAAACTAAGTTTGGATTATCATCAGTTATGAAAAAGGGTACAAACTGGTTCTCAATTTGATATATTTTGGAAAATCATGCACTGAAACAGACTTCAAGCTACTAGTGTAATTTGTATTCTTCAGAATAATGGGATAAAGGACACTTCAAGGCAATCTAACATTTTTTGAGCTTACAGCCCCACACTTGAATACCAGACACCACTACATTATTATTACTGTAGCATTGTGCATACCTACATGCACTGTTTATCTGAGAATCCAGTTTACAAGGACTTCTTATATGGCTCCTTCACCAAGGTCAGGGCAGGGTAACCCCTCACTGATGAACTGCTGCAAAAAGGAGTTTCTAATCATAAAGATCATAACTAATGGCATGTTAAGTATAGCAAAAATCTGTTTTCCATAACCACAATGATAATACCCAAAGGATTCTGTATTAACAAAATGAAAATTAAATTCAAGCTTTCTCTTCTGACTACATCTAAGTAGAAAAAAGGCAAGTTAAGACAGTTGTTTTATAATAAATCTTGACAAACAGCAATTAGTTATTTCAGTGACAATATCTGGGCCATTATGTACTTTATTTTATCCTCTGCCTAGTCACTTTTTTTTTTTTTAAACCTAGAAGTGTCAATTACCATAATATAATAGATCTTTCTCTTAAAAGAAACATTCTTAGCTTTGAAGTGAAGGTTGCACTCAGAGGAACTGCCATGTCCTCTTTAGGGTTTTTTTCTCCAAGTATCAGGTTGCTCCTTAGTACTTCAGTATCAGGTTAATTGAAAGGCTTTTGATTAAGAACAGGGGGTTATATTTCTATCATACTGGTGGCACCTAGAGGTAAAAATCACTGTAACTGCAATTAATCGAGCTTTGATTCTGCAAGAGAGACATAAAAAAAAGGAACTATTGCATAGTTCAGCTGCCCAGCACTCAGAGATGACACTTTTGTTTGGGTCTTTTTTTATGGAATAACAGGATTCTTAAATAAATCATGAGGTATTCTTGTTCAAGAGACTTCACTGTACAATCTACAGCATCACTCTTTAAAATCATATAAACTTCTTGTCAACTAGGACTGCTAGCCAGGGAGTACTAGAAAATACTTCAACACCTTGTACCACTGCAAAAACAACAAAAAAAACAACAAAAAACTACTTTACCAACACGCACACACAAACAGTCAAACTTTTAGCAATACAGATCTGGATGCTTGGTACTACAACCACTCATTTTCTGTTCTGCCTTTTATTAATCTCACTTTCTATATCATTCATAGTCAATAAACAGTGTTTTCTCTACAACACACACCTTGGATGATGTGGTAGTGCCTACCTTTCTCCCGTCCTGTGATAACTATGCTATTGCTAAACAGTATTTGAGGCATCCATCAGAGAAGCAGGAAACGCTGTGTCCCTTCAAGCAGCCTTTGCAAAGAAACTAATCGCTGTCAAAGAGCACCCAAAGCACAGCTCAAGTTGCATCTGGAGACAAGCTGAAATCACTCATAACTTTCATTTAAAGTAGTCTATCAAAAGCCCCTGTACACTTTGAATTCTGCTTTTAGGTGAGAATCAGATATGGGGACTTCTGTATTTTTAATGAAAGTAAAAATGGCTGTAAATCTGTTTGTGAGCTGAAAGCTCAAACATTCCCATTCATAAATGAAAAGATAACACATTTTGCACTTGAAATGCTGTGATGATTTTCAAACAACTAATGAACTTTGTTTACAAAGCAGTGCCCTCCAATGCTCTTTTCTCTACGCAGCAGTATTTCATCCTCTTCTGCTTTCCCCTTCTGTTACACTTCTGCCTGGAAACACTCATCTTTCCCCAAATCTTGATCCACTGAATTCTGCTTGGATGTTTACCAAAATCGTTTTCAGAAGAGAAATTATGCTTTCAAAACAACTTCATGTTTCAGGCATTTTCTCCCCTATTCCAAATTAAAGACAAGACAAACCAAACTGAACTTAACACATAGGCTGATTTCTGTTATCATCAGTTGCATTTATAAAAAAATCATTTTTATAATCCTTGATTAGGAAATATACAGGGTTTTACTTAAAACAGGATAGTAAAACCTGACCAAGATTTCAATTTAAGAACATTTATTACTAAGAAAGCTGCACTTATGCTACAACTGAATTTTAAGCCCACAAAAAGACATGCATTCCTGTAGCCTCATTAGTATGGAAGCATGACAGAAGAGAAAAGTAGAACAGATCATAGGATCTTTGGGAGATCTCCTCTCCCGGTGGAACTTATATTACTCCTAATGGGATTAGGAGAGGCTGGGTTTTTCATATTTATCTTAGGCATTATGGTGGGTGCCTTCGGGGACCAGGATGGAATTTTTCTTCCACTAGTCAGAGTGAGCATCCAGTTTTTGAAATCTTTTTTTCTGTACTGTCTCAGAGACCCTCAACTTTGAAGTTGTCACAACCTGACATGCAGCCAGCATTCACTGCAAATGTTTGTTCCATGTAGGTGTCCTTTGAAATGGAGTTCAGGAAAAGCTTAAAAAATGGCACAGGGTTAAATCTTTCCATATTTTATACAGGAAAGAAATAACTCTTGATTTCCCAAGTCAAACAAGGGAAGACAGGGGCTCTTTGCAGCAGCTGTTTGTAAGCACAGGGAATATTACAGGAGACATCCATGAGGTGGAAGAAACAAGAAAAGACCTAAGGGAAAATGAAGTTAGTTTCCAAATTTGTTTATAAACGTGCTGCTTAAAGTTGTATCCTGGTTCTTGTGTTCCCTCTTCCCTGTACAGAACAGAAACAATGTGCTGAAGGTAAGCTGGGAGGCTTTTGGGGTCTGTTTTCATTTGGGGGGAGGACGATATACTGGAGAAAGGGAAGAAATTTTTTCCTTATCTATAATACATTAAAAGAAAGATATGTGATGTTTCTCCCGTTTATTACTTTTCCTGTTAAAAATGGAGGTCTTGTTTATACTGAAAAATTCTGATCACTTTAAAGCTAAGATAAAAGATAATATAATGGGAAAGAAAAATTAAAAGGGAAAAAAATTAAGGTTTGTTCTGCTAGAATAATAATAGTAATTCATTTAATAATTAGTCTATTTTATTAAAACCCTTGATGAAGATGAAACTAAAACAGTCTAAATAAAGTATTTGTGTTTGATACATGTTTTGATATGTCTATGACAGATAAATCTAACCAAGGCCCAAGTCTTGGCATTGGTGTTACTTATTGGCCAAGAGTTAAAAGAAAATCTTAAAACTCACACTGAAAGAACAGCTCTGAGAGAAACAGTGAGCAGCATCTCTATCTTTGTGTGTATTACGAGGTTTATTATTAAGCAGTATTAGATAACAAGATGCTATGACTCCCCAATTTTGAACAGAAGAAGAAAGGAAGCAATTAGCTTTACTATTGCATGCAACTGAATGAGAAGTATATATTGTACCTTAAACACAGACCATGACGTTCACAAGCACTGTCAAAGGAATTCAGAAGTTCAGAAAGGCTTTTAGCATATTTATAAGTAGCAATTGGCATTCTTTCAGAAATACAAAGATTGCTGCATATATTAGGTTTTTAATAGGGCAACAGCTTTTTGATCCTTGTCATTACATGCTTTGGAACACCACATCCAGTATCTGACACTCTTATTCTTCAAAAGAAATGTACATTCGTATGTCCTCTCTACTGGAACACATACTGACTTTTTGTTCTTCGAGAAAAAATAAAAATGCTTGCTGATAATGATAATTTAAAGATTATAATAAAATAGTTGTACAATACATTCCTAAGGTACAGGCAATAGAGAGGACTCAAAGCCACATTTAAAAAAAAAAAAATTTTTTTTTACTCCACTGAGGTTTGACTTCTGTGTCAACGTAAGTGCATTCACAGCGAAAAGGATTATATACTTTCTTCTAAAGACATAAATATACAAATATGCATACTGTACATTATCCACAAACAGTCACCTGGTAAGCCACATAAAAAAGTGCACACATTTTGGTGCATAAGTGATAAAAATCAGTTATCTCTTCATAGAAAAGGCAGTTCATTTTAATTTTTTTTGCTAATACAGTTCATGTTTAAATAGTGTAAATATGAATTATAAATCTTAAAATCAACAGGAAAACACAAGGCCCCAGAGCCAATTATTAAATAACGTGTCTGAGTTTTTATACCAACATACATACACAAAAGATGGATGATGCTGAGAGCGAGAAAATGCAGATGTCTCTTGAAAGGTTAGTTTTACTAGACTTGCAGTACCAATTATGACTGGGTAATGGTGTCTGAACAACCTCAGAGGACATAAATTATCTACTGAAGCTCAAAGAACATGCTGAAAATTTTTAGCAATTATGAATTTATATGTTTTACGTGTCCAATGCAAGGAGCTGCCAATGCTACTTGTCCAAGCTAAGACAATAAACTATAATAAGATTTCAGGAAAGTTTAAAGCTAGTGAACTAGCAGTCATAAATTTTAGAAATAACAGGTACCCATGATTTCATCATCAACAATCCAACTTACTTGACAAAAACAGGTAACAATTGCTACAAATAAAAGGCAACAATTTTCCTGACAAAATTTGCAACTAAATAAATAGTTGTTTCATGTAAAAAGGGAGAAGGAAGGACTGAAGTTTCTGTAAATTAGATTCCCAAAGTCATAAAGGTACTCAAAATTAATGGAAAGAGTTGCAAATCATGGTATTTAATATGTTCCAGCACTTCAGTGACAAGTCTGAATTTTTACTACAAGTTTCCTTCCGTATCAGGAAGGGAGAAAGCATGGGGGTGGAAGGGTATCACTGAGCAGGTTTGCACACTCGCCTCTCCTCACTGCCATATTTTCAGGGATTTCCCTGAAGACATCTTAGATGTCTTCAAGCATTTACCTTCTCCACACAGCAGGAAGAACAGGTCGCTTCCGATACAAATTCTATCTACCTAAACAGACAAAAGTAAGGCTGGACCTGCTAAAAGTGGCCATAAACAAACAAATATGCCATATTCACTTATATGCCCAAATTAAAACGGGGCAACGCTTCAGAGGAGGAAACTATTTCCTCTTGATCCTTGCAGAAATTTGGATGTCTTCCCAGAAATCTCATGACTGGCTCAGAGCTTAGTGCTGTATAAGACAGCTGCATTCATTTTATATAAGGCGCTAAAATGAGAAGACATCTGGATACAACTGTTCATGGGAAGGCACAGCATGAACCAAGGAAGACGGCGAGCAGAAGCAAGAAAATGAGATGGTGTCACGTACAGGAAGCAGGAGTGATCTACATGAATCAGACACTCAAAACAAATTTGACTCAGGAAGGCAGCACAATATTCAAGCCATTTGAAAAGCTAGCTTTAGTGATGCCAACAGATCTAATGCAAGCCTGCAGTCACTAACACAGCTTGGTATCGGGTGGTTCAAACTGTCTCCTCTTCTCTGGGGAAATAAGAGCTGCATTCACTGAGGGCTTTCCCCAAGATGAGCAGCTCTTGATGTGACAAGACAACAGGAACAGAGAAGAAATTTAATGAGAAGAAATTTACAGCAAGTTTATCTGACATTTAGATGGAATGGTTCCAGTAAAATTGTAACTAAAACTTGTTATATGTAATTGGCTTATTGGATTTTTTTTCTTTTCAAATTCTACATAAGAATGATTCTTACAACAAAGTATAATAAATCAGTTAAGTAGCATTATATGTTCTTTGTATTTCCCTAACACGTTTTCTTGGGGGTTATTTCTTAAAAACAAACAAACAAACAAACCAACCAACCAAACCACCCTAAAACAAATCTAATTTTGCACTTTCAAGCCACAAAGCTACATATGACTTGGGAACTGACCAAAACCCTGCTGTTAATATTATAACCCATTTCCATTTGAAAATGAACAAGTACCTTTATGGACATATATCCTTAATAACTGTGGGAATTAACTTCAGTCCTTAGCCTGGAGATACATTAATTACAATCAGTGTCAAAATGACCCCAACATATAATGATATTTCAAACATGATTAGAAAACTAAGAATTTCTATCAGAAGCAATCTTATACAATTAGATGAACCATAGTCACAAATGGCACTGATGCAAAAGATCTTGTCACAAGCTAAAGGGATGATGGAGCCCCACTTTAATTTGTACAATTTTTTTTTGCCATGTGTAGTGTCTGTATTAGATAATCTAACTTATTTCTTGTACCAATGTGAGCGTGAACTGCAAATAAGTGTCAAGCTTACACGTCTAATACATGAAACAAAGAGAAGATTATCATAGTTTAAAACAAATCCATTCCACCTAAAAAAGAAAGGTGCCCAAGCATTTATTCTGGATAATCCTCAAGGTAAGAGAAGTGATACCAACTGTGAGAGTTCTGCCTAGAGATAATAGAACAAGGGCAAGAAATGAGATGGGATTTACATGTAATGTTTTAATACTTAAATTATTATATTTAAACTTAAATGCACATATTTTAAAAATTAATTAATAGCTGCTGTATTTCTGTATTTCTTCAACTTCATGGTTTATCTGCTTTAATTAAGAAATTAGGCTAGCAAGTACAGATAATTCCTTTTTTCATTAAAGGAGGCGCGTGGGCAGGAAGGGCTTACCAGAACTGCATGCCGCATAAGCGGAGAGCAGGGGACAGGAACAGTGTGGGTGTAGACAGGCAGGAAAGAAGAGATACGCTTCAGAAAAACTATGTAGACAGAACAGGCACTAGACAGTTGAGGACTTGTTTGATAGTTTGGTAGCTAGACAGGATTTGGAGGTGGGGAGGGAGGACAGGGGAGAGACTGAGGCCATGAAAGAAGAAGCAAGAATTCAATCTGAAATTTCACTGACAATGAACCACAGGAAAAATGTGAGATGGCATGTAGTAGTGCTATAGCAAATATGTTAAAATTGCAAACATTCTTGCCAGCTGCTGCTGTTATCATGAGAAGTAATCTTGTGTAGGGTTTATTAATAGCAGCATGCTTTGGAAAAGACAGCCATTTGGACTTACAGACACTGTATCATGCAGATTCACTTTAAGCTACACAATCTAAATTTATTAGTATTAGTAAGTGTACCTAAATACAGAGTCAGTAGGAAATAAAATGGGACTAACAAAATACAAAAAGTACCTTTGTAGCACCTGTTCTGCCATTCTTTTTCAATTTTTGGACAGAAAAATTTTGGTGGGAGAGCATCCTTAGAAAGAGAGCAGTATAATATTACATATGGAGTACTGATCTATAAACCAAAAAACAATTTTCTGTTTCTAGTTGCTAGAAAGATGTCATGTTTTGACCCCCATTTTGTCTTATGCCTTTCATCTCTAAGCGGTAAGCTCTCTGTGCAGAGACATTTTCATGCACAGCTTTTGGGACATTATTATTATAGCATTGGTAGTAAAGCTTCTTAAAAAAAGTATGCTTTTTAAATCCATGAATATATACCTACCTAGAAACATCTAAATCATGAGGAAAGATCCCACATAATACCCCATAAAAAGAAGTATGTTGCAAGCAATCACCTTCATTATAGGCTATCTGATATAGCCTACATTAGCCTACAGAATATTGACTACAGAAAACAAGGTCAACTGCAATTCTAACACTCCCAGAGAGAGGTACACATATTACAATATCCAGTTTCAAATTCTAATATTTAAGTATTACAGATGTCTAAAAATAAGTCTTTACCTACATGAGTCTCCTCCATGCAGGTTGCTTCCTTTTTTGCAGCTTACAAATAAAATTCTATCTACCATCTTCCACATGAAAAGCAACAGAGCATATATAAGCTTGAAGTATCTAAAATAGCAGTAAGAGACTATGGGAGAAAGGAGCATGAATTACTAATTACAGCAGTGAGATGGGACAAAGCAGAGTCTAAGACACAGGTCGGAAGAAAATCACAGGCTGGGCAAGGAAACTAGGAATGAAGCGGGAACTCTGGTCTGCAGAGTGGAACTACTCAAACCGGCAGAGCCATCCTTCCCCAAGCCTCACGGCTCATCTCAGAACGATAACCCACTGCCGCGCCAGTGGGCAGAGCCCTAAGAAGGGGATGTGAGGCTACGACCCCACTTATGACTTGCCTGGGTATCATTCTAGCTCGGTTTAACTTCCAGTCAGAATCTGGGAAATGCTGGAACAAAGATTGCCAGTTAGAATTAATTTGCCGCCCTCTTTGCGTTTCTTTGTGTTACGAGGCAGTCTTGACACCGTCAGGTATTTCTTCCCCGCAGAGGCTCCTTTCCTCATACCTGAAACGGATCTGCCCAGGAAACTAGGATGGCTTCATTTGCTGTGCAAGGACCGAAAGCGTTTACTGAACGACACAAGGGACTGCAAGAAGAGAAAGAGATTTGTGGTTAAGGCAATGAGGCTTCAAAGCCTTAAATGAAGTACTTCATTTCACATTTCATAAACTCCCCTCAGGCGTGATCAGACATTCAGCACAGAGGCTGGCAGGTCAGTTCAGAGGGGCCCTGCCATGCCCCCCTCTGCCTTTTCCTTGCCAGATGCCACAGTCTCCAGAGCTTGAGATGGCGGCAAAACAGACGATAAACCAGACTGAATTCAAGCAGATAAAGAGCTTTCACAAAGTCAATCCAGCATGTTTAAACAGCTCAACTTTGCTAACAATAGCGTTTTCTAAAAACATCTAAATAACTGGGCACAAATTGCCCAGGCAAGCTTAATTCTGACACTTCCTAAATTTAAGTGATTTGACTTCGTAATCTTCACAACATGCTTTTAGCACGTGCACATGCATATCAGTCTGGAATAGAATAATATCTTTCACTGCATGAGAGATGGAAGCTTTAAATCCATCAAAACCACAAAGAAAAACATTTAGGTAGTGTTAAATATAAATGAGTTTCTTGCTGCTGCTTTTATCTCACCTAGAAATAGCACAATTTAAATATACAAGCAATTCTCAAAGAATCATTATGGTGACAGAGGATCACTGAATATTCTGAAAAAAAAACAAAAAGAAAAAAAAACAGTCTGTGGGCTATGACATGCTGCAGTGGAAGCCTAAAAAAAATTGTAAGCAAGTTGTCAGATTGTCCAGGTATTTTTGACCCTTCTTCAGTGCAGCAGGTTGGACTAAATCTGCACCGTTTGGCTAGCAATTTTCTTTTTTCCCATGGGACACACGGAGCAGCTGCTTGAGCAGCAACCTAAGCTGCCTCCTACGAAGGGCTAGCTGAAGCCCAGAGCTCGTGCCACGTCCCACAGCCAGGGAGGGCCGGGCAGGAAGCATGCTTCCGTGCGTGTACCACTTTACCGGGCCACAAACACACGCTGCATCTGCCTCCATCCACGGGCTTACGGGGAAAGCGATGGATTTTGGTCAGGCTTGGCAAACCTTGCGCCTAGGAGAGCACAGGGGCCCCCTCAGCCGAGTCAGTTTGAGCCACCCCGAATTGATCTCACATTAACTAGGTAAGGGAGGTTCTCACCAGCTCTCGTTTCCGATCCCTGTTTCGCTCCCTCTCAAGTACAGGACAGTCAACTGGTTTGTGAGCCCGATAACAGAGATAATTGTAGAAAGAAAGAAAAAAGGAGAGGGGGAGAAGATAATCTTCAGACTGCCACTGCTCCATATTGAAAAAATAAGTAACATATTGCCTTTCTTCAAGGCTACCACCTCACGCAGGATGTGAGAGGAGATGAAAGGCACAGGAAGAGAGCATTGGGGAGCAGAGATGCTGCATATACTTAGAGGGAAAAAAAAGAAATAGTTCATTAATCAAAATTATTTGTATTTCTATATGAGACTTTAGTCTCATTCCAAAAGTCTTCCAAAACAAAGCTCCAAAAATAAAAAAAACAAATACTGTAAGTTATAGGGTTAACAGAATGAAAAGTAAAACCTCTACAAGGCTGGCTTTACAGAGAATATTTTGATATCCAAAGTAAAGGACACACTCCCTTATGGGGAACAAGCATAGGTACGAAAACAAATTTCCTCTCATTTGCCTCATGTAGACATTGACCCTAAAGGCTAAATCAGCTTTAAAAGAAAATAATTTCTGACAGCTACCTGAAGAAACTTCTTACCTCTAGTGGCCATAATGAAAGTTCCCTGCCACAAAACCCAGAACCAAAAAGTCTCTTTAACACCCTCAACATGTGGGAGCGCTCTTATTTGTCTGGTAACACTCTCATATTCCCCACAATTTTATTAAAAATATATATATATATATATATGCACACATACATATATGCATACACACACACACACTTTTTCTTTACTTTGTTCTGACAGTCTCCTCTTACCAAGTGGTAAGGAATTTGGGGAGGGGGGGATTTTTCTTTTTTGAGTTTAAGGGAAAAATACTTTGGTTCCTTTTCATTGTACTCAGGACCTGATCCAAAGTCAGCTGAAATACAGGGCGGTATTTTCCCTGGTTAGGATTGGAGAATAAATCATTTCAGAGAAGCCTGGACTGCTTTCTGGTCCATTAAATAACAACTTACTGTCATCCATGAAATTATGTGCTGAAATTATATGATTTGTTGCAGAAAAATCAGGCTTACTTTTTCCTGAAGATCAGGATGGACTAACTGGCTAAACTGCTGCCACAAGCAGGTAGATCTGACTGCCCAAAGAGCGTTTTGATTTTTTTAACATAGAAATGAAGGAATAAAGAAACAAGTCCAAGTAAGTAAAGTTTATGCATAAGACACATTAAGAGTGGAAATAATTAGAGCCAGAAAGAGCCAGAGGGAGGAAAAGGAACTGCAGTCTGATGTGGAGTACTCTACTGCAGTAGCAAGCTGACCTGTTCCACGTGCAACGTACAAGACCAGTGAATGCTCTTAACAAATTAAAAATACAGGTAGGTATGCTTAATGCTTAAATGCTCAATCCTATGTTCAGCATACACACAAACCCATCCTACAGAGGGAATCATTCTACAAATCAAGAGTTGACAAATTACCTAACTTTGGTAGGATACATTTCAGGTAAGACTACATGCATATGGTGCAACTATTCTCATGAAATGGTACAGTATAATAATTGGCTGTTTCTGAAAGCACAGGCATTGGAAACGGATACATTTATTACCCCAACTTCTCTAGCTTAGAATACCACAGGGTGCATATTAAACCCATGCTTTACAACAATTCAGTGCTACTTTAAGCCACTTGAAATAGAGGAACGTTGCAAGCACACAAGTCATTTTCACAAATGCTTCAGCTTATTACCACTTCTTAAAAATATGAATCTAAAATGAGGAAATTATACAGCAACTAAGAGCAGTAAGTACTGAAATTTTTAATAACATGGAAGACTAAAGAGGGAAGAAATCATTTTTAAAATATAACTTTTGAAATAGTTAAGAATTAGAACAGTTCAGAAGCAAAAAAATGTTTCTTTTGTTAGAGGTTTAAGAGCTAAGGCAAGAATCACACCATTCATTTAGAGTCAAGTTTTTAGCAATCTGAAGGTATTCACCATGACACAAAACACAGCACTTGATTTTTGAACATACATAATATGCATGACTATCTTATAAGTATGTTCAGTGATCAGCTGCAGCTAAATCACACTCAATAGCTAAATGATATGACATCCGAAATGTGTACTAGTTAAAGGACTTTGTTGCTTCTTCATATTATACGGCAAAATCTACCTCAGTGTCTACAAAAGATACATTAATAGCTAAAAAGCGGACCACAGTTGTGTCTACGTTTAACAACACAGCAATGTTTTCAGTGACTGTTTTGAAAGAATTTATACATTTATTTTGTAAGTACAATACTTTTAGAGCTACGTACTACAGTTGTTTTCAAGTGCTAAAAGAAGAATGCTAAGTAATACTATTTTTAACTCGATTCAGATTAGTAGTATTGCAGACAAGTGTTTTAACTGCATGAGCAAACTGACAAAATACATAAGGGCAAACTGTTAAGTCTTGTGACCATTTATAGTACGCTACTTGATAGAAGCCAAATATAACCAATGCAGAGGATGCAGAAGCTATTAATCGCCAGCTCTCACAGCGGAAGTATTTTTACTCCCAAGGATCACAGTACACATTTTAAAGATGTTTTGGTTGGTTTAATGTACAATTAAGGAGGTGAAGAAATGAGTTCAAACAAGGAGAAGGCTGAAAACTTTAAGTCATGCCAGTGTTTGAATGGCATAATTGTACATCTGCCATTAAAAAAAATAGGTGTTAGGACTGGTGTATTACAAACTCGATAATTTGGAAGCAAACTGTAACTAATTTTACAAAGCATATCAAGATTAGGTCTGGACATTAAACACTAAATAATTCAATGCATTTCTTTTTAATATAAAAAAGTAGAATTTAAGAAAAATTTAACAGTGGCACATCAGTGAAGAATATTTGTATCAGAACTCACGTTTTACATGAAAATACTTCCTTGGTTCCTGGCGCCTTTAATAAAATGATAAACTTGTGTAACAAAAGTACTGAACCTTTCATCTGTTGATACCCAAAAAGGAGTTTTATTTTTTAAATAAGAAAATAGGTTTTGAAACAATAGAAAATTAGAATAGTGTGGGGGGGGTTTTTTGTTTTGTGGTGGAAAGGTTTTTTCTTTTGTCACATAACAGGTTTAGGACAGTTGAAGGCAAAAAAACAGCAGAGTTAATTTACAGTCTAATATTTAGAAAATTCAAGACACCCATTATATGCACTACAATCCATGACACATTTGGTTACTAAGTACTTCTGAAAAACACGGCTTGGAAAAAAAAAGGACAATGCAGACTGCATATGCAACGCACGCAGGCACGTACACGAAGAACGCGCCCGATATGGCAGTCACTTCGAGTGATACACAGGCTTCGAGGACGTTACAAGGAATGAAAGCAAAGGCGGAGCTCCTATCTTTGCTGCTATCAGTGGCCATCATCTCAAGAATTACTAGTTTCATAAGACACATGACAATTAGATAAGTTAATGATACCTTAGCTGGTAAAATATAAATTTCAGTATTATTATTTTCTAGCTTAGTCCTAATGGTAAAAAAAAAAGCAGATGTTGAACGCCTTCTCAGAACCCTATTAGATCTAAAATCTCTAAGTCATTAAACTGACTGCTTGAACGTGATCTAGGGCAGGACAAGGGAGCGATATGGTGCCTGCTTTGGAACAACAGAAGGTCTTCAGAGAACTGCATTTTAACTGATTTTTCATATATTTGGTGATACACTAAAATGTATTTCACACTACAGAAAATAAGACATATAAAACATTAGCATTAAAGTTTTGACAGTATAATATATTAATATAGCCACTACTTTCAGAAAGATTTGTGAAAAATACGTATATATCCGCTAAATTTAAAGAAAAGCATTTTCTTCTTCCTCTATGTTGCATACTGTCCAAGACAAACTAAAACTATCCAAACACAAATTTCAAATGCTTATTTTTCAAGAAAATAGCTCTCAAATCATACCTTAGATTTGAAAGCATAACTGTTAAAAAATAAGATTTACTTTATCGCTTTCAACATTATAAAATGCTCCTATTCACTGTTCAGTGAACACCCATGTATAATAGTGAATTTCTGAAAAGAATTACTTTTCTGAAATGTACACGATCCACTATAAAACAGACAGGCATACGCATGTTCTAATTTCTGCATTTCTTCAGGTTGATATCATTTTGCTAGCTTTCAATACATGCCATAGCTTTTACATATGAGAAATATTCTCACATAGACATTCAAAGCAACAAAGTAAAATCAAGATTTCAAGGGCAATCTTGTCAAAATTGTGATTTAACTGCATGTAAATTTACTAAAAAGAAGGAAAATTCTTTTGACATTTAGAAACAGCTAGCACATTTGCAAAAGCTGAGACAGATTTTAAAACTTTAGATTAATAAATGGAAGTAATTTTTGTTCAGTAGAAACAGAAAACTCAATGCAGTTTAGAGAAAATCCATTACGAAGAATAATAAATTTATTTATATTTTTATTGGAAAAAAATTGTTTCAAAAAGTAATAAAGAAAGGAATGGAGTCATGATATAAGCTGGTTTGAAAATATTTACCTTTTATTGAAAATTGTATGGTGTAAAGAGAACAAAATTTAAAAGACTCTTTTTAAACTCGTATCAGATTTTAAGAGCAACTTTATTCACACAGTTACTGAAGCTGTAGTATAAGACCTGTGGTAGTTTGTCAGGCTAGGATTGTCTATATATAAACTATATCTCAACCTCCACATAGTAACATGCTATTTTTATTTTCTGTAACAGCAAAAATGTTATCTCCATTATTGAGAGTTACAAAAGTATTAAAATTATGTTTTAAGAAGCTTTACTAAACACATTCAAATATTAAATAAATTTAAGATCTCTGAATTCTCTACTTTAGTACCCAACAAGTCACATGTGCCAACACAATTCAGAACTACATTCAATACATTTTAGTTCCAAACTATTTACAGCAGCTAAAATGGCGAGTAAAAGCTAAATATACACATATGGATATACCTGCTCTGTACAGCATTTGTCGTCATCTGCATGGTTAACAAATACAAAAGAATCTTTGCCATGTCTCTTTAAACAAGTAATACCTAAGACAACATGTGCAGATTTTAATTAATCTGAAGCACAAGTATTATGGAAATATATGACCCAAGGGCCACTCAGTGGCACCCCAAGGCAACACGCAGTACAGATACAAGTATCTCCTCATGGAATGAATGCACCATGACAAAGCACTCAACTACAAGCCAAGTGACCAAAACTCAGATTTTAAAGAACTTTATGCTTACCCGCCTACGGCAGAAGGGCAGGCCCTGGGCAATGATGCTGATGCTAAATATCTTCATAACAGTTTGGTGTGGTAGAGGTTCTTTGGCGCTTTTGAGATCAACAGGAACCAAGCCATGGTTTATGGCAGTTTTCCCAGGTTTGGACATTTTACTGTTCTTACTTCGTCAAGTCTACTAATAATGCAAGAGCATTATTAAAAAAACAGAAAACTTTGCTTTCAAAGTTGCATAATTTCTTTTAAAAATAAAACTTTTGGACTGGCGATCGAGCTCCCCACAGCTTGCTGCCTTTGTCTCTCAGCCTTCTCCTGCCAAGTGTCCTGACCTGTCTGCTGCTTAGTGAAGTGCGAGCTATCCTAGTATAGCCAGGAATTAAAGTACTAATGGGAAGGCAGACTGCTCCTGCCACTCACACGGCTGGTGGACCTCCCCTGCAATGTCAGAAGAACCCTTCTCTGAAAAGGGATCCGGACATTTATAACGAAGAATAAAATCATAACTGCCATGAGTTTTAACAACCACAGGCACTTACATATGCACTTGACAGGAAGGTTTTTTTTTTTTTTTTTTTAAATGAGTTGGAGTTGTTCTTTCAGACAGGAAAAATGAAAATCTAATCCTCAAACAGCAATACTGCTATCACAGGGTCAATCCTACTGCTCTCCAGGCAAAGAGTTCTTCTAGAGTTTCAATAAAAACTGACGGCCAGTGACTAAAAACCTTACCAGGACTTTGCTATTTCTCATCCACTGTCTACAAGAAGACAATGTTGAAAGTCAAACACCAAGACCGAAAGTCAAAACCAAATAAACAAAAACCTTAAAGTCCCTCAAAATGAAGATATTGGCTTGAAAGAGCACGCTATTTTATTAGAAGTTAAGACTACTACTGTATTTTTGCCCACATTGTGATTTTTAGCTCCTTCTCCCCATCCCTCCTGACTTGTGTCCGGGTGCCCTAAGACCCCACTGAGCTCTGCTCCTCTCCTCCGGCAGTTCACACTCCCTCTCCCAGTGCTGTCCTGCCTGCTGCCCCGGGGAAGCGGCGTCCGGGGGCCCCCGGCTCTAGGCATGCCACAGGAACGGAGTCACCCTCCCCGTCCTGGGCACAGCGGGTTTGGAGATATATCTGCCCAGGCTCAGCACCACAGTGAAGGGACGGAGAAGAGCCCATTCCCTTCTCTGGAAGGCATGGGGGGAGAGAGCAAAGTCACCTTGAGTTTCTCAGCTCATTTTACTACCCCCTCCCTTCCTCTGAAAATAGGGTCCCCTGAAGGCAGTGGGGAGACACCTGCCTTAGCAGCAAGCCTGACCGAGTGCCGTTTTTCAGGAAGCGTGCAAGTGGAGAAAATGAGAAAAGTTCTTACCCCGCCGCCACAAGCTAAAACAGGAATATCTGTTGCTCAGGTCATCTGCAATTGGTTTGCTTCAATTTTAAATCATTTCTTGATCAAATTAGCTTTCTTACGCTGCTGCTAGGTTTCCACAATTCTTTTCAGTCCATACACATGAACACGTTTCTTAAAAACATATTCAAATTTTGAAACCTTTGAGCAAAACTGAGCAGGAAGAGACAAAAGCCTGTGAATACTTCTTATGAAATTGCTGATAAAAGACACAGAAAACCAAAGCCCTTGTATGAACTAAGTCAGTACAGCCCAAAACGCAGTGAATAAATGACCATTAAGAAATCTTACAAGTCCCTTTATGCACAGCCCAGCAAAGATAATTAACTATATAATTGTGTAAGGGCAAAAGAGGGAATGTAGTAATGCTCTAATGCTTGAAGCACAACACTGTAATTTGACAAAAGACAGCATTAAAATATACTTGTATTACCATCCCCACTTACTCCTTTGTTTCCCCTTCAAAAAGCCAAGCTGTAATCATGTTTAACTTGCACATATAAAGGGCCTCTCCATACTAAACATTTGCTCGTTAAATGCTTTTTACAAAAAAAAAAAAAGCCTACAAAATTCCCGAATGCTTCATTTGGCGTGTGTGTATATATACATACACACACACACACACACATATTAGAGTAAGCATTTACTTTTAACAGAATGCATTTCTCAGATAAACAAAAGTTCTTATTTCTTTACAACTACTGCATACAGAAACGCTGTGATAGAATGCTGGGTAGCACAGTATTTTCATGCACTTTGCTTTTTTCTTTTCTACTGTTCCATTCAAATGCCATTCAAAAGCACAGTTTAGACATACATTTTCTTATCTCTAAAAGACTCTATATTTCACTCTCTATATTTCATTCTATAAACTACAAAAAACAGTTTATCATTATCCTGTATTTAACAGTAATACCATCAGAACATACTTTATAGCTTCATTCTGAAGGACTTTATTTTATACAACAAATACTAGGCTTTCACCTGGCTGGAAGACTTTGGGAAAGTGTCTTGGGATCTGAATTTCACTCAGATGAGGAAGCCTCACTGAAGTACACCAAAGAGGGGTAAATTGTAGCCTTTTATTTCTACTTTTGAAAGACTAAAGTCAAGAACAGAGCTGACAAATTAACTCATATGACCCTGATATGTCATTTAAAAAAAAAAAAGCTACAAGTTCAACAAAGTTTTTTCATTTCTGATGCATAAGTTGCTATCATGATCATTCACAAAATTATAAGTTTACCTAAATTTATTAATATAAATGTAATTTGAAATGATCAGATACAGTGTGTGTATATGTATATATATATAGTTATTTCAACTTTGATAATTCACATTATTTCATCAGTAGACAATATTTTATCTATTTTCAGTACATAGATGTCACAGGCTTTTTTTTTTTTCTTTTTTTTTTTTTAAGAAATAAACTTAGTTCTAAAAGATTGTCTCAATGTGCAATTCCTAGAAAGAAAATTTGACAATGTGGCAAATCGTACTATTTTATTACCAAATATAAACATTATTAGTTGATATCAGAGCCTAATACCTTAGCAGTTTATAGACCTTCTTACTCACCTTCTCTTGTATTAGCACATAATTAAAGCAGAAAACAAGAACTTGACTATTTCAAGACAAATTTGGTCCATGTACAGTTGTACACACAACTGGGTATCAGACGAGAAAGAAGTAAGGCATTCTCCAAGCACCACTCACAGCTCCAATCTCCAGTCACAGATTATTCTCATACCTCTTAACAGAGTAAGCTTTAATAATCAGCCTTTCTTTTGTGGTTTGAGATAAGTGCCACCAATATGTCAGTTATTCCTCAGTAACTTCCAAAAGACTCACAAGTAACTATTTTAAAGTAATTCCATAGGGACACACTACTTGCTGAAAAAAAGTATCTGGTTTGCATTCAGTATGGTTCACTTTCCAAGTGGACAAAGCCAAAGCAAAATAAGGCTGTTTTGTCACACATGAAATTGCTGTGTTAACTTTCACACTTTTCCAGGTCAATATGAAAAAGCTTTGGTTTTTGTCTCTCCCATTTTTTTCCCCCTTTAGTGTTGAGTCTCCCAGAAAAAAAAAAAATCTTACACTAACAGACCAGATCCTGTTGGCCCAGTTTTGTTTCCACATATCCTTTTTTCTTCTTAGCCTTACTTTAGACTTAGTACCTGTTACGGACTGTAGGTATTATTAATTGTCTTTCAGTAATGTTCAAAGGGCCCAAGCTATGCTAAACAGCTATAAACATTTAAGAAGAGAAAGTCCTTAGCCTGAAAATATGCACACACTAATTTAAGCAGTAAGTGGGTGTAACAGGAAGACGAAAATGGAGAGGGTGTCAAGAATATACTGCATATACTAAGTATTTTTGTATTTATTACACATGTACTTCTAATCTAAGCTCTAACTGTAAAGCTTAAAGAACCACTTTGCATTTATCTTTAAAAGTTTGTGTTTTTTTATAATATGCAGAGTGAGAACATGTAAATTTGACAAATGTGAAGTTACAGAAACTTGAGCTTTGATGCTCTGTAACATTTCTCTGACAGCCTGTTCCTAAATAAATTGGGACTGATTTCCAATAATGCTCTTTTTAAGTGCCTGCCTGTCATTTTAATCTGAAGATCATGTTAGAAAATCAGATCACTTTACTTGGATGCATAAAAGTGCCCAGCAACTTGGGGTTGAAAATACTGGTTTGAGATTGTCATGTATTAAGTGCAGACTTAAGAATCCAGAAGACTGCTTTCTTTTCTGGCCAGCCCAGTGAAGAGACTTTATTGTAAAATAAAGGCAGGTAATAAGCAATAATAATTTTCCTTTTTATTTTCTAGTCTGATGTAGTTCAAAATGAACCCTTAACAGAGCTTTTTAGGAATTGTTTACCAGAAAGCAATACATACATGATACAATAAGAGTTACACGGGGGGCTAAATTAAACATTTCCAAGTATAGGAAGATTAAAGTGCAGAAAGCAGAACCCCAGATACTTTTCCCACAGCTCTTAACACTGGTGAACAGCTGCCCTCAAACGGATAAAGCAGAGCACTACAACACATTAGAAATCATCCTCTCAAATGAACATTCAGGTATTAAGAGAAACAGAACAACAGATTTACTCTTTGAATATGTTTGATAACATACTTCCTGAGTAATCTTTTCAGAAAGCTCTGCATAGAATGAATTAGAATTTACATTATATACAAGCCTTACTGTTCCTCTGATGTTCAGACTGCTCCTGACCCATGGATAGAAACAGTAAGAACCATTTTGTTAGCAAAGCAAGCCAGTCTTTATTGCACCGGTAACTATTCTTACACAGTGACCATGGTCACAAGTTTATTTATATGAAGGTTTTTTTAATACTACTCTAGGAATGGTTCCCAGGTGATATACTGTACAGCAGCCTGCTTTGTACAGGTAAATGCATAAGCTTTATAGAAACAAGGCACTGCTGCACCAATCTAACTGCACGGGGGGGGGGGGGGGGGGGGACATTAGTGGGGACTGCACAGAAAAAAAACCACATTGCTTTGAAGAGTCTATCATACCCCAATTTACCCAGTACAAAATCTCCACGCACAAAACAGAATGACACGCATCTCTGAAAAGCATATGGAGAGAATTAATTTTGATCTCTCAAAACCAGAATTTCCTAAAAAATGCTCACTTGAATAGTATGCAGAAAGGGTAAAACTACTAGTTGAACTTGCAGACTGATGGCTTTCTCTTTGCAAAAAAAGCGTAGACGTGTTGTACCACAAGCAACCAACCAAACAAAACCTGGATCCGAGTGAGAACATCATGTCAGTTCAAATTGTTTGAACTATACAACGGCTTCTCCAAGCCTTAAGCCTCTAAAACATTAGCAGATCTACAAAGAAAAGAGATAATTTTGAACACTAACCATAAGAAATCTTTGTTTAAAGCTTATGCCTTACTACAAGTTTTGACTTATGAATGGATTCTGTGGTGTAAAACAAGGAACAAATGCCCACAAAACCTTCATGTGTAGTCAGAGCAAAATCCAATTCCACATGGGGTCAATGATGGCTATCCAGGGCATGGTCACCCTGTAGACTTTTTCCTCAGCAGATGCATTAATGGGTCTCTTCTTTTGCTACCTACCCTCTGGTTTCCATGAAAACTGGTATAATCTCTCTCTCTCTCTCTCCCCCTCTCTCCCTCTCACAAATTGGGTGAAAATTGATCAAGAGATTTGTACGTTCTGGAAAGGAAGACAGACAAGGACAGAAAAATGTCTCAACTGCACAAGCTTGTTTTCCTTAGTCAACTAAGCTTAATAATATAGTAAAGAAGAATTGAAATTCTTAACTTGGGCTCACTCAGATGCAACTGGCTGTAATTCTGGCTCCATAATCTTTTTGAGGTGTGGCATTAATAATTAGTGTGATGAAAGAGATTGGTATGTAATAAAAAGATCTGGTTTAAAATTTTTGATGTGAAAGGCAAGAGGGAGGTATGCTTTTGACAGTTGCTGGTGGAGGATCGTACAAGTTCCATGAGTGATGGACACTCCCATACTGGAAAAAGTTATATAGGTTCAAGTACGGACAAGGATGAGGGTAGTAAAGCTGTTGTTCAGCAAAATACTTCACACTCTACAACTGAGCATTCTCTAGAAATGTACTAGTACATGTCAAGGAAGATATTCCATACCAAGTATGTCAACAAAGGGGAAATCATCAGATAAACACATCTAATAGACATTTTTCACATGTATGTAGTAAGGATCATCAAATTGCTCATATCTATCTATCTATACACACACACACACACGCATCCTGGTATCAAGCATGAGCACAGGGAGAAAAGAAAACATACTCAAATTTGTATTGCATTTAACTGCACTAGAATTGCCAGCAGGGAAACCCAAACAGTACACAGTCTACCCTAACAAATGGCAAGCATTCAGTGGTTTCAGCTCCAAATTGCAACCACCGAGGCAACTGAGTTTGAAGGATCATCAGTAAAAAATAAAAGATGACAAAAAGAAGCACAGAAGTCTGTAAAGTTGCTCTTTCTTCTTTTCACTGCCAGTTGATCCCCACTGGAGTGGGGATAAGACAAACAGGTCAAACTGGTGATTCTAGTAGCAAGTGGAGAAGAGCAGCACTCCCTGCTTGTGGTTGGAGTTGGAAAGCAAAGAGCACCAAGTTGCCTCATTTGTTGCCAACCAAATTATCAACCACTTGCAGTAGCTCATTTGACATACTAACTTACACTCAGTTCATAGGCAGCAGATTCTTCTTCACCCTCCTCTATCACCAAGGACATACACTGGAGTCCTGTGGGCAGCTAATAAGGAGAAAAACTACAACACACTGTAAGAGCAAACTGGCAAGAGACTCAAAATCAAAGGTTACTATTCCTTTTTCCTCAAACTTTTAGAGTTGAGGGAATAAAATACAGGAACCATACAATGCCTGTATGTTCCAGCAAAACATGCTAAAAATCCCCAACCATGGCCAATTTCTCTACTCCAGGCTCTCTTCCAGTATCTGGTTTGCTATTTTTCTGTATTCTCTCTGTGGTTTCCTTGTTTACTTCTGTTCCTCAGATGCTGATCCTAGCTCTGTGCTATCCAATAATCACAGAATTTTCTTTTTCATGAACAACACAATATTTACTTTTCTCCTATGCCTTTTACACCTAATGAAAGAGTAAGGTAGAGCCCTTATCTCCTTTTTATTTTTCAGGCTGAACCATGACTTTGTGCATTGACACTTAGATTATAAGACATCAGATGCCAAACAAAGTTGGAACATCCTGAAATAACGGAGTGGAGACACACAGAATCAGGACAGCAGAAGGGAACCCAGGAAGCAATATGCAGCCAGCATAAAGAGCTGTTTTTAAGAAGTGTATACTTTTATTGTAGAAACAATCCATTTAATGAATTTAAGTCTCCAAATCTCCTCTAAACTTAAAAAAATTAAGAGTTTGATGATATCAATGCCCTCATTTCAGCTGTAGGCTATTTAACATGTCACAGATCTGTGAAGACAGAGGAAATGGTGCAGTCTGTAAATTAATTTATTACACACTTAGTCTGTCACTGCAACATAAAGTGTTTGCGACTTTCTAACAGCTATTTTCTCTAAAAAGGGTTTTCACTTCCCCTTCTTGCTCTGGCCATTTTATTCCATGCTCTTCCTCAAACTGGCTCTAGCACTTGTCCGACTCTTCTCTGAAATGACTCAAGTAATTAGGATACAGAAAACTCATTTTTTGTTGTTGCTGCTCAGTTAATTTTCCACCAATTTAGCAAATTTAATTAGCCCACAAAGCAGCCAGAAGCATGACAAGGCAAGCACAAGAGGAACAGCAAAAGTGTTTGGAAGCAGAAATCGCACAGGATCTTCATCTTTTGGCAGCAATGAGCTAATAAATCACCTTTCCTTGTTCATGGACACCTACACATGCAATACTGGTCCCAAAGAAGTCAACGATAAACTTTCTAGACACCTCAACAAATCCAGATTTTCAATTCAAGAGACATGGAAGGAACACGCAGCTGCAGGCCTGGGACCTGCCCACAATCACTGTGTTTCTAGAGCAAAGCAGCATTTGACAAAAGAGGAGACCACTTGCAAAAGCTACCATTTTGCAAGGTCACATTTTAAAGTGAAGGAAAGATATAAAGAAAGCTAAAAAGAAAGATTCTGTTTACACACAAAGAAAAATAAAATATAGAGCTTATAGTAAATTGCATGTTGTCAAGACTATATGATGTCAATATTAATGATACTCTTGTATTATTAAAACATCTACTTAAATGTGTTAACTTAAGGTTTTTCAAATAATTCCTACCTCACTTAGGCATCCCTGCTAGAACACATAATCCTTTGTACCAGACACCTATATCATTTGGCTTTATTCCACAAGCCTCCTAACTTTATTTACTATACCATGTGTTGTTTCTGGTGGTGGGGAGTTTATCATCTGTAAAGCATGTGTCTTCATTTCTTCATTAAACTTTTCAGAAATTATTTCAGGTATGTAACAAATCCAGCTGCATCATCTTGCATTTTACAAATATTCCAGAAATGTCTGCCCAGTCCTCATTGGCTAGAATATGATTTGTTGGATAAGTAAGTTTAACTCTTTGGTCTAGTCAGAGTTGCACCAGCTGTTAAAAAGAATTGCTACAGCTGCTGTTCAGGAATTAATTTGCTGACCACTTATGTTGCCATTGCACCTTTAAATAAAGCTGAGACAAGAATTAAGCCTACAACAACAGGTAGAGAAGTCTTGCAATATTTAACACTGGATTAAAATGCAAGTCAAATTCCCAAGTGAGGATAAGCTGGGGGAAGGGGAAGCAAGTGCTTTTATTAGCAAGGAGGGTGCTTTTATTAACAAGGAAGAAAGAAAACTGAAAAATTATCTTTACATACAGTAATTCAACTTTCTCACCATTGCATCACTTTTCCATTTAAAATGCAACTTTCAATGATATTATCTACTTATATACATAAAATATACAAAGGACAGTACCAAAGCACTAAAACACAGTTATCTGTTTCTGAACATAGTTCAAAAAGTGCTGCTACAAAACAGATATCGTACTTAAAATTTTCTCCCTCTTTCTATATATTAAATGGGAAAAAGAACACTCCTTGAAACATTAGAAAGGTGTTAAAAATATTTCTGCTAAGACATTCAGAAAACAATAAATCTTCTGTAGCAAAAATTTCTGTCCAGATACTGTTTATTTAGAGCAAAACAAAAACCAAAAGAACCCCACACCCTCTCGCATAAAGTCTGACAGCATAGTAATGCCCTTCATATTCAGCTACTTTATGTACTGCTGAAACAAAAGGGTGGACAAGGCAAAGCATTGCACTTTATGTTTGAAACAATGCAGATATGTAGAAAATCCTATTTTGTTATTGGGTTCCTTTGGTACAAGACTGTTTTTCTTAGAAGAACTGCAAAATACACATAAATCTAACAAATGTAACAGCCAATTGTTACACTGGAATTCATTTGATAGCAACAAATTAAGCTATATAATCCTTTTCAGCTGGTTAACAGCATACTGCAAAGGGGTGTGAGGCTATTTATAAAGCTTAAGATATGTGAAGCAAAGAATGCCTAGATTACAAGAAAAAGCAGGTAATCTACACAAGAGCTGGCATTCCTGGTTGGTATGGTAACAAACTTAACCTTTTATTGTTATTTCCTTTATTTTCTTTTTAGAGCAAGAGGATTTCTTGCCTGTGCTGTTATTTAACAAACCCTGGCTTTCTTTGATTTGCTCAGGTATCAGTTATTATTATTTAATATGCTTACTAGTATGCAATAAGTATTAACTTTTTTATAAGGAAAATCAACTAAAACCAACATTGAGTTAATTGGATGTCTGATTCTTGTACTTTAAACTGTTAGTAAAGGAATGATAATTCAGCAGAGAAGTCCCAAGGTGTTCTGACTGGCATAGCAATGGAAAAAAAAATTTTTTTTTTTTTTTAAGATACACATCCACGCATGTAAACACAGAGTTTGGCCTGCTTACTATAGGACAAGTAATATTAGTGGTTTACATTAAAGCCAAAAATTGTGCGGATGGGTGAATGCCTCAAGGATAATAATCGGAATATCTTTCTTTTGGATAAAGTCCAGCTTGAAGAAAAGGAACAATATTATTATACTTGGCAAGAACAAGAGGTCCATGAAGAACGATATTAAGTCAACGATTTCTTTCGTTTAGCCATGTCACCTCCAGTTTCTTCATTTCATTTTTACTTAGTTCATCTTCATTGAATTATTTTCTGTGTATTTTAGAAAATCTGACCAAGAGTTAACTGAAGGACTTACGACATTAATAAGAAGAGATTAAGTATTTGTTGACTTTTAATACTCGATATATTGAGCATCAAATGATCAAAGGAGATGACATCCCTAAAGGAATATTCAGTAATTTTAGTGAGAAGAGCAAAGGGTCTCTTGTCCAATTCCGAATGTAGATAACCAGTGGCTGGATGACATAAGAAAGTGCTTTGCACTTATAGGGAACATCACTTATACTTTACTTAAAGTAGTAATGACTTCTGATGATGAATAAGGAGAAATTTATTCCTACTGGCAATCTGTAGTGGCTGTAGGTACTTTCTCCACTTCAGCAGAGGCACCAGGGATTGAACAGAAATGTTATAATTTAATAAGCGTTAACAGAGTCATATTTCATGACATAGCTGAAAAGTATAGCCACTGTTTTCCAAGACTGAATTACACTGAATACAACTATTAATGCACCATTTGCTCCTTTCATATTATGTAATATATAGCTAGGTAGTAAAGTTAGTAGAAAAAGTCAGCTTTCGGTAAGAAAAAGCATAAAAGGCAGTAAGGTTCTCTACAGAGAAATAGTTGTTTTGGACCAACTCAGTTTGGGATAGAAACCTCTGTACCTCCTTAGTAACTGTGTTTTTTCCAGATCCCCTTCCTTTCCCAACTCTTGTAGTTACAAACTGAAGAAACATAACTGAAAGTTATGAGACTCTAAACGAAAGTTTGGAGGAATAAGAATGAAGAGGAGAAAGAAATGAGAACAGAAGAGATACCTCACAGCAATGCTTTCCACTAGTATTTCAGTGATTTATAGAGCAATAGTTTTCTATGCACAAGATGTAATGAGTTTCACCTTTGAGATTTCAGTACTGATTAGCAGAATTTAATATTCCACCATAAGTTGCACTATATAGAGTCAATGCACAGTTTTATATAGAATTATAACATAAAGCAATTTTTACAGTAATTTAGTGAAGTCCTAAATTTGTTTGGCCAGGAGAGAAGGGGCATAGAAGAAATACGCCTCACTAGTAATTCTAGAGAATGTTCAAGAAAATTAAAGTTTGCCCAGTGTTTTCATCAACCACACCAAGTGTTTTCATCAACCACACCAAGGACCAGAAGGGAAAAGATGCTTGCAACAAAGTTATTAGTTTATAGAGACTTTAAGTTTTATAAGGATTTTTATAGCCATGTTACCAATAAAGAAAATGGTAATCACATGATTAAAAAAACCAAAAACCTTACAGCAGATGAGTAAAGCTACACAGAATGAAAGTTATATCATCACAATACAACCATAACTTCATGCACAGATCAGATACCATATACTACCAAACAAAAACAGTCCTTGTGTCAAAAAAAAAAAAAAAAAAAAAAAATCAGGCTTCTTCATCAATAGATGCTAAATACTTGCTGTCAAAACTCTGCTGAAACAGCTTGAAAATTCTGTTTCTAAGCATTCTGCCTGTTCAAAAATGATTACAAGCTATCATAAAAACTGACATTGTATAGTTTTTCTTCTTATGCTCAATAATTTGTAAAGATTTGTCAATTATTCTACTGTATACAGTTTGCTAAATAAGAACATGTTCTGCAGATAATGAAAAGTCTCCTACAAAAATAAAAGACATATTGCAGATTACAGTGAGAAATATATCAGGAAAAAGTGTTTGTTCTGGAGCAGTTGTTAAATGTAATTCTGGCCCCCAGATCACTCTCTGTTCCTCCTATCTATCCTCTAAGTTAATTTCAGATCTCATAATTTTATAAATGGAAATCATCGGCGAATACAAAAAGTGTACTGACCATAAATTTACTTATAGTTTTAAATATATGCTACAAATTCATAGCCAAGATAATGAATAATGAAGACATCCTTTTTGAAAAAACAGAACAAAAACTAACTCACCAACAAAAGTTTTACTTTCTTCACACTTTGATTCACCATTTGCATTGAGTTTCATAACCAGTAACATCAACTTCAGTTAAGCCCAAAAAGGTGAAGCAGCTTAAAATCAACACTCAGAGCAACAGCATCCACTGATAAAATGCTCAGTAAATAGAGCTGTATCACTACAGACTAGAGATATTTGGGCTAATGATCACAGCAGGCAAGAGCACCTGCCACATAGCCAAGAACAACATAAGGAACAAATGGCATATTTAAGTGGGGCAGAGCTCCCAAATGTACTCGTTAGACAAGCCACGTACCCCAGCAGAGTTGTCTGTAAGCATGCCGAAAATATTCTCAAGCACATTTTCATGATTTCTGCTTCACAATGTTGTTGCCATATAATTGGCGAGTTGAAATTGTATTGCTGAAATTCTGAAACAGCACATACTAAAAAAGCTCATTTCCCTTCCAAGAACTAAAGTCCAGAGCAGAAAGATCCTTGGGTGCCTAAGTGATACTGATCTCAAAACATGAAAAACTGTGCAACTACTACAGGGCAATGTATAGGTAGTTATTCTGAGGTTAGCGATTTAATTTGTTCTAGTCATCTAAAGAGTCACCGAAACAAACTGACGTGGCAGTTTGAGTTACACAGGCAAGTTTCTTTCTAATATTTACCCGTAAGGAGCTTTGTATAGGCTGAGCAACTGAAAGACAATTCAAGTTTACACAACCTTGTGGCAATGCAGCAATTCTGACTATGTCTAAACCAGGAGACTGGTTTTTCCCCCCGGAGAAGAGGCTGGCATTTTCACTGCTTGAGGGAACTGCTGGGAGCACACCTGGGAATAAACAAACTGTATGGCTAGAAAAGAATTACATATATGTTCAGAAGAAACTGCCCAATGTATCCAGTAACGACCATCAGGTATACATAAATAAATAAGGGAGCTGAGATGCAGGCTATATATATCTTCACTCCAAAAGGGCGCAATTGTACATGAAGTTAGCTATCAGTACAGACAAATCTAGTACGCACAAAAGGTCCCTAGTTTTATTTTTCAGTGTGGCTAATTGAGATAAATCCCTAGACTGGAGCTGAAACACCGACCTCAATTTTTGGCACAGAAACAGAAAATTACCTGGGCCTTACTCAGTTAGGACATTAGTCTAGTAAGCTATCTCTGTAATAGGAAAATAGAGAAGTAAATCAGCACTACCTATTTCCACATCAGTAAGACATGCATCTTCCTGTAATGAAGGCAAAATCACAGATAATTTACTTATTAAATGTAACTGTGTAGTCAAAACTATTACCCAAACCATCAGCAATGTGTGGTGTTTAAAGTCTGTTTCTTCCTTCCCAAGCACTGAGATTCTCCACTAGTCTTTCTATACAGATTTATCTACTTTATAAATTATAATTCAGTACTCTCATTTAATTCTGCACTAATATTACTAAAAAAATCTTATGAAAAACAGAAAGGCACCCTTCATTAAGGGCAAGAAAAAACAGCATTTACTATAGAAAAAATTACTGTCCTTTGACTGTAAGTGACATTTTAACATAACAGTTAAGTTTAATTGCTAGGTATCTCAAGAATTTTGCACGAGAAAGCCAAACTAGGTAGCCCAGTTCTTAGATGAGCCACAAACTATATTAGGGATAAGCACATGTTGTAAGCAGAGCCCATGTATCAATTACCGACCTTCAAGATACACTTACAGACTAAGGAAAACTAGCAGAGCAGCAATTATTTTATGCCAGTTTTACGTGAAAGTAAAATTGCCCCTACACCTTCACTTACAAAAGACAGGAATACAGCTAAACCTCTACAAGTCTCAGGTAGCAAATGAAACCATTATTTAACACAGCTATCATTAAGTGAAAAATTCTTATCAGAGAAAAAAAAAGCTGGTATTTGTAATAAAGGAGCATGCTAGAGGTTAGGACAGAAGGGGAAGAACTTAGAATCGCTGCAATCTACAGAAAAATTGAGAATCTGCGTTCCTTCCATGGATGCTTCAGTATTTAACAAATTACATCTTAAAAACCTTTCTGAATGATTCTGCATGCTTGGAATCATTAGCAACTAAACTATGTAGAATATAAATGAGAAAGATGCCAAAAGTTATAAATACTGATTGGTATTAACCTTCTAACATTATTACATTCCAATAGAAAAATAAGGCTCTGCATCTGATGAGTCCAAGTTTTCCTAAACTATGGTGGGTCTTAAAAAAAAGTTAAAATGAAAGCAGGAAAAAATTTTTTTTTTCCTTCTCATTTTTACAAAACTTGCTCCAAAATAATTAGATTGTCTTGTAGTTGTAAAGACCATTAATTTTTTATTCATCCTAAGGTACTTACTCCTCTTAACTCATTGCACTTTTGTGTTGAATTCAGAATAATTAGAGGAGGGGAAGAAAAATTGCAGATTCTTTAGCTTTTACTGATAGTGATGTGAAAGAAGCTTTAATTAAAAAGGAGAAACAGACTCAGTAGTAGAGTGAGAGAAACAATAAGAAATTTTTCTATTGCCAACTTTTTTTTCCCTACAGTTAGAGCAATTCTTAATGTGTTTCCTTTTTGACAACACTAACTGAATTATTACTCAGTTGAAAATCTCTTTAAAGCATTGCTGTAATTGTTAGACATCTCAGAAGATGAGAGGCATGAAATATCTACACAAGCTATGGGTGATCCCTGCAAAAAAGCAAGACAAAAAAAAATGAATCTTTTTGTAGTATGAACTTTTTTTCTTTCTCTTGTGCACTCAGAGCAGAGAAATATACATTAAATTCCTAATGCACAAGTCATTAGGAAGTCTTTAATACTTATTTCTGAAGGGAAAAATTCCTGCATCATTTCATTGGAAACTGATTTCTCCAGAGATTAAAAAATATTGAGTTCTTCTGTTCCAGTTGTATTTACTTCAAATTTTTAGCTTCAGGAGTGGGAAAACCTTTGCAAAGAAACACTGCATGACTCTTAGTAGGAATGCAGCAAAGCTGTAGCAGCACCCTCTGGTGCCGAAAAATGGATAGAAATATTAACATGTGTTGTTACAAAGCAATTATCCCACCTGCACACAATATTTAAAGCTTGTTGTCTAAACTGAGTGTACCCAAGGATCAGCATTCCTGTAACTGAACTTTATTTATCCATATCTCTACAAAGCTTTTGATTTCCTACTAGCCTTCTGACACTGAATTTAGAGTTTCGCACAACAGTTTCACACAACAGAACCCCTTTCATTTCACATATACACAAACTTTGCTACCTTCAGTTTTAAAAACTAATTCTCTCCTTCCATACAAAGCCAGAAGTACTGAAAGGCAAGTCAATGACCAAACAAGAAAAGGCAACCTTGGAATAACATTATATCCAAAAAAGTTTTATATCTATATATACACCGATACACACACAAAGCCCCCAGTGAGCTTGGCCAAACAGACAGGGCAGAGCCTGCAATCAGAGGACACTGCCACGAAAGTGCACCATGACAAGAAAAATAACCTGCTTCTCAGCTTTTGTCATTGTTGTATAGAAGGCATCTATAAAAATCACCTTCCTAGCTTTAGTAATGAAGCTCGAATATGACAACTCCTGAAAGAATATCAAAGTGCTCTTTGTAGTTATAGATCCAACTATACATCTTTTCAAGAATTTTTTCATCTTCGTTGCAGCTAATCTGGTTTCTGGTTCTCAGGAAGCTCTGGTTAACCAAAGCAAGTTGCCATCACAGCCACCACTCTGCAACAAGCAAACCCACATCTGAAGATGACGCTATCTCAGAAAGTTAGTGCAAGGTTTTGTATTACAGAATTACAGACCCTTTAAGAGGAATCAGACGCCCTGTCACATAATATTTCAAGCACAACCCAAATAGTTAGAAGGCACGAAGTAACACTTTCATTCATATATGCTCATCTGCTAAGTCTTAGTGATAGCCTCAGTAGAAGAAAAGGAAATACGTGTCCAAGTAAGAGGGCGTGCAAGGCCTACAAAGACTTTTCTGTACAGTGCCTGTTGTCCCAAACCACTGAACATCTGTAGGCAGGCTCAAACACGCCTTTAACATCCCTCCAGATGAGCAGAACAGACAACCAACCTGAAAACCGGCCCAAAACCAACAGCCATGCGCTATCTAACCATCCTCCTGCTCTGCCTGCTTACTTGGGATTTTAAAATTCAGATCCTTGCAGAATAAACGAACGCACCTTCAAAGTCATTTGGCGTTTTCTCCCTTCAAAACACAATTTGTAGAGAAATATCAAATGGTTGCTGGAATTCCACTTGCAAACAAGGGGCATGGTGTGAAAAGCAGAAACTGCATCAGAACAAGACGGCACCAGCCTAAAACAGGAGGGATGCAGACTCCTAGGTGAACGAAGGCTGCCATTTGCAGAGCTCCCAACAACTTTTTCCTATGAGTACAACTCAAATTTTTGCCATGGATGTAATGAATTGTATCTTCTGGTTTCTGCATAAGCTTCAGACTGTTTTCCTGTTTTGCCACAGACCACCTTCAAGCATGCAAGCAGGAGTAAGGAAGGAGACACGTGCTGATACCTCAATTTGCCATAGAGAATCCAGATGCTTTTGTAGCTGTTAGTCCAATGTGAAGCATTTGTTTCGCCTGTTCATAGAAACCTCTGACAGCATTTGCTGGAATATAGTTAACTTCACAGACATCCATGTTTTTAATTTTATTTTTAAGTGACTGTTTCCTAAGGTGGCTTCAACATGAGATAAGTTTGTATTATGTAATGTAGAATTTTAGATAAAGAAGAATTAATAGAACAAATGCAAAAATTCATGGTAGCTTGGATATGAGTGATTACACCTTCCTCCCCCACAAGTCCAAACCAAAGCTGAATTAACCTCTGAATTATTATAACTGTTTAGGAACATTTTTCTAAGATGAACAAGAAACCAACATTCCCCAAATAAGAAAAATTCAGAGCAGTTAAATGAACTCATCTTGATGGAAACTGAAAACAACAATTAAAATCAATAAGATTTAAGTAGAAGATGACAATCAATAATAAAAAAAATCTAACAAACTAGGCATTATAGAAATTGTTAGGTAAAACAAAACAGAAAAAAAATACAGAAGAAAAATGGAATGAGTTAATGACAATATATAAGATGATCAAAATTATCTTCAAGAACTAGGGCAACCAAAATATTCCAGAAGTCTCCAGTAAGCCTGATGGCATATTGAAAAAAAATTTAGGAAGGAAACAGGGCACAATCTTAGGCTGAAAGTCAGGCACCAGTCCAGGAGAAAATAATACAATGGTTGACATAGGATAGGATTAATAGAGTTTATAGTAGAGTTGATGCCAATTTTTCCATAAAATCATGCCGATTATCACCTATCTCATAAACATCAATTTTGATAAAGATAATACTGCTGGCATAATATACTTAACATGACCATTTTAGGAGTATGAACACAGATATATAAACAATTTAAACCTAAAATAAGCAAGTATGTTGATTTATATAAGCTATTTGCCAATGATGGTGACCACTATACACTCCTGTTCCTGCAGTGCTGCAGAATCCCTCATTTACTGTGGGATAAAAGCATTTATAATAGCAGCTGCAACGAAATATCTTGAAATATCTGATGCATTGTAAGTGTATGTTTGCCTGTGTTGTGGTTAACTGTTACATGACCATCCCTAAGGAACTGGGGTGATACAAAGTCAACACAGAATACTCAAACTGGATACACAAATGCAGTGCAATGAGTGGAGAATCATCACTAAGCACGCTTTCCTAAAATGGTCCTGCATTTACTCTGCCCTCCCGCATTATTAAATATTTTTATACAACAGACATGACAAACAACATTTGCACAAGACACAGACTGCAGGGAGTGAAAATTAACAAACAGGACAGATCACTGATAAGCATCTGATAAGGTACACTGGACAAAATTCTATTCACTTTAATACAACCAAATGTCAATTTTTATTTTTAGGAACAGAGAACACAGGTCATACTTACAGAACAGAAGGCTCTCTGAAAAAGGCTTGCCTCATGTTGGACAAAGCAGTCGAACATGAGATCCCAATGCAATGCTGCAGTCAAAAGCGTTAACGTGATCGTTTGTTATATAAACAGGTAAATATATAGTATGAACAAATTTTACTTAGCATTGGTGCAATTGCTACTGGAGTTTTAATCTCAGTTCCGGCATCTACAATTCAGGACAGATACTCAAAAATCAGAGAGAGTGTTCAGGGAAATATCATGACAAGGACAGAAAAAAAAAAAATTATGCCCAACAGACATACAGTGTCCTAAATATTTACATTTAAGAGACCTTTTGGGGTGAATCTGATTACTCCATGTACATTAAAGAAGCAAACACTTGTTAAAGAGCCCTTCACTGCAACAGGGAAATAATATAATGTAATGGCCAAAACAGGAAAAATGCAGAGTAGAATAAAGGTGTAAAATTTTAAACAGTGATGGCAATTAACTGAAACAATTTAGCAAGAGTTGACATAGATTTACCTTTGCTGGACTTTCTCTTTCTTTATGCAAGTGAAATGTTTCTGAAAAATATGCTTTAGTTTGCACAGGAGTCAGTACAAAGCACCCTCACATTTTATGCAGGAAACGGATTATCACAATGGCCCTTCTGGATTCCTGAGCTATGGCTGGGTAAAGGAACAAAGAATCTCCCAACCATCTGCCTTCCCACGATAAGTCCTTTAGTCATATAACATCACAACATTATGGTAGCAATTATCTCAATTGCTTACATGGAGCATGGTAATATTAGGTGAATATTTACATATTATATATATGTTTTTTAACACTTTTGATGCAATTTATCAGCTAGAACACAGTGAGCTTGCCACTGGCAAGTGGAAGTCCAGGCAGCAAACTCAACTAAGATACACTATGGTGCTATGTGGGAACCTTGCCTTTTATTTCTTTAACATCACAGGATCCCACAAGACCAATACACACAAAGAAAATCAGGTTAGACAGACACTTTATACTCAGTAGTTTAAGAGGAAAGGAATAAAAAGTAGAAGGACAAAATACAGAGTATCAAAAAATTAATACGAGCTGCACAATGCTATGACAGTAGCAGTTGCTATTTTATTCAGTCTATTATCTTCTGATACTTGGTAGTGATGAAAACACAGTATAAATTGCCGATATTGCTGCATACGGCTAGACGAAACCAGCTGGATCATCAACGGACACTTCTGAGGAACCGGGTTTATGCCTGACACACAAACAGTAAGCGGTAGGTCCAGACTTCATCTCAGCTGATACTGGTGGCGCAAAGTAAGTTCCACGAGAGTAAAGAATACAGCAAGGGGGGGGGGGGGGGGGGCGGTAATTCAGCCAGAGGAGAGCATGAGGAGAACCGCACTGGACCACAAATACTAAGAAGCATATCCAAAAAGCTAAAAACAATGCTATCTGTTCTGAGTGTCTTTGGATGAGTTTATCTATCTTCATCAGGTAGAATGAGAAATCACTTGTAAATACAGTTGATGAGTCTGCAAATGCTACTTTTTCTTCTCAAAAATGGCACGTTCATTTCTCATGTTTACCTTTACTCTGGTATGCAATTTATCCATGCCCTGGCACAGCTGTATTTCTACAATATTTCTCAACACGGAACACGTTTCTGCAGTTAAATTTATGGCTATTTAGAAATTTGCAAAATTAATGTCATATTATGTCTGTCTTACTGTGTAATCGTGACCTAGAGCAGTGCCAGCTGAAGCTGCTTTCTACCTGTGCTGTTCCTTCAGTTAAAACTCTAATAGAGCTGTGCAGTGAATCAAGAACAATTCCCAGAGATGGTTCACTACCCAGCTCACCAAACAGTTCTTGCAGGACCACAACCTGGAGGTAGAGCACAGATGAAAATGGCCAGCATTGCAAGGAAACAAAATACAAAACAACTATCAGACCAGACAGAAATTGTGTATCTATATAAAAACCTTTTAGACACATTCCTTCAGGTTTAACTATTTTCAAATTTAGTTTACATCAAATATGACCAAAAAAATTGCATTCACTATTGGAGCTTCAGAACTGACCATCACTGAAAACCATGTTTTGTTCTGTCTGCATATATTTTGAGTATGGTTACTTACAAAGCACTTCACAGTCTGCGATTCAAAGACTTTAAATGTATTTTTGAGTGCAAAAATTTCTTACATGAAATATCAAGTCCAAACTGAATGGATGTAGGTTATTATACATCATGCAACAAGTCACACTGAACTTGGGGAAATCAAAGTATCAGAATAAAACTGAAAGTCTGAATTATAAAGAGCTAGATGAATCATAAGAAATTTGACTGTATCATACTATTTCACTCCAAATTAGAAAGCATGTACTTCAGTATCTTGAACAGTAGAATAATCAATACAGAATTCTATCTTTTTCTAAAAACCTGTGCAAAAACATTGTATGAGGACTTTTCAAAAATCAAAAACATTAGTTAGTAGAGATACTTTAATCACAGTGGTGAATTAGATACTAATTGCCAATACCTAAAACATTGCTGCAGCTTCAAGAAACAAATCATCATCCTCTTTATCTGCTCTAGTCTATCTTTAAGACTGATGTCTATTGAGACATTTATATTCATACTCGAACACATAGGGAAGCCAGCTAAGGATTCTCCAAGTTTTCGTTTTGTGTTTTACATCAGTTTTCTGAAAAAGTACGTTGCAAAGATATTTTTTCTTTTTTATTGTTGCTTTGTTTTTCTAAAGGTGGGAGGTGAGGTGTTTTATAAGATACACTTAGTCTCTCAGCCTCCAATTAATGATTAAGAAAAAAAAATGTTGGCACATAGGCCTAGGAACAGCATTTATACACAGAGCCACTCGCCTTCTCCTCCCTTTTATTAAGGAATATCATCGCTTACACTATTATTTCACTTTTCGCTGCTACAAAGAATGACAGAATTCCATCTTGAGGAATTTGGAAAACAGGGTGAACTGCTAATGAACAATGGAGCTGATACTGTCAAAACATTTTTTAGTTCTATAGTGTTAGGTGAGATCAGTAGCAACAATAAATCCAAACATTTATTTTCAAAAGCTTTTTGCAAACTGGAAATTCCCATCAATCATTACATGTAATTTTCAAGCTCCTTACAGATATGATAATATACAACATATAATGACTTTATATATACATATAACATTTATATAACGACTTTGCAATTGAATAACTAGCTGTTACTCTTTCTTTAACCTATATTTTGTCAATGAATTCACTAGGACCTGGCTAAAATGAAAAACATGAGATTTCTGTAATATTCCACCCTAATCTTTCATTACAATAGTGTTCAGACGAACACTGAGAACCAGACCTTCTCAAAGGTGACCACATATGCACAATTGCTTACCTTCCCTCATGCTTTCTTTGAGAAGTAAAATGACACAAATGACCCCTGGAGGATCTTGGGAACAGTATGAGTTAGCGTATGAAGATATGTGTAAAAAAACAACCAAACAAAAACCAGAAAAACACCTGATCTTTTGAACATAGTCCTCAAAGCTCTGTTCCCTGAAATGAAGTATTTGTTCATGTCAAATGCATGCATATAATTTGATTACTAATAGTTAAAAAAGTTTAGTTTATTAAGAATTAATGCAATTCAGAAATGAGTTCTTTAAGAAATTGCTCATTATAAAGTTTTGGTTTAAGTTAAATATTCAAATTATTTTCCAAAACCAGAGTTGCCAAAACTTAGAAAAAAATTATTTTCTCACCTTTGTCTTTATGTAGAATGGCAATGACTGGTGCATGGGCAAGTCCATGAGGCTATTGGAATTTCTGACACTATTACTGTTACTGTGTTCTTCTTCTCTGCTGCTGTCATCTGACTGATCAAAATCATCACTCTCCTGGTCCATTTCCTCCTCCTCTTCCACCTCCTCATCTTGATCACCAGCATGTTCGTCATCTTCTTCTTCCTCTTGATTACAAGTGGATTCTTCATCTACTGTAATAAGTCTATTGTTATTTTCTTCTAACTGTTCTTCCTGGGATTCATGTCTGTCACCAAATACAGGTTCTTCTCCACCTATCTCCCCATTCCTCCCAATGTGCTGTTCCTCTTGTTGTCGTCTCTGCTGCTCCTCCTCCTCCTCTACAACTCGATTCATCTGCTCCTCATCTACTTGGCTGGAAGAAGCATTACCTTGAAGAGATCCACCGGTTCGTCGCCTCTTGCTGCCCACAGAGAGCAGTTCCTGATTCATTTCCAAAAGCCAGCTTGCTACTTCTTGGACCTTGGCTAGGCTATCTGAAGATGCAAATGCTTTCACATTCTAAGGAGACAAAAAAGAAAAAAGTGGGAAATTACAGAGGTTATATATTTGATTACATAAAGCATTAAAAACTTATTTAATTGGCTTACTCCTGATAACTTCAAATTCCAAGAAACAAGGAATAATTTCTACTTGACACAAAACTGGAAAAACCCAAACAGACATTAGGCACAGAACTTTGTAGCAAGAAAGTTATTATTTTACTATCATACAGTTTGATCATGATCTCTGTAAGAACTAGACATTGCGCAAAATGCAAAAGAATGAACGACTTGCCCCTCTAGAGAATCCACAAGAATCACAAACATTCATGTTAACAGACGGTCAAAGCATGTGATATTGTTTGCTAAAAATTGGACATAAGTATTTTTCAAAAGGCATTATATTTTCCTTTTCATTTGATTACAGACTTTGTATATTACTCAACTAATGAACTGCTTTTGGTCTTATGTCCTAAGAGCAGGCACATTTCCAGGTATAAAGTTTCATTTCTTGTTACTATAACTTTATTTTAGATTAAAAAACAAACTAAACACCCACAAATGAACACCCACTTCTAAGTCTTTTAAATTGGCCACAGAGACATCCAGTGGCCAGAAGCAGTAATCACTAGTCAGCCCTTGCAGGCCTGATGACATGCACGTACCTTGTTAGGCAAAAATTACTGTTAGAACACAGTTGGATTCTCCAAAATCTAACAAGCTACAAGAATTGTTAAATGAAACTTTCAGCAGTTCACAAGTAGCCAAATTTGGATGCCTATTAAGGGGAATTGAAAAATACTAATGCCAAATACCAGGAGGCAGTTTCTAAACTGTCTGAACACTTTGCTACAGATGTGCAGGCAAGCAAGATACAGGAACAAGAGATATAGCACAATTGAACTAGATCTTAAATTTCTATCAAGATTGCCAGCCCTATCAACAACCCTACCAGGTTTACACATCTTGAATCCAGCTCCTCTAGATTCAAGGGCTGCGGAGTAAGCGACATTAGACACGTGCTCAACAATTAGAACATACATTTTTGGGTCGCACATGAAAGTATGTGCAGACAGAAGATAATTAACCTTCTCCTAATGTATAGAGTCTCTGGTCTGAGGTGTGCGTAGACCTTAGCACATGCTCACCAGACTACCCTGCAGCAGACACTCAGGATGCACAACAATACAGTGCTGGGAAGGAGCATGAGCACAGTCTCCTTTGAGTGAGAGCAACAAAAAGGACTTAATCTTCCACAAATGTTCCAGTAAGGGAAGATATTTCTCCAACTCCTCCCCCCACTTCCCAAGAGTAAGAAAAAATGTTCCTTTTCTTCAGAAAGTCTTCTATTTACCATAGTAAAAATCAAAACAAAAAACCTCTACAGCCCTGGATGATGGAGATCTGGAATAGCTTTTGACCCAGGACATTTACAAATCGATTAATCTTCAGGGCGGGGAGAGAGTGCCAGAAACCATAGATCAAAAGTTATTCTTGATACATTGTACAGTAAAAGCCACAGAAGCATGTTTACAGATATTTTTGAAGTCTTGCTTTGAGAAGGTTTCACAGATGGTTCACTTATGAAGATATGGGATTCTGCACCCTTGTCCCCTCTGTCTTAGGGAAGCAATATTTAAATCCCAGAGATGTGGTTCTCATGTTTCCACGTATATAACCAGATGACAATCACCCTCAGATAAATCCTTACAAGCTCAAAAGGTGAAATACATGTTCCAGAGGAAATGTCCACTAGCAATTAGTTCCAGTCAATGAACTAGAGCTAATACTAAAAGACAATTAAGTCGCACATCAAGGAAGGACGAGAAGGAAGCAAGTGGAGGCTGTGCTGACTTCTGCTTTTATCAGTGGAAAAAAGCATTAGGGCACTGGGGTGCACATGGCCCAAAGCAGAAGGGAATGACACCACCCTTGAGTGCAAGGGCCATCAAAAGCAACCACGTTTAGCACGCGCTGTGCAGTAACACCTGAGACGGATGCCATGAAGAGATCATTTCACGAGAAATGTTCTCATTTAACATTTTCCTCCAAAGCCTAGAAGCATATTGGAGTGATGTTTAACAAATCCATTTCCTCAGCAAATATGTCAAATTTAGTCATGACTATAATCTGAAGTTAGCACAATTTATTCATCAGGCTTGCTACCTAGTTTGGACATTATTAACACGACAACAGTGTATCTTACTTTCTCACAGCAAGAGAAAATATTTGGGTTTTTGGAAGCAGAATCATTTAGAAATGAGTAATTAAAAAAAGGCCAAATAAGAAATTTACATCTTCAAGATCTAGAAATTTTAACTTCAATAACCATACCTAAAGCTTAAAAGTTTTAACTGCATTTTTCACCATCAACAGCATTATTTTAAATATATGCATCAATTATCTGCTTAGGACATACCTTATAAAGTTATAAATGCTGCATTCATTTCTATAATTTAATACATACTTTCAATTTGTATCTACAAGCAACTACCATGAAAGGGTCAGCATTGAAATACTGAAGTAATAAGTACCAGATCCAGCCTAATGCTTAAGTGACAAAAATAACACTATTGTTACTGTTAATAATATGCCCAAATGAAATTCCAGGCAATTAAAAGTAATTTGTACTATTATATATTTTTAGGTATTCCTCCATTTTTGCAGACAGTGATCAAGAATTCACAAAACTATCTTCAGCCATACATGATTTCAGTTTTACTCTGTACTTGCAAGAAAGAACTCAACTTTTTCTTCCAATAGTCTATAAAATGCTTTATCAAAATTTAATTACAAGCAGTGTTTCATCAGAAAGCATCAATATGCGAAGTGGTGATACATTCGCTAAAGAACAGATGGATGTCCATTATCTGAGAGATTTGAAACATTACAGTTGCCTTCTGTCACATAAGTGCTTTCAGAATCAACTAATACACAAGATACAATCTTTCCATATATAAGGTAGATAAGGAATAGTAGTATGGGATTGTTATTTTGCAGGAAGAGATGTATTTATAAATCAACTAGCAGAGAACTAAGATGTCATGTTCTTAGCTAGTGCAATGCTTCCTTCATTTGTGCTCTCAGAAACCCATACCCAAACCAGCTAAACCTCAAGACTGACACAGGAAAGCTGTGGTTTTTCCACCTCCCCAGACTGCAAGGAGATTTTTTTTTTTAGATAGACACCAAAATATTGCAGTGTAATGGCAATGCTTACATATTTAGCAGAGAGGTAACAAGGTAGAAAGGGAAAGCTGCCATCCCACCCGAACTAAGGCTCTCCCGTGGTTTCATTCCAACATCCTGATCCACCTTCTGAAAGGAAACAACCCCCTGCAGGCACAGTTTGCCAAAGCTTCCCAGCAGCGTGGCGGTAACTCCAAGCACCGTGGGGCAGGGGCCAGGCCGTGGTTAGCACTGCCAGTCGCCTAAGACTTGTTAAGTCTATTTGAAAAATGCACGTATGAAGAGCAATCAATGCAGCATCAAACAGCTTGAGGTTAACAAAACAATTAACATGGAGAAGATTGTGGACCATATTCTAGAAAAGAGATTCTGACTGTACGATTGCGGTAGCTAATGATAGAAACGCTATGACCAACCTGTTCAAGAAAACGTTCAATATATTCATCTGATTACAGGCAGCAAAGTTCCTATATGCGAAAGATTTTGAATAACAGAGAAACGAACCAAAACAACCACCATGCAACTTCCAGAAACCAGAGATATACAAAGTGAAATGGAGAATCCACTGCTTCCTGTTGCAGGTGATGGCAGCAGGCAGTTATCCTCATGCAAGGCTCTGAATCAAGGCAAGATACTCAAGACATGCCACAGCCCAAAGCAAAGTTATTAGCTTTATACAAAAGTTACAGGAGATTAATTTGTCTGCATACACTGGATAGCAAACCAGATGATAGTAACAGCTTCCTGGGTCATAAAATTCTGAATTTAAAACACTGTACTGAAGACACAAACAAACAAACCTTCCATATTTCATCACCAACAAACATTGACTAGAGCAAGATCAACATGGGGTTTTAAAAACATTCAGTAACTGTTTTTCATCAAAAGGAAATACATCCTAGTGTGTCTCATGCACAACAAGACAAGCATATATACATTTTTTCAGACAGAATAAATTGCTATTTCCCAATGTATACACACCTCAATTCTCTTGTCCGGCCAACTCTATTATTCACAGTCCCAAGCTCCAGAATAAGTTAGCAGCTACAGAAGATTTTCTGCTCATGTCCTCCTGCCCAGCAAATCCCTGCCATCATTTTTTTCCTTTACTCAAAACTGTGATCAGCAGAAAAGATAGAGTGGAGCAACACATGCAACCTTTCTGCTGGGTACGAAATTATCCTGCTCCCTTATATACCCTCTCTAGATACTTCAGCAGTCACTTTGTGCTGTCTATTCAATGCAAAGTGGTCAAAACAACCAACACTGAAACGAAAGTGCTCCTCTAATTACTTACTTATGCCAAACATAAATCTGACAGCACACAAAACCTTAGATTTAGTATTCATTAAATTAAAAAACCCCCCCACAATTAAAGTTTCCTGTGCAAATTTAATTAAGTCCAGCTGCCTCTAATCTTCCTGTGTGGCCAGTTTTAATTACCTCCCCTCCCTACCATAGCCTGGCTCCAACTTCATATCTACCTCCTCAGGCTTTTCACCGAGTCTGTGTCTCCTAACCTCCCCTCCTCAACCGTTTTGTATAAGGACGGCCCCAGTTCTCCTGCCACATCTGGTCCACTGCAAGACGTCTCTCCCTTCTGTTCACCTGCTTCTCTTAACCAGCATCTTGTTCCATCAGACCTCATCACTTTTCTCCCTAGCTCACCATCCAAACTTTCTTTCTCCCAAGACTGTCTCTTAATCCATCTCCCTCTCTACTCCTATGCCTCAATCTCCTAATTCCCTTTAGCCTGCAGTGGCACTTGTCAGTCCCAGGCTCTTTGCTCTGTTCTCATCAAATCCCTGCAGAAAATGAACGGGTTTATATGAGAGGGACAAGAGCTGGCAATGGGTAGTTAACAAGGAGCACAACAGGGTAATGTCCCTTGCTATCAGTTATGATGGAAAACACAAAGAAGTGATTAAAAAAGAAAAATTTAGTTTTAACTCTTGGCTGGAAGGAGAATGGGGTATTGAGGACCTATTATGCAATTCTAACTCTTAGTTGACACAGGTATAGTATTTAATAGAGGGTAACATATGAAATAGCACACAAAAATCACTAGAGAAAAAGAATAAGAATACACAAAGTAGTTTAGGAAATATGAACCACTAATACAACAATTTACATCAGTTTAGCAGTACTTAAGCTGAGTGACATGGTGAGGAAATATCAGAGATAGAATATAGATGAACTAGGACTTTTCACGAGAAAAGTTTGGAAGAAACAGTTTGAGTTTCAAGCTGTCAACATACTTATTCTTTACCTTAGATTAAGATAAAATATGCATGATCATGACTAATTACCTTATACCAATTTAGATATTTTATATTCCTGAAATAATAGAAGGGGAGATCAGCACTCATACTGTTTAAGAATCAAAGTTATTTTATGCATCCGTCCTTTCTTCTCTTTACATTTGATTTTCCATATTGTTCCACATGCTCTTTATTCTCATACATTTCATATCACCACGGCACAAACTTTTCATGTCATTTCTCTATTTACTCAGAAGCAAACAACTTTGTATTGTATGATGAGTAAAAAACCCTTCATCCATTACTGTAAAAGCCTGGCTCCTTCAACGGAGTTACTCTGAACTCTTAACAATTTCAGAGACAACTGTGGCTTGAGAGCTGGAAAAGCTGCAAGAGGTGCAAAGTGCTTGGTTGCTCTGCACAGGCAGGGCACACGCGGGCTTAGCAGCCACACAACCATCTGCAAGGTTCATGCACGCACAAAGAAAATTTGGGGGGATTTTAGCTGAGAGATTACAGCTAAAATGGATTGTCTTCACAACGGCAAGAGGAATGGCAAGTCTTAACACTTTGAATATGAGAGGGAGGGGAAAACTGGTGGAGGAGAAAAAGATGAAGGAAAAAAAGACTACCAAAAATCCATTCCCCTCCCCAAAAAAGGGGGGGAGGACTGCTCTAGCTAGAATCTAACCCAGAAAGACTCCTCACAGAGAAAAAATTCAATCTGAGTTCAGGTTGTAGCAGTTTTTACATGCACTGGCATAATAACAAAGAATCATACTATAACATATTAATAGACTTGCTGACAAAATTAAAGCAATCAACACTTAACAGAAAGAGAGGAAACCACTGTTTTGTTTTGTTTTAAACACTTCCCCACTAACAATTCCTGGTCTCACTTCTTGTATTTGAAGTGTTAAAAATGTATGTATTTTCCTTGTTTCTAAAAGGAGAAGAATATGACAGCAAATAATAATTGATTAGTGTTTTATACAAGCTATGTTTTTACCTTAAAACTCAATATTAAGAAAAAAGAGAACTAATGCAAGATACTGTGGGAAGGATGGGGTGAAGATAAGAGGGAGAGGGAACAGTGATCCATTGAAGAAACTGTTGAAAACCTCCATCACCCAGTAATAAGAAAACTGAATCAAAAAGTCTAAAATTCTAAGTCCTCTTCCTCAAAGCCATACCTTAACAGACATTTACTGGCAAAAATACAGGGTAACTGAAAAAGTGGAAAGCTCCTCAAGAATCCCAGTCGTACCTCTTAGCTTTCCAAAGCCCCTCCCTGAAATACAACATAAAATCAACAAAAGTTGAGTACTGTCAACAAGTTACTCCCTTTAAAAAAAATTTTTTTTAATTCTGCATTATGTTTTCATCAAGAAGAGTGAGTGGATATAATTTAGAGTAAAATTATTTATGCAACAGTCCACAAGTGAAGGAGATGAGTATTATGACAAATCTTACAGTGTTCATATAAATAATACTGTTATTTACAGTGATTATCTCAATAAACGACTGTTACAAAGAGATGGCTTTTCACTAACTGCAAGTTAAAGAAAAAGGAACAATCTGTAGACTGTAGCAAGTTAACTATCACATGTGACTAAGGAAAGGTTTTCTCTCCTTTTTTCCCCAGAAAATGAAAAGCAGGAAAATAAAAGCTTCAAGTGCAGTTTAAAAGATACCAAACTTTCCAGCAACTATTGAAAACAACATAAAACAGGCAAGTCCTCTATATCATCCTCCATGCCTCCACTTAATCTTGAGTATTAAGCAGTGCCCATTTTCTCATGGAAAAGATCTCTGAGCTAAAAAGGTAAAGTAAACAATTCTCAATTACACTGCTTATCCTTTCTGTTTTGACAGCTTTACCATGATTTGGGTTCTTGCATTAAAATTTTTTTATGTCTCTGTAAATAAAAAAAGTTTACCTTGCATAATGAATACTTTTTCTTTTTTTTCCCACAGATCAAATTACTACAGGAAGCCTTACTATTGCTAGCAATAGCACAACAATGCTTGTTTGATCAATTGAGGAAAGCAAGTTTGTATCTGTTAACATTTTGGTCTCATCTAAACCATGCCCTCTGTGCATACTAATAAGGAGTTTCTTGCCAAAACCAAACATTAGATCACATATAACAGCAACATAAACAGAGTATCTTTAGCTACATTAGTAGAAGAGCATGTGGGCTGAAAAATTCTCAGATTAGAAAAAAAGCAGTTAATTATACCACTTTCAAATTTAAAGATGCCGTCACGTGCCTATTTAGCAAGGGCTAGAAACATAGAAATAGAACCACCTCAGCTCTTGCTTCATGCTAAATACACATATAATACAGAAGCTCTGCCAAAAAAACCACCACAAACCTTCACACAACTCGAGTGACAACTCTTACAGATCAAAAGGAGCACTAAGTAGTTTTTAAAACTTCACGGCTTTAGGTCATTTTGGAGCTGTACCTCCCCTCCTCCCCAGAAGTAAGTAACTGAGGCTTGTGGGTCTGCAGTATTCATGATATCTTTTTCCAAAATCTCCACAGTATGAGCATTGTGTTCCATTTTTTTTTACATGTGTCTTTCTGCCCTCAGGCAAGAGCATGTTCCCTGTATCAAAGGCCCTCGAGGTCAGTTTTGCAGCACCGCACCTAGGGACCTCCCCAGCAGCCTGTAAGAAGATCTGTTGGGGACATTTTTATGCACCTCTAGGCCTTTTATCCCCAGTAAAGGAGTCAGAGTAGTGGTAAGGATCGCACTCCTAGTGCTGCTTTCCAGCAGCAAACACTAGTGACACTGTGCTGGAATTCTCCCATTTCATGGAAAAAACACTACTGAATAAACACACAAAATTAAGCTACAGGTTTCAACAGAAGGAACTGGGAGTCTTTACTGTGAAGTCCAGAATAATCATTCAATAACTCTTATTTTAAGTGAACAGGCAATGTGATTATCATGCAGAAACAACTACTTTGTTCCTAACTATCCAGCTGAATAGGGATCTCATCTAACAGGCAAAAGTGAAGCAAGATCCAATCACTGAATCCTCAAATTAGAAAAATCCAAAATGGAATAAACTATGAGGATAATTACTCACTGTAATAGCTTATTAGCAAGACAGTAAATTCATCACCACTTCAAGTCTTAAATTAGAAATATACTCTATCTTAGTTTAAAAAACATGCTCAAAAGCTGCAGAGCGTGTACCTCGTGCACAGCTATGAAAGCACAGTTAGCTGCCCGCCTCTCCCTGGGTATGGGCACAAACAAGAGCTGCTGTTGTCACCTCCTCTCGGCTCCGACCGTGACATGCAGGCTAAACATGTTAAGAGCTACTCATTAAGACGCGTCTACTTCCATCGCAGAGTTATTTCAAGACCACGAAGCTTAACGCACAGGTTAGCATGGCACAGCCAGAGCAACCTTAATGTAATTTTTTCTCCTGAATCCACAGCAGTGCTAAACACAGCCCCTGGGCTGGGATGCGTTTCCAATGGAAAAACCTATAGATCTTAGCAGTGCATTATGCTAAACTGCTCTATGAATGCATTCACATAGTCTGTCAGCTAACATGGCGCTGCTTTCCCAAGCAGTACCATAAGAGCAATACATAAGTAACTTCCAAGCAGAGTTACTCATTATTAATGCAAACTATTCTGAAGGCAAAAGCAAAACAGCATTTGGCAGCAAGAACACTGCCATTAAGGTACTGGGTCTGAAAAACCTCAAAGTGATTTATAGAGTACCCAACTGACTTCTCCGTCTCTGTTTTTTTCCTGTCCACTAATCATAAAAGTCATTTTGGGTACACTTCCCCAAATGATGGGTTTTACTGATACTGAACTGCAGTTTTACCAGATGGCTAGTGTCAGCTTCTGGCAAAATGGTAGCGTGACTTCTTGGACAGAATCTCTATACCCAAATGCTGCAGAAGTGTAGCAGAAACAGGCAGACACACAGAACAGAAGAGACAGCCAAAAAAAAGGTTCTCTTCGAACACAGAGCAAAAGAGAGAGACAAAAAAGGTGAACTTCAGTTGAAGTGGGGAGAATATACCTTGAGGACAAATAGCAACTAAATTAGGTTAAGTTTAAACTAACTCAGTAAAGTTTAAATGGGGGAAAAGGGAGGAACTTGTTCTGGTGGTTAAAAAGAAAGACAGCAGGACTTAAGCTGAGGAAAGTGTGAATTAAGAGCAGTGACTGGCAGTAAAGAGTATTTGTAACTGAACATTTAAAAAAGTTTTAAGTAAATAGCCCCTTTTAAGCAAGCCTTAAAGACAGTGTACAGAACCCTACTACCTCAAACCACCAAGAATTAATCATCTCCCTTTACTCCCAATAAGTTTCAAGGCATAGAATGATGTTTTCAAGAAGCAGGACATAATACAGTCTCCTAATAACGACTAATGAAGCAAAGGAGAAGCAGTGCAGGTTATGCAATGAAAAGTTCTTTATCTCTTTATCCTATTCTGACACAGGCTTCCACATTAGAACTCAGGCTAAGACTTAACCTGACTCATTATCTGGAAAATACATATCTATTACGAAAAAAATGTAGAAATAAGACAAAAAACACAGCCAGATTGCACAGTCAAATCTTTAGCTCAACTTTATGTTCTTTTCTATTCAGATAGAAATAAGGCGAGCAACATCTACAGGAGAAATCCACCTGTGCATGGCATTTTATTTGTAACTGGAAAATATTTTTGCCTAATGACTTCATATGCCAAGGGAAAACAAAACAAAACAAAAAAATCTAAGGGACCGTTTGAATTCCTTATGAAGGCAGTCTTTACTCAGCCTACATTTATTGTCACCTACTTTGCAGGATTGCACTTCCAACCATCGCTCTCCTACCTCTCCCTCAGTCTCCCAGTCTTCTTTGTCTTGTAAGTTTGATTCTAAACACAGCTTGACTGAGAGGTTAAAGGGAGGAATCTTCACACTTTGGTCAGCATACAATCACCTCCTAATACTTCCTATACTACCACTTTTTTTTTTTTTAATTGAATTCAGAATTTTAGTTTGGAAAATAAAGTTTATTTTGTAAATAAGCAAACACTGAAAACACCTACATAAGAACTCTACGTCCTCTAGAAATAACAATTTTTTTTTAATAAAGTGCACATCTCTCCCCTTCCCCTAACCTTTCTTTTACTCAGAATGACCCATCCCACAGACATTAAGGGGACAGCCCACAGCACCTGTGGTGCATAGGCTAATAAGCCTGGTAAGTCATTAACACCACTGAATGAGTCAATATTATTAACAATTCTAAAGCTAAATGAATAACATAGTCACATGGTCCAACATATCTGTAAATGGGCTAAATTAAGCAGCAACTATTACTTCATTTAAAACCTAGTGTTTTCAGACCAACTTTCTAGAAAAGATTATCAGTTAATTTGTACAAAGGAGGAATACCCAACCAGAGATTAAACAGCTATCTGTTAATCCTGACACTACACTTTTCTTTTTCCCAGTCCTCCTACATTATTCCAAGCATACAGGGAAATGACAAACAAGGAGGAAAAAACAACAAACAAATGCACTCCCCCAAATCTTGCCAAGCTATCACTTTCTATCTGAAGATCCATCTTGGACAATCCTTTTTCAAGGCTACTGCCAAATATTTCTATTTTAAATTTCCTGTTCTCAGTTGTCCATTTTTAAAGAAGTCTGAAGGACTATTATCTAAATTGTTCAGATGTCATGCAGTCCTAATTGCTAGGAAAAAAAAAATGAAGTAATTCTATCAGCACTGCTAAAGCAGCTGGGAGTAAGAGGCTGTAATATATTATGGACAACAGATAATTTCATATTTGGGTTTACTTTGGCAGAGTTATAAACTGAATTTGTGAGATAAGAAAAGGCAACTGGGGATAGGGCTGGGGTAGAAAACAAGCTTCATGTAAGCAACACAAGACAAAAACACTGGTATTTTACTTTTTTTTTTTTTTTTTTTTTTTGAGAGAGAGAAACAGCTCAGTCTTATTCCCAGGAGGTTGCTGTAAAAGAACAGGGAGTAATATATGTTTTATGAAGAATGCCTATCTGTCCAGTGTCCCAATTCATATCTTATGAAATGTTCAGCTGTGTACATTCAATCAGATTTTCTGCAGTACCCCCTGGGCAATATTGGCTCCATTCCGAAAACTGTATTTTCGGAGATGAACTCAAAATCACGTACTTTCTTCCAGAGCTAGCCAATGAACTCAAAATGTTTTTTCATCAACATCTGATACAAACCCTTTCACCTGCTTTTTTTCCCTTCTAAATAAAAGCAAGAAGTATGAAGAAAAAGAAAGAAAACAGAATGGCTGCAATTATCAAACTTGCTGAAATCTCTTAATACATTGGTTTGTTTGCATTTTCAGCATCTTCAGTAGCAGAAAGATGCAAATAAAACAAGCTTACACACTACTGGGAGCTAGCAGAACAGTTTCCCTTTCTTGGTGTCTCACTTAGAAACAACAACAACAAAAAAAGAAAAACAATTAAGGTCTCCACATGGTACTAAAAAAGCAAATGCCTCCTCATTAACCTCACATCTCCAGAACACTGCTTACCACACATTGGTTCCTAAGCGTTATGGTCTGTGCGTCACTGGGAAGCTTTCCGGGAGCAGATCTAAAATCTGACCTTGCAGAACAACGAGGCACTTGCTGACAAATGGCCTGTAAGACAGCCAGGGTCGAAGGAAGATGATATCCCAACCTGTCTAAGCGAACCTGGCCCCTGCCCAAACAGACTCTTAGCAGGCTCCACTAGAGAAACGGAAAGGGTTGCAATTATTGTTATTGGTTTAATGCCCTTAAAACGGGTCTCTGAGAATCTTATTTCAGTAACTGATTAAGCAGTATGGTTCAGCAGTAGGGCATTTGCCTAACAGCCTAAGGAAACCTAAATTTGCTTGGCCAAACTATTTCTGTGACCAGGAAAGTAATTTTTGGAACCTGCATGACCAATCTGCATGAGATGAAACCAGCTAAGAACATTAGGTGGCCTAAGATATCAGTGAGAGCGAGGCATTCGAGCACTCTCTCAAATCCCATGAAGCAATCAACTTCGAATATTCTGTGTCTCTACTCCACAATTATGGATTGAGATTACTAGTACTCTCCTCCTAAAGAAAGGTGCTGTGATGATACAAGCAGTAAAAAGAGCAAGCATTGACCAGAGACACAGTGAACACACCATTTATCTGAACTACTGAATTACCAACTAAAAGACGTGCTGGTACAGCATGTACAAGTATAAACAGACAATCTTAAAATTTGAAACTAGGCTCGTAATTGGATTGCATAAAATAACAGACTGTAGAGAGAGATCCTTTTCTGAGACTAGCTAAAGTGGTTTGAAGGGTCATTGCCTCTCTGCCACAGGATATTGTCCCTGAAGCTCTATCAATAAAGTCAAATAGTTGAGTGCTCCCTAATCCACTCCAGACAAAATTAGGCAAATTAACTTAAACTGGTGATTTGATCTACTTTATATGATGTTGCTGGCACTGGATTAAAATGACTAACATGAACTGTGTTAAGGTCAGCAGATGTTATGCTCTTCCAACAGAGGACAAGTAACAGCTAGGGACCAATTAACAACTTGCACCACTGGAAAATAAACAAGTATCCATAAACTAAAATTTGTGCTCTTCAACTAAAGCAAGCAATGTTTCTTTGAAAGTTAGTTATGCATTCTCTAATTCACTAATTGAGAGTTAGTGAACTTCCTCTCCATGTAAATATGGCTACATTGGCACAATTAATTCACCTCCCTATATGAACAAAGCTATACAAGTAAAAGCTACTTGATATTACTGGTGTATTTCTTGGTTCAGTTGTATATAGATAAGTGCTTGCTTTACTATTTCCTCATCATAAGTTCAAGAAGAATTGACACATCAGTCATGGATTAATTTCAACATCAATAACATGGTTTAGCTTCAATTGACCATAGCAGCAAATCCTTACAGCACAGAAAAAATCCTCTTACCCTCACCCTTCATCTCTAATTGCTTATGCAGAAAGTTAATTGATATAGCACAAATACTGGAAAGCTGGTGGTCAGTACTACACCAATGTGAAACAGGTTTCATATTTGAATTGCATTTCACTTGTTCTCCTTTCCTCCTTCCTTCACAAATGTTGACACTCAAAGAATTTGCTTTTATAGGCCAAACATTATAGCAGACCACAACTAGGTAGGTAAACATTTCCAATATTTTGAAGCTTTTTTCCTCCATTTTTTCCTTATTTTCTCCTTGACAATGCACTTAAATATAAACAGGGCTAGTCTTAGCACTACTTTGTAGTAGATCATGCAGAAAAAGCTAAAAAAACACTTTAGAATCCTTTTCCAAATGACTAGATTGCTTTAAGACAAAGATGGAGAATATTCATCAAAGAAGCTATTTTTCCACTTCCACTTTTTTAAATGTTTCTGTATCACTTCCCTGACAGACCATAAAACAAAAAATGTTATCAATTCTAAATGAATGTCTTTGAAACACAGTCAGCAAAAATGACGCTGTAAGCATGTGTGCATCGTGCACAGACTCCAATCTCACTAAACCAGCAGTCTGTCAGAGTTGTATATACGAGCCGCATGCTTGTTGTATATATGATTCTCACGCTTATGTGGAAAGGCATGCAGGGCTAGGATAGTTTCTTTGCAACTGTGAGCCCATCACAAGGGCAGTTGCAAACAGGAAGAGGTACCAATATCAGTGTCTCGACCCACCTTTTCCATAGGACAGCCCACACTCCTGACTTTTCAAGGGTGTTGTCAGTGCGGATACACATAGGTAATCACTGTCTTTCCTGGATGGCTGAGCTAAACGGCTGTATTGATCAAATGGCAACTGCACTGCTGCCTGTCCAAACTTGGCACCTGCCCTTGCTGCCATGTCAAGTGAATAGTGTTTTGCAAAAGTCAGCGGCTATGCCACACAGCTGCCTTGAAGATCTTGGAGATCAGCACATTTCTGAAGCAAGTAGATGAAGCTGCCCAGGCCCTTGTGAAGTGTGTGTTGATGTTCAGAGGGAGAGGCTTGTCAGACAGCTGATAACAGGTGGAAATTCAAAGAAGCTGATACGGTACAATTTCTGAGACAAGACCGTTTGTCTCCTCCGTGGGCCAGATGCATCCACAAATGGAGAGGGAAGGGAGCCCAAAGGGTCTGCCCCAGTCGCCACAAGAGAAGGGAGTTCTGGACACACTGAGCAGGTAGGGCACGTTTCTGGATTGTTTGTCTGTTTGTTTTCTAACAGAGAAAAGTTGTTTGAGAAAAAGACTGGTAAAATAACTGACTGACTCAAACCAAATTTTGAGGCCATTCTCAAATTAGTTCAGAACACTGTTTTATCACCACCATTTAAAAACGATGTGGCCAAGAGTCCAGCCACTAACAGCTGTATTTCACTATGACTGTTTCTGCCAATATAATGGCAAATAAGATGACTTTCTGCATAATACATTGGCTGGCAGTAGCAGCAACACCTTAAAAAACAGGGCATCTGTATTTGTCCTTATGGGAAAAACTGGCTTATGGTTATGTAGGTTATGTCCTATGACAGGCTTAGCTTGAAGTCCGTAAATTGAACCTTATAGTGACCACTCTCACTACCACACACCAAAAAGTTTTTTTTTTTTTTAAATAACTGTAAGGCTCTCTCACTAATAGCTCAACATCTCAAAAGATCAAGTCTTAAACTGAGAAAACCAGAATATTGTACAGACCATGTTGACAATGCAAAGCCCAATTCATACATCAGGGCCTTCAAGTCTGCTCCTACCTTAATTTTTCTTCTCATTTGTCTGCGAGCTTTCATATTCTCAGGTGGAAGGCTGATTAATAAACGGTACCATTCTATCCAAAGTTCAGAAAGCACTTTTTGGTCAACAGGACATAGGAGTCAGCTATTTGCTCAATAGAAGCAATGATTAGGTATAAATTACTCTTATATAATGATACAAAAAAATATGGTTGAACTTTCTAGGGTATTTACATTTCTTTTGTATCATTTCAGTGTCTGAGAAAATATCCAGCAATCAAATTTTCTCCGATAAGAATCCTGGAAAAAAAATTAGGCTCTGAGAAATGCTTTTTTTCCTGGTGACATCACTTGTAGATTTTATCAGAGACTGGCAAGAACATATTTCCTACTCGTAACAGTGCAGTGGTAAAGTATTGAACTCCATTCCCTTGCAGTTCATAGCCATTCTCAAAGGTACTGAAGTTAACACAGGGTAACAGTACCAATGGAGTCTACAGATTTGCAGTTACTCCTTGAGACCGAGCATATGCTTCCAGAATGTCCTTTCTTCATGCATGGACACTGACCTGAAACCCTCATGCGTTTGTCAGGTGCTTCCGGTACCTTTTTTGAACACCTGAAATAACTACTTTGACACTGAGGGCACCAACTGTTTCAGGATAGCATTGACTCTTCTGTCAAAGAACGGATTGCTTTAAAAGTATGGGTCAGCATAAGTTTGGGCAGTTGAGATCCTCAACTTCTGGAACTTCTGGCCCAAAACCACTTTTTGCAGATTTCCCAAATACAGTCCTGCATTCCTTGATTTTTGAGTCTGTGTGGGAAACGAGAAACCTGCTGCACATCTGCTTGGGAGGTGGAATTCTCCCAGGCAGAGCAAACATCTGCAGCATTCAGCTCTGAGGCTCACAGGAAACAAATCTTAAATGAACCGACAAGGAGTCTTCTGTTTTAAAGGTCTTGTTACAAGTGGACAGGAGGAGCCAACTCATAAAAATCTGATCCAAAGCCTATTCAGTCTCAGATGATAGAACTGAATACAGTCAGGAAACTTTCTCTGAAGAGTTGCAAAATCTGGCAAAGGTTTGACCCACACTAAAAGGACAGCAGGCTAGATATCACTAGGTCTGTATTTCTGCCATTGGTGAGGAAGCAGAGACTGGATGATAGGTGACTCATCATTTATACCCCAACAAGCATTAAGTAGCTCAGGTGCAGGTATCATCCATCAACAAGAAATGGTTGGCTTAGTAAAAATCACATTATCAACCTCAGGAAAGCATGGGATTTTATGAGCTTGCACAGAAATTCTTTGTTATGCAATAGAACTTGGTGACATTTCTTTGAAAAACGAAAGAAAGCTTCAGCAGATTTTCTGGCAGGACTTTTACAAAATATAACATATCAACATTAAAAGATTCTGAGAGGACTTTAACAGATATTTTTGAAAGATCATCTAAGTCCTTTTTCTTCCTGTTTAATTGTGCACATACAATTCCATTGGGAACTGAAATATTAGCCAAACATTTTATAGTCACAGGTATATTAGGACTAAAATAAGCATCACAGTGAAATCCTAGTTCTACTCAATCCAGTGATAAAACAGAGCCCTTATACAGACAAATAGTTTGGAATAACTAATGATTAACAGCTAATAGAAAACATGTATTCGGTAAGCTTGCCTGGCACACTTATTCTGCATACATTTTATTTTGCTTTCAAAATAGGCTTCCTAACACACTAAAATAAGCCATTTAAAAAAACTTTTAGAAAGAGTGGGGTGTAGACAGACATACATATACTCTTCCTGAGTTGTAGCTCAGCCTCTCACCCCCAACTTGCTTATCACAGCACCCAACCAGATCTGCTGGCATACCTGCATGCATAAGCATCACTAATCCGATTCAGTCTGAATGAGCCAGGTTAGCTCACAAGTTTAAATTCTTTGCTAAGCAGATTCATTTTGCCTGAAATAAATTAGGAAGCACGCGCACGAGCAGTTCCCCAAACAGATTAGAGGGAAGAACAATCTCCTTCAGGCAGGGGACAGAGCAAGTGGCTGCTGGCTGTAAAATGCAGCCAGCCCAGCTGAACCCAAGCTGAACGTCCACTATGGCCCAAGAACATCCACGGGGAAAATTAGTAATAGCTCACCTTAAATTCCTGGCCTATTCCATTTCACAGCTTCCCTATGTTGACAAGACCCACCTTAAGTGAAACAAGGATTTCAAGCCTAGGCTTACAAAGTAGCTGTTATCAAGTTCTAGACATAATTCACATCTCTGACAGAAACTAGATCAACCTTATAAATGACCTTTGAAGACCAACTGCTACCAATTCTTTTATTTAGGTAGAAAACAAGCTGTAACTATGATTAAAATGTCAAGCATTTGCCAGGGACAAAATTATTTTACTGGAATTTGTTGGATTAACAAATGAGGAAAAGCCCATTGGTTAACTGGAATTACCAGAAAGATTGTATCTTACTACCCTTATTTGCATTCTTTTTTCTTCTTTTGCAGTCACTTTCATAAGTAGTCATCCTGAGAAAGATGACAAAAACAGATAATTTCAAGTGCAAAAAAAGACCATGCATATACCCAGATGGCAAACTCACCACAGAATTTACTACTTGGCCAGGGAGCTGTACTCTCAAACTTGTTTTAATTTTTTTTTTTTTTAAAACTTCCTTAAGTTGTTGAAATAACCTCAAGAAGTGCTAACAAAATAAGCCAAGTCTGCAAATACTATGAAATAGTAAGCAAAGATGTCACCAGTCCCAAGTCACTTCATTCAAGGCCATATGCATTCCACAACTCTAACTATGACAAATGGTCTTTTTCAAGATAAAGCATTTAGTATTTTTGCTACAACTTTCTCGTGCATACGTCTCTTTCTGTTCTGCTACCAGTTCTTGTTATTCACTTCTCCAAAAAGCTGCAAGAGCACAACCTTCCTCTAGCATTCTTTACCTGGAAGTAGAAAGCAAAGCAATCAGTTTATACACAGGGAGAACCTGAGATTCAGACACATAGGCAGGACAGCTAGACTGTTCACATTAATGACCCAAAATAAGGGGCTGAAAAGCTACACCTCTGAAACCTACTACAAAAACATTTCCTTTTCTAAATGCCTTCCAAGGTAACAGGATGGAGATGGATACTTCATGAAGATTCAATACATTCAACGTGATTGAAGAATTAGGCAGTTCTAGCTACAAAATACAGTACCATTGTAACCTGTGCTCCTCTGAACTCCTACCAAATCCTCATCCATAAGCAGCAATGGGAAAGATGAGAACTGAACAAAGAGATGGTCACAGGCTTCTAATATTATCAGATGTTGTTGTAAAGAAGAAGATACGAAATACAGGTCCATCTATGGCAACTGAGTCTTTTCTGTTCGTGTAGCGGTAATGCCATACACCATTTCAAAAGTGATCTGCAATCAGTCAGGCATGAACACAAAACTCTCAAAAATCAACACTTGTACATCGTGCATTTATACGTATTTTATAAAGAATTTCTGATCACATTTTATAAATTTATGATGATGAATCCAAAATATCTGAGGAGGAGAGTTTTTGTTTATTCTGAAAGGTACCTGCAGTTGTTTCTGAGCATTCATTTATTTATTTGCTTAGGTAATGACCACACACACTGACTGCATGCTTCGTACTACTGAAAGACAGTAGGGGTAGTGAAAGACGGCAATGAAGTGGTGTATAAAAACTGGGCCATATCCTTTGAGAGAAAATCTGTGGGGCAGGAAAGACTGACGTGTCTTTCAAAACGTTAACATACCCCATAAAGGATCTAGGAAGGGAATCTATCCCTGTTTGTTTACGTATTACATTTACCATACCCACTATACAACACCCCACAGCTGAAAATGCTCTATATTGCCCAAAACCCTCAGCACATTTGTGAAAGTCTCCTCAAGTCTTTAGAATCTATGGGAAAAGAGTATCAGAGCTTGCTTCTCAGTGTGCATGCATCACCCTCAAGTCAGTTCCCAGTTAAACTTCATGGCCAGTATGTAACTGGAAATCCAAACACAGATGCTGCAATTTGCCCTTCAGAAAGTGTAATCCTTTCTCCAGTTACAGGGGTGACAAATACAAATGAGGATGCATCACTGTCAGTACACACGTAACTTCCCAGAGAGAGTAAACCAAGTGTCTCTCACACAGCAAAGCCCTTCTTTTATACTTTGCAAAGAATAATGTTTGCCTAACAGAACAAACAAGAAACTAAACTTTCAAGCTATAGGCAAGGCAAAGAAAAGAAAGAAAATGTAAAATCAAGATATACAATTAGTTGCTTGCAATGATATAGACCTGCTGCTTGTTGGTTCCTCCAACAGAATTCAAGAAAGGAAGGAGCAGTAATGCAGGGAAGTGGGGCTTGTTGATGAGAGGATAGAAAACCTGGGTCCTGAAAGAAATTTCAAGGTTATGTCAGAAGCTGTGTGTCACGACAGAGAATATTCCAGGCAGATGTGGCAGCATAAAACTAGAAGCAAAGTATGAGGGGTGAGCAAGGAAAAACAATGTGAAGAGTAGAATAAGTTATATAATATAAGGCCTCAGACAAATTATAGATAATTTGTTACTAGATATACAGTAAACAGGATCAGATCAGTGCCTGTAGCCAAGAAAGTGCATTATTGATCTACTGTTTTATGCAGGGCTTGGAAAAAGACGACGACTCAGGAGTAAGTGTTCCAGCATATCAATTTTTATATTTAGTAACAGCTGAAACAAGCAGAAATGGACATTTCATAACATTAGTACTTGATTGTTTATTTTATGCTTCAAGACAGATTGGCTTTGTTCACCCAGAAGAGAAGCACTGTCATAAAGGCCAAGAACTCAATTCTTTAATTTAATAATATTTAAAGCTTCCTCTAACAATTGGGATGAAAGAGGTCCAGGCAGCACTGTCCTTGCGGCTTTCTGTTGATACTGTTAGGACATTCTTAATGGAAGCTCTAACAATTAAGATGCTAAACCAGCTAGCCAGTGAAGACCACTGACTAGTCTTATTGTACCCAAAGTAACCGCAGCAGTTAAAAGCAAGTATTTTCAAAATGCCTTCAACTCTCTGAAGTCCTTGTATTTGCCACACCCAACATAGACCTGTGCAAATCTGTGCCTGACCCTGAAAAGCAAAGGCTGCTAAGCACAACCTGAGTTTTACACTGTGAAAATGCAGCAGCAAAATATTCACCTTTGCATGGGAATCTCTAAGAACCAAGTCATTTAGAGCAGGTATCACAGATCAACAAGGATCCAAACAGAGTACTGAGACCATGAGCAAAATCAAATTTAAGACTAATACTGGACGATTACAAACAACAGGTTCTCTCATTGTGACCAGTGGAGAAAAAAGTTTGACCTTATGACAGCAGCAGATTTTACAGAATGAAAAAAAAGATATCTTTTTTAGAATTCTACCCGAGAAAACACAGAGACTGTACTACAATCTTTTCCTGAAAGTGGAAGTAAATATTCTGTTTGTGATAGATTTTGCCTGATACCAGTAGCTGCTTGCCAGCCACCCATGCAGTCATTAATATAAACCAACCAAAGAGAAGATAAAAGTATTTATGTACTACCAGGATTCACCCATATTTAAAATCAAGTTAAGTTATACTTCAGAATTAGTGGAATCACAGCTCTAAGAGTATCAATGGAGCTACCATGATGGATGGCCTGCCAAGATACAATAACCAATGTAAATTTATACAGGTAAAAAGAAGCCTGAATTTATACAGCAGTATTTTCTACTTTTCTCCGCATCAAGGATGTCTTAATAGGCCATCTGAACACTTGCTTTCTAAAACCAAAAGTATAATTGCATTCAAGCAGCATGGAGCAAATGCACAAAATCTGTTATCTATGAACAGGAGTGGCTAAATGAATTGCCAATATCTGTGTGTCTTTACTGTTTCCTCCTCAAAAAACGACACCATCGACAACTGCAACTGAAGTTTGATGCCTTCTGTCACCTAATTACACCTTAGGTATTTTTATGTCACCAGGACATCAAACATGGCCATCATTCTGTAAGTAAGCACAAGATTTAAGTATTCAAATATTTACATTTTCCTGCTCATGGAACTAGCCACGAACATCTGTAAAACTACTTGTGCTAATACCAACCTTTTCAGATGCAATGGCTAGAATTACTTGATAATTGTTAGGCATCCAGTGAACTGCCATAACCTTTTCTTTGCACATCAGGTATTCCTCAGCCATTCCCGCAAGCAGGTACTTGTATGCATTATTTTCTACAGTTCTTAGACTTGGAAATTTAATTCTGTAAGTCAAAGATCAACCACAAACATTGGAATGACATCCACTTCATACAGTATTTGGAGATCTAGTCCATAGACAATTCAGATGAAATCCAGCCCTCTTCACAGGAAAAACTGTCTGAACTATTGCCTGGTACTTACTTATGTGTACAGTCCACGCACTTTAGTGAAAAAAAGATGCTATGGTTTTGATTATGTTCACAATTTAGGATAAAGTGGAGAGATTAGAAACCACTAGTTATAAATTTCTTGAATAATGCTTGAGTAATGGAATGAATCTTACTTTCTGGATTAGCTGGTTATATTTCACCAACTTAGCAATACTTACATTACATTAACATATGAGGTTTGAACATCAACAGTAATTCATTATGAATATTGCTGTAGCAGGTCTAAACTTAACACTGAAAAAGCTGATCTGAGCCAGTAACAGAGAACTTCTTTCCCAAAGTTAGATAACTTTTTATTTGCCACCCACCCCCCCCCCCCTTAGGAAAAGGTTTGAGTGAGAAAGAAGTGTATTTATTTCAAAACAATGCCAGCTAATAGGGGAGAAAAAGCTTAGAAGCATACAGAATGAAATATTCATTTTCCCCACAGCAGCAGATGTCCTTCCAAGTGAAGACACAGAATCACAGCATTTTTTTACACTCTCATGTTACAGAAGATCATTAGTGTTTTCAATAAAGAAAACACCAAAAATAATCAAACAAACCTTACACTGAAGATTTTCGGGCATGTCCAACTATCCTAAAGTTTCTTGCTCAAGAGAAGTACATAGTTGGCATCAAAAAGGACCTTCCTTAGAGGCAGAAAGACTCTTACAAGTTCCTTCAATAGTTCAACTCAACTCTCCTCCCAAAGACATGGGTAGGGGGTAGTCCCCCTACCTTTAATTCACAAAACATAGTGAAGGTGGAGAAATACCACATTTGGCCATCTTACCATTATCTGATATGACACTAGAGATGCGCAAGCTGCTCCAACAGAACTACCAAAGGGAAGAGAAGATCTCTGATGCAGACCATTCTAGCTTGCAGCAACTAAAACCTCACATTCCTCTTTTTCTCTTAATTATAGTAAACCTTAATGATACAGTTGTATCATCAGGAGTACGAAATTTCTGAACTGCTCAGTGAATTCTATGTTGATTCCTCAATTTCTCTCTCTCTCTTCTTTTTATTTATTAAGAGAGCAATAGCACATGTAGGAAATTTTAAAAGGGTGCTTTTTACATTAGCAGAAGTAAGAGGAAATACAATATAAGTCTGTTCCACAAGTTACAAGAATTTGGCTTTTAGTGCTTCTGTGACCCACTATTCCACAAAGAAGGTGGCACTCTGCATACTAGCAGAAGACAGGATTTGATCTCTATATATGTCAGTAGACGACTATGCCCTCACACTGCTGTTAGCAGGATCTGAAGATTAAATGGCAGCTAATGTACTTGGTACATATAAGACTTTATTGTGAGAACTTCAATATGTTTTATCCTGATCTTGACTGGATCTATATAACGGATTTTAGACTAAGACTTAAATGTAGACAAAATCCCTAAAAATGCCTGAACATTAAATTCTTTCCAGAGGTTAAAAGGCAAAACAACTCTGTACTCCCTCAGCTCTGTTCTTTACCTGTTTTAAAATCTGCTTTCATGTTTAATTTCCATGAATTTGTAAAGCTGAAAAAAATAACAGATTCTTTTCTATTCAAGAATAGAAGAAACTTAGCCATCCACAGCAAAGCTGAGAATAACTAATAGCTGCTACAAACTGCCAGACTACCCTGCTGCATATTGGCTGATGGGGCCTTTACATGCATGGAAAACAGTGCCCGGTCCAACCTGTAGGTTCCTCTCACGCTTAAAGTGCGAGGCTCCTCTGTTTGTTCAGATGTGATACAATGATTAAGGTACAAGATTTGTCTTGAAAAGCACGGAAAAAGCACAGTCACCATAAAGTGAGCTAATGTCTATAATATATCAATACATATTCTGTATCTTTGTTTTTACATAATCGGGCTCATGAATTTTTTGGTTTGTTCAGGAGGGAGCTTTTTGTGTGTGATGGTGGGAGTTTTTTGTTTCAAAATTTTTTAGATTTCTAGGGATGGTAAAGGATCTAAAACATTATTCTAAAATCCAAGTCATTTTTGCTACCTGTGCCAGCCACTTAGTCAACCTAACAGCTTAGAATCATTAAACGTGGTTTCCATCAAAAATATCTAACTTCTTTGCCATTCTTTTTCTACAGATAGAGGGCTACTGTTTTACTTGGCTTTCTTTAGAAGAGTACATACTGCAAGGAGCTTGAAAGCAGAGTGCTAATGAGAGACAAAAATAACTTCCACGCAAACAATTAGCATTGTAGAATAGCAAAAGAATTAAAGGTAAATCTTGTATAAAACAGGTTTGAGAAAGCCTTTAGGATGAGACTGAAGCACAAAAATACATTAACATTCTTCATAAAGTGAGAAGTCTGTTCTGTAAGTTTGCCTGGAATGGAAGCTACAAACACCAGACTGAAACTTTGAGGTCTGGGAAAGATTACTCCAAGTTTCTAATACAAGTTGGAAAGTTGGAAACTGGGAAGTTGAAGATGCAATTCTTTGCCTCTTCAAGATGACAATTATCCTCACATGCAGAGTTTATTTTATTTTATTTTACTCTCTCAGAATTCTGTGGATTTAGAAGCTCTACAGAGATGAAGTTCAGCCAAAATATTTTAACTACTCATTTTTCTAAAGTGAGAAATATCAGGTGTGCACAGCTGTAAGCAAGGTACATAAAGTACTTAGGCATGGGTGCTCCCATCCGATCACAAGATATATTTTTAAAGGAGAGGCTACGCATGTTATATGCATACATAAACAAGCCAAGAAATCTTGAGGTTGCAAATAAGGGATAAGAGAACAGTTTAAACCCAAGAAGTCTGCAGAGTCTCGAAGCTTACCTAGTTTGTAAGTGCATCTATTTTTCCAGTTGTTGCTGTTTTCCTGGGTTTCAAACTGAAAATCAACACCAAGTTAGCTACAAGTAGAACCATAAAAAAGCAATCCTCAAATGGGCATGAGGTAGAGTCTATCCACATTACTCAAATTAGATCAAGTGGCCTGCCAATTCATATTTGTTTTAAATTCATTGGCACACTGTACTAATTCTGATGTCCTGCACTGACTTAACAACATGATTTTCACATCTCAAGATCTTGAATTGCTAGGGTCATACAAGGTAGCTTTCTAAACGGGGGGGGGGGGGGGGGGGGGGGGGGGGGGGGGGAAGAATTAGTGACCTATCTTTCATCAGTAAATTATCACCATTTAAAATTACAAGTTGCCATAGCTTTAATAGAAACAAATTATAGAACTGCTTTCCTTGCTCCTGTACTATCACTAAGACCATGTTGCCTAGCCCTCTCCTTTCTTCCCCACTTTATGTCACCTAACCAAAAACTGCTCAAGAAAAATATTTTGTTGTCACTCAAGATATTGTGAGAAATAACTGTGGTTGTGGGGTGGAAAGCAGATGGAAAACGCTTTTGTATACATTATGTTATGACAAGTCCAGGAAGCCTCTTCTCTCAATCTTGAATTGTGATTAAGGGAGTAGGCGTTTGGAAGAAGGAAAGGTGAAATCTGTATTCTTCAGGAAAAAAAGGGGGAAAAAACGGACTGTCGCTGACAACTATGCATCTGGGAGTCAGCACAGTGTGAAAGAAAACAAACAACAAAAGTGACCAGGCAAACAGATGGAGCCAAAAAGCTTGGGGAAAAAAAAACAAATGACAGCTGCATGAGTTGGCACACAATTCCCATGGCTAGCAAAGATGCTACGCATGTATTTGTGAAGAAGTGCAGCAGAACAGGAACTGGAGGAGTAAGCTCCATCTTTCTGTAAAGAAAAGGCTGCAGAGACTATTTGGTTAAAAAGTAGTTAAAAGGGTAGGAACCAGGAGATCTGATTTTTATTTTAACTCCAGTTGTGAGAATCTGGGTGTCATTACCTTTTTGTGTCTTATTCTTCCAACTATATAAAGTTGGACTTGCCGTTGTAAGATACTTGAAATACACCCAGACGAATGTTTTGCCACCTTTCAGTCACTTGAGACTTCACTGTTCTTTGTGAGTCTCCCAAAAGGATTGAATTATATGGAGAAAACGTGATCTAGCAGGCAAAGCACTGAACTGAGGCCGAGGAGACGTGGTTTCCATGCTCAGATCTGCCAGTGGCCTGAAGAGAACTTCAGTCATGGCACTTTCAGAGCCTGTTTGCCCCTTCATAAAGCAAGGTTTATTATGTACACCTCTCTGCAAAAGTGCTTTGGAAAAGTAAAAGCCCAAGAATATTTTGAAAAAGCAAAAGATCTAGACACAACTATTGACTACATTCACAGTTCCTTGAATTCAAAACCGAATGGCACTGAGCACGTAAACATCTGAACTTGATCTCATTCAGTGCAAACAGAATTATTGCTTGAACCACTCCAATAACCCAATGGCATCATTCCTTCAGAATACAAAACTGAGAAAGGAACCATTTACAGTAAATTTGAGAAACATCCTTCCTCTGTCAGGTGCCATATATAGTAACCCTGCTTCAAAGCACTGATTCATCACAAGACACTTATTAAAACACTACATAATTTCCATGCAATAGAACAAATGCCTAAAAAACCAAACACAAGTCTGAGCTATCATTACCAATTCCAGAAAACACACAACTTAGAATTAATGGATGCCTAACTAAAAAAATGGAGCAGGCATTTGGGGCTAACAGAGTTTTGGCAACTACTTCTGAAAGTGAAGAAAACAAAAGATTAACATGAGCAAGCTGATGAAACTCGCTATGCAGCCACATGACCGCTAGTGTAAGTGAAGCACAAGTGAAGCAACAGGCGAGAGTGAGACTGTCCCCTTTGGCCTTAGCATGGTCTGAGACTATCTTAAGAAGAAAGTGAAGCCATTCTCTAAGGCTGACACTGATGAAACTGGCTGACTAAACGTCACAAATGTTGATCTTACTTTCCTCAAGCATAAAAACAGTTATGCTGCACTTCTGCCTCTTCAAAATCAGTTTTTGAGCATTACACTTTCTCTTCACTTGTTGTTCCCACCATCAGGTGTCTGTGCTGATTGTCTTTCTTTCTCTTCTAGCACTTTCCCATCCCAGAAGGGCTTGATGGTCCAAGTTAAGACCTGGCTAACACCTGGCCCTAAACCAAAAAAAATGACAGAAGATCATATCTTCTGTATGTCAGGCTCAGTTAGGCATATGGAATATGAAAAATCCCACACAATCAGATCAAAATTTAATGAGGTAGAGTTAAACCAATATTTCCTTCTTCTCAGTAAAGTGTTCCATGAAGAACTGCAGAATAACAGATGGGATTAGGACACAAAACCAATGCAGGGAACAGATTCTGGAACTACAGCCTCTCTCTTCCCCAAGCTCACGGCAAAGGACACGAAGTCTGCAAAATCGTATTCCCTCTTGCTTTCTTTCCCCCTCATTCTTGAGTGCACAGCAGCCTACTTTCCACAGCAGAGTGGGAAGATGTCCCTACCCAAACAATTCCTCAGCTGTCTTCTAGAAAAGTAAGAGCTGCAAGTTTATATCTGTCCAGGATTAGAAAGGAACTTGCACCAGGCCTCAAGTGCTCTAGTCTTTACCCTTTTGTGCAAAAAGTAGGCCCTACCACTAATAACATTTTGAAAGAACTGAAGTCCTGTACATTTAGGCTCCCTAGGGACACCACGCTCTGGATCTTGAGCAAGTACAGGTATCTAATGCACAGCCATTTCCAACATATGGAAGCTTGACCTTGCAGCCTTAGTCTGCAACCTTAAAAACATTCTTTTACAGTAATAGCTTTATGTTTGTAATATGAGAAAGCACTTGCTATCCCTCCACTCACATTATTTCCTTAAGTGGGATCAGACACTTGATATACACATACACATATATATCTACGCACATAGCAAACACAACTCCTGAAGCTACATTCATACTCCAATCTCAAATACTTCCATCTTCAACGTTTTACAAGATAAGTTATTTAAGAAATCTCCTCTGTTTTCCATGGATGTAGTCAGCAGAGGCAAAACATTACAGCCAACCTATGCTGTACTTCGTTTCTAAAAAGCATTAAAAATTGTCTACCATGAGATACTCACAATTGCCAGCCCTACCCTAGATTCCATCGTTCCTTCTGAGTAAGAGAGCAAGGCCTTGGAAGTGCACAGCATGCAGAACTCAAACAACCTACAGAGAGCTCTAGATGACCATCTAGCATCACTATGTACACTCACTGCTCAGGCAGGCCCTGCTTTGAGTGAAGAATAAGACAGCAGATACAAAGACAGTCATCCCTTACTCTCATTAGGTCCTCCTCACAGCAACAGAAGGCTGGCAAGAAGGGAAAGCAAGTTCAGGACCTGCTGCAAATCCCTTAGAGATGCCCAGAAAATGGTGCAATGAAATCTGCTGCTTTTCAGATACTGGATGATAGCGCCTCAAATAAGAAAACAGCCTTAAGACCAAAGAAAATATTTTGAAAACAGTAGTTACATGCGCACATAACAAGTGTATGTGTAAAAGAGCTTCTAACCTTTTATTAACTCAGATTCATCTGAATAGTTTTTAATATAGTGAATTCTCACTGTCTCACCCTGCAGGCTAAGATCTTGCTATGATTTACCTTAGAGTGGTTTTTTATTGTCAGTATTAAATTGCTGATAAAAACAAGGGATTTAAAATATAAGTGCTGACACAACCCAAACTACAGTGTTCTGAAAAGCACAGTGGCATAGTTATAATTAAAAAGACAGCCTACATCAAGTAAAAAGCTTCACTGCAAACCTTTTAAATGGATCAATACAATATCATCAGTGACATCTCAAAAAGCATAGGGAGTATAAAGGAAAAAAAGGCTTGTTATGGAATTAAGGTAAATTATAAGTGTATATATATATTCGAAATTGTGGGAAAATAAGTTGCTGAATTTACAATTGAATTCTATCTTTAGCCACAAAACATAACTTACCAATATGGGAGATATTTATTCTCTAATTTTTCTTGCACTAGAATATAACTGCAGAGATGCAAAGGACACAAAGAACAAAAAAAGCTACTAAAACTAGAATTAAAAGAGTATTGGATTGACCACTATTTGAAAACCTCAAGACAGAAGCTAGAAAAACTGTACAAGAAAAAAATCTTTGCAATGGCTTTATCAAGACAGGGAGCAGAGTACAGCATTCAATTTATGAGGATATAAGATATTTTTTAAGCAACTGGAAGTATGGCAAGAATGATGGAAATTGTTCATACTGAATCAACCCTATTCTTCACCTACTCCTTAATACCATCTACTAAGGCTGAAAAATCAACAAGCTTTAACAATCATGGCACCAACTCCCAAAGACTGAAGTTTGGTACTTTACAAAATGAAAATTCATCCCAGCAACAGCAGGACAATTAAGCTACCGGTAGGTGACAAGTTCCTTGGAGGGCCTGTAGACCAAGCCAAGCCACAAATGCAGCTTCCTTTTGGCTCTGGCGGTATTACTGCTCAAGAACCTGAAGATCTCTGCTGCTGCAACGACCACATTTTGCTCTCCATAGCTCTCTGCTGCCTTGTGTAATCTAATGTGTAAAAGCAACCTTTTTCGGGGGAGCAGTTATGCAGAATGTACCTGAGAAGCTAGTCTGATTAAAATCGGCAATATTTACTTTGAACCCTAGAACCTCATTGTCTGTAATATCACTGACAGGATTGTCTGCTCCAGTGCTTGTAATGTCATCAGCAAGATAGGGATTGTGTACAAATCTCAAGTGTTGGGACTTCAGCCTGTTGGGGTGAAGAAAACCATCCCGATTAGATACAGTTACCCTTATTTTGGGGAAATCTCATTTTATATCCAAAATTGATTTTTTTCTAAAGTCAGCTTTGAACAACAGGACTTTGCTACGCTTTATCTCACACCACTGTCCTTCTGACAATGTCAATATTGATGGCAGTAATGGGATTTTATTGCAAAATGTTACTGTTTCCTGGGTTGTCACCATTTTTCCTGTTTTGCCAACAATGCCAATTTTGAATAATCAAGAGTTTTAAATGAACTGATCCTGCAGTAGTCTAAAAACCTGGTGATAATTAACTTCCTGAAAAAACAGAACCAAAGAAACAATGAGCTGCTCTTTAAAAAAAAGTAAAAGAGGTCACTTTAGCTGGACAAAGATGAAGCAAAACTGAAACACTAATACAGAAGGGAATTTTTAAAGAGTGAATAGATGACGTAATCAATGCTAGATTGCAGGTTTTGGGGGGTTTTGCAGTACAGAACAGTTTGTATCAAGTGCACAAGCTCCGAAAAATGGTTTGAGCTGAGCCTGAAGCTTGGGGTTGAGCACAGGGGGAATTGTATGCTGTGTTGTAGATGGTCTGACTAGATAATCGTAATGGCTCCTCTGACCTTAAAAACCTATTAGCCCGCCCTCTCCCCCCCGCCAGCTTCTCTGCACACTCTGCTGCCTGCCACACGCAGAATATGCTTCCTCCTTTCAGTGCTTTACCCTCACCCCCGTCTCCTCATTCAAACAATGTAAAAGATTCTCTACTTCCCAATATTTTCAGAAGAAAAAGTCTGTTACGTTTAAAACTGAAGTTTTTCTGTGGGCGATTCACAGCCTGTTTCACCCTCTCTGCCTGTCCGATTACTGAGAAGCATCTTTTTTGAATGCATGGTATCAGGCCCTGCCGGTCTCACAGCCCCAAGATTGCCAGATTTGCTTTCTCTGCCAAGCTGTTGCCACACAGGACAGCTCAGCTCACCTGAGAAGCAGAAGTTTAAAACAAAACAAACAAAAAAATCAACATTCATTCAAAAAAATCATACACCACTGTACTTTGGAATTCAGCAAATTTTCTTTCTTCCAGGGCAAGAGATTAGTGTAATTATAAAACACCAGAAAGTGGACATAAGACAGTATGACTGAAGAAATTAGGAGGAAAGCATTAAGAACAGCACTCTCTGTATTAAAGTTGCTTTGAGTTTGCTCCCCTTTCCAAATCCCTCCTGAAACCAAAAAATATGTATCATGTCGCTCAACTGAAATACTTTCTGCCATTGTTACGCCACCACTATTTTTGTTGTGCCATAACCAAAGAAAGGAATACAGGAAGGAGCTGTCTCCACAGAAATAGAATTTAGGTACTTTGGGCATCTAGTCTACAACATTTGTACAACGTTATATAAGCATGAAAATGCATTTACAAGAAGAATTAATCTTAAATTTACTAAAGGTCTTGACCTAACTAAGAAGGCAAAACTGGGATTTCTTATTAGATATACCTAAATCTATTCTTTCTTACATTACAACTAGTCATTTCGCTAGGAGAAGGCTTTGATCTTCTTTTTTTTTAAAAAAAAACAAACATTGGTCTTGAAGAACTAAATTTAGCCATGAGAAGTGTACCAGGTTCCTTTTAGACACATCAAGATTACTATCGAAAATGCAGAATTATGATGACAAATTTTACTTTGGACAGAGCAAAGCCTGACATTCAGCTCCCATGCTGTGTTCTAACAGCAGCAATTTGGAGGGCAGGTATAAACAAACCCCAAAACACCAATCTCAGTGAAAACTACTGTGCTTCCACTTATATATATGTGTGTGTGTGTGTGTGTGTGTGTGTGTGTGTGTATATGTGTGTGTGTATGTGTGTGTATATATATAAAGACTAAATAGATAAATATATATGTATACTCACACTGCATGTTTTCTGCAAAAGCAAAAACAAAACTACTGTTCAGCTACTGTGCAGATTTTATAGACATGCAGGTAAGAAGGGAGATTTACAGCAAGGCTTTCCTTCCTCAAGTAACTGCCCTGTTACTAGCTCCCTATAACTTATTGCTTTCCCCTAAATATCCCATCTTTAGCTCCCTCAAGTCTTCCTCTGATTTTGTGCACAATTCCTATTTTCAAACAATAACTTTGTTCTCCAGTACAGCTACTTTTTCAGTGTATTTGAGATGAGGGCTAAACACGTAAGAATATAGTCATCCCTATACTTATAAAATGAACGTTTGACAAATTCAGAGGTACAAGAAAGATACACCATGCATCCATTTTCACAGCTTTTTTTTTTTTTTTTTTAAATCAGGACTTAATTCAAGTTAGCTTTGAATGAGGCCTTAAAAAGATCTGCAATTGCCAGTGAACCAGTATTTCTTCCTATTGAAATCAGGCGGGGGGGGGGGGGGGGGTAAGATGCTATTAATCAAACTGATCAATTCCCCACTAAGTAGTCAGGTACAAAAGCCCTCAATTGATCTGGGAGATCAGGAAGAGTGAGAAAAATAGTTTGGAAGATCATTATCCTTTGTATTTAGCTACACAGGCATTAGAAATAGCACTGCACTCACTGTAAACTATTAGAGAGTGTTCAGCTCAGATTCAGTGTTAGAAAGGGACTTAGCTCTGTGCCAGTACCCCCAACCCTACTATCAGAGGTTTTAAGATCTCAAGAAATAACTTTTTCATAATCTAGTGATGTAGCTCCTAAAGTCACGCAGAATTTCATTCGTTTTCTCCTCCCGCACCTTCTTCCTAACCCAAATCAAACAACGCCAGGTACGATACAGGCGGCAGGATGGAGGTGGGATAACTGGATTCAGAGAACAGCGCCTGCGACCACCCGCCTGCTCCTGACGAAGGAAACCATCAGCTGCTCTGAGCGAGCGCTGCCCGAGCGAAAGCAGAGGCACCGCGCGGCCAGCATGGCGCGGCCGGGGCGGCTGAGCTGCTGCTCGGCGGAGGGGAGACGGGAAAGCACACCGGCTAGTTCACACCGCCCGGCCCGTCAAGTGAGCTGCAAGCTGTCCTGCTGTAGGTATGGTGGCTCGGTTGATGTGAAAGTCTGAACGTCTGCAACACAGCCACACGCCTATCACTCTGCTGCATACGTTAGTATATAGGTAAGGAACAAGCATCATTTTAGACTCTGGGAACCTTACTTGGTTTCATATGAATCTCAAGTAATTGGAAAAAAAATCTGTTAACGACACCATTCGTCCAATCTCTTCCATGTTGGGCTAGAGGATCAAAGCTGTATCAGAGCCCTTGATGTATATCCCGATGTTATTACTCAAATTATTCCCTACACAGAGGGAACTTTACTGTCTAATGAGGACTCCATTAGACCGTATCTTGTCCATGTCCAGCTCTTTATCAAGTGCTACCAGTTTTAATTTAATGCTAACTTGTGAGGGAATCAAAGTCTATGCTCCATTTGCAGCATACAGAGAATATATTAGAACTTGTCAAACAAAGAATTAAAATATTTGAGAAGTATTATACAGTGAGCTATTCACTTAATTTTTGTTAAGAGGTCAACAAATAGACATATGTGGGTTCTCCTATTAGTAGCAAGCATTCACAATTTGATAACACTTTCAGTTTCCCTAAAAGGTAGTATGGTTGTACAAAACTGTCAGCACACAGAAATCTAGCACTGTCATTTCAGCAATATTAGATTAAACTACACTGGTTAAATCAAAGTTCCTCCCGGAATATCATTATTCCTATTTCTCTGGGAGACACCTCTAAGAATTCTGTTAAAGCAGGTGAAAAGTATATTATTAGCATCAATTTTTACAGAATCAATATAATTCTCTCTCTCACACATACACACACACACACCTTTTTTTTTTTTAAATAAAGAAAAGTAGTTTGTTGCGAGATTTTTTACTATCATGTTGGCAGACACTTTAAATGAGCAACATTTCAAGTCCAGGAAATCATCCTACCGAATGGCATACAAAAATCAAATCAGTTTTGGCAACTATTGTCGCCTAAATACCAGGGTTAATTTTCAACAGCATATACAACATTTAAGATAAAGTCAGTCTCCTTCTGACTTTAATATGGATTTATCATATTTAGTCCAATATTTCACACATTCAAAATTTAGTTATGACTTATCATGATACAATTTCTTTGAAAAGGGTCATTTTCAGAGCTGTTGTAGTGGCTATCACTGCAAATATCTTCTGGCTGAACAGTAAGAACAAAACGCTAGTTTTATATATGGCTAAGTGTTGTTTTTTGTTAATTAGAGTACTACTGAAGTGCCAGAAGCTTCAGTAATACACTATATATAAAATAAACAACTGCCCCATTTACCTTGCACACAACTCGGAGGTCCTACATAAGAGTCCATACTGGGAATTTGGTTAGTGGGCAGAGGTACGTGCTTTGGGGCAGGGGCACATTCAGACCACGTTACCGATGTGTCAAGAACGCTTAAGAGGAGGCAGCTTGAACAAATCTCCGGTGAACTTTCAGAATGTTAAACCTAGTTATAACATTTACGATATTTCTATTAATTAGTTTCTTCACTCATTCTGCTCTATTATTAGCACAACAATAATCTCACAGAACATTTTTCAAGTATTTACTACTATATTGCTGTCAATAGAAAGGCCTTTTGTCCTTCCTGCCCTAGCTACAGTTTCATGGAGTTGTTACGTTTTGCAGTGCAGTTTTGCACATGGCTCTTTTTATAAAATGATAATGCTCCATTTTCCATTTTACCTGAAAAATGCAATTCTTTCCAATTCATTTTTCCCAGTGATTTATCAAAATTTTCTTCTTGAACTTCAGGACATGACTCCTTATCTCTTTATCACTGTGTTTAGACACAAAATACAGTGGATCACACCAGCTTTCTCACAAATCCTAGTACAGAAACACAACATTATGGTCCCAAAAATCATAATTAGTATAAACTAACTTTGGAAAAGATACATAACAGAAGAATAAAACACATTTAAAAGTAAAAACAAACTATTTAAGCTTATTTTTCTTATCAAGTTAACCCCTTTAAATAGAAGCGATTTTTAATTAGTCTCTCTCCTGAGCCTATAGCTGCATTTCCTTTTGCCTATTAAGGCAATTTAGAGCAAATAATTGAAACAGAATAAGCTTGCTGGCCCCTAAATTTTTTTTTAAAGTCAAATCACTGAATTCAACAATCACTGAGTAAGTCTTGCAGCCTGAGCTCAGAGAAGTGCTCCCATCTCCCCACATACAAACCTTTGAACACCACTCCTCTTTACGTGCAAAAAATATGTTTGAGCTCATTCTGCTACTCCAACTGAATGACCAGTTCATTCAAACTGAAAAAACATATTGTGTGTCGGAGAAATGGGAATTTTGGTTTCTTTTCACACATATAAATTGGCAAGAGACACCTACTTCTGCAAGAGTACTCATGCTCATTTCACAGTATAACAGCTGAAAAAATAATCATCTGAATGTTAAGCTATATACCGCATGAACAAATGTGGAAGTAGTAGAATATTCTCCTCACTAGGAAAAAGATGTACCAAACTACATGAGTGAGAATCAACTTCCGTTTATACTTCAAATAAGGTTGCTAAATGGAAAACAAAATTCAAATCTACTGGTTTAAATCCAATGTTTGTTGCTCATTGATTTTAATCATGATTAGGTTCAACAATTTCAAATCAAACCACTCTGATTTATTTTGGGCCATTTAAATCTCTGTATTATACAGTCACTTGAAAAACTGTTACCAATTTGATCTTAACTCTTAGTTGTTTAATGTTAATTAAGCCAAGGTGACTGTTATCCTCTAAAAACTTCAGCATACTAAAGTTACCTTTTGATTGGTTCTTACTTCAAAGTCCACGCAGGAAATTCCTATTTCCTGGATGCAATTTCTTCCATCAATTTTCAGTTCAAAATAGACAAGAGGACAACTAAAGGCAATTTTTGACAAGTTATTTTTACTTCTTAAGCTTTCATTCTTATACATTATGCCATATATCCATGAGCAAGGGATGTTTATTCTTACACAATAAGGGATAAAAACTATTAATGTATTTTGAAAGTGAATTCAGTGGAAACTATTACCAACCACTGTAGCATATTTGGTGCTTATACTATTCCCCAATTAACCTAGTAGATGAATGCTGCACTGCATATCTAAAAACTTTAAGAGTTTAACAAAACATGTTTCAATTTTATCAACCTAAAACAGATTGGTCCAAAAGGCTGAACCAATTAAGCTCCCCATTTTCATTCACTGGATCACAGCTCCTAATGACTTTTCTACAATAAAACTGATGCTCTGACATGTTTTTTTTGTTTTTTTTTTTAAGTTTAGTTTGGTTTGCTTTCTAAACAGAGCCAGCTTTTTGCTTCCAAACCATAAGATATTAGCAGAAAACATTTAAGACCAATCCACAAAGAATTGTTGCATACTATCATCTAAGCATAGAGTTGGACTATGTTTGCCATGGATCAAGTTCTCAGGAAATGTATAAAGCGCACACGTTGATGTGCTTTAAACGCCTGTAAGAAAAGGGGCTAAGTTGACACACATTACACTGATGAAGACAATTTCCAATTCTATTTAGAAATAATTGTACAAAGAATTATGAAAAAGAAAATAAAACCAATGTTAAAAAAAATGAATTTCCAACATTACTTGGAGAATACAGCTACAGAAGTTTTTAGTCTGCCAAACGAGATGCTGCATCTTTGAGCATCTAGCAGTTGCAGAGCAACTCGAGGCTGCAATCAAAACATCCATTAGAGTGCTCCACGTTTCAGAACAAGCAAGCAAGTGGTTGTCAGTGCAGCCAGTAAATCACCTGATCCTATTACAAAATCAATTACTGCAGCACATTTCTATTGCTACACAACCTGATGATGGCAAAATGATAATGGATAGCTACTGCAAGGTCAAAAAAAACTTCTAAGAACGTCTGAAATTTGTCTTTTTATCACGTAAGTCCAAATTATAAAGCATCCTGTTAATGGTATATTTTAATTTTTGAATATAGTTACCTTCTTTGGCTGACTGAGACATTCAATGGATAGTCTCTGCAACTGCTCTGATGTATGACTGCAAGATAGCAGATCGGAGCAGCAGGTCGAACAGCCCAGCCTCTTCATTAAAGAAGAAATAATGCTGCAGCCACAGCCACACATTGACTTGCTCATCGGACGAGTTTATTCTTTAAGAAATCGGGACCGGCGGCGTCCCATAAATACTCAGAACTGCTCAACTGCCTCATTCTGCAGCTCCCTGGCTGAAATTAAGACTGATAAATCGAAGGGGGAAGAAAAAGGAAAAAAAAAGGCGCTTCTCCAGAGAGCATCAGCGCCGCCCCATTAGCGGACAGACCGGGGTTTAAAAAGCGCGCATGTGGGGCCGCGGCTCCTCCTTGCGGAGCGGCGCCGGCAGCGCCTCCCCGCTGCCCCGCGGCGCGGCCCCGGCGGGCGGCCCCGGCCCCGGCCCCGGCCCTGCCGCCAGCGCCGCTCCCGCTCCCGCTCCCGCTCCGCTCCCCGCGCGCCGGGGCCGCCGCCTCGTGCGGCTCCGCCGCTCCAAATGACGAGCCCTGGGGGGCGGCTGGGCTCTGCCAGGGACTTTTTGCACTGCCTTTAAAATAAATAAATAATAATAATAATAATAATAATAATAATAAATTTTCCCCCCTTTCTAACTTGAAAAAATGGGAAAGCCCTGAGAAAAAGCAGGCTGTGGGCTACCCAAATCCTGCAATAAGAATGGCTGCTAGGAAGCTGCGTGAGCCAGGAGGATATCAGGGAACGACAGCAAAAATGTAAACGGGGGAAGAACCGAGGAGGAAAGAATTTAAAGTAGGCTGTGAAAAGGTAACAGAGCCAACTCCCGAGAGGAGTTACGGGGCAGCAAGCGTAAGCGGCTTTGGTGAAGTCTTGCAGGAGTCCTTCACTCAGAGAGAAAAAAAGGATCCAGGAGCAGCAAAACTAATTCAAATGAGCAGACATAAAAAGGCCTTCTATAACCTTTAAAAAGTAGTATACTCTGGTTACAACAGTGACTACCTTTCTAACTTAACACATGCAGTTAACTCGCTATGAGAAATACCTCATTTTCATGAGATACTGGTACAATAATTACGTGCTACTTTCTCCTTTGCATATTGAACAAAAAGATGCAAGTAATATTGCAAAAAGCTCATTTTAATTGGTTTAAGAGAGTATGCAATACTGTTTCTGAAAGTAGGTGGTCTCACATTAACACAAATGCTTAACCTGATTACAGGATAATCTGACTTGAAATAATTGTCACTTACATTTATAGAGCTATCAGGGCTTGCCTAGTGCAGTAGCATCCTCTTTAGCAAAAGGTTAAGAAAAATGCAACTGACATGAAAGCAGCTTAAATGAATACATTGACGAAAAACTTCTCGTTTCTGCAATGCATTGAAAGCTTAATTTCTCTCCTGCTCTCTCTCCCCTCCCCTTTACTCTTTCCCTCTCTTTCCCCCTCCCTTTCTTTGGTTTAATGCTGAACTGAGCCTCTCCCTTCACCTTGCTCTGCCCTTTTGATATTCATGTTTCCATTAAATCAGTTTTCAGTAACATCTATATACCAGCATGCACAACAAATTGAACAATAAAAGAAAACCTTTGGTAGATAAAGACTACAGATGCAAACAATCAAAATAATGCAGTAACCTTTTACTTGCCTGCTGGAGGTACTGTCTGCTGCACAGAATTTTAAATCCTCATCTGCAGATGCAATTGAGGTGGTATTGCCAAGGACTTTGCTCTTCCTGTGCTGATTCTACACAGCTATTCATCGAAAGAGCACATTATATAGGAAATTTAAAGTAGTATCAGGTGAAACTACTCAGATGGCTAGAAAGGAACAACTTCTAAAAAAATCAGCTATTGCTCTGACCAGCCACATTTCAGAGATATGTCAGCCACATTAGTGAAGAAAGTCTTATTGCTGATGCATACTTGCCAGCAATGTGCAGGATGTGGAAGCAGAGAGAGCTAGTGAAAAAAAATTAATACACAGATTTAAAGTGCAAGGATCATGCTCTTATGCTCAGAACTTCACATATCCTGCATACCACAAAAATCTCTTTTCACAAGCGTCTATTGTTTATAAAGGTAAGAAAACGGTGGTTAAAAACAATCCTCGCATTCCCCTACTTTACAACCTGGTCTCTCAGTAGACTGCAGATGAGTTCTAATAAAAATATTCATACTGTACATACAGTATTTCTAATAAATGGAAACCCTACCTTTTTCTTTTGGCAGCATATAGTTAAGGATTACACAATTATATTTCTTAACAAGAGACAGACTAAACAAAACCACCAGTATTATGGATAATGGGTTTGAGTCTAATCAGGTTATAAAATAAAACAGTACCTCACTAGAATTTGTATTATTCTTAGCAGAAATGAAACGCCAGCAGTAAAGCCTGCTATTCATTATTTATGATTTTTTCCCCTCCTCATGTCAGCTTCCTTAATGTACTATTGATTCTAGGATGCATGCAGATAGGGCTCATGATAGACAAGCCACAGTTGTATAGAGTAAGTACCTGCAAAATAAATTAATATTTTTAGGAATATCTAAGCAACACTGCAGAATTTTTGTTTTTATCTATGGACAGGGGAATTTAAGTCCCTCTGATAGTGACGTAGTTCAACAAAGAACAAACTTTGTTTTTCACCAATAACTGTCCTATAATGTAATTTTAAAAAATGAGAACAGATTTTCTTAAATTTTACACTGCTGTTACCACAATATTTTGTTCCTCCTACTCTTCTAGTTTCTGACACCACAAAAATTTTCAATACATCTTTACTCCCTATGTTTCATAGGAAGTTAAAATTGGTTGCTATTAGTTTTTTTCATTACTTCCCTACTTCTAACTAAAATATTAGATGTGTAATGTTATCCTTTATATTATTCATTGACAGAAGAGAGAGTCATACAGACAACATCCTCAGAATTGTTGTTATATTTCAGAATACCAGTTACTTTTACTAGTATATGAGCTCTCACTACTTCTACAAACTGGTCAAATCCAAACTAAAAAAAAGGCAGGATTGTTTATGGTTTTAAAGGAACATTTATTGTACTAATAATGCTTTCTTGTAATATTCTCCATTACAAGCCACAGCTGTTTTAAAAAAAAAGAAAATGTGAAGGAGAGATGATTTCATGCTAAGCTGAGGCCATACTCTTCTGTATGCAAAATCTAAATGGGCAAACAGCCAGACACACTCTTAGTTAAAGAGCCTGGAAGAAATATCACTTGGACACAGAATGTGGAAAAGACTGTAGACTACGAAAAGCATAAGTAGTAATAAAAAAAACCAATGTGCAGAATATATACTTCACTATATTGTTCACAATGATATATATAGAAACAATATATAAATATGGAAATAAGGTTCCTGAACAAACAAATACGTACAGCTTGGATAGGTGCAAGAACTGCAAGGGGGGGGAGACTTCCTGTAAAAGACATTCTCACCAAATTTCAGTGTAGCACATGATAAAGATACAGGAGCAAAAACTCTGTCTTGTATACAATTCATTTAAATCTTTAAATATATTGCTAAAATCTAAACATACAACATGGTGATATACAGTACAATGTTCAAGTTGAAAAAAGCCAACAGGTTTATTTCTTACATCTTTAGGAAGCAGCAAGAGAATACCAGAGAGGCTACACGTCTGCAGAGTTCAGAGGGACGGGAGAGAAAGTTTCTGCAACAGATGAATGAGTCTTAAAGAAACTCTTTGAAAGAGGGTATGAAACAGCAGAGTACTCTGACTTGTTCAGCGGCCTGGCCAGCTCCCTCCTTCTGCCTGCACAACTACTTAAGTTCCACTCTCAGAAAGTAAATCCAACATAACACAACCATCTAACGTTATACTTCTCAGAATAATCAAAAAAATGGCTAGTTTATATGTAAGCATACTTCCTTGCAATGAATCGGTCTTCTCAAAGTTGATTCTCAAATTGTTGCTTTAAAAAAAAGGGCTGTTTTCAATATATAACTAAATTTTAATACAGTCAGACTACACATCTGTTTGTGCAAGACAGAAATTAGCACAGGATAAGAATTCAGGCATTTTTAAAATTATTTTTCAAGTGAAGATGACAACAGTAGGAAAGAAATCTTTCAAACTTAATTAAAAATAATACAACTTATTAAGAATTTATACCATCATGAACTATACATACCTAAGCTCTTTATTTCATCAGAATCCTAAAAACTGTTTGATATACAGTGACATATATCAAGAGCCCTTTCGTATACCAGTATGATAGGTAAATAGATAAAAGACAGTTTCTAATTGAAGATTTACTACAGGTAATAAAAAAAAAATCTTTAAATAAATAAATAATTCCAGTTGGAGAAGCAGTAAATTGCCTTAAAAAGATGCATCATCTCCTGCACGCTCAAAAAAAATCAGAGAAGATTCCAATTTAAAGATGTCAAAATATCCTTTGGATGTTTGGATTCTCATCTCAAAAATAATAAAACAAAAAATTGAAAATAAAACAAAAACGCACTCATACAAGTCCACTGTGCCTACAATAGAGCATTTTCAAAGCAGTTACAGGAAGGAATTTCCAATTTCAGTCGTGTGGTCCAAGATACAATGCAACAGAAGTGGTTTTCAGCTTCACCAGCCTTTCTCAAAACCCTGCTAGTTTTTTTTCTTTATTTGGCCAAGCAGATACATGGGTAGTCAAACTCAAACTCATTCTTCGCCCTCCCACAAAAGAGGAACTACAAAAAAGAGTTTGAAAATGAAAGGAGAGGCAATACAATACTGTTCCAGAATTATACAAATTTGTACAATATAGTACAGGACAAACACTGGGTGTACCTCCTCCTGGGACACCATCTCGTGTCTGACCCCCTTTGCAGATGATGAGTTTTCTGATTTGGAAAAACGACATATCAAGAACACTCCTCCCCAAAACCCAACAGTGATACTCTTCCAAACCTCACCCATGGTGATAAAAGGAAAACAAACAGCCCTAACATTCACAGTACCAGGATGTGTTTTCTTGAGCTCCTGGGGACTTGGGTGGGCTTGCCACCTTCCCATGAGCAGCAGAGGCATGTGGCCAGAACCCTACCTTCCAGGGGCACAAAAGCATCACAATGTGAGCAGTTCTGGGGTCTGCTTTTTATTTATTTGTTCTCAACCATTTTAAAGAACCACTGCATCACTTACCAGACTCAGGCTGAGTTCATTCATTATACCCAAACTGCATTTCTTTGACTTTGCTACATTTCTCCTAGCTGAGGCATCATTTGATATCTACTGCAAGTTGATGCTATAAGGAGGAAAGTTTTTCCTGCATATGATTAAAGTACTTTGAACATTTATTTTAATGTACTCAGGCAATGAAGAAGTAAATCACTTATAGGTTAAAATCCGGAAAACTAAATCTAGTTGTTACTCCTATCAAGCAAGTGAGCCTGCACTCTGTGAAACCAATGCAGCACACTAGATGTTTTGCTCCCATTTCCATTTGTGCTCCTCTGCAGCCTGAGTTACCCACTTCACAACTGGTGGGTCTCGGTCCATAATTTTGTCAAATATAAATATACTGACAGCATGAAATGCTCTATCCTGCTCAGGGAACACACTCAGTAACAGAGGCTACGCTAGACAGAACTCTTAAGTCCACTGAGCAAATACATGGATATAAGGTGAAGAGATGAGAAAGAAGCAGCCTAGATAAGACAGTAAAAGAGTGGAAAGAATTTAACATTTCCATTAGAGCCAAAATATTTGCACTCTAAAATTTAATCCCTCCAATCCACAGGAGCTGAATACTATGGAATATGTAGTAAAACATTTGAGAATATGCTGTATTTGCTCTTACCTAAGGGCTGTGTGTAGGCTAGTCTCCCTACTCTCCTGGCCATCCTGACCCCCACATGGCCTTTTTCACTCCATGGTTTCAATTAGCTTTACTGTAGGCAGGCAAGGAAGCAAGCAGCAAAAAACTAAAAAAGGAGAAATTGCTAACATCTCTTTGACCAGGGCTGAGTGCCCCAGCCACAGGTCCTGCCTCCCCAGCTAACTTCCCTATGCTTCTCTCCACAAAGGGCTTCTTCCTCCTCCCATCATATTTACCTCTTCATCTGGGCTGACTACCTATTTAAAGTTATGCACCTTGAACAATTCCTGGCACCTGCCAAGATGGAAGAAAATCCTTTCTGCTGTCTCCCTTCTATAAGGGAGAGAAAATGTTTAGCCTGGACAGTGAGTATAGTCTAGCGAGGGTAACCAGCGTGGGGCTGTGAGGATGTCTCCTGAGAGAGCAGGAGATGATCCAGTGGCAGATTTCTGGATGCCTTTTCTAGTGGACTGAAGGACAACAGATTTTATAATTTGGCTTGGGAGCTAAATCACTTAGCTTAAGTAGTGCTGCTGATGGACATGTGGTCCCTGGCATTAGATAGGAAGCCTACATTTGAGTCATAAACACAGCCGTCAGCAGCCACTGACACCAAATTAGGTATAGAGCTATTACAGCTAGATACGGGGACATCTGCACAGGAGTTGTTCCTCTCCTCCAGTCCTCCCCAACGCACTTATGGTTTTACTGAGTAGTCTCTATTTCCCCTTCTCTTCTCACCTCTCCCCTCTTCCCTAAAAACCATCTGTACATGACAGTTTTCTACACAGCACAGGAAAACAGCTAGAGATTTTAAACAACTAAACACAAGTCAGTAATCCTTCAAGTAAATAATAAAATAAATTCACATTACTGTATTTTATCTACTTATTTTCAGTATGCTAGAGTTTTACCTCGTAAGTATTAAAAGCTGTTGAAGACACCTCACTCATCTGTTTTTAGCAGTTGTGGATTTGCCTCCTCTGGAGCTCAGGGAAGCAGTTTGGGATTGTGGGACAGGCATATTAGCTCCCTGCCAAATTATAACTGAGTATTCAAATAGTTAATGTTTTCCTCAGAGGTAAGATTCACTGCAAGCACTGACTATTTCTCTCTTTCAAAGCTACTGTTTCAAGCTGTCTGCTGATCTATCAATTTATGCTTGGTACTTCTTTCTAAAGGTGACTTAATTAGAAGTGCTACCCCTTTTCTAACAAAAAGAACAACAACAAAAAAATCTTAAAAAAAGCTGTAACAAGAGAGTTGATGTTTTACAGAAAGAGGGATGCTGCTATAAAGTTCTAGCCTGTAATATCACAGAGAAAGCAAGTAGCTAATCATTTTGCCGCAGATTTCAGGGCCACCCATTTGCATTACTACTGGTGGAGCTGATGGCGAGAACAGCATCTCTCTCAGAACAATCACCATGTCTCCACTGAGAAGATGGTAATTTTTCCACAAAAAAGTGCAGGATACTAACCAGAGATCTCCTGCCACACCCTTCGTACCGCTGGCCTTTGACCTGGTGAGGCTGAAACACTAGTCTTCAGCAGAGACTGTGACCCCCCCCCCCGCCTTTGTGCAAGGTTGCCACAAATGACTTACCCTGGGAGCAGCACCTGAGCCCTGCTCACCTTGTCTCCTGGGGCAAATGGGGAGGGAACAGGCTTAACCTTACATAAACTTGTATTCATGTGTCACGAAAGCCTAATGTTTAAAAAAGTGTCAGGCCTGGTGTGTGTGAGCAGACTGACTGCACGGCCCATTCATAGCCAGCTCCAGCCAAAACGACAAGGAAGGAGCGAGCACACTCCCTCCCTGGCTACTGGGAAAAGTGCTGTGCTCATCCAGCTAGATACATGGGCACCATTTCTATGGAGAACAGGCTGAAGAAGAGAAAGGCTCTTTTGTACAGTCAGCTATTCAATACTGTAATTATCATGTGCCCAAGTCAAATCACACCCTAAAACAAGAGTACAGGTGAATTGCATTTTTTTGTTCACTGATTTCAAGCATTACTCAGAATTGTGATTTTTTTTTAATGTAATTTATTTACTCTCATCCATAATCTAGGCCTTCACAGGACTGCAGATACAGGTCAGTTTTATGAAATCCAGTCTCTCAGCAATGTTTTTTGAAAATACCACAAAAAACAAACAAACAAACAAAAAAACCCTGAGATTTATCCATGGCTGAATAGACAGGAAAGCAGTCCTTCACTTTCTGGTTCACAGACATGAATATTTCAAATAAGAAACCTTGAAAGCCAATTTCAAAGTTAAGAGAGAAGGAAAAGAAAAGCCTTACAAAGAGCAGTGTTCCTACTGTATTTCATGTTAAATCAAGAACCACAACAAATACAGTTATTCCAATCCTTCCTAATCTTCAGGCTGCTACAAACAAGTAGATTGGCAGTTAGTACATTTAAGATGCAGAAGACCCAAAGATGACTGGCTACTTCAAATAAAAGCTTATGAATGTTAACAGTACTGTCATCTGACAACAGACATTTTTGCCCCTTTCCTCCACTCATGCCTCATCCTACAGGCTTTATTAAGGCAAAGTATTCACTAGAATATTTCAGAAGGTAAAATTTATATCCAAAGTACTTAGTGATAGTCATTGCCAAATGCCATTGCCAATCCTGTGCAATGTGCTCTAGGTGACCCTGCTTGAGCAGGGGGGTTGGACTAGATGATCTCCAGAGGTCCCTTCCAACCTCAGCGATTTTGTGATTCTGAAGGCCAATGGTCTCCTGGGGTGCATCAGGAAGAGTGTTGCCAGGAGGTTGAGGGAGGTGATCCTCCCCCTCTACTCAGCCCTGGTGAGGCCCCATCTGGAGTACTGCGTCCAGTTCTGGGCTCCCCAGTACAAGAGGGATGTGGCACTACTGGAGCAAGTCCAGCGAAGGGCTACAAAGATGATTAGGGGACTGGAGCATCTCTCTTATGAGGAAAGGCTGAGAGAGCTGGGCCTGTTTAGCCTGGAGAAGAGAAGGCTGAGAGGAGATCTTATCAACGTGTACAAGTATCTGAAGGGAGGGTGTCGAGAGGATGGGACCAGACTCTTTTCAGTGGTGCCGAGTGACAGGACGTGAGGCAACGGGCACAAACTGAAACACAGACACTTCCATCTGAACATGAGGAAAAACTTTTTCACTGTGAGGGTGACAGAGCACTGGAACAGGTTGCCCAGAGAGGTGGTGGAGTCTCCTTCTCTGGAGATATTCAAAACCCACCTGGACACGATCCTGTGCAATGTGCTCTAGGTGACCCTGCTTGAGCAGGGGGGTTGGACTAGATGATCTCCAGAGGTCCCTTCCAACCTCAGCGATTCTGTGATTCTGTGTTTTCATTACCCCTTTGGAGGTCATGGTCCAGATCTCACTATACAATCTTATCCGTGGCTAGTTTATGCAATCTGTATGAGTGAGTCCTGTGGAAAAATGCTAGCTTAACACCAGAAGGTTATGAAAACTTAAAAAGCTATTTTTAAATTTAGATAGAAGATCATAACAACACACAATTATGTATTATACACCCGTTAACTTTCTGGTGAAAAGCTGGGTCTTTTTAATAGCTGAAGCTGGCAATAACATCAGAAAACATTAATGGATGTTGACATAACAGAATGAAAAAAGCATCCTGCATGTTCACTTTTTTTCATATGAGATCATCAATTTGGTAATCTAGAAGGGAAACTGTGTCCTCCACAGTGAGGAAAAGTGAAGGTAGTCCAAAGCTATCAGTCAGACAGGTAATGCAAAGCTATCAGTCAGAGAAAGTGAGCATTTTGCAGACTGCACTTCCTTAGTATACTTTCCATTTCCTTAACCAACAGAGTGACAAAGACTAGAAGAACTTCAACTCTAGAAGTAAAGCAAATAAAAATACAAAGTCCAGTCTAACTCAAGGCATCAAACAGATAAGTTACATTTGTTCAACATCCTCCTAACAGATAGAAAGAGAGCCAAAAATTCCACATAGGTAAAGATGCCTTACAAAATTTCTACATGGGAATGCACATTATGTCAGTTCCTGAGCTCGGCTGAGTAGCAAGGAACAATTTGCAAGGCCATTCTGTATGCATGACTGCTATATACCCAATTTTTTAATATATCTTAGAATTTTTTTTTTTATGGCTATCATGTGATTAAGAAGACATGGATGAAAATAACCTTCTTCCGATTTCTTCACTTCTTCAGAGACTGATACAAAAAGAACTGAAGAAATAGCTGGATTTTTTAAAATAAATTATCAAACACATTTGTTAATTTACTTTGTTATCAATTTATCTTCAGGAGAGAAGGAAAAGGACAATTAGCTTCTCCCCACCTCTTTATCCCATAAGATGTGTATTCTACACAACAAAATCAAGGTATCATCTTATCATGGGCTAACTTAATCTAGACAACATGAGTAACAGTAGCAGTACAGATTCTTCAGTGCAGGCTTTCAGTGTGTACCAGAATACAAAACTGAAATACCTTTCATCATTAAAAACACTAGTTAAGCAGACACTTGCACAGCTCACACTATTTAGCTCACACTGCAATTGCATCTTAATTTTGCTGAACTAGATTAACCCAGTGTCAGTGCTCACTGCAGGAAACAAGTTCACCCAAGGCTGCCTCAGTTCTACAAATACTGGCTGGCAGCAGGACCACTTAACTAGCTTCAAAAACATATTTCATTGCCCTCTCAGGTGTTTCCACCCCCAAGCCATCCCTTGCCTCCTGCTGGCACAGGAATTTGTACAATGCGCGCAAACTGCGGAGACCTTTTAGATTTTTTTTCCCTACGTAGATCAGTTTTAACCTGGAATAGATCCACAAACCAGTTCTGCATGAATGCACAAAACTTCTTCCACAAGAAGTCAAAAGTCAGGAGCAGGACAGAAGAATTTATTTCAGAAGCACTGCCTACCTAAAAGGTATTCCTAAAACTTTGGCCTGATATTACAGTTTCACTCTTAGCAGCAGTGAAGCTTATGCCAGATTACACAGCCTTTGGTCCCTCACTTCAGCCCCACACTCGCCCATACAGAGAGGTATACAGAGGGTATAAGTGATCATTTAGACGTACAGAGAAGAACAGGAAAATTGATCTGGCTGAAAAATAACCCAGGAAAAAAAGGCAGCTGCACTTCTTAAGATCACCAATTTAGATCACTGTGCCATTTTACATATGAGCTTGTCAACATAAGCCAAAGGTGGACGTAGAGGAAAAAGGAGAACAGGACAGATGGAGGAGGCCACAGAGGCTGGGGATATCGCTGCTTGAGCCAGCAGGATTGCCACAGGAATTCACATACAACCAACCCATAGAATCACAGAATCGCTGAGGTTGGAAGGGACCTCTGGAGATCATCTAGTCCAACCCCCCTGCTCAAGCAGGGTCACCTAGAGCACATTGCACAGGATCGTGTCCAGGTGGGTTTTGAATATCTCCAGAGAAGGAGACTCCACCACCTCTCTGGGCAACCTGTTCCAGTGCTCTGTCACCCTCACAGTGAAAAAGTTTTTCCTCATGTTCAGATGGAAGTGTCTGTGTTTCAGTTTGTGCCCGTTGCCTCGCGTCCTGTCACTCGGCACCACTGAAAAGAGTCTGGTCCCATCCTCTCGACACCCTCCCTTCAGATACTTGTACACGTTGATAAGATCTCCTCTCAGCCTTCTCTTCTCCAAGCTAAACAGGCCCAGCTCTCTCAGCCTTTCCTCATAAGAGAGATGCTCCAGTCCCCTAATCATCTTTGTAGCCCTTCGCTGGACTTGCTCCAGTAGTGCCACATCCCTCTTGCACTGGGGAGCCCAGAACTGGACGCAGTACTCCATGGATGCCACGCACAACACTGATGAAAGCATTTGTTGCTCCGTCCCTCACTTCCTTGTCTATAGGACGGGGTGAACGCTACTTATTTATGCTTACAGCACTCTGGTAAGAGAAAGAAGTTAGAGACTAAATAATTTACTTACTAAATTAATTAGGAGGGATATAATTTTCTTTTAAAGACAGGACAAGAAAAGCAGTTGATAGGAGAAAAAAGTAGTTTTCTTTCCTTTTCCTGTAACTGAAGTAGACAGGAAATAAATGTTAAGGTTTTCGCCATTATAGAGCCAGCTTGCCACAGAAAAAGAAGTGTTCAAAACCAAGAAGAGAATTGCAACAATAAATGTTCCCAATCTTGCTCAGTGGAAGAGCTGGATGCCTTCTAGCATGCTACTCAAGCAAAGACTTTCAAAGGACTCCACTTACTTAACTAAGGTTGCCTTTGCATTTGACCAGCAAGCAGACCCAAGATGTTACTGGGGGGGGGGGGGGAAGAGCAGGGGGAGGACAAAAAAATGGACTTAGAGTTAGTAACCTAACTCTAAAGGATAATGAGCGATCAATACAACATCCCAAACACATTTTCTTTACTTATTGACAAAACAAAAGCTTTCTTCTAAATGACAACCAGTCCTTGTGTTTTAAGGCTCATCATTTTTTTGGACATTAACAAGCTCTGGTTAATAGCAGGATACACAAGACCATTAAGTAGCGAGGTCATAGTGAGGTCACCTGTGCATAAACTGGAAGCCAAGTTCTACATACAGGTATCTTTTTGCACCCACTAAGCAGTAAGCAGATAGGATAAACCAAGAAGAAAGCCACACAATGTCATATAAAGTTTAGTAAGTTAAAATAATTAACAGGAAGAAGAAATATGCATACAAGAACTTGCTAAATTCAGATCTGATTATGTACCTTTTAACAGCATTTACTTTTATAATTAAGAGAACGTATTCAACTTCTCTCCAGTTCTGAACATTTTCATCCTAGAACATCCAATTTACAAGTAACCTTTAGAATATATAAAACATGTTTGTTTTCAAGCTTCAGGGAATAATATTTCCCTAAAGCAACACTGAGGTGAACTGATTAGTATACAAGTATACACAAGAACCCTAAATGACAGCTACTTCACATTCTGGGTTGAAGACACACTACAGAAATGCTTGTTTTTGTTAATGATTGTAGAACGGCTGGTGTGATATACTCAAAAGAGTGCATCCCAGCAACCCATTCCCAGCTCAGAGTTTCCTAAGTGGTATACTAAACAATGTACCATCTATGGAGTTCTGTAGTATCTTGTTAGACCAAGTAATAGTTTTTTCTGTTGGGATGGGATCCATCATTTTCTTTCGTTCTGCGTAGTCTCCATTCTAACATAAACCTCAGTTTATTTCATATGTAGTAGTACTGTAAACCAAATGCTGAAGAACACAGGCATGGTGAAGTCTGGTTTTGCTCAGGACTATTTTTGTCTGTCATAACTAATCAACTTCAATTAAATTAAATACATTAGTTAATCAATGTAACTAATGTATCAGTTGCAATTTAGACCCAGGGATTCATGCACTACAAAACATTTTTTTCCTTTTGTCAGCTGGTATAATAAGGGATATTACCCCTCTTCCTTCCCCCACCCATGACAAGCCTTTCCTTACTCTTAGCCTTCAATCGTCACAGCTACAATGATATGACATGTTGTATCCACTGCTCAGGAGGCCTATGACATGCTACATCTCACACATTCCATCATATGTAAACTATCAATAAATGAATCTAAACCTCTTTGGCATTAAGCTTATAAACTGGCAGAAGAGAAAGCATATACAATCTGGCACAACTATTTATTTTCTCAATGAATAAGATTTAAATCAGCAGAACACCATTAAGAGTTCTCCCAGGTTGTTTCTTGGAGCTTTTTAAATTGAGTCATCTTCAACATTTCAGTTTTACATGAACATTATAGTTCTAGATTTCATCAGCCAGGAGTGACTTTATTAAAACACACAGATAATATTTATTTGCATTCTATGGAGTATTTGCTCAGTCAATAACTTTTCCTATAAAGAACTGCAACGGTCCTCCCTGTATCATTCTAGTACCTAGAAATGTTACCTGCTTCCATAGCCCTGATTACTGTGGTCCAGTTTCCAGACTCCTAAAAACCCAACTTGGAGTTTTCCTGCTTTCAGCAAGCAGCCAATCTTCTGGCACAAGGCTCCTAAGAGCTGGCGTACAGAATTCTCTTGAACGTAGCACGGGCCTTTCCAAGCAGCTATTTCCAACCATTTTACATGCTCATTCTAGTACCGTCTCTGCATACTAGGCCAACCTAAAAAAGTAGTAGCATCTTAGGAGCACGTCAGATAAGATTAATTCTTTTAGGAACTCTTGTCATCTTCAGTATTTCAAAGTGCTATTTTATTGGCTGTTCCCTTCTTCTTGCAGATAATTTCTATCCTTACCCACAAGTTTTTCTACTCAATATTTAATCCTTGGCTGTTTAATGTAAATGAGTCTTCATGGAAGGTATGCCAATCAGTCACATGTTGAACCCACTGGCCAAAATACCAGTTTCAGCAAGGAGCAGAGAACTTTGTAATAAGCCTCTAGGTACAAACAATGCCTATAACTAGTAAAAAGGAGGGGAAAAAAGCAAACTGTTTTCAATTGCAAGATTCTATTTTTATCCTAGTATTTTAGACAAGCAAAAAGGTTCACCCAAATTTAAGGAATCATTTCCCTTAAAATTTTCCAATAAGAATTATTCTCTAAAGTTTATATTCAGCTAAATATTTCATCACCCTCCAGTAACTGGCAATTCACCACGTACTTCAAAACTTCAGTTAGAGACAACTGCAAGTCATGTTATTAAATATTTATATATTTTGCACATAGAAACTGAATTATAAAAGTGGTATTCTGACCCAAACTAAATTAGTGCCCGTTTACCTTAAAAATGTTTGACTGTAAAGTGCAACAGTTGAGGAACTGCTTCATAAGCAGCTCAGTCAACAGTGCAGACTCTGTTCTGTAATATCATTAGCTGTCTCAATTTAGACCATTCTACCAGGCAGTCTAAAGCAGAGCTTAATCCATAAACTATCCTGCAAAAGAACTTCCTTTGCCATCCCTGCAAGCAGATGGCAGTGGCCATTTTCAAGATGACTAGATTGTTTTCATTTGTGTTGGAGCAACCATGACCGCTCTTCAGCTCTATCCCACTGAAGGCAAGTCATCCTCCTAACAGCCATTCAAGGAAAAGACAAGAAACAGAAAAGCACCCTTCTTTGCAGAGATGGAATAAAACACATTAAAGAATGAAGGGCTGGCCATCAATTAAAATCAATAGCCTCAGTTTTCTTAGCAGAACAGATTTTGGCAGCTAAAAAAATTTTTGCATAATGACCAGCTCTAGGACAAAGGGGAGTAATGTGCACTAAGTGCCTCCTTGGAAATGTGTTGTGGTTTCCAGATGACAAAAAAAAAAGTATATGAAGTTACTAATTTGTGTTCTCTGACGCGTTAAAGTTAAGGAACAGAACTATAAATTCAGCTCGCAATTCCTATCTAATATGTCAGAAAACATCCGGGATCTTTCTGCAAATAACAGCTAAAGAAAATACACTTTCATTTAATTATTCAAAACACATCTACCTCAAGATTTGCCCTAACAGTAAAGGTTATACAAAAAGCTAAAAAGAATTTAAAAATAGAGTTCCAATGAAAAAAAACATTTCTGATGAATCAGGAGTTGCTACAACTACTTAAAGCAAGCAACAACAAAAAAGCATTATTTTTGGAATTAATGTCCCAGGAGATCCTATTTCAAACTCTGACTTCTTTTTCACTGAGAACACTGAAAAAAATTGGTGTTAAATTCTTGAAAGCAAGCTACTTCACAAGTGAAACTTGAGACAATGGTACAAAAACAATTTGGCTGGGCAACTTCACCTTTGTACCTCTTAGCAGAGGTTTAAACGTCAAATCATCATAAAGTGATCTGTATTAAATGTTTTTTGGAAATAATTCATGCATTATTTTGAGTTACCTTCATTTTACTGCAAAGTATATTGCTGACAAAGTTTGCAATGCACACAATTCGCATAACAAACAACACAGGCTCACAAGAGGTTCAGATATGGATCAGATTTAACTGACAGATGAAGGCACACAGGCTGCAACAGGGGGACGGTATTCCTAAAGCACAGGAGACCCTTGGCCAAGACCCCATCAAGAGCAGCTCCTTGTAGAAGCTCATTCACTGACTACCAAAAACTAATGAACCAGAACGGTCTCAGGAGGGCAGTGAAGAGTTCTGCAAGCTCCCACCTGGCAGCGAGCAGGACCAGTAGATGGGCAGTGTCTGTGCTCCCTTCCATAGCTCACATGTTCTGTAGGACCAAAATTCCAAAGTTTTTTTGAGTTCAACCTGCCTTGTATTACATACCATAGAGCAAGTAAGAATTCCGTACAGATGCTAAAATTGCAAAAGACTAATTTTAACAGCTAAAGAACATTTCACCATCATTTTACCCTACTTTGGCTTTACTGAAGATAGCCTTCTCTCTGTGTATCAAAAGTTCCAAATATAGGTTTGTATTAGAAAGACATAACTCCTGTGAAGACAAACTTCCTCCTGCATTAACTCACACCAAACTGAGCATTTGTAAGATATAAGCTACTCTAATTTATACATTTGCTACAAAAGGTCCAATATATTAATTTTCAGGTCTTAAAAGAAATAGGCTAGATATATTTTCAGGTAACTTCTTTTATCTAGGACCTTTTACTGTCACAGAAGAGTAACAAAGACTTTAACTTTGCATAACAAAGTGACAGTCTATCTTGGAGAGAGTCCTTCTTGCAGACTCTTCTTGGAGGCACACCGTGAGAGGACAAAGGCAATAGACACAAATTGCAACAACAGAAATTCTGATTAGATGTTCTGGGAAAAAAAAAAATTTTTCACACCATGAGCAGTCAAACACTAGAGCAGGATGCCCAGAGAGGCTATGGAATTCCTGTCCCTGGAGATATTCAAAACTCATCCTGAACAGTGCTCTGAGCAACCTAATCTAAGCTGGTCCTGCTTCCGGCGGGAGGGGGGGGGGGCTGGACTGGATGATCACCAAAATTCCTTTCCAATCTAAACTATCCTAGTAGTCTGTGAAACTGAAAGGAAGATTACAAAATCATTTCAAATGTCCCATTATAAAACAATATATTAACACACATACACTCAAAAACCAAACAAACAGCACTATGTATCTGGTGTGAAATTGAGGAAAGGGTTGTAGAAATAAATATCAATTTATTTATTTAAGATAGCCACCTTCTTGTCTCCGTAGGGTTCTGTTTTATCTCTGGATAATCAAAATTGAAGTATCTTTTTAAAAATACGTCAACAGTTAGTAATATTTAAATAAAAATCCCAAACTCACATTTCTTTTGAAATGTCATGACTTGGTTTTACAATAGAAGACTGACAGGTTTTTTTTTTTTAATCTTATCAAATGAACTATACTGGTCTCACTATTTTAATAATGATTGACAGATGACTGCTAAAATAGGGAGAAGCCATAAAAGTTTTTAAAAAGATACAAATAGTATTTGTTTGATGCAATGCTGGGGGAGGCTGCCATAAAGAGATGAGGCCAGTATGATCTAACAGGTAAGAACAGAGGCTATCGAAGTGTCATACAGGCATCACTAGTGACACTCAAGCTACTTCCAAGTTGTACGTACTCCACAGAGTCTGGAGTATGTACATACTCTCAGAGACAGGAGGCTATTGCTGCTGCTGCAGGAGGCTTCCTGCACATGCACAGAAGTGCACCCTAGTTCTCTACCCAAAGCAAGAAGAAGGGAAAATCCAGAGCACTTCTGATGTATTTGTTTGGAGCTCTGGTACACCGACAGGAGTGAGTAGAAGCTGAACTCCTGACTCTCCATTGGATTTTTCCTCCAGTACTGAAGCTTTGACCTCTGCTACTGACTACAGAGTCAGATTTTCATTCTGCCTACCCTAAAAAAAAAAAAAAAAAAAAAAAAAAAAAAAAAAAAAAGAGTTCAGACATAAGGGATCTCAGCAGTCTCTAATCCAACCTTCTACTCAAATGGGGTCCACACTGTATTCACACCAGATTGCTCAGGGCTTTGTCCATTCAAGGCTCAAAAACCTCTGAAGACATAGTGAAGGTATGCATTCTGGGGGTCTGCCAAAGCATGTGGATATTTACAAATAAGGATATAAGAAAAAGGGAATGCTACAAGCAGAATTGGAACGGACTTCAGTAAATGCAACTGCTTGGGCAATTGGAAATGAAAGAGTAAATCTAATGAGTCAATGATTTTTGAAAATACCATACAATTGTTAACAATATAAAGCAAATGGCATTATACACACAAACAACAGCACAGAAAGCATCTCAAAATTACTCTGACTGGCCTGGAGCCAAGAACAGTTGCTGTCACCAGTGGTGGTAATTGCTACAGTGACTCCTGAAAGCATCACCCAAATGCTTTGGAAATGCTTGACATACAAGAATAAAATTCAGCATGCAGCAACAGTCTGAGCTGATACAGCATGAGCAAGGCTGCATTTGTCAAGGCCTGCTAAAAGGATGCTGCAGCAATCATGATACCAGATGATGACAGCTGGGATGAGAGGTTTAACTATGTGGATAGAATAAGAACCTCGCAGGTTTTCTACGGAAAGAATCAATGTTATTGCACATGCAAAACGACAACAGCAGTTTCTGTTTCTGGAGATATGCTATTTTTCAAACTCATACTGAGACAATGGAAAGTGTTGTTGAATGATGGACCACACTTTATCCATACTTCTGGCAGTCTTTCTGTCCAGTGGGCTGCTACAGATATACAGCCAGCTTTTTGCATCACAGATCCCACCGGTCAGACACAAAGTGCCCCCTTCCACCTTCACAGATATGCAGGGGGGACAAGGGGACATTTCTCAGAGCACTGCTAGGCCTGGCAATGCCGTATCAGTGAATGGAAACAGTGAAAGACCTGCCACTCGGAGGAGCTGTAGCCACAGACCATTTTAAATCCTTGCCCTCCACTCTGGAAAACGCAAACCTGGTAACAGTCATCATTCTTGCACAGTAAGTGTTCTGCAACTAATTTTCTCCTGCCTTCCTGCCCTTGATAACATTCCACAACAGAGCAACTAGACTCAGACTTGACATTTTGTTTAGCAGAGACTCACCTTTCCCTGACATCTAGAAGCTGTAGTTAACCATGTGTCTTCAAGAAGTGAAGTTAATATCGAAACAAAATTTTAGAAGTTGTAAGGTTCAGAGCAATAGTCTCTCACCTCCAGCATGCTCATTTCAAATGAAGCTATGACACACAACCTAGTAACTTTTTAGAAATTACCATTTAAACATGAAACTGAAATCATTAACTCATACATTTAAGTAGTTTCATTTAGAGGAAAAAAAAATAGAATAAACTAATGCTATCACCTCAGTTGCTCCCCATCTTTTAAATATAATTTACTTTTGCAAGTGTGTAGCATGTTTTTCTGATCATGATGAAATTCAATTATGAAATTTCCTGATAAATATGAGAAATTCACTATTTCTCCTAAATTCCCACCATCTTGAACAGCAAACAGAACACCGAGTCCATTTTTTGCTGAATTAACTTTTGAGTAGTTTCACAACAGTTTTCTTCCATCTATCATCTGTCTGTCACTATCAACCAGACAGAAGCTGCCTGCTTCAATGCACAAAAAAAAGTGAGTGAACAAGCATAGAGAACTAATTCTAAATTTTACAGAAAAGTCAACTTTTAGACATTAAAATGGTCTCTCATTTATGGTCTTCCCTAGGTCAGTCTCAAAATTTTGTCTGAAGCTATATTATTAGAGTAGCAAATACACAGAAATGTGAAACACAAGTATGAAAAGAGACCGGATTCCCTGAATCCCAATGTGTGAAAACCAGACTATCTAAACTCATTCAGTAACCTTGTCTAAAAGCCACAACACCATTCTTGCCAAAAACTAAGGTAGTGCAAATGCCCTCTCCAAAATACTACTATTCATGTTTATCCTTTTGAGCACACACCTCCTTCACAAATCAAACAAAAGAAACAGTAACAGAGCATTCAGTCTTACCTAAAAATACAAGAAACAACAATGACCAAAACTCTAGAAAGGCAGCTCACAACAGAGGCCTGAAGAAACTGGAGTTGTTCAGTTTGAAGCAGTGCCTCTCCACCTCTTTGGTGGCTGAGCCTCGTGGCGAGGTTCAGCACATCTCCTTCCATTCTGCACTCTGGGGCCAGACCATGTCTTTCTTCCTCTCCCTGTGGCGCTGCTGCTGTCTGTTTCTCAGCCTCCCAAGCATGAGCGTTCCCACGTCTAAGAGCACATTGCTAAGACCAGGCCTCAGTTTTCATGACTCTCATGTGGTCCTGGTTCCTGCTGAGCAAGATGCGAGTTATAAAGCATGGACTCCTAAGCTGCAGAGATGAGCCACAGCTGGTGCACAAGCCACCTCAGAGAATCACACAGCCAAGCATAGAGCCTGAAACTGCCAGAGCTAGAGATGTGACATGCAGCTGTCCCACTGTTAATGCCAGTACCCACCACAACCAAGGATAGTACCATGCCACAAAGGTCTGTAGACTTCTGGCTTAGAAGACAAGAGCGAGGAGGGGCATGATAACTCTCTCCAATGTGAAAAGTCTACCTGCATGGAGGAAAGATGCTATTTATCCCGTCCACAGCAAATATAGAGAAAAAGAGGGGGGAAAAAAGGGGGGGGAGAGGGGGCTGAGCTGCAGTAGAGATCATCTGGCAGACACTGAGAAGAAGCGGGCAAAGAGCTAGAGCAAGTCTATGGCTCAGAGTGGCAGAACAGACTGGCTAGGGAAAACATGGACTCTTCATCACCAAAGACTCAGAGAGGTTAAAACAATCCTGACAGACACTGGCCTAGTACAGTTAGTTTTTGTCTTGAGAAAGAGGGGTCTCAATGATCTCCCAAAGTCCCTTGTGCCCTGGTTTCTCTCATTAAGCACAGGTAATAAAGTACCAGAACATTAGTAAAATTTCTAACGACAGTTTCATGGGACCTACTATCACATCACAATTGGCACTTTAGTAAGTATGTCAGAAGCCATAGCAATGTAGCTGGTAATGCTCTCTACTGGAAATAAAGGAGAAGGAAACGCTTTAGAGTTCAAAGCCATGGTGGCTTCCTGAAACAGAAAGCAAATTCATTTTGCTGTGTTTCAAAGATCTGATTTAAACAAATAATCCTAATTCACTGTAAACATGAATACTGCTATTCAGAGCTGAAGAGGGAAAAAGCAGAGCAAACACCTTCATGACCTCGGTTTTCTGAACATCTACAAAAGATAAAGGTTCTTTTTCCTTCATCAGCTCAACTACTTGACTTACTTCACTAGACACATATGATAGAACAAAGAATAGGCTGGACGATGGTATTATACAATGTTTAAAGGGTGTTTTACTATTCATAACCAAGAGCAATAGATACTACAAGCTATCACTACAAGGCTTTACAACAGATGGATGATTAACTAGAACATGGATGAGGTTGTTTTATGAAGCCTCTCTGGTGTACTCTTCCATTAGCAATGTCATAGTTGACATTGCTTCAGAAAGATCACATCACACAAACACAGCACAGTAATTAAAGAACTTTCAGTCGATCAAAGCTAAATTGCAACCACAAGGAATTTGTTGGTTACAAAATTTATATCACAAAGTTGAAGAAAATGAAAGGCTGAAAAGTTTGCTAAGAATTCTGTCATCATCAGATGCATTTTGGAGTGCAATATTTTGGTGACAGAGTAATAAGAGATATTTGTATCACCCAGCTGTGGGCATAAGGTATCTCAATTGCATACTTTTGCAATCTTCTGACCCCAAATCCAAACACATTGCAAAATCTGAATAGTATGCCAAAAAACATTTTCACAACGGTACAATATACATCGAAGATGACAGGAAGAGGAGGAACTGTTGCATGTTCTCTGTCAAGATGACCCAGGATTCAACTGGAGAGTCTAAGCAGAACCTTTGCATTATTAATGTTGCCTTTTCCTTTTCATTCTGAGGGAGGAGGAGATGAGACTGCTGAATAACTCCTGTGGGATTACTGAATTTTGGATCAAAGTGAATGCTAATTTTCAAAGCTGGTAACAAAGAACAGAATGGGGAAAATTTGAGATGGTCTTTTTTGATTTTGAAATGCTAACCTCCAATTATGTCCTCAGTTATATCTGTACAGCCTTAAAGCCTTCAAATCAAAAATTAAAGGCACCTTCTATGCAGTCTAAATTCATTCTTTATGGTTACATAGGTTTAGTTCTGCTAAACGGAACTGCGTAAACAAGTCTGCAACTGCAAAACAAAAAGGAAATGAATTCAGCAATTTTGCAATAACATGAAAAAGTACACGTGCCACAGCATATGTATGAATCCACACTGAGAATAACTTAAAGTTATGTTTACAGAGGCACTGGAATTTAAGTTATGGCCATTGGGAAAGATTAACATGGAGTTGTTTGTGCATTTTGATCACCAACTGTCTAAACAGATAATCACAAAGAGGTGAGGTGGTGAAGTATTACATTAAACTTGTCCTGTTTGAAGGATGAAGGTTATTTAACAGATTTATGGATGTTAATGCATTGTTACAGATGTTGATTCAATTAACACGACTTTGGTGGAAACATTAAGCAACGAAAGTGCCTACATATTAATCCATGTATTTTCTCAGATTTCTAAAAAAAAAAAAAAAAAAACAAAAAAATCCCCCACAATTTCAACATCCCCTCTAGGGATCTCTGATTAATCAGTTAACTGAGTGAGAAGGAAGAAGCAATTGCATGCACCCTCTGATCAGCTTCACACATAAAGAAATACAAAACATTAATAGGCCATTAATAGAGTGATTAACATTGATCTTTTGATCACATCAAGGGGTCATTCTTCCAGGATTTGTTTGAAACTACTACTAATTATAACTTGGCTGAGGAGGGTGGGGTTTTTGTTGTTTTTTTTTGTTTTATTTTTACATTGGAATAACCAATTTTTCAGGATGCAATATTTCCCAAGAATAATCCATGATAACCTCAAATAGTTCCAACCCTGTGAATTAAGCTACTCACACAAGAGTAAGTACCATGAATAAGCCTTTCGTTTTTTTTATGAGGTTTTCAGAGACTGAGGATCATCTGTCCTGTTAAGGGTAAAGAATGCAATGTAGCATAACTTCTCTCAAACTAGGAAAAATATTACTTTTAGGCCAAAACTTTTTATTACTAACCTCACATGCCAATCTTTTGATAGCAACAGTCAATATAGTGATTCCCTGAGCATCACCTTCCATAGCTGTCATTTCCTTATATGCCATTAAATTATGTACATAAAGTTAGACAGACTAGCTTATTCTCTGTTATCATTGTAACACAGTACTCTCCATTCCAATTTTCAGGCCATGATTTGCAAACAAACAAACAAAAAAATCCTTCACAGAAAAAGACAGATGTAGATAAAATACCTGTGAAATGTAGCTAACTTCAGAGTAATGGGAATTTTCAGTGTGTCATTTCAAAAGAGACAGGATGCCAAATTTTCTGCTGGAACAGCTGACGAAGAACATAGTGATCAGTCTTTGATATTAAGGAGATTTTGCAATTTTGTTTATTTCCTATTTGTTTTAGTTTAGATAAGATTAAGTAAGGTTGTGTCAAAGCAATTCTTAACAGCCCCTGGGGGCTTTCAAGTTCTCTGAACAGGCTATCCAATTTTAGCATCAGGTATGGAAAACTAGCAATTCTGTTTACTTACTTATCTTGTACTAGTAGGCAGAATAAATTTCACATTCTAGCAGAGAGAGTGTCACTGAAGTGGATACATGTCAAGAAATTCCCCAGAATGATCTTGGGGAAAAAGTCTATGCAAAAACACTCTCAGGTATCTAACATTTTTCTGTGTTAATGTGGACCTGCAGCTAATTATGAAAGACTCAAAGATGGTAAGTACTCTGGTCTACTGTACCATATGTGTTGTTCCACTCCGTATCCATAATCCAGTGGACCCACTTAATGCAGTTGTTCCATTTACCTAGATATATGCCATTTCTTATAGAAGAAAGTTCAGTTGATCCAGGTCTTCATTATCTTGAGAGTGAATTACCACAATGTGCTCTATATACAGATACTTCTTGGGACAACTCTAAAACAACACTGCATGAGAACATCTTGGGTTCTCATTGATTTGCATAAAGGCATCCATTTTTCTGTGCAATACTCTGGTAAATTGACATAAGATACTCAGTTTAACAGCTGATCTAAGTCTACATTCAGATTCATATGCAATATCAATAAATTATTCTTTAAGATCCTTCAGTTCTGTAGCCATCTAAATATTCTTTCAAAATATTAGGATTTAAACAGGAAAATAAACAATGTATTTATTACATACATCCTATTTTAATGGGATAAAGTTCAATTCTTTGCAAACCATGTCAGCAATTCCCAGTAGTTCAAGACACCATATTATCAGTGTAATACTAAGTTCTAATATCACAAAACCAAAAAAAAATTTTTTTAAAGAAAGTATTACTATAGAAGTCATCAAAACCAGTCTAAACTGTAACAAAGAGACACAAGACCCTCATGAGGGCACCAAGCACCTTTGAAAATAGACAAGGATACTGATAAATTTCTCATTTCCCACAACTGAGATATCATAATCAATTCAGGGTTGACTATCAACTCAAGTTTGGCCCATGATATAAAATTCTATCCAACTAACAATAAAGAATAATGGAAGCATTTATTAGAGAAGGAAGGGCTGTTTGTTTTACAGTTCCCATTTGTTTGCTGACAAAATATTCTGCCTGACTTTACAGAAGAGCAGTGCTCAGAATGAACAAACAGAAAAGAATTAAAATGGGACACAGTTCTCTCTCCCACTAACCAAAGTACCAATAGAGAAGCACAAAAAGGAAGGTAAAAATGAAACTGACTTAAAATTGACCAATCTTTTAAAAAAATTGGAATTTCTTTGCTAAAAGAATTCCATTTTAACAATCCAACCCGAGGAGCATTTCCTTCCACAATTTGAATTTCACTTATACAAATCCCCAAACTTGAAAGAAATGAAAAAACACAAATCCTTTCTAATGGCATGCAGCATGTCAGATCCTTTCTGCTTGCTGTTGTTTAAATTGGCATGACAGCTACTCAAAATCTGCAGAACCCAAACAGGGGAGAAAATACATATTAGCAAACTGAGGAGCACCGGCAGCAGATTCAGGTGTTGCAGACATCTCTGCCCCCCAAGACCCAGCTTCCTGTGGTGCTGCCTCTGTTCTTGTTTATGAGCTGTAATCCTACCCACACAATAGCAGAACGATCCTGTTCCTTCCTGCAGCAGCAACAGGAGCATCTGTACTGTGGGCTATTTTTAGAAGCTACCAGTCCAGAGCCATTTAAGAGAGGAATGAAGAGCTGCAGGCCAGAATACAGGATTTGCCTCCAAGTTACTGCTGGATCTGACTCGCAGGAAAGTGTCAAGGTCTTAGTGCCCTTCACCACCTAGAACAAGGACTCAAGCTGAGATAGGCTTGCTGGAGCAATGTTTTGCTTCTCTCATGTTGCTTCAGGATCTCCTAGAGGTCTGCAGCAGTTTTTGTCTGCGGCGTTTCCAGCTCCAGACAGAGATCACTTCTCGGATCACACTCGGATGATGTCTGCAGGCTCCTCTTTGCAGCCCAGGGGTTAAAACGTTTTACAGACAACGCAAGGCTTTGCTTCTGAATTATCATATGACTGCAGGATCCCAAACCCAAAGTTTAGGCCTATAATTGATATGCCTTAGCTTAATACTGTGCAGTACTTCTTTCCAATTCATTGGACCACAGAAAGATACATGTTGAATATCAGTGCACCAAATGATCTGTAGACTTTTATATCCACTCCTAGGAGTGTAATAGCATATCTAAACTGTATACTGGAAATCCGAGTAAAGCACCACTTCATTAAATGACAATTCTAGCATGAGAAATTTTCAACCATTAAAATCAGCATGTCTTCTTGGCTATTTTTGTAATTAATTTCAGACAAGGGAAACAAACAACACTTTAAAATATGAATAGTCTGTCTTACAGGTAATGATTTACAAGATCCAGACAGGGCATTTAAAAGTTCTTAGAATTCAAGCTGTCTTCAAAAGCAAAAAGTGAAGTACTAACATTATCTTTTCTCAATAGCCTGATCACTTTGAGGAAGTTTCTTCAGAGTTCCTTGCAAGCTGCTTAAAAACTATAGGCAAAGTTTTCCCATCAGAAGAGGGGGAAAGGAAAGAAAATTATTGTATCTGACATTTAGATCTCAGAATCCCAAACAGCTAACTTTCCAGACATTAAGTCATATAATTTTATATTTCAAACTCTAGCAAAAAGGGCTCATGTTGTTTTAAGACTCTGCATTTGGCTTCTGTGAAGCACCAACAAACTCAGAGGAAGCTGTATCAAGGTCTTAGTTTCCTGAGGCAAAAGAAAATAAAAATGTGCACTTCTAGCAATAATGTATCAGCATCAAAACTTGTAGTGACACATATCTTCGCATACCTATGGAGGAACCAGATTGCCATTGAGCTTTCAGTAAATATTCAGTGCCAATGAGGAGTATTAATACATTCCTCCTCTCAGTTTTGTCTCTAAAGCTTTGAAAATCCACACGCAGAATCTGCCAACCTTATTTCAGCTACGGGCTGTTCATATGCACTCTTTGCAATCAAGGACAACTTTAATTCAGACATTTTACTACATGCACATGTTGCAGGAGTTTCAACACTAGACAGGCGTATACAATGCTAAATTCCAGCACAGATTTGAGGCAGTATACTTGTGCCCGTATGCTATTAGAAGCATGACAGGTATCCTGCTGGAGTGTGGTACATTCCACTGACGCAGCTCTTCCTGGAGCTGAAGGGTCCACATTCATTTGACATATGATATTTAATGGGGCATGCAGGCCAATTGTATGGATCTAAATAGCCACCCAGTTATCCCTGGATTTGTGACAGCTGAAATAACAGGAAGAACAACTCATTCTGAGGGGCTTTTTTGCTTTTTTGGATTGTTTGGTTTGTTGGTGAGGCTTTTTTTCCCTGAGGAGTAGGGGAAAGGATATACTCACACCTTAACATTTCACTGTGAAACTTTAGTGCGTCCATCTGTCTCTCTCACACATACTGAGCTGTTCAAGAATTCTCTGTCTGATCTTTAGCATAATTATTGCTCACGGTGCACTATAAAGACGTTTTTTCTTCTCTCTGCCTTCGACTCCTCAATTAATCCCTTTATTGGATCATGGATTAACGCAACAACTATAGCAGCAAGCCCTTTCCGTGAGTATAAAAAAACATAAGGTGGGGACCATTAAACAGTGCAAGTTTACACTTTCTGGCATTTGTGGGTTTGTTTCAGATAATTTGTGCATTACAGGAAATCACTGTTTACATTTAGTTGAATGTGTTTTGAACAATAGACAGGACAGAAATCTAGCACCTGCTAAAACACTTCCACAAAAATTTAAATAATTAAAACAAACCCACATTTTCATTAAAACATCTAATGTCCAATAAAACTAAGAGCAAGTCATTTTAAGTCACTGCTCCCATTAAACAATGAATAATAATCCTGAGCTGAGACTTCAAATACTGTACATAAACAATTTCACTGTCTTTCCACCTTTTAAAGGCAACATTAAATTGAGCATATTAGATGACTTACAAACTACTACCATTTGAATGTAGAATGCTGAAATATTGGTGCCGCTTCTTTTCCACACTGAAATAACACTGTATTACGCTATCATCACAGACTGTGATCCTGTTAAAAAAAAAAACAAAAAAAAACAACAACTAATAATCAGAGTAGTTTTTAGCCAAGGATCTCAAAGCCCTTTATAATTTCAGCCAAGTATTCATGTTTTTCAGAAGATGAGACACAAAAAAGAAGCAGTACACTCTTAAGTAAGCAAATCTCAGAGAAAGTCAGTGGCAGAAGCTAGGAACAGAAAATCCTGTTTTCTGAAGCATCATGCCACTGCTCTCTCTACATCTCCACCACCAAAGGACTGACGGAAAAACAGCAGCTACATGAGTTAAAAATAACTTATGATTAGCAAGACAGCAATGAAGACAGAAGCCCTGTGTAAACTAAATGAGCCAGAGATTTTAAGATAGAACTAGACTAAACTGGGGAAAGTTCACATTATAAGGTTAGGTTAACATTCTGCTCAATTAAATGGATTTGACTTTTCTAAGACAACAATTTTTATCTCAAGAACACTATTAAAGGCACTGACAGTGTAAAGCAAAAATTATCTTCTATTAGTCAAACTGATAGAGTTGTAGAGACTAGACAAGCTTTTAGCCACAGAGGACCTCCAGATCTCAAAACAAACAAACAAAAACACCCCACGCCCTTTCGGAACTGACTTCAAGTTGAGAATATCTGCTGTGGTTTCAACTGGGTTATGTTAGTCAATGTAAGAGTGGTTGGTAACCTATGGAGTGGAGAGAGACAGATTTTCAGGGAAGAAGGAAAAAGTTAAACTTTGTTGGACAAAGAGGACAAAATAGTCAGTTAATATTTACCTGTGATATACCGAACAGTTAGAGGAGGAGAAAAATTTATGATGTTCCACAAAACCACTCTCGTAAGCCCACGACAGGCAGCAGAATCCTGAATTTTAAAACCTGAAGGTTTGTCTTTTGAAGGCACTTTTGGGCCTACCTTGGCTAAACTCTGACCTCCCAGTTCATCCTGATGTTCTTGCTTGCCTGAAAAAACAAGGTTTAGGTCTTTTCTCACTTGGAGATGTAAATTCATTCTGTTGCTTAGGAAAAGACACAGCCTAACACATTTTCTGCAGCATACAGTAAACTGTGTGCATTTTGGCCTTTAGATATCAATGAACATGCGATAGGGAAGACTTATTTTACTTCCATAAGAACATTTGATACATTGGATTAAGCACATTACATTCTGGTGTGTGAATATGCAGGACCCACAGATTCTGCTGATTTTATTGGAAACAGGGTTAGGAGGGAGAAGAGCAAAGTGTAGGATGAAGATTCATTGCCAAGCTTTGCATCTGTTGCTCTTCAGGACCTGGTACTATTTGATGCAAGTTTGTCTGCAAAAAGTTTGGCTCCAATGAACTTCAAGGTAGAGGATTACCTGAAGGCTAAGAGAGGGACAGAGTGAAATTTCTTCCTCATAGGTCTTCCAGTAAAGGTGGTAATGTTTAATCATTTTCTGTATAGATTCCAAGCTAGAATGCTAAACTACAGTGGGGACTTTTTATTTATTGTACTGCAGTACTTTCTTATATGATATTCAGAGATGTTACTTATTTCTCTAGAGGAATAGTCTTCTGAGGTATAGATCCATTTTTGTTTTGTAAGATGAATATCAAAAGCACTCTCCTTATTGCAGAAGCAGTGATATCCAAGGGCCAAACTGCACACATTTTATTGTATGTTGTAGATGATTGCTGGCTTCATAACAACAGGTGTGTTAGGCTGTGTCTTCTTTCTTTAATATATGTAGTTTATGGGCTGTCATTTGTTACTAGGGCTGGATGTTTAGGAAGTTGATGTTGATGAAGAAACATATAATGAAAAAGCACACCATGGTTCTGGACAGCTAAAACTCTGCAATCTATTTCTTTATTTTTACTTAGGTTAGCTTTCCAGCAAAAACTGTACCAGGATTACCACTTTTCTTTGATAGTTACAGTTAGCATCAGTTGCCATCACATACTCAAGCTACAAATGGTGCACAGTCATTACAACATCAATACAACCACAAAACCAGTTCTCAATAGCAAGCTATTCAAACACAGAAAAATTCCATGTAGAAAGATGACAGGAAGATAAGTATATTATTCAAAGCTACACAACATCTTCCATTCCATTACTTATGACTTTTGGACATTAAGGATTTATGAATATCAATTGGGCTTAGCCAATTGCAGCCTCTTAACTGATTTTCCATGCTGACTGCCTTTACTTTTACAGTACCCATTGTAATATCAAAATCCTCACAAACCTTATTCTAAACCATTCTTAGGGTGTAAGTTATCTTCCAGTTTTATATATGGGTAGGTGAGGTACAAATCCACTGGCCTGCACAGAGTTACCCAGGAACACCTGTGAATGCCTGCCAAAATGCAATACTAACATAGTCTCTGAAGAGGTGGCTCCTTCAAAAAAAAAAAAAAAAAGCCGATGAAAGAATCATAGCTACAGCTGAAGTCTTCAATCTCTGATTTGATGGCACAGCATACATGAAACATGCTGATGAATCAGCTGTGATAAAGAACACAGCTTTCAGGTAGTTGTCTGAATCTGAATGAAAATTATTTTATCATACATTCTAATAATCAAGAACTTCTCTAACTCTTGAATGAGACTTTTAAAGTCAAGTTTTAGGATCTTGAAGAAAGTCAAATATCTTGAAGATGCATAAAACTACTGAAACAACATGAAAACATAACACAAGGATAGGAGGGCAGAACTGGACAAGTGAGGGAAAGTCAAAAAAATACAACTAGAAGGAGACAGGGAGATGGCACTGAGACAAGAATATACAAAATGCACTAGAAAGCAAAAGGAACCTCTTAGCACATGCAAAAAATCCCTACTGAGACAAGGGCAAAAAATGGGGAAGCTAGTAAACAGAATAATTAGGAAAGACGACTGTTGAAATACTGGTGGCAATAAAGAATTCCAGTCATTTTCTTCATGAAAAGGAGAATGGAAAAAAATACTTATTCCTGCTCTAAATTCCCTTCATGCAAAAATACACAGACTCTACATTAGTGACATTTTGATGCTATAAGATTCAGAGAAAAAAAAATATCAAAATTCAAAAAACTTACTTCTCTAAATAGCACTGTCTAAATCACAGCCGATATCAGAGCACAGCAAGTCAGCTCCCCCCTGAACAGAATCAGTGATGTACAGTCTCAATACATTCTCAGTGGGCTTGTTCTTCATTCACATGCAAACTTTCCCAGTCTCACTCCTAATTTCAAAAACAAGTTTATAGGGAACAACTGTCTCAAAAATTAATTCTAGATAAATTTATGCAAGGACAACTTCATTGCTTGTCATAGTTTTCCCCAAAGGAATTGTCTTAGGGAAAACTTGCTTACCTGAAAAATTAAGAACACATTAGGGCATGAAATTGCTCCATCAAAAAAAACCAACTCAAACACTATATTGCAATATAACAGACACCACCACAAACAGGCTCCACCATGTTATAATGGCCAAACATACAGCAGGATCCGTACAGCAAAAAAATGGAAGCATAACTACACTATTAAATTTATTCCAGCAGCTGCTCTCCCCAATTGACAAGTGTTTAAATTGAAACTTGCAAATCAGAAACAGCTACAGAACAGCTGATCTGTGTTGTTTTCTCCCATGCCAAAAAATAAAGTTTACTATTCTCTGCAAATATCCTTGTAAAGCACATTCATTTAAAAAAGTTCTAATCCTTTTAATCAAGGTTATAACATCACGTGCCATATAATGTAAGCACATTTGGCAAAAATCTATCTCCAGGTTCAACTGCAACAATCTTTTTCTAGTTACAGGAAGATGCTCATCTTTTACAAGTAAATGCTAGTTTCTAGAAAAATTTGATAACTCTAAGGATGAGCACAGGTACTGCAACGTCAACCCACCTGAGTTAGCATCCTTTAGTACACAGACATTAACTTCTAGAACTAACTATTGTCTTCTGACAAAAGTTTAAAGCATCTAATAAACTTCCTCTTTGTCTCGTCCACACAGCCAGAAAAAATATCTGCTCATTTAACCAAATGCTTAGAAACCAATTAAAAAAAAAAAAAACATGGTCACTTAATGCAAATCAAAGGCTACAGTTAAGTCATGTGCGTTAACCATTTAATGAAACAAACCAGCTACTAAAAGAAACCTTTCTGAAAGCTAACACACTTTCCATTCAGGATTAAATTAGTATCAACTTGATATGCTTCCTTACAACTATCAAACAAATACCTTATTTCACATACAGGTTCTCTGAAAAACAGCCTTCAGAACTCAGTCTCATGTCTTCTCATTTCAGGTGGTTCAATATACTGAACCAACTAGAGAGAGAAGGAACAGGAGAGGTGTACAGTCTCTCAATTTTTACGTTACTGAACTCAAGTCAGAGAACTGCATTGCTATTTTCCCTGTACTTTCTTCTTCACAAAAAACTTTTTATTGTGCTTTAACAGAAGGTCAATGGCTATCACTTCTCTACTCCAGCACAATGGTGAATTGAAACAAGAACCCATAGCTGCTTGGACCGACAAAGCAACCAGTATGTCTAAGCCAATAAAGTGATTTGTTCATTAAAGCTACTAATAAAGCAACCTTTTGTTAGTCTATGAAACATCAGAAACCTCACAGAATGCATTTAACTATGCTTTTTTAAAATCACAAACTCAAAAGTTCTCCTAAAATCTGTTAACTTTTCCACATCCCTAAACCAGTAATAAAAAAAATTAACACTGACTTTTTAGAAGACAGTAATAGCAGTGCAAAACTTCACACCCATTCATAAACAGAAATATTTAAGGTTCCTGGTCAAGGTATTTCCCAAAGCTTTAAATTTAATTGTATGATTTATGCAAAGCTTCCTATGCAATACTGACAGCCTATAGTAAATCAAGGAGACCCAGAAACGTGTACAAAGAATCAGACAACGGATGCACTCAGTTTGGGTCCAAAGATTCATTTGGATTGGAGGATACTGACAAGACACTAGGATTTGACAAACAGAAGAATCAGGAAGAGCTGCTGGAAAGCCAGGACTGAAAATGCTGTGAGCACCTGCGTATTGTTTTCAATCACTTTGAACCATACAAAGTTTAACCTTAATCCCCTAATCCTGTGGTGCTCAGTGACTTCTAAGTACTCTGGGTAACCAGCTTCAGTATGACTACGGACACAAACTTTCTCCAAGCAAAATCAGTATTCTTGCTCTAGTAAACTTAAGAGTACAATATTAGTACTCCCTCTGAATTTAATTCTGAATTTAAGTTACAAGCCATTAACACCTTAAAAGTCCTCAGGATGTAGCTTGCAGAATCTATTTCTTATAGATTATCTTCTACAAACCACCCAGTCAAATAAAGACTTCAGAGGTTTACAGGAAACTTATAAGCATTAAACATATCTTTCATCATAAAGGTTCTCATATCTACGATGACTATTAATAAATTAAAAATGACATGGCACTATCAAAAAAGCAGACCAAAAAATAAGTTCAATTACAAAAGCTGAATTTTTGGTTACTTTGCCCTGTTACAACAGGTGTAATACTAATACAAGAAACTAGCTTTTTATCATTTCAGAAAGATCCTGGTATATTTTTATAATCCGTATCATCAAGACACTAAAACTTAAGAGTTTCTAAGCTGATGTTCCAAATACATTAAAACACAGCCACACTACACAGGAACTGCGATTTCCTAAAGATGAGAATTCCACATCCTTGCTTTTGCACCCATCATTTCCACATGTGTGAGCAACTCTTCAGTCATCTTCTCCTCTATAGCCTAAACTTCCGTTCAAGTTGCTGTCCCTAGGACTGACGTCAGTCCTGAATGCTAGTAAGCACAGATCCCAAATAGCACCACTTCTTTTCAAAGAAGAAAAAAACAAGCAATTAGGAGAACAGGGAGGGGTGTCTTTCGATGGAAGTGCATTGTTTCACCAAAAACGGTGAAAAGTATAGAAGAACTTGCATCTGAGGAATGGCCTCTTTTCCCAGCTAAATAAGCCCCGTTTCAAGGGACTACAACAGAGGTGAGTGGCATGCAGAGCAAAGGAGAGTGACTGGCTGTTCGCTGCCTCTTCCAACCAAAAAAACTAGACAGCATCTAATGAAGCTAGTAGGAGCCACAGTCAAAATAAACAGATTCTTCAGGCAATAGGTAGGAGTCCCATGGAATCCTTTGCCAAAGCAGGCTGTGGAAATGAAAACTTCACATGGGTTCAAGGAGAAACTGGACAAGTTCACAGATGAGAAATCCTTCAGGGGTTTCTAAACAAACAGAAACAATCTCTTGCTCAGGGATTCCCTGAGCTGAAAGTACTTGGAGACTGGTATGAGGGGAAAAGTATCAGACACTTACCTTTCTCCTAATTTTCCCTATACATCCACTTATAGATGCTGTTGAGAGGGGTCATGCAAAGAATTAGGGAGAACGGTTTCATTCCACTCCAACTTTCAGGTTCCTGTGCACCATTTTTATTTATGGTTGCTAATAGAGGCAGGATAGTAGGCTAGAAAGACCTTCGATGTGATCCAGCACGGCTAGTCTTAAGTTTTAAAAACATTTAATAAGCTTAGGTTTTAAAATAGAACATTTAAATAAAGTTTAAAGTATTTTTAATATTTGGAATTTTTCTTCCCCCAAATAGCTTGACAAAATATCTTGAACTCAAATGTTTTACAGAGTTTGAAATTTCATTCAAACTATTAGTTAAAATAATTCTCCCACCTCTACTGAAATAACTTTACTCTGATCATTCTCCACCAACACTTTGTAACAGCTTTGTAACTTTGCCCCCTCACACATTATATCTGTGGTTATCAGTAGGCAGGAAAATGGTCTACTGCTAAAACAGTCCTGGCTGCCATTTTTCTCCTCAGAAAAGCCAAATGAACAACTCTGTGTTTGGTCTGTTTGTGGGTTTTTTTTCCTTCCTGAGAAGAGATATAAGAAATAAGAACAAATCACAGAAGGAGTCAGTCTATTCATTAACTGGAGAGACTTTATGCTTCGTAACTGGAGGGACCTTCTTTCTCTCCCCACTGCAATACATCTTGCAATGTTTCTGTCATCTGAATCCCAGATCTCCTAGGTCCTAAATGCAAAGTCTAAGTTTATCATGTTTACCTTAGCAGATGTATTTCTAAGCTGCCATAACACTCAGCTAAGCAATCTGGGGGAGGGGATCAGAGCTAATGTACTACTCTAACACCTTATTTTGAAAAATCTGCTACATTTGCATTTTCTCAATTTAACGTTGTTCTGATTCCTGCTCTTATGTCAGAGGAGTGAGAAAAAGTAAACTAACTTTTTATTTGCAAATATTACAAAGTGATTTTAATCTCTTACTAAAATATCGAGTATTAGAATGAGGGAAAACCCAGTGCTTACCTATATTTAAAGGGGCAGTAGAGATGATTTAGAGTATAGCAGACAAACAAGCTTTTCATTAGCAAGTCAGCTGAAGCAATTGTTTAGAGAATAGTATTGTAAAACATACCCAGGTTGATACCAGAGAATATGCACAGTATGGTTTCTGGAAAGGAAACTGTTTTTTCAGGCTAGTAGAATTTTGTAAAAACAACAGTGAATTAAGGAGAAGCAGTTGAAAAACTGACTTTCAAAAAGCCTCCCCCAAAGTCTCAAGAGGCTATTAAGTAAAATTAATGCTGATCTTAAGGAAAAAAAATATATTGTTCAGGACAGCCAGCAACAGCATAAAAAGCAATAGCAATGAATAGTTTGTTAGCTTAAAGAAGGGGTTAAGAACAGCATGCTGGAGTGTTCTACACTAAGGCTGCTTAACATATTCACTAATGGTCCAGAAGGTGAAGAGTGGTGAAGTGGCAAAATTAGCTCATGTCGAAATTACTAAGGTTAATTAAGACAAGCGAAGGAACTGTAAGGACTTCAGATATTCTAGCCAAGCTAAATGAAAAGGCCAGTACATGGCAGACAAAATGAACCATTGACAAGGAATTGCGTATCAAGAAGAATACACTACTAGCTGACTTTCCAGATTTTAACAACAAACTCAGAAAGAAACAAGTTCACTCTGGACAACTCATTGAAGAATGCCATGGAGCAAGAAAATGCTAGGATGCATATAAAACATTGTGGAAAATATTACAATTGGTACATTATAGATTTAATACATTATTCTAATTAGAAACTTGGCTATATGACATCACAATGTCAAAAATGGCTTGAAATGCTAATTAAACTAAAACAGCATCAAAAAAAGTAAAAGTTGATGACAATCATTTTAAATTAGATGCCACAAGATATCAAAAAGATCTGGTATGTTAACATTAAACGAGAGATGTAATAAAGTAATACATAGAAAAAGGTATAGAAAAAAAAAATCTAAGAACTTCCATGGACCTGGAGTTTTATAACAAGAAGAATACATTCATCTAAATTACAGGGTTAAAACTCCACAAACAACACAAACAACACAAGACATCACTATGAAATTCCCAATTAATCAGACAATCTATTTCCATACAGCGATTGTTTAGACCTCAAAATTGGGTTCCAAAAGTATTACTCAAACTAAAATCCTAACATTATACAAAAAGGATTCCATCTCTTAGAAAGTAGCATAATAAGCTGTAACAACAAATTTAAGACTGATACGAAGAAATAACGAACTACTCAGTTTCATAAATGAAAGCTATCTGGTGGTGTCCTATACTTTTCCAAAAAGTGAAAAGTGATTTTGAAAAGAAAGAAATGGAACAGACACACAAGCCCTGTAATGAAATCCTAACTCTCTTCTGGAGGTGGCAATGAATAGGCAGTGAGAATAGCATAACTTCAACTCTGGACTCTGCAATCAGAATTCTTTAATCTGAAAGTTTTTCTCATTGGCATCAGCTGGCCTGCATACACACAACTCTGCACTAGTCAGAGCACATGCTGCCTTTAAACCAGCTAGCAAACTGAAAACCATAGGCAGGTTATATAGGGAGTAAAGTAGTACTCAGGCAGCAGGCCTGAATGTATTGCAGTGAGGGAAGTCACAGAAGATACGAGGACAGTAATGAGGGCTCGATGACTGCAGCAGAGGGATAAAGCAGCTAAAGGATACAAATCCACAGGAAACCAGGTTTTGTTAGCTCTGCTGCTCCTGGAACAATTTGTTTCCCCTGTGTTTAACAGATTCGAATACTAATATTTCTGTGCACTCTAGCTTTGATCACTGTGTTAAGTTTAACTCTACTGAATAAAAGGATTAGTCGTCCAGAGTGGCAAAGCTATGACTGTGATACAATGAGAATTGCAGGGAAAAACCTTTGAAGATCAAGTGCATGCTCAATTCTGTAGGCTGAACTGGCAGGAGTAGCTGATGGTGTTTGTCATGCATATAGTTTACAGTCTGATATATATGACAATAGTTCTGGGGTTTGACATATGGTTTTGAAGCATTTCTGTCTTGCTGCCGCAAGGGGCAATCCCACCCTTCCCTAAGCCAAAAGGCTAAGACGACAGACAGCTCTAGCACTCATTTTGGCTCACAACCAGCTAGATCAGAGAAGTACAGAGCGCAGCCACAGAAGTCAGAAGGGAAGGGCGGCAAGATCAGCCCTTTTGGTTGCAGCACACCAGGTTCAGTAGATCAAACCACAACTGTGAGGTTTCACAGTACAGCTAAGCTGATCTAATGGCTAGCTAGTGCCCAGAGGATGTCCCACCAGCTTTGCACACCCCCTGCATCCCTTGTGCCAGCTCTAACACACATCCCATGTCATGCTGAGCCAACTCCAGTTTTGATTCTTTTTAGCTCCTTTCTCACTTCCCTTTGTGCTGTCAGCTTTTACCATTTTAGTCACCTGAATTTAAACCACCAAAAAGCCAAATCAAACCTATAGCTAGCACAGGAAAAGGCTTGGTGAGGGGCGGGGGGAAAACTACGTGGAATCATCCCTTTCAACAGTAGCTAACCATTAGATCAAATCAAATACAATGTGAAACCACAAACTCTGTAAAGGACAAGTGAATGCATCTAGGAATCCTCAAGGACAAAGGTAAATAGACAAGCTGTCTCTGCAAAGATGGAATGGTTTATATGAAGGGTAAAATGTTTCAATTTTAAGTTTTTCTTTTCTAATCCTAGGTTGTGCACAACTTATTTGATCAATTTTGTTTCCATCACACTGCAGTGTAAACACACCGTAATAGAGTGAGAAGGACGCAAATGTTAACATTTCTTTTGTCCCACCAAACAAGCTTTTATTTTTGCAGTCATTCCCAGTCCCCCTTTTGAAAGGTTCCCACAGCCCGTGTAAACAGCATGCAAACTGAGCTGGATGACTGTACAGACCTCCTACGTAGCCAGCTAGGAACTGCAGCGTGAGCTCCCCTACCTAGACTGCCACACATCCACCCAGTGACATGGGATACCACCCACCCCTATCCTTCAAACAGAAAAAAAATCCCACCTGTGCTCCTGAGTCATACTGAATGTTATCTAGTGCTCATGCAAGGCACAACTAAACATCGGTAATAGCTGAGTTGAAGTTTGACCCTCTAAGGTATTTCAAGTTCAGCCCACTTCTTTTCTATTGCAAATCAGGAATTATTCTGTTTCGAAACCATCAAGCGTAATAGTATGAAAAGAACAAATAACAACAAAATAAATTGCAAGATTTACCATAGCAATAAGCTATAAAACTGGGAATCAAAATGAAATCTGAAATGAAGAAACAGAACGTCCTGAAGACAAATCAAATGTAATTGCAAATGCCGAAGTTGTTTTGCTACTGCAAGCCGTGTCTAAAAATCCACCCAGTTTTGGTGCAGCTTCAGGCATATAAAACTTTCAAAATTAAGTGAAGAGAGCTAGGGAGCTGCCACTATGGAGGTAATAAGCATGGTTAACACAAACACACTTTTGTGGATTGAAAATGAAAGGTTCAGACACTTGTCTATTAGAGCCTACAGAGGATTAGAGCCCATAAAAGATAGTCTTAGTAGGACCTATTTTGCACATATTATCACTTTCCTGAAGACACAATGTCAAAGCACGGTTAGAATTACTACTGCATTAAAGGGCCATTCCTGTCACATTTCATCAACAAGAAGCGGCGGCTCCAGGACCGCACGCTGCACATCTGACAGTGCCAAGCAAGGCTAGGGCAAGAGAGAATCCAACAAGCTGGGAGCTGAGCACTCACTAATGATAGCTCTTAACAGGACTGTAGGCAGGGCAGCCAGAATCTGCCTGCTACCACTGAAAATACAGCTAACATGCCATGAAAGCAGAGAGGTACAACTGTCCCCTCATACCAGAGGCTGGTCACATGGGTGTGCAGCTGCCCCCTTCTCGGCTGCACAGAAAAGCATAAACATCCATCAGGTGAAGAGTCTAAAGAAGTATAGTGTGTAGAATCATTGTCTCCCTCCCCCAGGAATCTCTCAACAAGTACTAAGTTAAAAGAAAAGCAATTCCCAAACATGGTGCCCCAAACAAACTGATTATTTCAATATCTGTCTTGCTGGAATATCCAATGAGACCTATCTACATACTTGAAGAAGTGAACTGTTAGTGTCAGAAGTTTCCTGGCAAAAGAGTACACAGTGACTTTGCCTTAGGACAATCTAAGAAATGCTGAAGATGCCCTCAAGATTTTATAAAAACTGTCCCTATCATACATTGTGTTAAAGTACCCGCCATTCCAGTGATCCACCCACTCTCACAAATGCTGCTGATCTGAAGACATATTCCTCAGCTCTGGCAACAACAGAAAAAATACCATGCCAGAATTCAGAAACAAATATTGTGAATTACTTACAGAAAGATGTCTCCTGGATCTCAGATTCAGAGCCCTTTCCTACTGTGCTGAAGCTCAAAAGATCTCTTGTTCTGAGGGTCATGTCATTGCATGAATTAAAAGAATAAATAAAAAAAAAGACAAGACATAAACAGCAACCAAAGTAAGCACTCCTGACAAACTGCAGGTTTACTGACCATCTGACCCTAGCTCGCGGCCACAGGTTACACTGCTTACTGAAAACACAGCATTTGGTAAAGCCAACATGTAGACATCAGAGCTTCCCCAGATTCCAAAATGTGCAATGCTACACGGGACCAGACTTGCCACAAGAGATGAATAACACTTTCCAGAGAGGCCCAAATGAAAAGTTGCAATTTTGGTTATTGTGATTTAGTCGTTATGATCTTGAACACTGAGAAGATACTCTTTTCAAAACAGAACTTCTTAGATGATGGAGAGGTCAACAAAAGCACACATCCACTATTGTCAGCTCTAGCAAGAAATGCCAGATTTTGCAGCTACCAAAACAGCTAGTGAGAGACTTCTCAAACATGAGCTGTGTGACAATGCTGAAAGGTTTGAACTCACCAGGGAATGCACTGAGCCGCTTACGTTCCTAAATAGGGAAGTTGGGAAAAAAAACTTGAAATCTTTTCTTCCCCATTGGCCCTGGTGTTGAGTTGTGGTGTTTTGGGCTTGTCACTCACTCAGTAAGACAAGTAGCTTGTTCTGAAGTAGCCAGTTCACTTCTAAAAACACTGCAACCATTTTCAATCCTGCAGATACCATTAGAATACACATTTTATCCTATACAGCACATGATGTATTTTACATATAGAGAAGAGCATCCTTTCACCTGCTGTTTGTAGTAAAGGTAAACTCCCTAGGAGCATAGGCAAATCCTGTATGCTACTCCAGTCCTAAATGTGACGTTTTGCCTTATTGTAGGAAAACATGATAGACTTTATCCTGTAATGTGTGTGCTCTAAAAGCATTCACCAGCATCTGTGAGAACGCAGTGCCAATGTGCATATTGAGGACAGTAAGCCAAAGAGGGCAGATTTAAGCAGATACTGTCAACAACATGCAGTCAGGGTTTGCAGTTCCTGTCCTTCAAAAGTTTAAAGTACTTGCCAAAATCTACCACAACACAAAACCACAGCTGAGTAACCTTAACTCTGCATTAAGAAGATTGGGAGTATTTCATTCTATTTAAAAAGAATTATCAATACTTCTGGTGCAGTTAGCGCTCCATCACCACCGTTAAACTCTTTGATAATTATAATCCCAACAACAGAACACAACTGAAATCTGATACTTTGTAGGACATTGCGATCTCCCACCTTTCTAGTCATCCAGCACATTTCTCCGTCTTCAGCCCTTTTCCCTTCAGAAAGACAGGCATTAACACAGGACCAAAAGGTTGAGGAATTGGAAAAGGGAGTGTTGGAACAGCCTAAGCATTATTGCAGAATCAGTCTAGACTTTTAATTTTCAAAGAGAAAACTATGCATAAAAAGGGGGACCGGAGGGAGGGAGGGAGGGGTCCTGCTTCAACAGGATGCCTGCCCTCTGGAGCGCCCCTGGTCTCAGCATCCCCAGCTTTGCCCATTCCAAGGAGTTAAGCTGTCTTTCCAACACTGCTTCTCCAGGGAAGCAACAGACACCATGTGCTAGCTGAGATAGTCCTGAGCAAATAAAATCAGAAGAGGGCAAGATCAGAGCCACAGTCTGAGCTCTAGAGAGACACAAATGTAAAAATTTATCTATATTGAGGTGAATTCATGAATAAACTAAAAACCCACATCCACAAATCTTATAAAGGGGATGAGGGAAGGAAAAAAAGGCCTATGTCTCCAAAAATTATTTGCTCAAATGCCCCTAGCTCTAATCCATATGACTGAAAGGTTTCCAAGAAAGTACTTCAAAACATTCACATTTTGGACAACTTAGAATAGTCAATCTTTAAACAGAAAGCATTACTCAACCTTAACTACCTCAGATCTGTCTCTCTGCTATAAACAGCCATCCAATTTCAGGTCACAACACAAACTAAGTTCACCTAGGCCAGATTAGCCTTTCATTACCTGTCTATTACAAGCTTTCCTGATACTGTAGCTGTTAGAAAGCACAGTATAATACATAGTTATCGTGGTCTTGCGGGACCAATCAGAAATACAGATCCAGCAACTTCAAGAAATATATATATATTTTTTAAAAATAACATCCCAAATGACCTCATGCCTACATGACATTTAGGGCACACTAATACTGATTAATCTTTCATAGCAATATATTTGGGTTACCAAATCTGAAGAGTAGTCTCAATCTTCTGTGAGACTATCAAGTGGAAAATGCCTTTTGCAATCTCACTCTCATAGCTATTTGTGAGCATACACCTGCTGAAATTATGTCAGAACTCTGCCAGCAAGACAGTACGCATGAACACTCCTCATCCTTCAGCACAAAGCCAACCGTCCCAGCCCAAGCCAAAGATGAAGATTATCCGAGCTAAGTGAGCTAGTTTTTAACAGTAAGGAGTATTTCACACGTCTCCCCCTGCCAGCTGAACTGTGGGTGCCATATTCTCTAGCCGATGGTAACATCTTTGACTGCCCCAGCTAATTGTGGGAAAAAAGTCTGCTGGTATCATAAGACATGACATTATGGAAAAATGCATTGTTTTACTCTTACCAAAAACAAACAAACAAAAAAAAAACAACAAAAAAACCACGAAAGCAATTGTTTCATAGAATACAGAGAAAACAAGATATTGAAGAGCTAAGTAAGCACAAACTGTCTGTTTTGCAAAGATGAATGGTCTTGACCAGATGATCATGTACTTTTTAATCACAGTGAGAACGAACAAGACCAAATTAAGTAATTTCTTGTATATTTTAACATTCCTTAAGTTTTGAATTATTTGACCTTGTAACCTTCATATATTATATAATATATACACATTATGTTTCCAGATGGAAATTATTCTTGTTAAACTTTTAATCAAAACAAATCTGCTATTTCAAAATAGATAAAATTAAAGGGGGGAAAAAGCAAAACAAAAGTCAGAGTTATTAGGTTTTTTTAAGCATAAACTCTAGGAATATGGGCTGCAAGTGAAAATGCTTATGGATAGCAACCATACCTGCATTACTGAAAAAAACCACATGGATATATTAGGAAGTGTTTAACTAATGTATGCATTGATACAGGATGAACATTTGTGTGGCTGATTAGAATTGCTGGAGAAAGGAAGGAGGCAGGCTTCACAGCATCACAACAGATCCGTTACCCCCGTTTCCCCTCCTCTCCCAAGAGTTATTCCCTTGCACATGACTTACAATGCCTTTCCCATTCACTAAAGCCAAAAATGTCCATCTTGCACACCCAAAGTTCTCAAAGGAAAAAGCAAATGCACACATTCATATTTAAGTAACTACTCAAGCTGTTATATTTATTTACTGATTACTGCTCATTGGAGAATGGAGCTAAAATGATTAGTACATTATTTCACCCATAACTTATATAAACAAAAAGCTTGAGAGCCTCATTTCATTTTCTATTGAATATGAAATTGTGACAGATGAGGATGATTAGGGATCAAATATTCACTCTCTCCCTTCATACAAGAATTGGAGGTCATCGAATGAAGCTGACAATTAATATATTCAAAACAAATAACTAACTCTTCCTTTGAAGCCACAAAACAAGTTCACACAAGAGAAAGCCATTAAGGGTTACTAAACGCACAGACACAACACACGCCTAAGTCACACACTGATAGCAACTGGAAGAGCATACTGGGAAAGAAAGTCATAAGCATATAGTGCTGCCTATAGTCCCTCATAGACATCTGCTGTTGACCACCGAGAGAGACAGGATATTGGGCTAAACTGAGCTTTGATTCAAGACAGAACAGTCTCTGAAATAATCAATGGCCTTACCACCAAAAAGCAAAACCAAGAAGTTTGTCAGCAATAAGTTGACTTTTAAGCTTATTTGCTTCTAGGTCTTCATCAGACAGGTATTTGAAAAAACATGTAACCTAACACAAAAGACTTTAAGATAGTCTGTAGAAATGACCCTGGTAAACAGACTTTGCCTATCCTGTGATTACATGGAGTATTTCAGTACAGAACCATCAGCCTCCACAAACTCACTAAATTACAACACTTTGCATCGTGGAAGAGCATTGACAAGAGTCATTACAAAGTAATCATTATCTCTTTCAAGCATTACCTCCCATATACATCCTACATAGAAGAAGGCTGAAGCAGCTCTGCAGATATGGTATTTATGATATTTTTTATTTCAAATGTTATGTATGTAAATTCAGGTAACAGGCATGCGTTCTTAAGAACAAGAGCCAAAAGATTAAATTCAGGCTGAATTTAACAAATGTGCTTAACGTATGTCAACTAAAAAAAAAAAAATACTGATTTGGTTTATTTTAAAGAGACAGAAAATAGCATTCCTCCCTGTTTAATGAAATTGCCAGGCCTAAATCAAACACCATTGCCCTCTTTTACTGACAGTTAATTTGAAGAGACAAGAAATTCCAATGCACTAATTACCAAAACTATTGCAAAGTAGCATGCGTACATAATGGGGGGAAACAGAAGTTAATTTGTCAATCAAAGAGTCTAAAGATACAAATGATTTCTTTCCCTAAGCTGAAAAGCTACTTATAATCAGCTTCTCTAATAGTTAATACCAATGAAATTCATATGCGTTCTGATATTTAAATGCTTAGGTTTCCAAACAGACAGAATTGCAGTAGTAAAAGATTATTCAGCTCAGACAAAGGAACTACATTGATCAGCTATAAGCTGTCATAGGAAGAATAACTTAAACCCTTAAAAGTTCATTTTAGTAACATAAGGTGATTATTTTCTTGAGATATTTATGAACCTGGAACACCCACAAGAATGCTGAAATGCCAGCAACAGACAGGAGAAGGCGGCTGCATTTTAAGCATACAGAAAATAATGTCAGGTACCCTGTCCATTTTTGGACTTTCTACTGATTTCATGTTTTTTCCTAAGCTTTCAGAGGATATCTCTTTCTCAGTGAAAAGGAGAAATACATATTTGGGAAACAGACTGTACATACTGTCAGTTTTATAGTGAAAACAAACTAAACAGAAACAAGTACTTTCATCTCACCTTTGCTTTATCAATCCTAAATGAACATGTAGGAATTCTAGATTATGGCTTTCTGTTTATATGGATGCATTTAAGAGCTTCAGTCACTATACACTGCTTCTTTGTTTTATCTTTCTCTACTTTCAGCTCCACCCAGTAAAGGAAATGCAGAAGAGAGGGATCCTAGTTACCGACCCACAGAAAGTTTGCAACCCATTTATTCTTCCCCCAATGAAAAACCAGGCAAATTCTAGAAATTTTTCTTCAAAACATTTCTACACTCTTTTCAAAGAGATGGAAGGAGGGATCAGTACTCAAATTAGACTCATATAGACAACAGTCTTAGCACAGGGTTTTTACTTCTGGATCTACATCCTAATACTGTCTGATGAAATAAATGACATTCAGCTCAGCCTCTCCACTTTTTTAGTATAACCTGTTCATACAAACCGAATTGGTATATAAATCTTAACTTATGAATGACACAATTTAACACTGAGAGATACAAGCGCTCCTCTCCTGATCAACAACTTTGGCATCATTTTTTTCATTTAAAAGTTAGTTAAGATGCTCTACTGAAACGATCTGAATTTTGCAGTATTTTTTTTTGCACATTGGGAAATTTTGCACCCTGGAGAAGAAAAAAAAAAAAAGAAAAGAAAGAGAAGTCCCCTTCCCAAATGAGACCCTTCGTTCCCAAACCTCAGAACAAGGTTCTCTGGTGTGACAGCAAGAGCACTTGCTGGTGCTTTGTGAAGATGCAACTTCTCTGACGAACAGGAGGAGCCAACACCGCTTCTCGCTCATAAACTATATTAAAATGCTTTATGCGGAAAAAGTCTCTCCTTAGTAATGCTTTCCCATAACAATTGTTGCATTTTCCACTGAAGTGTTATGCAAATTGAAAGGCAGGAGGCATCTACAGGACCTATTAAGAGCCACTCAACCCTAAAAGAAAAAAAAAGGGGGGGGGGGGGGAAGACTTTGAAAGTCTCAACACTACAGAACCGCGGTTGTGCGTCTCGCTGCCAGGCTTGCACAACTTCCTACCAAAGCAGTTCTGCTAAGTTTTTACAAGAAAGGGGGAAGAAGAAAAAAAAGAGAGAAAGGAAAGAAGGAAAGAAGGAAAGAAGGAAAGAAGGAAAGAAGGAAAGAAGGAAAGAAGGAAAGAAGGAAAGAAGGAAAGAAGGCGAGACCGGAGCTGGCCGCAAGCCCGCGGTCTTTGTTCGGGGCAGCGCAGCGCTTCCCCGGCCGCTCCGCGCGCGCGGGGGGCAGCGCCGGGCCACGGCCGGGCCTCGCCGGGAGCCGGCGGAGCCCAAACCCGCCGGCCCGGCCCGGCCCGACGCGACCCGACCCGCCCCCCGGCCCCCCCGCTCACTCACTTTCGGGACCGGCTCTGCGGGGCTCTCCGGGCGCTGCGGGGGCGATGCCGGCGGCGAGGCGGAGCCCCTCCGGCGCCGGCCGCAGGGGGCCCGCGGCCCCCCCCCCGCCGCCCCGGGGCCGGCGGCGCGGCGCGGCCGGGCGGGGCCAGCCCCCCGCGGGGCCGCGGGCGGCGCTGGGGCCCGGCGCGGCGCCCGCTCGCCTCCCGCGGCGGCCGGCTGTCCCGGCGGCTCAGGCGCGCCGCGCCGCCTCACATGGAGCCGCCGCCGCCGCGCCGCCCGCTGGCTGCCCCCGGGGCCGGGCCGGAGCCGGGGCCGGGGCCGGCGGGGAGGCGAGAGGCTCGGCCCGCGGCCCCCTCGCTCGCATGCACTCGGGGCGCCGGGCAGCGGCGGGGCCGCTAGGGCCGCAGCCGGGCGGCGCGGGGCAGCCGGGCGGCGGGGCTGGGCGCCGCTGCCGCTCCGCTCTGCGGCATGTGGGCGCGGCGGCGCGGGCGGGCGCGGCGGCGCGGGCGGGCGGGCGGCGGCGCCCCGGCGTCCGCTGGTCGCTGCGCCTGGCGGAGGGGGCGGCGGCAGGCGGCGGGCGGGCGAGCGAGCGCCAGCGGCTGGGCGTCGCGTGCGGATGACAGCCGTAACCGGGCAACAGACCCCGCCCCCGCTCCCGTGCCGGCGCGGGGCGATGACGCCACGCGAGGGCAAGGTGGAGCCGAGCAGGTAGCGCGGTTCAGCCAGGGACAAGGGGGCGGGGCCGGGCTGGCGGGAGCGGGCCGCGCGCAGCCGCAGTCGGCGGGAGGGGGGCGGGGGCGCTCCCCCTCGCTGACGTCAGGGGAGGGCGCGAAGCCTTTCCCCGCGCGCACGTGCGCGCGCCCCCGCCCCGGCGGCGGGGAGAGGCGGGCGTTGGCGCTGCCATGGGAACGGCCGCTGCGAGCGCGGGTCCTCGCGCCGCTTCCCAACGGTCGCCGAGGCGGGTCGCCGCGCCCCGCCGCCGCCGCCCCCGTCCCCGCTCCGGGGAGTCGCGGGGGGCGAGCCCATCGCCTCGCCTCGCCTCACCTCTCCGAGGCCGTTTTAGTTACGTACTCTCCCTGTGTCACAAGCTCTCTCTTTTCTCGAGGATTTTCTCTCAAACCTGCCCCTGACAACTGCACTCTCACGCTCACTGATATGAAAAATGAGCAACAAGTCCCCTGCCTGAGTCCTGCAGACACACCACACATATGTTTTAGTTTATTTTATACGTAGAATTGTGTTGCCCTAAAATCTAAATTCATCTTGCCAGCTATATGCTACTATAACAGTCAACTTTTTCAGAATTTTAACCCAGTACTGGGAAAGAGCTACAAAAGCATGGATTAAATGCCAGCTAATACCTTTTCAGACAGTAAGGAAACCGTTCTTTTGGTTTGAATCTTCTGAGATTTCAGGTGGGACACAGTGAGTACTGGTATTGATACAGCTCTGTTTACTTACAAAGCAACAGGTTTCAGGCGATCTTTCCTTCCTACAGTCTGCATTTTCACCTATATGTGGTTTGTACTGATGTATCCATAAATTATTTGATTTTAAGAAACGTTAATAAATGATGCTAGTCATCCAGCTGTTGGTGCTGTGCATAAATTATGCCTAGTGGGATGTGACAGAGGATGCCTCTTCATGCTTCTAGTATATCTGATCCCAGGCTCGTGTGGTACTGTTGCACAGCCCAGATCCAGTCGTGGAGAAGTCAAAGCAAATAAACCTCGATCCAGTCAAATCAAAACTTGTATTGGACACACGTGGCTTTTTACCTGCTATCAAAGTAGTTTTTCTTTTGTCAAATTCTCAGATTGAATGTGTTTTCAGAGACGAGTGCTTTATCTGTCACCAGCAGTAGCTTTCCTTTCCTTTCTGTTACCTGCTTGGGCCTTTCCATCCCAGCAGTGAACTTGTTCTTCTCTGGGTTAGTGTCAGATTAAATAATCAGCGTAATGGTTATGTATGCTTCGGTTTCCTAAATACAAAAAAAGAATAATTACAGGAGCGTCTAACGTTTATTAGAGTGTGGACATTATATAAGAGCTCCACCAGGGTTCATTTGATATGTGATACAGAAGATATGAGGGTGTTCACTGAACACAGGGATAAAATAAAATATTTAATTGCTGCTCATTAAGTGCGTGGGATGGTTGCTCACAACATCCAGCCTGTGCACTGAGAAGGGCTTAGACCCCGTGGGAAAAGTGGTATTTGATCATGTTGTTATCATAAAACACATACACAAAAGCAAAATTAAGGTTACACATGTAACTTAACTCTAGCATTTCCTAGTTTTTGGGTGCTAATCTTTGAGATGTTAATGTATTTCCAGGGAAGACTGCAGACACATACTAGCTGCTCTGCCTGGACTTCAGGCCAGCACTTGGCCAGAGGCTCTCTAATCATGTTAAATGAATCTTTTTCCTATCTGCTATTCAGTTTTAGTAACCTCTTCTAACTGTCCATCATCTTATCCTGGATGTTTCCTCATCCTTTGTCATAACCTTGTTTACGTGATTTTTCTCTTCCTTTGTATTAAAAACAGATGGTTGAGCTCATTTGAGCCTCCAAACCTCTCCCATTTTTTTTCCACTTTAAAGCTGTTATCAGTCATGCTAGCCTTGAGCCTGTCACTGACTTTTGGCACAGTGCCAAGGATGGCACGCAGGCAGAATTTTAATATGCAGAGCAGGAACGTGGGAGCCACAGCATCTCGAGAGAGGCATATGTGAGAGGCAGTGGTTCCCAGCACATCAAGATCATCAGGAGACAGGAACCGCTGCTATCAAGGACCCCTTGCTGCTTTGTATCCTTGACTGGTAGCCTTGCTCCTGCTAAGGCAGCCCTCTGTGCTTTATAGGTACTCGTTCCACTCCAAGGATTTCTTTCCCCTGCTGCTCCAGTGCGCAACCACAATTGCTGTGCTCGGAACAGGACTGCCTGGCTACTGAAATCATTAGCTGGCAGCTGAAGGTGGGCAGTGTCAGGCTAAGCATCAGAAAATCTGGGTCCTGTTGGCTCTGCCACTGACTTGCAAGATCACCAAAATACGGAATGCACAATTAGCGATCATCTGCCATGAGCCTTATTTAAACGACTGTGCCTGGGATGACGTAGCAGAGAGAGACTCTTACTCTTCAGAAGTACCACCAGGTCCCATACCCCTGCGACCTTCCTCTCTAGCTGAAGCTCCTCGCCTTGGTCACTGCCCAGCTTCCACTTTCTGTAACAAATTAGCTGGGGGTGGGTTTGCAGACAGCCGTCTCCTTCACTAGTGAACCCCAATTCCTCACTAGAACATCACTCACCTCTCACATGGAATGACCAAACAGTCCTGTCATAAATACATGTACATTTTCAATCAGGTAATTAATTACAACTTCACATTCCAGGGACTGGGGAGAGCATGAACTAAGGCTGCATGAATAATCTAATTCTATTATTTTCATTTTTGTAGAGTTTGGCTAAAAAATTACAATGTTATTTTGACACATACGTTTGCATAATTTCCTAAGTTTACAATAATGTGTGTCCATTTGTTGCCATCTACAAAGGAAAGAGCAGGGCTGAAACTTTTAAATCATAGTCTGGGTCTCTGTCCCCTGAACTAAGAGAATAATTGTCCACTTCGAGGGGTTATTAGTTCTTATCTCTTGGACATATCAGTTATTCCCCTGGTTTTCCATTTTGTTGCAGTGTTCTCCCTCTGCCATTCAAAGAATAGTTTTATGCATGTGTCAGACATATCTGGGACAGTAACACCTAATACATATTTCCTGAGTGTGAAAGACTGGCAGGAGGGGAGTGAATGAAAAAGTTGGCTGACTAATCAGTATAGATCATTGACAGTAGATGTATTGCTCAAGAAACAGAACAAAAGTATTGAGTGCTGAGACTGCATGCGGATTTAATGAAAATGTTGATTTTTTATTAGTCACAAATTAAAATGTTTCAGCGCCTACTCCTTAATGGAAAGATTGTCGTAATTGACTGTACTTTGAAAAGTAGAGATAAAAATAGCAATACTAGTGCAGATCAATGCATTGGCAAAACTAAATAGAGAGATTAACACTGCCATATGCCAGACTCTAATAGAGCCATGCATACACTTTCAGTAAAATTTATTCTTAATATAAAAAATAGGAATGTTTTATTCTGAGCTGTATTGTTTTCAATGTATAATACAGTGGGAACACAAAAACTTGCCAGAGGTTACTGCTGTGTGTGAAATAATGACAGAGCCTGAGAAACGTTGTTTCTAAGCACTCAGTCTAGAGGCTGAAGGGACACCAGCTGACTGTGTGGATGTATTGTCTTCCTGTAGTGTTTTTAATCTTGTTGGACTGCCATCTATACAAATAGTTGATATTAAGCTTAATGGTAAGACTACAATCTATTATTTATTATAAAGCTGAAAATGCATGTAGAGGAAAAACTGCTCTGAAATACATTAAACATCCACTTGACCTTGGTAACTGAAAAGATTATATAGTAAAAGGCATAAAAAATTAGACGATGATTTGAAAATGTGAGTTAGCCAGGGGAGAGACAACATGCCATTTAGTAATCTACAGGAAAATTATTATTATAGAGGAAAGCCAACCTTGTATTGTACTGTATCATATTTTAAATGATGTAAATAATCAATAGGATGAAATAACCAAATGAAAGGGGCAAGTTCAGATATTAAAACACTGATTTTTAAGCTGATTCATTTGCCCATATTTCTGGTTTTATGAGATGTCTATGATAGATTTTGTAAGCTTGAAGTGCTGTTTGGAGATAAAGTAAAGCATAAAGGATTTCTCTGTATGGGAGAACATGGACCCAAATCAAGTTAATTCTCAAGGAGACATTCTGTACAAGGGTTTAACACATTTAGACTAATCTAATTTAAATTTTCATCCTTACTTGTTTAGATTGTTTTCCCCTCTGTATTTACATGTAGGTATATCCAAGTGACTGGCCGTGCTGTGCATGGCTCCACTTCAAGAAATGAGGATGGGAACTGTCTGCCATCTCAGATGGATGTTTCAACTTCTATATAATCTGCCAATATCTGAGGCTCTACAGGTGAGATTTTTTGAGTGGAAAGGCGGGCAGCCCATGTATTGGGGTCAGAGGTGGTGCAGTGCATGGGGACCTTGTGACAGGGTAGGGTTTCTGAGGCAGGGTTGCTGTCTGAGGAACGGGCCTTTAACAAGACTCCTGGTAGCAGGGAGTGCTGCTAAACACAAAGCCTTGGCTTGCCACATAGTGCCTATCCAGGCCTCCGATCCCCCCACCAAACTCAGGCCAGAGCTGTAGAGATGCTGTCCTGTCGCACTACAAAAGTAGAAGAAAGGCAAGCAATGGAGCAGGGGATGCCTGATCGGCAGCTGTCTTAATCACAGCCTGCTCCACTGGGTGAGAAAACAAATCTCAGGAACAGACAGAAGGTAGCAAAACAGGCAAGGGAGCAAAACTCCACTTTTTGTTGTTAGTGAGGTATAGATTGGTTCATCTCTCTCAAACTTTACCCTGTTTGTTGGAGTATGTATGTTGCACAGAGGTTGTCAAAACTGTCATCTTAAATCTACTAATTCAGATGTGTTTGTACTGGTCCTCTGCTCCTGCTCCACTTAATAAATGGTATGAAACATGCTGTATGCTTCATGTAAGGATTTGGCAAACTTCAAATAAAGAAGCGAAGAGCTGCTTCTTTTTTAGAAGACATTCTAGCAGAGTCATGGTTGGTTCTACCTTTAATTCCTAACAAATCAAGCTGCTGGCCCTGCTGACCTTGAGGAGGTCATTTTAAATACCCATATGAAAGACAGAAACTTGCTTCATCCCAGTAGCTAGACAGTTGGTTCATTTCTATTTTCCTGCTACTCTTTTCAAGAATTTCTTTAGAGTCACTGTCAAGGAATAATTCAAATTTCTCCAGTGGTTTTACTGACTATTGTAAAGCTGTGTGCAAGCAGGTTGCACTGGAGTTAACCAATAAAATAATGTGTAGATAGAACCTATTACATTCAAACAAAATTAAAAAGGTGTAACAGAAGTGACAGTAAGGAGGCAAGAATCACAGAAACACAGAATCGCTGAGGTTGGAAGGGACCTCTGGAGATCATCTAGTCCAACCCCCCTGCTCAAGCAGGGTCACCTAGAGCACATTGCACAGGATTGCATCCAGGCGCGTTTTGAATATCTCCAGAGAAGGAGACTCCACCACCTCTCTGGGCAACCTGTTCCAGTGCTCTGTCACCCTCACAGTGAAAAAGTTTTTCCTCATGTTCAGATGGAAGTGTCTGTGTTTCAGTTTGTGCCCATTGCCTCGCGTCCTGTTGCTTGGCACCACTGAAAAGAGTCTGGTCCCATCCTCTCGACACCCTCCCTTCAGATACTTGTACACGTTGATAAGATCTCCTCTCAGCCTTCTCTTCTCCAAGCTAAACAGGCCCAGCTCTCTCAGCCTTTCCTCCTAAGAGAGATGCTCCAGTCCCCTAATCATCTTTGTGGCCCTTCGCTGGACTTGCTCCAGTAGTGCCACATCCCTCTTGTACTGGGGAGCCCAGAACTGGACGCAGTACTCCAGATGGGGCCTCACCAGGGCTGAGGAGAGGGGGAGGATCACCTCCCTCGACCTGCTGGCAACACTCTTCCTGATGCACCCCAGGATGCCATTGGCCTTCTTGGCCACAAGGGCACATTGCTGCCTCATGCTTAACTTGGTGTCCACCAGCACTCCCAGGTCCTTCTCCACAGAGCTGCTTTCCAGCAGGTCAACCCCCAACCTGTCCTGGTGCATGGGGTTATTCCTCCCCAGGTGCAGGACCCTGCACTTGCCTTTCTTCAACTTCATGAGGTTCCTCTCCGCCCACCTCTCCAGCCTGTCCAGGTCTCTCTGAATGGCAGCACAGCCCTCTGGCGTATCAGCCACTCCTCCCAGTTTTGTATCGTCAGCAAACTTGCTGAGGGTGCACTCTGTCCCTTCATCCAGGTCATTGAATGAAAATCTTCTTTTGTCTTAATTCATTCATATAGGAAACAGAACTTCATGAGTATACTAAACTCAACCAAAGTTATAATGTAAGCTTTCTGTTTCAACAAAAGGAATGGGTAAAGAAAAAAAAGAGCTAGCCAAGACCTCATTTTCAAGAGAGGTAACAGCCTGACACTTGATCCTTCTCAGTTGCAGACTGGAAGCGTGGAAAAGAGAGAAGAAATTTCCAAGATAAATAAGGCCAATTTTCATGAACATAGTCAAATAACTGGGACCTCTGTATCATAGCACTGCTTGGGAGACAGAGAGACTAAATTTGCTTCAGCCAACATCAATAAAAGCTTAACCAGTAACTATAGCAGAACCAGGATCAGACTTATCTCAGTAAAGATAAAGGAGGATGCTGTGACAGCCCCAGCTCATGAAATTAATAGTGCAGGTGATCTCATCAACATGACATTTCAATCTCAAACCATAGGTCTTGTTGGCAACACCATCCTTTGCTATGGAAATCTATATATACATTTCATAGCAGTAATATCTGGGAGAGAGGGCTCGTGAATTCTTAGCCTGAATCAGGAAAATGTCCTGGTTTTTCAATAGTTACAAAGCTGGTACAGTGCAACACCTTTTTTTTCCGATTTCTTTCTCTATTTCTGCTGATTCTGTTGTAGGTACTATGATGGTTTTGGCACGCATAACTTATAAAATAAGAGAAACAGTGCAGTCGGTGAGAAGGCTAGCTAAGGTTTATTTGTATAAATACGCTAGGTTTAATCATAGAGTTAATTATCTTTGCATGTCTGGCTATAGCTTAATGCAAATATAATTCTAGTTACAACTAGTTTGGCATAAGTGTGTTACATATTGATACATAGACTTGTTTATTCTACAAGAGGGTTGCTGGATTTTTTCTTTACGCTGTTGCTAAATTCTGCTTGCAAAATTGTACCTTTAAAAGACACAGCTTTAAAGAAAAACAGTGGATTTGTGAAATATTTAGAACAGATCCCAAGTTTTACCTGATCTGTACAACATTGTAGACTCTGGTCCCCAGTCTTGGATACCTCACAGCAGGTATTTAACTTCATCCCTATTATTAACACATCTGATCATGCATTCAAGTGAACAGATTTCTGAATGTTCTCCAAATCAGCGTCAGAACACAGACAAGGCTTGTCAGATCCACCAAGGCCATGGATATAATAGAATTAAAACAATACTAGAACCTTGTTTAAAATTAACTGTACCCTGGAGAAATCAGGATAGAAGTACCAAGGGTATTACAGGTCAATGTAGTGGCAGAACTACATAGGGAAGCTTGCCTGAATGCTCACTACTAGCAAGCTTTGTCAGTCCCTTGCTTTCATTGGCCCTGAAATTAATAGTAATAAAAAGAGAGTTTAGATACCTATCTAACAGCAGCTGCTTGTTTCCATAAAAGCCACAGAGGGAACACAGAAAATTCCCATGGGAGAGCATCTATTCTGTGGCTCTGAAGAGCACTAGTTTACAAAACAGCAGCCTATTTATAGTATTTGTCTAAGCATGTACTTGAACTTGAAAGTGAAGAAACCTTTCTTTTGTAATCTATATTTAGCCATGGTAGTTTAACTGTCATGGTAAGCAAAGCAGGTTTGGTGGGAACAAATCCTAATAAGGTTTCTACCAGTACTGAAAATAATTGAGTCACAGTTGTAATATTTAAACCATTTACAATACCATTAAACAACAGTTCATAGGAAACCACTGTGGAAATTTTTTTTCAGTAACATTTCTGTTTCCTCCTACAGACTGATCTTAGTGTTGAGTACCCCCCCCCCCCAAGCCATAACAGAGGCAAATTCTTTCAGAACTTTCATGAATTTCTTGTCTACATCTCCAGTGGTAATTCTATAAAATTTAAGATTCATGTTTTGACTTAAGTTTGAATACCTGTATTATCCATGTTTCAAATAGTGTCTGATACTGTCCTGATCTCCAATGCAATTAACATTTTGTTTAGTCATGTTATTTTGGCCATAAACAGTCCCCCCAAAAAGTTACATTTTATAATACAGTAATTCAGTGCATCAGGCATCAGCTCTTGAAAAAATATTTGCACAGATGTGAAAAAGACAGTCTTAGGAAGAGACAAAAAAAAGAGTCATGTATTCAGCTAACTAGGAGAATAACCACTAGCTGTATAGCAGGCAACACACATTCTCATCAATTAAGGAAGTTTCTGAAGTGATTTCCTTTAGAAAATGCCTTTTCTCATCAGATAAATCCATATCATGTTTGGTCCAAGTGCAACCAAAAGCAATGAGAAATAGAACTATTCAGCACCTAGGGAGCGCTAAACATCAAAAATATTTGTGTTCAAGAGCCCTTCTTCACAGAGGAAATTCCCAAACTTGTTTTTTCAAAGTCAGAACAAATAGATGTTATCTCAGGAGCCAAACAGGCTGCTGTAGTCTCATTGTTTCTTCATAGCATACTTCTGCTGTAGGCAGGTGACAAATGTCCTACAAAACACCCCAGTGCAGGGAAAAAAGAAACAATCAATATCATAAATCTTTCTCAGATTCATCAATCAATCTTTTTCAGAAGAGAAGAGTCAGAGATCTCCAAGTGTCAGCAGGAAAGATGGTCTTGAAATATAATAGCCCCAAAAATGGAAAAGAAACTGGTAGATTTTTGATACCCTACGGTCCTCATCACTTTCAGAGACAGTGTTTTTGTTTTGTGTGGGCTGTATGTTGTAATGGAAAGTGCTTTAAAAGTTTTAATAAAAGAAACCAGCCTGAAAGCTGTTGCTTATTAGCAGTAAAAGGTAGGCCCAGCTGCCCAAGTAGGAGAGCTGAAGGCAATTTCAGGCTGTTCAGAGGCAGTGCCAAACAAGTTTTCAGAATTTACAGGATTCATATATCTTTGGACCCTCTTACTGATACTGACATTATAAAAGCAAAATTTATTTTAAAAAATGAACTAATTTATGGGAATTGAATTGTTAGCCAGAGTATCCTTAAATATGGTTCTCATTAGCAAGGTGTTACCACAGTTTTCTTGACTAGAAGCTGGTATTCCTCTGGGTAATATTAACTGCCATAATCAGAGGCTGTTAAGTATTACCAAGATTAAGTAGCTTGTCATTCAGAGTTATGTAACTGGGGAGGAGGGAATAAGAATCAATTCCCTTCTAGCACTCATGGGTCAAATATTTATTGTAGCTTAGCGAGTATAATGGATTTGAACCATGTAATAAGCTTGAACAAAAGCAAGATAACACAATATATCTTCTACAGCTATGGTCAAAGTGATAGTTCTTTCACAGTTTCTATTAAGCAAAGCAATGAGCCTGCACATGTTATTTTGCAAAAAATATCCCTTGGCTTACGCAGTACTAGAAAACAACTAAACAGACAAAAATGCCTCAGTCAGAAAGTCTCCTCAATTATCATCTTCGGTATTGCTCAAAAGGCTACCATGCAATAAAACTTACCCTAATTCAGCAGAAAATCTCAAGACCCATGTTATTCATAGAAAAATGCCTACAGTTGTAATACTAGATGAGTTGCATGAATATTAATGGTGCTGAGAGCCCTAATATAGATAGTTCTCAAACTTTGCAGACTTTTTCAGCATTATACCTATCAGGCCTCCTGGGAGCGTGCCTAATTGACACAAAACTGAAAACAGTTGCTAGAGCTGAGAAAACATTCATGGTAGTTCCTAATGCTGCTTGTACTGCAACTAAGCCCAATTTAGCAGCAGATTTTTTTATTTTTTATTTTTTGGTTAGGAGAAAAAGAACTGCTGCATACAAGATGACAGAGAACATGATGTGCACTTAGGCTCAGCATGCAGAGCCTGGCCAGGCTTACCCCAGCAGACTGCATTGCTCCCTTCCCCAGGGGAGCCTCGGTTGCAGCAGGAACCATCCCTTAAGCCTCCAATTTGTTGTTAATGATGTTGCATACAAAAACCTTATGCTACCTAGCAACTGTTGCTAGACAAGGCTGTGTCCTTCCAGAGTTTTGTTAATGCTACTACCAATAAAAACGCCATCATTTTTCTGTCTGATCTGTCAAGTTAGCCAATCTGAAAAGGTACAAACAGTTGCTGGGGATTTGGCTTTTTACTCAAGAAATGGTGTTGAAATCTTAGAAGCTGCTTGGGATCTCTTTATAAAAAATCAGGTCTTCCTTAGTTTTACCCACTGACTTGGCAGAGGCTTCAGAAATACAAGCTGGGCTTTCCCCTGTGCACTTGCAGTGAACAGGGTGCTGAGTGTTGGGCTGCAGCTTCATGGCATGCTGGCTCCAGGGGCTGCACCAGCTCCAGGCGTTACCCACTGCTCCCTCTCACATCCATGCCACAGAGCCTTGTCCCCCTCCGTGACTGTGATAGCAGTGTTTTGTTTAGCCCTAATGAAAAACAGATCAGAAATAACTCCTTTTTAGGAGGGTTATTTTTGAGCTTAGTCAGCTATCTGGTCCTTTTTTCTACAGTGTGGCACTACAAATAACTATGTGAGCACCGCTGGGAGGTGGTACACTGAGGCCAGGGGGCAATAAGCAGCCAAGAAAGTGGGAACTTCTGAAATCCTTATCAAAGCTAGCATTTTGGGAGTTTGTGTTTCAGATAGTCTCCCAAAGGCTTCCAGGCATTTCTGTTAAATTATTGTTAAAGCAAACATAAAACAGAGGTTCCTGAACAGTTGGCAGAAGTCACATTGACCTTAACAGGACCAGGATGTCACCCATTTAAATAAAAAGGCAGTCAAATTTTTCTTATGGTGTCATCAAAAACTTACCTGTCCCACTGCTGCCATAATGCTTTCCAAGACAGATACGGCCTGATCTTCTAATGCAGAAGACAAAAGACCGGGTATTTCAGAACTTCAGCTTTACAGCACAAAGGAAGATGTCAAACTTGGTTCATTTTCTCTTGCCTGTCATTTGGATTTTAAGCATTACTGACTTCCATATGCGCTTGATATTCAGGGCTGAGTGTCTTTGGTGGTGGGAGGAGGTTTGTGCCATGAAATTCAGATTTGTTTTGAAACAACAATATACTTTGGATATGAGTTTTAGTTTCAACTCCACATTTCTTTCAATGCTTTTAGTCCATACACAGTGCTAGCTGCTGTTTTGTTGTTGTATATTCAGGAAGGTCTTCTAACAAATGCCAAATTACATATTGATTTCATAAGTATTCAGTTATTTCTGAAATTTGTAACTGTAGTTCCTGAAAGTTTAACAACCTTAACAAAAACCAAATAATTCACTTTCTTTGTCTAATCTCTCCCTAGTAAGTAAAATTCTGTAAATGCTATATGCAAGTAACATGTTGAGGATTACAGAGGAGTTCAGCAAACTGGCTGCAGAACTCAGCTTTGATGTGCAGCATTATGATGGAAGAGCTATGAATATTTTTCTGTTTAAAATGTTATAGCAAAAATACTCCCCTTTTAAAATCCTGTTGGATAATAGAAGATGATAATTGTTTAATATGTATAGAATAAGCTGGAATTTTTAAGTAACTGCATTAAGTTTGTAGTCAGATGATTAAATCTGATGCTTTACAATAACTACAGGAACCAAGGAGGAGTTTTTATCATTATACATACACAGAATCTAGATAAAATGTAGAAGGATTTTCTCTTTGAAGCAGTAGGTGCTTGTCATGGGCAGTGTCAAGATACTGAACTTGATGAACAAATTGCTTAATGACATATTTTCCTACTTAATTTTTTTCCTCATCAGTCTTGCATTGCCCAAAATAGATTACAATCTTGTCTATCATTTTTTATGAAAAGTAACTACAGTATGTTTCATTAAGACACATCCATGACAATTCTAATATCAGAAGCCTAGTGGGTTAATGCATTAGGCTTTCTCTGATGAAGTGCTAAATTCTGTTTCAGAATAACTCCCCTGTGATATGAATTTCATTATTTAAATCTGATTTCTAATACCATAATTAGTAGTCTCTGTTTAAATGAAGACCAGCACTGGAATGTCAGCCACTTCTGCCTTTCAGGTTCTATTAAGAAAGAAAAGAAGATTTCTACCAAACTGAATGCAAAGAAAAATAGTATTTGACAACACTGAATGCTTGAAACCTCTCTCAGTCTCTACTTCCTCATCAGCAACAAACTGCCTGTATAATCTTAGTTAGATGCTAAAAGCCAGAGCCCTAAAGAATTCAGGTGCCTAAAATCTGGGTGAGGCAGTGCCTAACTTTTAGGCTTTATCTACAGTGACAACAAAGCCTGCCCTTCAAATTGTCCTTCACCTGAACCAACTAGCAACCACCTGCACTAACAGTCCTTATATCTTAGCTCTTGGGAGCAATTCAACCTAGCCCCAGAAATGCTTCATTGTGCTGGGTGTCACCTGGAGTGACCTCATCCACCCCAGTCTGTCTTGGTATGGCCCTCTTATGCTTATGCTTCAAGCAGTAATGCCACAACTTTCTGTTCCTGGCTCCTTGTGCTCTGTGGTTGGCAGTCCTGGCTTGAGATTAGAGACAAGCATGGAAAAAAAACCCAAGGCTCATTTCCTGAGGGTTCCTGCCTGAGGAAATAGGCAGCATGATGCTAGGGCCTGTGGCAGTGACTCCAAGGTGCAATATGCATAATGAAGCCTTGGGCTGACTGGACCCTCAATAATGGCTTTATATGGACCGATGCCAGAACCATGGGTTGGGCACGTTGACCTTGGATGGTGCCTGGAAACAACAGATGTCTCAGAGAGGGCTCTTAATAAGCAGTATGTTGGATTGGAAAGTAGCCATTAGGTGTGAATGCTGAAGACAGAGGTTTACCAAAAAAATTTTTCTCCCATATTCTTGGAGTAGGTTTTAATTGGCTTGTTTTGTATTAGTCTAATGAAGAGCCAAACATGAAATCAGACATATCCCAGTGTTGAGCGTTTCTGTCAGCTTGCTCTGGTATGGGGAGTTTCTGGACCATTCTTCCGAGGCTCCTAATTCTTTAGGAGTCAGGCAGTCTGTAATGCAATGAAAGGGAAGTCGAAAAGCAAAAACTGGAACATCAGGCAACAAATGTGTTGTCAACTAGCTCACCGGTGCTTCAGAGCAATGACTAGGCTTAAAACAAGACAAATGGTGACAGTGTGGGATTATTATTTGTTACTAATAAAAGTTTCTAGCTGCTTGGTATTGCTTGAAATCAGGTACTTTAAGGTTTCAGTGTGTCAGGCATAGCAAAAGGAGGAGAAAAAAAAAGATAGTTTTAAGTTGTATACCCAGGATCAATTGCACTCTGATTTGTGTTGCCTGAAATCATTCCATGAAGGCTAGTAACTATCTGTAGCAAAACATTTGTTCCAGCACTGCAGACTGTAGGTAAGGCTCTTTGATCCCTTGAAGACATTTACTGAGGCACAGAGAGAGATTTATAATTCTGACTTCAGTGGAGCTACATGGATTTACATCAGCTGATGAGCCTCTGTATGCTCTTCTGCCTTATCTGCTTGACAACTTGTCCATCTTCTCATATGACTTGACTGTTTTCTGTTCTTAGGCTCTAGTCTTTTGCACATTAGTGGGTGTCATGGTAACTGAGGAGCAACTGCATGCAGTAGACTAGCAAAAAAAACCCAGAACTGCTGAAGGCTAGGAAATAACTGGAAGGAATATTTCAGTAATGTAAAAGTAAGAAAGACACTTCAAACTGTTTTTTGTGTGTTTTTTTGTGAAGTAATATCACCATAATAAACAAACTACACAGCTAGAACTTCTAACATCAGTTTGATGCTTCAGTTAAACACTTTGGCAGGAGACACTGATATGAGTTCAAATTCAGGCAGTTTCTTCTGACTACATAGGGAGGAGGATATAAGGTCTGGAAATGCTCAGGTTCATGTTCAGTCAGGTGTCTCTGGCCAGAGAAGCAAAGATGAAACTCTTCTTAGTACAGATGGGGACTGGGTAAAACCATTTATAGCCCTCATTCCCAAATGGTGTGTAAGAAGCTCTGTGCTGCGGTGCAAGCCTGTGGGTGTTGCCTGGTTGTGAAGGGTAGCCAGTTTTGATTGCCTGATCAAAATGAGCTGCTCTGAGGAGCTATGGGATGGGATGTGCCAGGGTACAGCTCACCGGCTGGTTGTGGCATGCCAGCTTGGCAATGTTGGGGTGCCTCAGCGAGGTTCACTGCACTTTTTAATCCAGAGTGAAGTGTGCTGAGGGACCAGAAGTTTGGAAAACACCGACTCAAAAAATCTGGTTCAGGAAGAACTCCTCTTTTAAAATCTACTGACTTCTAGATATTCTAAAGATAAATTGGGGACAAGGAACGAGCTTGGCCTACAGCTCCCAAATATTGGGTTTTCACCTGTGCTGATTTTCTCCAGCCATACCCATGTGTCCTGGGAAAACAGAGGCTCTTTCTTTAGTGAGTTGAAGACAGTGTGGGGGAGGCATCTTCGTAACTGCAGGATCTTAGGGATGCTAGAAACTTTTCTAAGCATGTGTGAGCTAGCAAGCATCTCTACCTTGTCTAACTCCTGATGGTAGCTCAGAGTTCCTGTCAATGGAGGAAAAGGGAGACTTCTTCAGAAGAAGCCTTAGAGTAAGGAATATATCCTGCTCCTAGGTTAATTATCCTTGTTATTAGACACATGCTGTTTTTATTTCTGCTTTGCATTTGTAGCAGTTTTCAGCTGCTGAATCTTTTAATTTAGGCTATAGATTCAAGAACCCTCTATAGTAAGAAATTTCCCTGTGTAGGTACATATGAACTGTTACAATTTTGACTTGAATGTGTCACATGGTGAAATAACACCTAAAGCATAATATTGCTTTCATATAAATTATTCTTCACTGAGGTAGATTCATACTTACAAAGTTACAGGCCTAGCGTAAGGGGTGTCTGTGTAGAAACATTTTCATGTAACGGCACCCAAACGAAACACTTCTGAGTTGTAGGTATATACAATACTAAAAGAACACTTGCAGGAATTGGAAGATTGAAGAGCTTCTTGCAAACAGGTATTGCATAGCTATTCTGCAAACAGAAGCACTTTTTTCTTTCTCTGGTGGTCACTTTCAAAACAAGACAATTCAAAATTACTGAATTCTGCTTTTTTCTTTCACAGTAAAATTAGTAACTGTTCTGCTTGCTTTCTGTCTTCCTATCCATCACTAGAAATTACATCAATCTAAATATAATAAAGCTACCATGATGTGTAGATGTCATCTAGTTTCAGTGCTTTTTTAATGGAATGAAGTAAGTATTTAATGAGGCAACATTTTGTTTTATATTAGTCAACCTTTTACCATTATGTATGTTTTTTGAGGCTTCTTTAAAATCTAGCATTCTTTATTTGATACTTTTCAGGTTTCCTCAATTTTATAAATAATAGGGGGGGGGTTGTTTTTATTAGGGAAAACATATTAAATGCCAGCCTTTTTCATATGAATTGGAAGATTATACTAGGCATATTTCATTCTGGCATGGGGGCACTCACAGCATACTTTTGCACATCATCCAGTCATCTGCCCAAACTCTTTCATACATTGTTTTTGTCATATAAGCTGTACAACTGACACACAAAATGAAGAATATTTTTTTAAAAAATTGTTAAAGAATAAACCATAGCAATTAGTGTAGGGCAAGGAGAGGAGTTTATCAGCTGTCATGTTGGATCTTTGTTGCTGAACCAAGAGGAACATGGAGTCATTGCAGCCATGTGGAGGGAGGGGAGAGAGAAAAATGTTGATGCTGTAGTCCCAAAGTTGCAATGTCCCTGAATGAGTGAATGAAAAAGAGAATGTGTGGCAGAAGTGGGGTTTCTGAGTCAGACTGTTTCTGTAGTTTACTTTAAGCAGCCACGAGACAAAAATAGAAACCATGCAGCTGGATTCCTTGGTTCTTGCTCTTTCCCTGCCTGTTCTCCTGGGCTATTATGCCGTGCTCACTCTTGCATGCTTTCTTCTGGGTGCGTATCCAGTGACCCCAGCTTTTTCTTTTTTTTCTATTTCCCTTGTATGAACCTGACTTCAACAGTACAGCTAGACACATTTGCCACTACCTGAAACACACTGGTTTAGGCATGATCTTAGGACTGAGAATGTATATATTAATCAGGAAAAGAAGAACGATCCTGTTGTCTTTATCTCAGAATTAATAATGAATATGAGCCTAAACACACGTGAAAAATCTGTCTGTGAAAATCATCTTCTGGCCTCCTCTGCTTATAGATGTCCAGCAGCTCTGGCGTTGCTACTGTTATGTCAAAATGTTATCATCTCTGCCGTTCTTTGTAGCTAAGGTGCTGCTAGGTGCTAATCACATCACTAACTTGTAGCATCAGATGCCAGATGCTGCAGCAGTCAGGTGAGAGGAGACATGTAAATCTCTGTGAGCTGTGTGATGGCTGACCCTGGCCACCTGTGAGGCCTGGGTTGTACCAGGGGGAACCATCGTGCTGCAGCTAAGGAAGAGGAGCCTGGCTTGGGGGATCTGTTGTGGGGTGGTAATTCCTCCATTACCTCCCTCTCTGTAAGTTTGGCTCAGAAAAAGTAAATCATTGAAACTGCAGATGGATAGCAGTTGCAGTATTCTTTATGTGTGTGGAGAGAAAAGTAGCTTTAAGTCCGTTGCTGCTTCTCTCCAGTTCAAACCTAGCAGGAGTAAAACCAGGCCCTGCTATAACCTGGCACCAAGTCAGGCCTGCTCTAAGTTAGCTACTGCTGCCAGCAGAGACAGCCCAAGCTCTGTATTGCAGTCCTATGTAACTCCTGTGTGGAGTACATAGGTGAAGAAAAACAGAGTAGCAAATTATGCCAGGAGGAGCTCCTTATTATATTTTTCAGGCAGCCAAGGACAGGGACCAAGGACTGGGATGTTAATTTGCTAATGGAATAACTTCTATGAATGCAGTAGAATGGATGGGAGGATGCAAGTCATTTGTTTTAGTATTTCTAATTTCAGCTTTACGTCCAAGTGTAAAACACATTTTATGCACAAATTCAAGAATGTGCAGACTGGAAGTAAAAATGATATATGTGTATTCTTTCATATTAATTTGAAAAAGATTAAAGGTTTATTGATGGAAGGATTATGGGGAAAAAGATTTTTGACAAGGAGGGAGGCAGGACATGTCTGTGTAGGATCAAGGACCCATAGATTGTATTAAGAAGGCAGGCAGAGAAACATCAGAAAATAAGGCACAGGGTTGCATGCAAGAAATGGAGAAAACAAAAACATAAATTTGGGCTGCAGGCTAAAAACCAAGGGTGAGCCACTGGAAATAAGATGCCTGTGGGGATGGATGTGGTCAAAACTCTGAAAAGGATGCCTAGAAGAGGGGAAGAAATCAGTAGATTTCTATTTTTGGCTGCAGTATTTTGAATAGACTGGGGAAAACATAGGTACTGGGTAGGTCAAAGAGCTGATGGTTATAAAATTAAATTGCTGTGCTTCAGACCAACAATATAATGCAGAAAATACCTTAATAATAAAGCAGTAGATTTCCAACTCTGATAATAAAGCAGTAATCTTCAACCAATGTGTAGTCTATGGGGACAAAATCCCCACTGCTACATGCCTTCACAAGGTTTAATAAATAAGGGACAGAGAGAGATGAGGTGCAGCAAGCTGTGGAGGGGATCCGCCAAGCCTTGTTTGTTGTCACGTGGTATTTGCTGCAGTGCTGGAGAGACAGAGCTTGAGGAGTGGCATGGATGGACAATAGGGACTTATTTTGGCATGGAGGCAGTTGCCGAAGTCCCCCAGAGCTGCTGAAGCCCAGGAGCGCCTTTGCCTGGTGCGAGGAAGGAGACGAGGGGTTTGCTGCTGGGCACATTGCTCAGCATGCAGGAGTCACACCAGTAACAATGTGGCTCCAGAGCTGGCATAATTTAAGCATCAAATGTTATTAATTTTAAGGAATGCTTTTTGTTGTTGTTGTTGTTGCCTAAGTAAGTTTCCTACAACCACACAAATGTCTTTAGTTTACCAGCTGATAGTTAATGACATAAGGAAAAAAACCATGAATCACTGAGGCCTACATGAAAAGTTATTTAGAGAGGAACAATAATGTCATATCTCTGCAATTTTTTTCTTTTGTCTGTCACTTGATAGTTTGTTAGTCACTGGGAACCACCTTGGCATCTTTGTAGACTGAGAGCCACAGCCTGTGTACATCTGAGTTACTTGGAGATTAAAAAGAGCTTCATGATACTCCTATTAGAGTCAATAAAAAAGATTCCTATAGAGATGAATGGTAGTTGGACTGAATCCAAAACCATCACATGCCTCTTTGTAGTAGCTGCATAAACAGAGGATGAGTTGATCATTTCCCACTCTCTTCTGCTCTTGTCTAAGATCTTTCTTGTCACAGATAATTATAAATAAAAAGCAATGAATTTCCCCTTTAATGCATTTGAAGCTTTGGCATGAAGTGGTGTAAACAAGTTCTGAGGTCTAGTGTATGGGAGTATTAAACCTAATTATTAATTTAGTAAATAAAATTAAACTTGATCAAAAACTGAAGGAGCAGTTTAGGGCTGGTGTTGTTTTATGCCAATATCTTAATAAATGATATTAACTCAAGTCTCATGTGGCTTATCTTGCATTCACAGAATAGATGCAATCTTTGCAAAATAAATAAAACAGAAAGGAGCTAGTTTATTCTACGGAGTGCTGGAGCTACAAGTCATTCCCCAGATCCCAGCTCTTCCAGTGCTCCTGGAATGCACAAGTATAATACTTCAATTCATGCCTCTTTCTGATTTTTGCTTTCAGTTCAGCAATTTGGCTCAAGCTAGGTAACACAAGGATCTGTCCTTTTTAGACTATGATCTTTTTACAGGTTGACTAGTTTTGCTATTAGCATGTTTTGAATTTTTCCAACAAAACTGTTGTGATACTACAAAAAGTGTAGAGAATTATCCATGGTTAAATTAAGTGCTAGCAGTATGTTTAATCTTAAGTATTTTAATTACAGCAAAGAGGCCTTTCATTGTTTGTGTGTTTTCTAAAAACAAATCCCTTCTGCGATCCCAAGAACCCAAGTAATGTACAACTACATAAATCCTTGTTTTTTTCTCTAGGGTTATAGGCTCTTTATTTTCTATCTATCCAATTATTTCTCCCTGGTTACCCCTTTTATTTGTGTACTCTGACAGTCACTGCTCCACAGACAGTAGTGCTCTTTGCAAATACCCGTACAGCATTGTCATTCAAACACTGGATGAATCTTCAGTCTTCAGAAAAGGTTTCCAGTTTACTGTCTTCCTCAGTTCTGTTTTTCCTCTTTGCAATTTGTGGATAAAGCATTAAACCCTTTGACAAGTCCTGCTACATAGTGTCTCAAAGAAACTAGGCCTCTCGGATTAACCCACTCTTAAAAGTTGCAGTCTGAATTCTTTTGTATACTAATGCTGTGCAGCCTTGCAGGTAGGGAAAACACGTACTTCTTAAGGAAAATGCTCATAGCTATTCTCAAGAAATATTTTATGTTTTTTGCTTTTACTTTCTTAAACAGCCCCTACTTTGCTGCAAAACACTCTTAAGATTTATTTAAAATTGTGTAATCCTTGGGAAAGTAAATGCTGTTTTTAAACAATAGGGCCAACCATCCAGTCCTGTTTAATTTTGAGAAAACAATCAAAATACCGACTGTAATTTTAATTTGCAGTGCTTTGGTAAATTTGGACTGGTGTGCCTGACAGGTGTTGGATAAGACTGAAAAACTATACTTCCAGTACCAACTAGAACTGAATGGAGATCATACCGCTTTTACATGTGGTGGGTGCCCAAGCCACATACTCTTTTTGAAGAAGTTGGGGCTGAGGGTGAGCCTCTCTTGTGAACAGTTTTCTTCCAGCTCTGGCGCTGAACAACACAGCTCCGTCCCCCATGGTCAGTGCTGCCCTTAGGGCGGTTGATCCCAGCAGCATAATGAGTCATCTCAGAGCTTGACAGCTGTAACAAATCCAAATGGTGATAGATGCATAACTGTGGTCGGTAATGTTCCCCAGATCACATTGCTTTCCCTTTGCTGGGGAGTGACAAGCTTGTAAGCATCCAGAGCCAAACCCAGGGGCAGTGACACAGACGCTCAAATGTGCCCTGGGGAGTCTAACACAAGCTGAGCCATAACCCCTTCCTATCCCCATGCCATACGTCAAGTGAAACTGTGTTACTGACAAGACAGATTATCCCCAAACCCAGGGCTCCTTGTTTCAGCCTTGTGATTTACAGCTGGGCATGGAATGTGGTATTGCAATAAAAAGCCTAAAGTGAGCTGAAATAATATCACTTCTGCAATTGCAAATAGGGATTCCCTTCTGGGGGTGGCAGTCAGCATATCATTTTGAACCAGACCTGGGCGTGTTTAACACAGAGCAAAGCATGTGCCGTAAATGAAGGTACAGTTGGGAGAATCCCCGTCAGTGTAACTGGAACCGAAAGTGTTCATCTCCTGTTCTAGGTGGTTAAACAGCAAGCCTACCAACCACTCACTGAAAGGAAGACACGTTGGTTTATTATAATGCCATGACTAAGTATATATTTCGTAAATCTGAATGAGGGCTTTTTGGTAATATTATTCCATTCTGTGCATGGTTCACTTGTTTTTAATAGTTTATTTAGACTTTTTTTCCTGCAGTGCTGGTTGCTATATTCCATAAGGGAAACATAATGCAGGGCAAACATGGAGATATTTTGTTTTAATCCAGAAAGTGTATATGTTTCTTTATAGCTCTAATCTGACTACAGTAAACTGAATAATAGAAGTTACAGTTAATCTATGGCAAATGGTTACCTCCAAGGTCTGAGGCAGATACATTATTGTTAGCATCACATATACTGCCTGAATGAATTTGTTACAGAGGTTGGAGAGAGAGTTAAGTTTTTTTCCTGATATTATTTGGAACTATTGTCAAAGAAACAAAATACTTCAACAACAACAACAACAACAAAAACCTAGAACCCCTGAGAGTAAAAAGCCAATGAATGTATTAGATGTACATTAGTACATTAGTAGTTCCATGTATTAGAACTACTTAAATTGACAAAACTGCTTCTGCTACTGGGAAAACCTGCTTGTTTTGATGCCTTGTCATGTAAATGCCAGTGACAGCAGCAGAACATATGCCATTTGCTCTTTATTTCAGGTTGTAAAATAGAACGGAAGCCAGATTACAACAAGCAAATCCCAAGTAAACTCATGAGATCTGTCAAATCTGTTAAACATCAGAGATTATAAGGCAAATCTTCAGCTTCTGCTTTCTGTGAGTGGGTGTTATAAAAGTGTATATGTCTCATTATATGTTTCATCAGTTGTGAAGAAAATAAAAAATGAGATAACACTGCCTTCCTGTTGGTGGCAGACAACCTAAAACAATGGCTTAGAGCAGTATATGCTGGGTGTCACTTCCCAAAATTAAGTATGTAAGTTCAAATGCCAGTCTTGGTTTTAATTTTCAGTGCTTGTATTTCTAGCAGTAATATCTGTGTGGGTATGTTTGCAGTAGGCTTTCTTCTCTCCATTTTAAAGAGAATGAATCTTAAATATTAACCTCTCCTGTGAAAAGAAATAAGAATAAATACATTTTGGATTGATGGGAGGGGTAGTAATTGAACCAATGCATTTCATTACACTTTTGGACTTGATGTTAATGGTCTGAATGGAAAAAATACTTTTCTTCAAAACTTTCTTCTGAAAAATATTGAGAAATCACTTTTCAGCAATCTTGAAATGTTTTCACAGAAGTTGTTAAAACTACTGAAACATCTATATTTAGAAGTGTATGTTTTTGGCAAAATCATCCTTTTCATGAAAGACCAATTAGACAAAAAATGTCTGGACCCTTCTACTGATCTGTATTTCTTTTCAAAATTAGCGTAATAAGAGCTAGATATATTTTCATTCCCCTTCTCTCTGAATGTTACAGAAGATCTAATCTCTTCAAAAATGGAGGAAGGAGAGAAGCTTCATCTCTATGCCAAAATCTTATTAGCTGCTCATGTGTCTAATGGCTTCCTGTGTCCTTCAGGTGTCCCAATTAGCAACTGTTGCTTCTCTAGTTGCCTAAATTATCCTGACAGTTCTCAAGCTATAGTATGTGTCTGGTATAAAAATACACATTGTAAACTTGGTAATAAAGCAAAAACAATGTATTATCCCGACAAAAACCTGTAAGAGAGTGCAAATTGGACTGTAATAATGTGCTATTAATATCTCCAGGCTTTGAATGTATCACTGGGCTTCTGGCTAGTCATCTCAGTGCATTGCAGCTCTAAGGGGCCTTGGTGGGGAAATCAGGTGTGGTTTGCTGCCCAGAGTGATGCTTTGTTCATAATCTTTCTTCTTGTTAGTGTTGTGTTTCCGGCATGCTTTTAGCCTTTGTTACTAGAGAAAGACGATTTCCCACACAGCAGACCATATCAGTAACACTAGCAGACACATAACATACACTGTGTTTATGACTGTTTACACGATCACAGAAACCACCTGACCCAAGGATATGTTTTACATCACGTTTTACTGTCTTGCGTGCCGCCTGTCCCCACCACTTCTGCAATGTCTGTTTCTTTGCTTGTGGTTTTGGGAACCACTCCCAGCCATCAGTGTGTGGGAACCCACCCAAAATCAGGCCAGGGAACTGATTCAGCTTAAAAATAAGGCTGAGGCAACCACACGCTGGAAGTGAGGGCTGCCCGCGCTCCCGCACACCCCTCTGCTCACTCTGCCTTCGGCTCCTCCCTGCCCAATGCTGAGACTTGCACAACAGGGTGGTGAGAGAGTAAAAAGTGATGGGTTTTAGCTGGCCCAATTCTCTGAACAGAGTTGGTGGGTTTTGGTTAGACCAGTTCCCTGTACACACTCATTGCGCACTCACGTGAGTGGCACATCAGGCCACAGCAGCCCAGAGGAGAATGGCTCAGTTCAGACCTATCCACTGGTGCTTCCTTTTCTCTAATATTCACTGAAATTATAACCTAAGTCCTTCCTAAAGTTTAAGCAGAGAGTTAACGGTCAGGATGCATTTCCATGTATGTTGGCAGTAACACTGGTGTAAGGAATTCCCACCCCCCCCTCGCCCAGTGTTCACCTCGTCTCCCCCGGCCCAGCCAGCTCCCCCAGAGCCCTTCACGCCTCCTTTTGGCTCACCTCGGAGAAGCACCCCAGTCAGTGGGTTGGGTGTGCAGGCAGGCATGAATGGCACAGATTCTTGTGCAAGTGCTGGGGGTTAACAGAGTAACTCTGCGTACTATCAAGGTGTGAAAATACGTCCTTGGACTCTGTAGCCTGGTTCTCTTTTGCATCTTTCTGGAGAGCTAGAAAAGTGTTGTCCCAAAATAAAGATTTAATGGATTGCTGCCTGTACCAAGGCTTATGTTTCCTACCAATGGGAGTTTTAGGCAAGAGAGAGAGGGAGAAAACTAACTTCTGTCCAATCATTGCTATGATGCTCTCATATTGAGATTTGTTGAACATTAAGAGCATTAAATAGAATCACGACTGACTCGAGCTTTCGAGATATCCCCAGGCCATTCTCCTCCCCTCTATTGAAACTGTCTGTCACAATAATGGATAAGAGTAATGTTCTGCTTTATTAATCTTTTCTAAATCTCTATCTAGAATTTTTTTTTTTTTTTTTTTTACCCCCGAAAATGATTTCAGCAGCTTTATCAATTTGGAGATTCCCATTTTGGTGCTTTGGAATAGCCTCAGAAGCAATTGATTGTTAAAGAAGATGGTTACAACTGAAAAATAAACAGTCACTCCGGCTGAAAGTATTCACCGATTTCACTGGAGCCAGAATTTCGCTGTTGATGAAGACAATCTGGAATATCCCAACAAAAATATAATGCAACATAAAGCAGCCTTTATTTATTCATTTATTGGCTACATAAAATTTGTTTCAAAGTGGTTCTGTAACTTGGAATGGCTAGTGCACTAACGGAATTGCTTTTTTTCTGTCTAAATCTTAACTTCCTGGTGAGAGTAATGTATCTACATACCACATATATCTCTGTACATTTCTTTTATGGCCTTAACATCAACAATCAAAGAGTTAACACCTGCTGACCTGAACAGATTTAGCAGGATTAGGAGTAAAAGAGAACCTGCAGACACTGAAAACTCCTATATACTTTTATTAAGAAAAATTTCTTTAAAATATGAAACCCTTATACACAGCTAAGCAATATTCCCACTTTGAAATATTTATATTACAAAATCATTTAAAACAGATATTTGATAAAGCAGTTGCACATACAGCAATATTTCATATACTGAAAGTAAATAAAAGGTTTTTTGTAGCCCTCCATCAGATTTAGTGTTACAAAGTAATTTCTTTGCTTTTTTTTCTGACTTTATACTTTTCTCTACCCTATACATAAATAGATATTTATGGATAGACTTATGTCTCTCTAGAAAGGAAAAAAAATTCTCTTTGCTGAGGTTAATGAAAGGGTTATGATGTGCTTTATGAGTATGGGACCATCACAATATTAATTAACTGCTGATAACATCAGTTTGGGGTACCTCATGTGTTTGTAACTTCGTGGAGCAGTTATTTCTATTTTGTTGAATAATTCTTTGCTAAGATACTGATATTTTAAAGTATGTGTTGGAGAGATGCTTGTTCTTAATTACCCTTCTCTTTATCCATGTAATTCTCAAACAATTCTTCATTTGGATCAGTAGCTTACCTACTTTTTCTGCCTTCTGCAGGACAAAAACTGCTTGCAGTGTCAATTAGATATCTAATTGTCTCGAGCAATGCTGGAGAATTACTGAAATACTTGACGAAAATGAGAGAGAAGATAACTGTTCCTTAGGGATCATTGCATTTGCTACATGTTTTAGAATAACACATAGTGCAAATGACATTTTATTTGCATTTTTTCCCTTAGTCTATACTGAGGGGTAATAACTTGAATTATCAGTCAGTGCTAAATGTTGCAAAATAATGGTGAGATGGATCAGCTCTGATCAGGCTCACAATCAGGATAATACAGCAGAGGCCTAAATGGTGTATAGTACATGGCAAAAAAAAAAAATAAAAGCCTGCTAGCATCTAGTCTGCTCTCTGCTGTTTGGTTGCCCTACTCCTTGTTTTGTAGGTTAGAGGACCTGACTCTGTGAATCATTTAGGAAAAGTAAGGTAAATCAACAGAAGGCATACAGTCAATACTTGTTAACTAAAATATTACATTGAGGTGGCTGTATTAATTCAGGAGTAAAATGGCTACATCCCTTGTAATTCAATCCACCTACATGATTAAAATTTTGAAATAAAGTGGATATAAAAGGACCAGGAGCTGATCAAAATTGTAAAACAAACTAAAGTGCAATGGGCAAACAGATAGGCAGGAGAGAGAAATATTGAATGGGGGCAATGGGAGAGAGGAATCAAGACAGTGACCATGCAGAGACTTCATCCATCAACCCTAACCTGAATGAACGCTGGATGTTGGACCTGGCAAATGCAGAAGTCAATGTAAAAATGAATGTCAAAGAAAGAGACTAAAGGGTTGAAATGGGCAGTCAAGAAATGGGGTAAGTTATCAGATGAATAACTGAGCCACTCCATGGTTTAAGACTATAATTTGAGATTAGAGTGAACGAATGACAATGACATAAAATGTAAAGTATGCTTAGGGAAATAGGAATACTAAAAATCATATTTGCATAGTCCTAAAAGAATCTGTTAGAAATATTTATAACAACACTGCAATGCAAATTATTCAACACTTGGTCTGGTTCACACTGAGGGGGAAAAGCCAGATAGGATCTGATGAAATGCTATCTTTTTCAACAGTAACTCAAGCGTGGATTTTTAAAAAGCAGAAGATCCAAATAATTTATATCCAAAATTGGCCAAGGAACTGTCCAAACCACTATTTTGTATTTAGAAATACTTGGAAAGTTGCAGAAGATAGAAATAAATTTCCTGGCATGCCAGTTTTTAGAAAGGGCAAATGAAATAACCCCGATAATTATAAAGCAGTCACCTTGATGTTAGTTCTGGGCAAAACTGATTTTCAAGCTTGATGTAGAAATTGATTAATAGTGAATTTTGGAGTAAGAATTAATGCTTACTAACATGAGTTTACAAAAAATACACTCCATCAAGCTAAACTTAAATCTTTTTTTTAAAGTGAAATTAAACCTCCATAAGAAACTTACTTGAAACCATGCAACACTTCGGTTGACAACAGGACCATCCATCATTTATCTTAATCCAAAATCAACAACTAAACATGTACATGACATGCAGTCTACTCTCAAATGCCCTAGCAGACTGAGTTATTGCGATACTCACACTGTCATAGACGTAGGACAGGGTGACGGATCACCATGTCAGCACTGAGTTATGCTGTATTAAGTCATCTTGCTGAGTTAGGTAAGTCTCAAGAGTCCAAAAAAATGTTTTCTTTATGTCCAAGCTCTACCTCGACAAGCTTCAGGGAGAAGCTGTAGCTTCTGGACGCAGCGCCACACGGCCTGGAGCAAGGTAGGGCGAGAGTCACCACTTAACACTGTCATTGCAAACTACTGCATTGCCACTGACTGCCATCCACCTACCCAGCCAGTAAGTGTCAAAATACATCTTTTTCCATGGAACATGCAAGCAGTAGAACATACTAGGGTAATACCTTTGTTCTATTGTAAAGAAGTTCCTAACAAAGCTGATTGTGAAAATATTTACTTCCATTTTTCATTTACTTAATTTCAGTCTTTTTTTTATGATTGTATTATTTGAAACCAATATTCTAGAGAACAAAGTTAAAAATCATTCAAGCAGGGAAAATTAAATCACCATCGCTCATATTTTAAAATTCAGTATTTGCAATAAATTGTTTGGAAACAATGAACAGCTCTTTTACTCCTTGAAGAAATTATTAGTCAATTCATATTCAGAAAACTGTTAGTTGTAAATATCTTTTCCTTTCATGATCTGACAGATTCTCAATTCTTCACAAAGCTGAACCCTCCCCTGTATCTGTCAGTTGCTAGTGACCATTAATTGTCACCCCAGAGGTTTGGGGATTTTGTTTATTTGTTTGTTCTTAACCAAGCTAGGTTGAACATATTAGTGAACATTTTAACATATCAGTGAAATATTTGCAGGCAAAACAAAATTGATCATATTAAATAGCTATTGAGTTTGTACAAATTCCATATTTAAATAGGATATGAGGATAGGTAAGATGTGATAGGGCAGGATAGAGGATATGTTAGGATATGAGTTTAGTATTTTAAATACGGGGGGGGGGGGAAGCTTTGCACAGGTAAGTATCCAATTTTGTGTGTGTGCTCCATATTTAAGCTACATCCATAAGCAATGTGCCACCTAAAATCACTGGATGTAGTTACAGTATTTATATTCTCAGCAGCAGGTATCTCAGGAGTCTGATTTTTTTTGATGAAATTAAAGATGATTGTGTGCTTTCAGAAGCCAATGTCTTTCAGAGATCACAAGCTGAATATTCAAAAACTGAAGAACTTGAAATTTTTATTGCATCTGAAAATCTTGAGCAAGCAGTTATGAACATCACATATTTATTTATCTAAACTTGTGTTTGCTGTGAGTACTGAATCGTTCAGATTTCCAACCTGTCTTTTGTAAAAGAAACATTTTTGAGTTGAATATTCCTGAAGTAGATTATTATTAGAGAACAGCACTGACTAGAGAGAAGGATTAAATGGTGAGAGCTAACACAGAGTACTGATCTGTGAAGATAATTAACTGAAAGGAAATCTCGGAATAATATTTGTCTTTTCTACAATGCCTTTAATTTGAAAATTAAAAAGCATGCTACAAAGATCTTGCCCTCACTGGGCTGCAGTTGCTTCCTGGAGGCTCCTTTGAGAGAGGCTGTTCAGCTGTTTGGTTTGTCCTCGGAGCTGTTCTGTCAGTCCTAGTCTTTTACTTCACCAGTGGAAGTCCTGTGCAAATCAGTGCACCATTATCAAGAAGCAAATTAAAAAACAAACATTGCACAGGTATGAACTTTACTTTCTCATTTAAACCACTAAACCAGTGCAATCCAGAATTGTGGATGCTCTTTATACTGAAAAGAAACAAGCCTGGAACATGAGTGGTTTTACACGCTGCACTATGCAGCATTGGAGAACTAGGGAGAAACATGTATTATTTTATGAACCTTTGGGGGAAAAAAAAAAAAAGAAATGGAGGCTTCTCACAGGTGATGAATCTCATTGTAGAATGAGTTTAAGCCAGATCCCTAACCTTCCTATAGCGCTTTTCCTTTTTTTATTTTTTATTTTTTCCCCCCTTGGTGGTGTTTCCTTTCTGAAGAATGTATGTAGCAGGGCACAACAAAAGAATTTGCTTCTCTGGCCTTTTGAGATGAATTACATTTAAATCCAGTTCATCCAGTATCTGGGGGATCGTTAGCTTGTGTGCTGCTTCCCTTTAACCAGTTCTTTGCTGTTTTGACTTCATGATTCACCATCACTGTGTGTACATGAAAAAGAAAAAAACACCTGTGTCATGCTGTTTGGTCACTTGTCTCTCAATAAGAAAAAATATTCCATACTGTCCTTTCAGTTTGCAGGAAGGTGGTACCAGAAAACAAATGTGCCAGCCATGCAGTGCATGAAATGAACCCAGCTGTGGTGCTAGATACTGTGAGCAAGGGCTGCTTCGATTTCTCTGTTGTCTAAAGAGACAGGGCAGTGCAAGCTTTCTCCTGTTCCCAGGCAAGGACTGAGAAATCAAATGCCCCTCCTCCCCCACTTTAGGATAGTTTTTTACATGTCTAATTTTTATATTAAACCTAGCCTCATAACAGCTGAATTTTCTTTTTGTCCCTCTGGTTTCTGCCTAAACAGTTTGCTCCCTGGCACTTTCTTAATGATCTGTTTTGTTCACCCCAACATTAAAAATGCGACATTTTTATCAGCTGGTTAGATGTCAGTCCACATTGACAGCATGGTAGAGTCCTCCCCTGGACTTGCACTCTTTCCTCAGGGCCACAGCTGGTATCTCCATAACATGGAGCAGGACAGCCCTTGGATTCAGGCTGAGCGGGTGGGTCCCCCTCCGGTTACTGCAATGCTGGGGTGGAATGATGGCTGTGACGCATGACATATCCATATCCATATCCATATCCATAAAAAGGCCATATCCAGCCCCAATCCAGCTCCCTCCTGGTGCTGTCTGTTGCCGAACCATGTGAGGGAGTGACATGCCCCGATTCCTAGCTTCCCTTATCTTGGCTGTCTTTGCCCACAAAGACAGAGGCAAAGATACACCCAAAGCAACCTGCCCTTGAAACCCTGTTAGCTGGAGTTAGCAGGGTACCACAGTCACAGCTATACACAGGCTGTTTACAAGACTTTTGCTCCAACACATCCTGGCTGTGTTTCATTACAAAATATACAAGTACAAAGAGCTGAGCCATAAAACGTCACCTTCTGCACTTAAGCTCTACCAAGGAAGAGGCCTTTTGCACAAAGGAAACAACATAACATTTTAAACACTGAAAAAAAGAAGTTAAAAATATTTGGGGTAAGGGGCTGCAAGCAATATAGGATTGTGATAAGACTAGAGCTGCTGTATGTTGTAACCCAGCATTGCACAAAAAGAAAAACATGCAGAATTATTGTTAGAGCTCCGTTTATAGCTTGTTGTAAAAACTATACAATGGAAAAAAACTGAGTATGGAGATTTTTGCTTTACTTTTTCAACTTAAAAAGAAATCCTTAGACTTTAAATTAGAAAACTGTACTAATTAAGATTTCTAAGGCTATATAGTTTCAAAGCCACTATTGAAGTTTAAAGGGTCAGTCATAATATTTTGCATATTTTTTTAAGTACCTTGCTGAGCTGAGACATAGGCTGGGAAGGAAGTGTTTTTTTCTGTTCCAGTTTCTTCCCTACCCAGAACGTCCCTCCATAAGAAAGAGTTACCCTTTTTTGGATGGGAAGAGTGGGAGGGTGCCAAGTTGCACCCAAAGAAAACCAAACATCCTCAGCGGGTGAGATAAAGAGGGGTGGGTTTGCTTCATTGTATTAATCAGTGCAAAGACTGATGCTGGAAAGTGGACAGGCTGCGCCTCTGCTTGCGAAGGTAGCGAAGGTACCCCAGGCAGAGATTCATCTCACTCCCACCGGGGCACCACACATGCCTCAGCCCTCGCCTGCCTCCACTGCGCCCAGCTCCTCCCCATGCGGGCTTGCACTGAACCCCAAACCCGGCAAAGCTAGTGAGATTTCTTGGTTCTCTCCGCTGTAATGGAAGCAGGATTTTAGCACTAGGTTTCAAAGGCAAGATGTATCCCTTAATACATAACTCAGTGGGTTGTGCATGCAGGCGAACTACATCAACAGAAGAGCCAGGACTGTTGTGTCTTGCTTATTGTGCCCAAATCTATGACCTTCATGTTCATTAGTAAGAATTTTTGCTATAATAATAACTTTGTTTCACTTCAATATCTTTCACATTTCTTGCTCGAAAGAGCTGCTGAAGCAGATCTATTTATTTATATGCAGTTCTCTTTTGGGCATTATTTATTCAGCTAAGACATTTTTGTCAGAAAAAAAATACATCTTGGTCTGATAAGGTTCAATCACAAAATGAATGGGAACTAATTTTTTGTTTACCAGGAAATCCCACAATTTCAAATACTTTTTCCCTCAGAAATGAAGCACATTTCAAAATTTCATGCAAAATGAAATTTGAAAAAGTAGTTTTGAGTCGAGGAGAACACTTAACTTACTTAGAAATATTTCAACGCTGACCTGTTCTTGTCTTTAATGTCTTTTTAAAACGTATATTAAAAAGTCACTTACTCTGAAAAGTAGTTTTGCAACAAAATTCATTCTGAAAAGGTCAAAACGTCATTATTGAAATGCTTTGTGTGAGATGTTTTCAAAATGATATTTTATCAAAATCAGTTGATAGTTCAAAACATTTGAATTTTGATTAACCCTCCTCAGCATTTTGTATGAAGAAGGAAAATAACACCCCCAAAAAAGTGTTTAATAAGGTAAATGTTTCCTATGTTGAGACATCATCAATAACATCTAAAAAGGAATTAACGTAATTTGAGAATAAATTTTCCCAAACAAAGCGATCTTCCAGAATCTGAAATTGAACCCAATAATCTTGCACTTTGTATTTAAACAACATCTTTTTTCTGAACAGCTCTGACTGTTTTAAAGATAAATCCCATCTCTTTATTTGTGTTTTTTTGCCTTCCTACACCTTAAAGACATAAATATTTTTAAACTTTGGTCCTAAAGTACTGGTTATAAGAATGTACGCTTAAATCTTCACTCAGACTGAAGCACACATACTGGAATGGAGCTGCTTTTTGAATCAAGGCTTAAGCCTCACTATTGTGCTTTGAAGTGTCAATATCCCTGTTTTACAGGTGGGGAACCTGAAGTAGCAGGTAGCCCAAAGATGCCTTTTGCCAGTCAGGAATAGAAACCATGCCTCTTGACTTACATTAATGTAATTCAAGCACAAGAGCACTCTAGCAAGGACAATATTTAAAAAGACAACTCAGGCTGGTAGGTCATGTGATTTTTCTGAAAATGAGTGTTTAAGTTCTGGAAAGCAAACATAATGCTGAGGATGCTGTTGTACCTAAAAAGACCGTTATAGTATAACTTATATCTGCTGGTGTTAACATATGGCTCAAGAACACTTTGACTTGGACTCCTTATTACAGCAAGCAGTGCAGTTGGCAAATACATTTTTAGAGAAATATTTTGCAGTTACCTGTCCGTATCAATTTTCCCCTTGTGAGTTATCATTTAGAGGCTGGAAGGGAAAACCAGAACGGCTTGTGAATGTGGCATCTTTTCACAGTGTCTCAGTGTAAAATTATTGGGCCTGCTTGCATCTGGACCACTGGAGTCTAAGCTTTTGTTTAAAAAAGAAGGATTTCTCTTTTAACAGTCATAAAGGGAAGCCTTTTAAATACCAATAGTTGCAATGCAGCTGCCGTATTCTGAAGCTATCCTGAAACAACAGCTTTAGAGAAACTGAGTTGTAAACTCTCCGGCAATGATGATTTAATGTCAGCACTATTTCATTCCTGAGCAAGGAAAGTCAAAAAAGAGGGGACAGGATATTACAGAGGTCTGCAGTGGCGAGTGCAGCTCTGTCAGAGGGGTGCTTTGGTGGCAGGGCTGAGCTGGCTTAACATTTGGCTGCCACTGGAAGCCCCCGTTCCTGCTCCCTCCATCCCTGCCAGGCCATCCCCTGGTGCCTCGCTCTGCACCGTCTCCCTCAGGTACCACTGCTCACATCCTTGGCTGCTTGCATCCCCTGCATCTACTGCATGAAGGATTTTCCTCGCGAGCAGCATGGTTTCATTGTTTGTTATTGTAATATAGCACAGAGAAGAGTTGCTTTACCCATCCCTGAAACGCAGCTTCACCATGACTGCATGGGTAGCAGTGACATGCAGCCCCTTGCTGCCAGCTGAAACCCTAGACTCAGTTTGAATTAGCAAAAGTTGGAGTTCGTGCAGAATTCTGAGGTCCTGGCCAAAATCCTGAAGAAACCATCTGGAAAGTTTTAAAGTTTACAAGCTCTTGGGACTCTGCTTTTGCATTCAACCAGCGTGCCCTCCCTGGGATCTCCATGTGGGACCATGAGTTAGTGCCAGCTCCTAGGGAGCACTGCACTGGGGCTGCCAGGAGAATCCTTTGGGTTTCTCCTAGGGTCAGTCAAAACACTGTGCAGCAGGTCAAAACCCCAGCTGAAACATCTGGCAGTGGTTCTCAGGGACATATAGGCACCTCATGGCATAGGGGAACTGGGTGCTTTCCTTCACGTTGGCCCTTGTTGGTGACAAGTGCCAAGAAAGCTAATCTGAATGCTTGTATTAACACCTCAGGAAACTGTGATTAAAATCTGATCAGTTAGTGAAACTCCATCTGTGCCATCTGGTTGTCTGTCTCACACAGGTTTACAACTGCAAGATTATTTATGGGTGCAATTTACAGGCAGCGACTGGTGTAAAAATAAAAGCGTCAAATCATTTGTTTGAGTTGAAATCAAAGTCCTTACATATAAAACCTTTAAAATTTAAATAGACCAAAAAATCAGTCTGTTTTATAATTATATACATAAAATTTGGAATGACATAGACCATATTTCTTCAAATACTGTAGTGAATTAAAAGTACCTTGGGTTGGCAATTGATTCTTTTTCTTCTTCTCTTACAGTAGGCAGACATTCACATTCAGCTAAAAAAGGATAAGAAACAAGAATATAGTTACTCTCAGCAATTCTTCTATATTTATTTCAAAATTGCATCAACTTTTTGGTGCAGTTATTATAGAATTTAAAAGTGCAGCATGTTTTTCTACATCCTTACATCTGTAATATCTGCTTACTCCATGTAGCATAAATGCTATGTGTTTTAAAGCCTCCTGTCCTTTGATACGCGTTGTGGTAATTTTTTTTATTATATATATTTCAGTTGCTTGTGTACACACATACAAATGAGCTACTTTGAGGACTGTTTACCATAAACTACAATGAGGAGGAGTATTTGTTAATCTTCCACTGTTTATGGTTGCACCTACACTTTCACAGCACTAGTCCAGCCAGGAATTTGGGCTGCAGTTTAGGGAACAGTACTGAAAAAACATTATGTAAAATGTTCACTCCCTTTTCTCCACAGAATTTTTAACATCGTTTTGCAGCACTCTTTCCCCATGTACTGTATTTAATGCCTTTATTTCACTACTGTTGCTTAGCACATGTTTTCTGCTAGTGCTTACAGACTGAGAAGGTCAAAACCCCATCATGTGGAGCACTGTGCTAATGTAAAGAAATGGTCCAAAGAGTTTTATATCCTGAAAAAAAAATGTCTCTAGGAGGTCAGGCAAATGAGCCGTGTGGATGTAAGGCAAGGGACCAGGAATGAAAAAAATACCAGGATTTCAGCACTTCTTAGCCAATGAAGAGCTGTTAGCACAACTTTCCATGTATCATTTCAACATCAGGTCTCATTTAAATAGCGCCTTACAGAAGACCTTCATTTTTTGAGGAGAGCCATGAAGGAGGATGTAAGGCCTTTAAAGATTTTTGACTGGGAGATTTCAGCTTGGAGAAACATGGGGAAAAAATATAAGCTGCTTAAAAGAGAAGTAGCTAAGAGGAAGCTGATGCTGCTGGTGGTGGTAGTTACGGTGGGTGCCAATTGCTCCATGGGCTAATGGACCTGAGAGAGAGGCTGTAGATGGCGAAGGGTGCTGGCAGTGAGGAGCAGCTTGTGTTTGATGATGGAGAGGTGGCAAGGGAGGGGAAGGACACAAAGAGGGGAGGGATGTAGTCGTAGTGACAAGCTTGGAAGAGGATCCTGGCAGCAGTTTTAAGTAAACAGCATTCTGACCTATGAGTAACAGCTGTTTCTTCTACAATAGCACAATATGGAGCACATAACTGTAGAAACTCTGAAGGCTGACAGGACTACATGCTTCAAATAAACTGCTATTTAGCATTAAAAAAAGTATTTAAAACTATAAATACTGTTCACAACTATACTTGTGTTTAATAAAAGCTTCTACTGGAAACTCAAAACATTTATGATACTCCATCATATGTTAAAAATAAGCTCCCACACAAACTAAAATACTTCTCTGAAAAATTCTACCCCTGACATTTGGGCTGCTATTTTAGTAGCAGGGAGTCAAGAACACAACTAAAAATGTTTTAGGAAAATCAGTGACACAAATATGAAATGCCTTGCATTGATTTTCTATTCATGGTATCTACCTCAGCTAGAAAGAGAGGGATGATGGAGTAGAGGGGTTACCATGTACCATTTTTGTTCATGCTGTTCATCCATTTATCAAGCTCTTCCATTTCTATCTCCATAACAGAGGGTGTGTCTTCTTCAAAAATAGGACTTGAGAGAAGGGGGGGGAAAAAAAAGGCATTACACAAAATGCTTAATTCAATAAAACTATAATGTTGTAATTTTGTATGAGACTTGCTCTTCCAAGACACAGGTCTTCCAGGACTGTGTTTCTGGAAAGTTGTCCTGGTCTAGTAAGCTGAAAATATGTCAGCCCAAGGGGTAAGACTGAAATGGCTGCAAACAGGTCGGCTGTGCGCTGTCGGTCAGCGTGACATGGGCTTGGTGCAACATCACATGCAGAGCTGTTCAGGGACTCGGACAGTATAGTTTGGGGATATCTGTGGGCACAGGACCAGTGTGACTATTCAAGAATTGTCCCTACTGTAAATAGAAAACTGAAAAACAAAATAGTTAATCTCAGCCCTACTGGAACATACAGCTAAAGTCCTATTGCTCCAAGGATAAAAGCACAGGGCCTAAAGTTTCATCTGAACTATGACTGACATTGGCAGCTACTTAAAAGGGAAAGGTCATAACTATAGTAACTCTGTATTTATTTTAATGTATCCATTTACTCTTCCCTTTACTGATCATTCCTAGACCTAAACAGTAAAAAAAATATTTTTAGCAGAAACACACCTTTTTTTCCCCATGAACCCATTTTAATAACTTCCATCACTCATTAGCAAGATGGAGCTCAATAAAAGGTAATGATAAAAATTATCGCTCAGATGAGAACCATGCAGCTTTCAACTTGTTTTTCCAGCAGCTCAAGAATCACTTCCATGGCAGCTGGGAGATCTTGTCTGTCTCATGTAAGAGTGAGAAGACAAACTTGAAAAACAGGGGAGTAAGACACAGAGCTTATTCTGGATAGTAGAAATATATGATGGGACTGGGAACTGATCTCTTTTGCTCATGGTATACCTATATCTTATAGTGTCTCAACAGTGGCAGAGCCAGGGATGCCTACAGCAGGCAGGGGAGGTGTTACGGGTGGTGAGTCCTTGTACGACAGCTCTCACCTTGGCTAATGTTAACTCCTGTACTCTTGTTCTGGTCTTATGCCTCCTCTGGTTGCTAAATAATGAAATCACATTTCAGTCAACTTTTCCAGATCTGCCCTATAGTCCCTTTAGCAGCCTCTAGAGATAGTTACTGGAATAACTGCAAATGGTAGGAGTGTTTAGAGTATGGTTAAATTAAACCAGATAATAAAGGAGTTAAAATTATGATGTCCTGTTAGAGCAAAAGAATCAGAAAAATGAGTAATATCCATAAACTTTACCTCTTTACATTTTCGCTTCCCAGCTCATCTGGAAAAGAAAAAAGTTGGTGTTCATAGTTACACTGTGTATATATAGGGTCTGTATTACAGGAAAATCTTGAATAGGGTCACTTAAGACACATTCCATTTTTGAAAAGCATAATAGTTAACTTTTAGATGAAAGGCAGAACATCTCAACCTGTTTATAATTTTCAGAGAAGCCCAAAGCCCATTACTCTTAATCTTTAACACACTAAAAGAAGCTTGTTACTAGCTTAGCCTTGCTGGGAGTGAACAGACTGTTAGCACCACAGTGGGCGTGAAACTACAGACACATAGTTCCCTGAGCAAAACAGATGTAATGAGAAAAGTGCCATTCTGAGAAGGAACCACTGCTGCAGAAATTGTTTACTGGAAACATCAGGACATTTTGCTGCAGACTACATGCAGTCAATCTGTCTTTGGATGGAGACTGTGGGAGCCTCTCATGGAGAGAAGAAGTGGGGAGGCTTGCATGGCAGCTTAAATCTCAGTTAGGTAAATGATGCTGAACTAGCCGGATGCAAAAAGGGATATGAAGCTAGTTATGACCCTCAGACGAAGTAAAGATGGTAAACAAGCAGAGTAACAGCCATTATTCAGGCTACTAACTTCCCTTCCAGGGATTCTTGAAGTGATCGAAAAGCCTCAGCTCTCAAAAAAGAATAAAGAACTACATATAGTATCCACATTGTACACCATCTTAAATCAGCTAATTTTTAATTCAGTGCAGCTGATTGGGTGCTGAAGCCTCCCACTGGCTCCAGCATACTCCCTTGCTGCAGAGCCATCCCACAGCCACAGAGCCGTGTGGCACCCCGTGAGGATGCCCAAAATGCTGGCTCCAAGCAGTAAGTACAGGGCAAGAGATGCCCAGCATTGTGCTTCTGCAAAAGCATACCTGCATTTCATGCCATCCAGAAACAGGCAGGCAACTAGATGTCTGTCTGTGAACTGAGCACTTGCTAAGAGTGTGACCCCGTGATAAGTCAGGTGCATTCTCAAAATGCCCTGAAAAATGGGATCAAAATGTATGTTAAATATGTTGCTGTCTTCAGGCTGACATACTTAAAATGACATTCATGTTCTGTAAAGACACTGGTATGACCATTTCGGGAGTTCGCTTACCAACTGCGTATTTTTAATATGACACCTTATTTCGGTTTCTGTTGCTTAATACTTCAGACTTATGGATTTCTTTGTTAACAGAGTATACGTTGCTTCCTGAAATATTGCTCTTCCTATTGCAGCACACAGTCAGTGTGATCATGTGATTCCTAAGTTATTTTCTTTGATCTTCACTAGTGGATTCATAGCTGCTAACACCCTACAGGATCCCTCTAAAAATGTCCCTTAAAATGGTTTTGCTTGTTCTTATTTTATTGAAGCTTCAAGCAGTTTTACCCTGTGGATGGTACAGGCAATAGAAGCATTAAATTCACCTTGCATGAAGTTATTAACCATAAAGACAGAATAACTATGTATAGTCACACAGTTGCACCTTCACTCCATTATCAGAAGGAGCCAGAGCTTGCTGCTGCAGCTCCCATGGGTGTACAAAGTGAGCAGGAGGTGCCAAAAAGCAGAACTAGCTCACACCTAAAGGAGAACTAAGTATGCAGAAACCACTCACCAGGGGTAACAGATTCTTTTCTATATATGAAACGTAAAAATAAAACCAGAGAAATATATCCTAAATGTGGCATTCCAGTCCCTGAAATAACTTTTTATTCATGTCAAGTGTGTTCTAAAAATATCCTTCTGATGTGTGAGAAGATAGATTTTACCTTGTTTAGTCTTTTTCCTTTTATGATGTATTACAAAAAATGTGATCAGCAAAATCAGCAGGACCAGCAGCACGACGGGGACAACATATATCACGATAGACTGTTCTGCTGTTTCTAGGCTGTCATTATTGCTCATAGCATTCAATTCAGTACTTGTACTTTTTGTTTCAAAGCTGCTCTCAGAAGCTCTTGTAGCAACACGTTCACTGTCATCCACAGTCGTAGAATATGTGGTAGGCATAGCAGGAGGAGGTGTTACTGTAATGGTGGATAACACTGGTGATCCATCTCCTGAACCAGCAGTTTCATTCTCAAAGCCTGCCAAACATATAAGGGCAACTTAACATTTTCTGTTTTATACTGATATTCTCATTGAGTTAAAGCATACAGCTCTAATATTTACCTTTCATTTGGCTCATTTAATGAAAAAAAAGCCAGCAAACGCACACACTCACATCTGAAGTCTTGGGCACTAGATGTATAATTAGATTGCATATTTTCAGCTGACTTTTACTGGGACACATCAGCATGTGTGGTCTGTTTGCATGCAGCTGTCTTGCACAAACATATGTTTTTCCTGCAGGTTCACATACGGTCTTGCTCTCACTGTAAAAGTCTTCTGCTTATTTGTCAACCATACCATCTTGCTGCACTCCTCAGGCTCAGCACTTATGGCCTCAACCTCTCCCATCGCCCTCCTTTTCCCAGGACCATTCACAGAGACCTTCATCCCAGCTTCACCAATTCCTCCAGCTCACTGATTTCTCAGTTTCTGTGCCTTTCTCAAATTTGTTAAATTCACTTAACTGCATGGCAAATAAAGAACATGTCTGGTGAAGGGAACTGTAAAGCCTGTAGAAGCTGCTGACTCTCATTTCTGCATGGACTAGAACAGGTAATAACACAGAGACTTTATTGCATACAAATGCAGTAACTGCTCCTCTGTTCAATACTACAGGCTGGGTAAAGGAGCATGGGGTAAAGACACAGTGCTGGCTATTTTTCATGAATGTTCAGGTGGGTTTTTGAATCTTGATTTGGGTTTTGGTTTGATTTAGCGTATGTTTGGCAAGGAAAGTGGCTAAAATTGGCTACATTGGTCATAGCAAAATTAATTTTTTTGAGCCATTTTTAAGAGATGTTATTGCTAATCGTCATGGAGTTTAAAGCCTAATGTTAGTACAGCGAATTCTGGCCTGATACTATATTCCATACTGATGCCAAATTTCCTGTTGTTGCCAAGGGTGCAGGGATCAGTCCTTAGATAAATTACACCAGTATGCTTCCAAATGCAAAATCTCCAATAATTTTCTTAGCATGAAATTAACTGATGACTTTTTGTGTTATCTGTCCATTCAGATACAGTGCTGGCACGGTACAGCTCTCGTTTTATGGAATAAAGCAGGACAGGCTTTCATGACTTTTGCAATGACAAGATTCTCACTGTTCTTGTAAAGTGCTGGGCAGCCATAGTTTCCACTAGAGTTAGCAAGAGCTTACGGTTTTCAGCACCTCATCGCTGGCATTTCAAATCTCACAGGACTGGAACCAGAAGTACTTAGCATTTTAAATGCTTTTGTAAACACATTAATCTTCATAATGGCCCTAAGAGATGAGCAGTTATCATCTCCATTTACAAATGAGAAATCAGAAGGACAGGAAGCTGTCCTTCGCAGGGACACAAAGCAAGAGAGAAAAACTGGGATTAGAGCGCTATCTCATGCTTAATCCGCTCTGCAGCATCTCTTCTCCTGTCAGATTTTTCTTGAAAAGAAGATGAGTATCTCATGAGACTGTATTCCAGGAAACCCAATTTCAAATGAAAAAAATGACTTGAGTGTGGCAGCAATGATTTATCTAGATTTTTATGCCACACATCACTCAGGCACCTGATCATTTCACCCTTTCCTTGAAACTAGAAAAGGATTTTAATGCTTAATGAATAATGCTTAATACTTTAATAAAGTATTTGAATATTACAAAGATCACCAGTCTCTTTCACTGCAATACAACAATCAAAATGTTAATTCTTCAATAGCAAAGCACTTTATACCAACGGCCTTTAATTATGTCACTTCTCCACTTGGTACTTCAGTCAAGAGCAAAGCAAGATCTCTGTCTCCTGTGCAGGCAATGACCCCTTGCATGTGTGCTCTTTGACCCATGCCCCTGATATGGTGGCTCTCGTTAATCCTATCAAGAATGAAGGGAGGGACATCTCCTCTCCATTATTATTTTTGGCCACTTGATTTCTCTTTCCAGAGATAGTTTATAGTCCCCAGAGTTTGCAGTAACTCTATTTATATTGTCGTTTCATAAAGCAGCAAGATATCAATATAAATGACCACACAGTAGATTCCTGCATGATTAACCATACTGCTGGCAGAGCAGACAAACCATCTCAGTGTCACAGAACCATTTCTATGACCTTGTTTCATTTTCCTCCTCTAACCTGTCATCTGCCTCATTTGATATATCGATAAGGACAAGCCCATTGTTAAAAATAGTACAAGTGGGAAAAGGTGTGGGGAAAATAGCTTATTTTTCATTTACTGTTAGAGCTAAAATGAATTTTTCAAATGTCTAAAACATGATGTGACTTTAAAGCAAAAGCAATAGTCACGTCTCATTAACTGCAGCACTAAACTTTCAGTTGGAGTATTTGCTGTGTTTGATTTCCAAGAGAGCCTTCTTCAATATCTGTTACTTTTTATTTGCCTGTTTTTGAGCTATAAAGCAGATTTCAAATCATTTGTCTCTGTGTGAAGGAGAATTACCCTTTCTACTCTCTAGACAAAAAAAATGGCAAATCACAGACAGTGACCTTGTTACCACATATTTTTGTCCACTTTGCATAGTTCCAGGGACAAAACAGCATCTTTTATTTGAACACAATTTTCTCTTAAAAGATCTTTTCTTTCAGAGAATTAAATAGTCTCTCAGCAGAAGGGCAGCCAATTGCGCAATGTGCTAGCGAGGATATTGCTCTTAAGTCTTGTGTTTTACATGCTGCCTTGGCACATCTCCCTTCAGCTCTTCTATCAGTTGCCTCTGAGAACCAGAGCTCAAACCTCAGACTCAGGCCTCTGGTGATGGACACCCTACCTGTCTATTAATACCAGACAGGGGCTCTTCAAGCTCTCTTCTAGTGCTTACAGATCAATGTTTTGCACGGTGATAAAACCATGACCTGTACCTGAGTGGGCTTTATGGGCTGCACCAAGAAACAATTTCTATGTTTGGCCCCACTGGCAGGGATGGGCACAGGCATGTGATATGAAAGCTGCATGTTGCAAGGTTTGGAGCATGGCAGGGGAACACCTGAAAGTCAGAGACTTTGTGGGATGCTGTTCAAGGATTTTCTCCATGCCCAGAGGGAGTCAGATTTGCTGGGGTCATTCATACCATGAATTGTCTGGTCAGCTGTGCGTGGGTTTCATTTTGCAGAGATCTAATTAGCTCCCTTCAAAAAGGAGTCTGGCCATAACGTAACATTCATTTGGGATGGAAAATCAAGGCCAATGGAGTGAAACAAGGAGGGAGTCAAATCTGATAATGTAGATACCTCCCTAACTTGCAAGAGCACATGCCCTCCATCTTGCTGAGCTCAGCCTCGTGCTTTTGGCCCCATTCTGATATCCTTACTTGGCCTTCTGTGCATGTCAGTCAAGAAGTAGGTGCTTGTATGATAACCACAATCAGTGCTTTGTCCAAACCGCTTTGTCTAAACCACAAGTGCTGGAGACTTGACCCCAACACTGCGGGGAGCTGATCGGCACACACCACAGCTTCAGCCCAACTCACACTGCCACTTTCCTTTCCATCCTCCTCCAAGCAGAAGGGAGGCATTGGCATGTGGCCACTCTCATCCTGACAGGCAGCTGGGCACAGACTGAGTGAGTAGCTGGGGCTGGAAACTAAGAAGTTTCCAGGTTTCCACCACTGATTTAGTCCTCATGGGATCAAAACCTGACCCTTTCATCACTGAGAAAGCACTTGCAGCAGCTCAAAGAAGGTTCCACCATGATTCTTATGAAAAGGCTGTTACGAAAAGGCTACATCACTGTATTCAGGTACCATGGTATAAGGTATTATTTGGTATCATCTATTTATAAAATATGCTCAAATTACTAATGGAAGTTGCCTGAATTTTGGAGGTACTTCCAAGCCTGTCTTTCAAGGGAAACAAAGGGAGTTAAGTATACTGAGCAGCTCTGCAGACTAGACTCCAAACAAGTAGATGCAAACAACATTTCTGTTGTTGCTGCATTTGTTCCTCTGATGTCTGTGTTGTAGCACTAAGAGATGGCGATATGGGTTTCTTGATGAAGTAAGCAGGCAAACAGGTTTCTGATTTTAGTTGGATGTAGAGCAAGGAGAAATAGCTTGCAGTCAGCACATTTGGTTCTGCTGTAAAATCATCAGTCAGCCTGCTGTGTTCTCATCAAATTCATGGATTGGAGTCTCTGAAGGGAATTTTTCATATTACACTATAGTTCCTACCTCCTGAAGAAAAGGGGACAGAATAGAGGAAAAGCAAGATCTAAATTAATGGCATAGTCAGAATTCTTAATTTGAAAGGGAATTTTTTGTTTCTTCAAACTTCCCTATAAGCTATAAAAATACAATGAAAAGAAGACTCAGAGGAGGGTAACAAAACACAGAAAGGTTATAATGCTGTGTATATTGGCGTAAAGTTACTATATTCTGTAGCATTCTTTTCCATATAAACATTCCTTCTGGTGACATACCCATATGGCTCCACTTTGTCTGTATGATTATTGCTACTATACCTTGACACATTCCTGTTCTGTTTCTCTCCTTGCATTTATTGTTTATCTGAGAAGAGCCATTCCTTGCAATGGTTAGGGCATGTCCAGACTGCATGTTATGGCGGGTCCCAAATATCCGCCTGATTGGAAGAGGAATCCTTAAAACCCTGGAGGCTAGCTGTCAGATATACATGCTATTCTGATGAAGTAAAACAAACATTTCAGGATAGTTAATCTGTAGGCAAGATCCTATTAAAAAGGGGTGCTTAGAAAGTGTCGTCTAGGTATAATCTGAAACAGGAAGCAAATATTTATTTCTAGACAATGCAAACAGCTTTCTTCTTACTATACTTCCTTTCAGCTTAAGTACTGTTTTAACTTCCAGTGTTGCAAATTCAGTCATGCATCTTAGAGTCAAACTGTTGACCTTTAGTTTCATTTATCACCCCTAGGACTAAAGGTTTTGCAAACCAAATTACACATGTAGTTACATCTGTTTAATCTTGTGGCCTTCCAGCTGTGCATCAGTGATACCCATGCAACCCCTTTGCATTCAGAAACTTGTGATGCAAATCTCCCAGTGCTCCTTGCTCTCAGGAGGACACTTAAATTAAAGATTTCAAAGCTCCGGAGGCTCACCAGCAATCATTAAATCTCTTGAGGGACAACAGACTGTGTTCACTGACTGAAATTTAGTATACAATCTTGCTGATGTAAGAGAGATTTCCTGAGATGCCCCTGAAAGCACAGGAATAAAACACAATAAAAGTTTGCATGTATGGATAAATTGGAGGAACAGGAGTCAATACATACAAAGAATTGATCTGAAAGAAAGGGTTTTTTTAAATTTGCTTTTTAGGGGACTGCACTGTGGAAAGAGAGGATGTAGCATATCTGCATTTCTGATTTTGCTGCTTTGCTAGAAAATTGCAACAGTCAATTCTGATGAGTTCAATTTTGGAGTTCATTACTCTAGGGGGGAACAGGTCAAAAATAGGTCCTTAGAGGCCTTTGCTTTGTATGTGACTTTACCAAAAATGCACTTCTCTGTGAATTAGAGGGTTTCTACCTGTACTCATGATACAGGCTGCTGAAAACCTGGATCTTTGATAGCAATGTTTCTGTGAACCACAGTTCAAAACGATAATACAGAGACATAGCAAAAATAAAACACTACCTGCAATGATCCTAGCTCTTCCACGTAAAGATCTTGCACATATTGCTGTTTCTCTTTCTCAAGCATTTTCTTGCTGCATAGCTCCATACATGAGAAACACTGCAGTTTCCCATCTGCTTCACAGAATACAAAGGGAGATGGCATACCCTGGGAAATGCCTATACGGCAGGAGCTTTTTGCTATAAGCTATTATAAGGGCTCTAATATTTGTTCTCAGGGGCAGCATGCTCACAGGTAGGTCTTTAGGGCTGCAGCAAGGCTGAGCAGCAAGTCTCGGCAGCAGCACAGGGTCCCGGTCACCCGGAGCAGGGATCGCTCTGCAGCTGGTAGTGGCCCTTGGTGGGCTGTTGGTGGGGGCTTTCTCCCTGCATAAACCAAGGGAAAGGAAGGAGGAAGGGAAGGGAAGGGAATGGGTAAGGCAAAAGGGAAGGGGAAGGGGACTTGCACAAACCCAGATCTCACCTCAGTGTGGAGCTGGGAGAAGGCCAGCATCCAGAGCTGAGTCCTCAGACATGCTCTTAAAGCTACCAGTGTAGAGTAATTGTAGTGTAGCTGGAAAAAAACATCTGTTAATCTTGATCTAAATGGCAAGGCTAGGATTTTACAAGGCTTCAGCATGGTTTGGGATTGGGATTTATATAGCCTTCACTCTGAGCTGCAAGATTTAACCATACTCTCATTGCCTATTTTGTAAATAGTTTCTAGACTGTATAGGTGAGACCTTCAAGAGCTTCTGCCTCACCTTCTTCAGAGGACTGCTTTAAAGGTGAGGACTGTGTTTGGGACAGGAGCAAAAACGAAAAAAGCTCCTTTAAAGGTTCTGCCATGTTGACCTGTGAGTAAAGGTAGTGAGAGAGAAGGATCCCCCCAGGAGGCTGGCCGAATTGGAGGGGCTCATAAATCACTCACATGGTGCCTGCAGGGTATATAAGCCCCTATATAAACTCTTATCCCTCCAGTTTCATTCCTCCCTTAGGCCCGAGTTAACAATTTCCCCCTTTCCACCCTTGGAATCAGAGCAAGCCCCGGCTGCGTTTTGGGGCCGGGCGCACAAGCAGGAGCTGCCCTCGGGGCCGCCTCTCTGCTCAGACGGGTGCTTTCCTCACCTTGCCCCAGCCATCCTGGCTTGCTCAGCCAAGCTCGGGGTGCTGCAGCCAGCAGAGAGCTCTTGCAGTGCAGCTGCAGCAGCAGTGGCACCGCCAGGACTTGCTCCCTCCCATGGAGGAACAGTTCCAAAAATAACTAAAATTTAAAAGCGGATCTACCAGTAAGAAGACTCTAAAGTCAGTGGGGAATAGGTTGGGGCGCCTGGTATATGAAATCAATTTGCTGCTTTGCGCAGCTGTTTAATGCCCATCGCAAAGAAGGGCAGGCAGGTCCCTGCAGCAGCCTGGGCAACAGGCACGGAGGGGTCAGGGACTAAGGCGGCTCTCCACCATGTGGAAACGGTGACGAAAGTACTCATAGTCAGTATACTGCGCAAGTGATTCCCATCAGTTCCCAAATGAATTAAGAAAGTTGCAACCTAACTAAACCGCATTTCTCATGTCTTGCCTCTCTTTCTGCTGTTCTGGGACAATTCTTGCTATCTCTAGCAAAGACTGTGTCTCTGTTTATAATGGGATTTTTTCCTCCAATCAGTTTGAGTCTGAGGTATGTTCAAAGCTTGGAATATATTTTTCTACCATGTTTGTAACACAGTAGGATTATATTTATGCAGACAAGACCGAACCATTTCATAATTCGCTTAGCTCATTCTTACAGCTAAGCAAGATTCCTGACCGTGATAAGGTCTGCAGTGTGCCTGGAGCCTGCAGCCCTGTTTTACAGTCTGGTTATAGTACTAATTTTAAGGAGAAAAAAAAATCCCTAAAGCCTTTCTAAATCTTGATAGAAGTCTAGCAATAGCTGAGAGTGACATCCTCTCTCTGCTTCACAGAGCTCTCTCACTCACTACGACAATATGATAACAAACTCTTCTAGTGCATATTGGGGCACTTCAGAAGCTATTTGTTTGACACCAAAAGGCATGTAAGTACCACCACTGGAAGGTTTTATTCAAACAGCTGCCTGTGTTGCTCAGTTACTGGTTCTATGTGCTTACTCAAAAATGCAAATGGCACAACTGATCCTCCAAAAATGGGTGAGAGCCTGTGCCACAATACCCAGGCTCCTCAGCGTTTTGCTGCATGCGGCTTTTTTACTTGCAGTTCTTCCCTTCAAAATGTATCCAAATCCACAGTGCCAAGCACTTTGTTCTGCAGCTAAGAATTCAAAATATTTGTCTCCAGAACTGGCTGTTCTTTTGTTAAGCAGGTTTCAGTTCGTTGCGACTATTGAAATACTGAGCTGGCTTTTGAATGGAAAGAGTACTCCTTCTTTAACTTTGCTATTAAATGCTGATAGTATGGCCACAGGATTAAAAATATGCAACAAATTATTAAAATCAGAACAAAAACTTCTGATGAGTCAGAATAGAAACTCCAGTTCCCTAAACACCTGCAATTTAAGAATTTTAGGATTAGATTGCTGCCGTTCCAGATTATGTCTAAGGAAAAAAGTCAAAGCTATGAAAAAGTCAAAGAGCTGAAAACAGAGACAGTAAATAAAGCTAAAAGAAGCAGAGTGCAAGTTTTCACAAATCTTCTCCTGGAGATCAGTTTTTAGGGTGTTGCCCTCCGACTCAGTGCTGTAGCTGCAGGCACAAAACACGTCTCACAGTCCTGCCTTAGAAGGTAAAAAGCACTTTATTACTTACCATTGCTGGCAGATCCTTCAGCGAGGAAGAGGACAGAAAGCACCGTGATGAAGTTCTGGCTTTGCATGTTACCTTTTCGGTGATCAGACTTGGTGTTCTCTTTTACTTTCTCCCTGGTTCACCAGAACATTTACATTTCCTGTTTCCTGCCCGAGTGTATCTGAGTTAAATTTCTTCAGGAGATGGACTCTATTTGATTGTTTGTAGGAAGTGATGTAATACGGCCTGGGCCTGTCAAGCAAGCAACGATTGCAAAAGAAAAAAAAGTTGCTCTTCAAGCACTAATTCGGCCAAAACACCTATATGCTTTTGGTGAGTGTGTTGCTAGTCTCCTCTGTTTTTCTGGACTCCTCTATTTTTTTTGACTTCTGAATTGAATACCATAATATCATCATCTAAATTCAGTGTCATGGGGACAATCATCATATAAATATCTAGGCAGGAATCTGATACAAAAGATCATTGATGTGTGTTAATGTGGAGGGCTTCATGTTGCTTTCAAGTGGGTTTGAATGGGCCGATTTCAATAATGCCCCCTGGTTTTCAAGCGCTAACTCTCCCACCAGCATGGTGGGACATTGCACGCATTACTGATCCCAAAAGGCAGCCCCCCAAGCTGGGCTGTCTCCAGCAAATGAGAGAATGACTGGTTCACTTGGCAGCCTCTACCTGAGTATCTGGGGCTGTTTTCAGATAGGGAAGAGGAAAAAAACTCGTCATTTTTTGCTTGGAGCACTTGGTTGCGTTGGAAAGTGCTTAGACATCAGTGTGCTGATGGCTGTAGATAGCAGGGTGACAGACGGGCCAGCACCACCAGGATGAGGATGTGGTGGCTGGTGCCGGGGGACCGCGGTGCTGTGGTCGAGCATTGGCAGGGGATGAGGGGTGAGCACCCCCGGGGCAGTGGGGGTGTGAGGGACTTGGTAACTCCTGTTTCTCCTATTCCCTCCTCCTGATTTTCCTTCCTTCCCTGGGTGGTCCCCAGCTGGGCTGGAGATTGCAAGACACGGGCTACACCACTTCCCCGTGCTACCACTTCCTCTGCACCCACTACTGCTTTGCTTCACTCGATAACACACTAGGTCCACACATATTGCATGGCCCCAGATGTGCATTACAGAGGGAGATGGAAGGTTTGAAAAAGTATTTTCAATCTGCTTTTTATACAGGGGTGGGCCTAGCCAGAGCTCAGAATTTGGAACTGGATTTAAATCATACCTGCCCCCAAGTTAGGGAATATTTGGCTCATAGGTTTGGTTTGTTCCACTGCAAAAATGAGTACTAGATCTAAAATTCATCCTCTGAGTCAGGGAGAGTCTGTGTCCCAGTTTGACTCTGGACCATTCCAGATTTGAGCTACTGTAAACACTTGCATAAAAGTTTTCAGTAATAAACTGAGTTAGAAGAGATGTATACATTTTACTGACTGTGTAGCAGCTTCATGGTATTTCCCCTAGACAGCAGTGGGTGTCAGAGTTTGGTTTCCAGTGAATTATCTGAAGCCGGCAATGGTGAATCTTGTGTTCAGATGGTAAAAGCTGCTGAAGTGACTAATTTTTGCTCTGCTTTTGCAGCTAATAATTTTTCTTAACACATTGCTGCTTTTATAGGTCATCAGTTACAGTTTCTTAGCCAGGGTTGCTGAGAAATAGGTCAGTGATTCATTTAATGACCAGCTCGTTAATAGATTTACAACGGTCGAATGATTCAGTTAACTAACAATTGAACTGGTTGTTTATTATTGGCAACGTACATTTATGCACTTTATAAAACAGTGAAAAAAAAGCAAAGCAAAGTTAAACATTGCAGCTACAAGAAGATAAGGAGGAACTCAGAGTTATGAAAGCACTGACAGATTAATTACATTTTTTCAGGCGGTATTATTTAATCTGATGTCATAGCCATGCGTGATAATGCTCACCATAGAGAAGTGTTAGAGGTCAGGTTTGCAAATGCTTTTAAGATTTTCCCATTCAAAAATTGCAGCAGTTCCAAATATTAGTTATAGTCTGCAACTGATATAGATACTTGCAGTTATTAGTTATCCACATTACAGCAGTGCCTAGAATTTCTCTCTGTGGGCCAGGCCGTCTCCATGCTAATTGTTATACCTGTGTACAAAAGCTGTTTCTGTTCCCAAAGAGCTTGGAGTGCAAGAAAAATGGATGCAAACACACGGGGAAATACAAAGAGAAAAAGAGGCAGCATTGCAGGCAGTGGTCTTAGAAAATATTTTTTTGTAAGTACATCAGGAAGGGGGTTGTAGGGAGGCATTTGAAGGAGACAAGCACCAGCTCTGTTCCGGTCTCCCTGGACTGGGGACCGGTGCAGGAAGTACGGGGGGCTGAACGTCGACTGGGGAGCCGCAGAGCTGGCCACACGCGGCCACTGGCAGTGGGCAACGGCCTGCCAGACGGGGAGGGTGGCACGGTGAAAAGCCTTGAGAATGAAGGCATATGGTGTGGATATATAATAATTGCTGCCCTGGGTCATATGGATGGATGGGAGGCTTTTGGTGAAGAAAGCAGTCTCTAAACTGCTGTAGAGCAATGATTATTATAAAGATTCAGCATCTCCCTTTCAGAAAGAAGTCCCGAAAGCGGGACTACGCAGGTATTTCTGACGTGCTCGGAGGGCCTGTGGCTTTGCCTAGTTCGGCAATATGAAAACGGTCCCAGCCCCTCAGCCGTCAGACACGGACGGCAGTCGAAGGGGCTGGGTGGCACGAGCCCTGTCCGAACTGCAGCTTCCAGGGAGCCGATGACCCCGATGCTTCCTGCTGCAGACAGAACCATCCTGAGGGTATGCAATTTGTGGGGCTAGATGTGGTGATGATACCACAAAGCCCAAAAGAGTGCTAATATCTGGTCTGACATGGTGTCCTTAGCCAAACAGTCCTGCAGCATGCACAGTTATATTCTTGCTGTGTCTGCTTTTACAGTGCCAGGAAAAGCACTCTGACTACTAAATTTGTGTTTTAATGAGCGTTTACTCTCCTAAGACTATTACTATTGTCCAGCCTAAGCTTTTCTTTTGATTTAGTCAGTAGTTTAGTCAAAGTTACACTTTTAACAGTATTTTTATCCATTTCATTGATATAATTTATAAAGGATGCATTATCCTCCCTTTCATTTCTTCCCATCTCTTTCCTAAGTTCCTCCAGTCTATGTCTTTCCAGTACCATATGGGGTGCAACTATTTTCGCTCAGTTTATCATGCCTTGCATGTTTGGCTATTTTGCCTCATTTTGTAGACTTAGCCCAAATCACTCATCACTTACTAAAACATAAGTTTCTATAGAAAGATTGGAAGGGAAAAGAGGAAAGGACATATTTTGCTGTATTTGTTTTGCATCTTTGCTGCATTTTCATCGCATATTTCTAATGTACAATACTATGTCCTTTCCTCCTTTCCCTTCCAGTCTTTCTGTATAAGTTGTATCATTTCCTGCTTGAATTCTCATCACCTATTTTTGACAGATGTTCAGCTAACAGCTCATTGCTTCCCCTTGAGAGCAAGATAACCACCCACTGGTGTGTATCCAATTAATGATTTCTAAGGCAAATTAAAGTTCAGGAAATGTGACTTAGTGCCACATAACATTTTAATTAAGAATTTAGAGTGATACAAAGGCAATGCGGCACACATTCGACTATTTTAATGCTGGCTGACATCTCAAAGTGCAGTTGTTGTTCATGAGGAGTCAGCCCCAAGCAGGTGTGTTTCTAGCAGGCTTTTGCAAAATTTGGGTTTCTTTTTGTCATTCTACCTTTTGAGTGTGTTTTAGCAGTAGCGTGAATGAAGACAAATGTTTGTAGGTGACACAGTGATTAAAGGAGGCAGAAGTAAAGAGGACGACAGCTAACTGGTATATAGTGAATCCAGAGATCTGGACACGCTGTGCACAGGCAGACAACCTCTGATTCAGTGCAGATTCAGTAAGGACATATATCTAAGAGCAAAGAAAGTGGGCATTACTGACAAAGATCTTCATCTATCAGAGCAGTGACTTGGGATCAGCATAGATAATTAATCAAATGTGAACTTCCAGTGTGACAGAAAGGCTAAAATGATCCTTGGATTTAGGTACTGGAGAACAGCTGAGGGTGGTTGTGTGTTAATGTTGCTTTTGTGACTGTTTTGGTATCCTGTGTCCACTGCTGGAGTCTGAGATCAAGGAATAATATTGAAAGGGCTAAAGGAAGGAACCAAAAATGATTGAGGGATCAGGAAATGTGGTTTATTCTGAGACTGAAGGACCTCCAGGTTAGCTTAAAATATGGTAGTAGCATCCAGGATAACATGATCTCAGCCTCCAGAAGCATCTGTATGGGAAAGGAAGGAGTACAAATTTCGCCTGCATTGAAAATGTGGGTCTCACTAACTGCAACTACTCAAGGAACTGCAGTCATAATCCCTGAGGTTGTGCCTGTGCATGTTCTAATAATTCACAATTGAGGCATAATAGTTAAATATTAGTTTAATTCATGTTAACTTTTAAAAAATCATAGAGAAATAGGAATCAGGTATTTTGGATGATGAAGAATCTCGATTGTCACAGAATGGCCATTACCTCAGTCCATCCCCACTAAAGCTTTCCCTCTGCAACACTTTCAGCAAGTTCCCTTTCAGGTGTCTGAAAAAAAAGTTTAGTCCAATTGCTTTGGCTTTCTTCTTCAGCTCCGTTCTTATCTCCTCACAGTAGAAATATGGGGAAAAAATATATAGTGATAAATCTTGCCCCAAAACAAGCTTGTGTATTTGGAAACCTGAATGGCTTCAGTCAGAGGTGACATGAGAGGGATAAATTATATCTGATAATTTCATAGGCCTTAGTCTATTTAGTAGGATCCACAATGTAGCTTAGCAAAGAGAAAAGTCTTTTTACAAATGAGAGAAATAAGTTTCGTGTGTGTTTCCAGTGTACGTTACCCAGCTGGAAACATCTGTGCATGTTTTAGGTACAGTTTCAAAGACTTCTATGTCATCAGCATTTCTGACTACCTAACTAGACTGTTTGCTAATGTTCTTCTTTAACCAGTGAAATGTTTGCATCACTGAAACTACAGGATGTCATCAGTGTAACATTTCCAGAAAAACAGAAATGTTTTGTAACGCTGCGGCCAAGTGACTCAGGCCCTTCTTGTTCCTTTTTGCTCTGAAAACACCAGCAACAACAACAACAACATCAACAAAACAGTAGCTACGCTTTTGAGAGTGGTGGAGCAAGTTGCTGCTTAGTTATAGAGCTTACGCTGAAACTCATTTTCATGCAGCTTGTCCGCTGCCAATGTCAGCTGCTAATGTGACTGCTCCAAAGTGTGGACATTCGTGTGGCTGATGCCAGTCAAGTTCTGCTAAGTCCTTTAATGACTGATTTCTGCTCCTGACATATGTTGGGAAAGGACAGATAAAATTCTCCCAGGAAAGAATATGCACTGTATTGCAGTTCACTGCAGAATTAAAAAAAAAAAAAAATCCCCAAAGCAAAGCACAGTGTGCCCACACAAATCTCCTGGCAGCTGAAGCCAGCCCAAGCGCTGGCTGCCACGATGCCTCCACGGGCTACTGAGATAAACAGGAGTTGCAGAATCGAGACTAAAATATGCAGAGTTCTTGTATAGAAACCTCATGGGCATCTGCAGCTGTGTCCACTATCAGACTTCCTTCAGGGCAAGCTTTGCCTGGGTGAATTACGGAGAATAAAGCGCTCTATCCAGTAACCTCATTCAATTCAGGATTGTATGAAAAGATAAATTACATTTTATTTCAGAGACACAGATGCTCAAGAGCAAGATCTATACTTTTGCCAAACCTGTGGCACCAGTACAAACTAGAACAACACTTAGAACAATGAGACCTTGGCCCTAACTGGGGATCATCAAATAACGCAGTTAAAATGAGAGGGATAACACAAGTATAAAAACATTTTTAAAATGTGTCTGCTCAACTGGGCTTGTAAATTTCTGACTTCTTCTTGCATCTTCTTTTCTTCATTACATGCAACACAAACCACAAAATCTTGGCTAAAATATTTTGGAGACTTCAGATAGGAACAGAAAGAAAATACAGCATTATACTTGAAAATATCCAAATGTTTGTATTTAAGTCCCCTTTCAACAAAATGAAAAATGGAGTCAAAGAAAGACTTTTCCCATCTAAAAACTCATCTTCAATGAAAAAAAAAGACCACAAATAGTAGAGCTGATTGATGGAGACATGTAAATATCCTGTTGTCACACAAAGAGAAAAATTAGCTAAATAGATGATACCATAAAAAGCAAAGATGGGCAAGCTTAGCTGTTTGGTTTCATTTTGAGAAACACAATGCTGGACATTAAACCAACATTTCCCATGTAGTTCATATTAACAGGTCAGTGGATAAACACAGACAACTGCATCAGAATCCAAATGCTTAAAATTAGAGAAATTAGGGCTTAGAAAGGTAAAAAAGGAGAAAACAGGTCAGGCAGTGTATAGCTCTCAATTTCCTTTAATAGCAGCCTTATTTTCTACTCTATTTTCTTTTTTCTCAGCTGAAGCCTTTCCCAGTTTCCGTTCCTCTTATTATCAGATCATGTGTGATAAACAAGATGAAACCTATTGAGGACTTCCTGATAATTACAAGGGAAGAAAGGGTTGAGCTTAACATTAAAATAGTTAAATAAGGACAATTCTAAGACAATTTTCTAGAACTATGTTAATAACTTGTGGTATGCAGCATTGAGGTGGGAGCTCAGAGAATTATTCCCTCGTCTGCTCTGGCCTTATTGCCATGTGTAAGTTCTGGGGCAAATTAAAGGGCAAAGTTTTGAAGCAAATTAAAAGGCAAAGCTCATGTTTATTTTGAACACGCACAATTGCACTACCACACTAAGAAACGATAAACATGGATCTCCATGACTGTATCTGAATCAGGCATTTGGAGGAGACAGAGAGAAGGCCAGCCCGCACAGTGGCATGACTGAAATAAATAACTTTTGTATCCTTTAGCAGCATAATACCATTTTAACATGACTAGTATTCACAGATATCACCATCACAAATGTTTATAGCTGAGTTAAAATAATCTTTGGAAAAAAGCAAAACATGCCACAGCTCTGCTAGCAACAACTGGACTGCAAACAGTATTTTTCTGTTGGACTCTAAGTATTTGTTAGTTTTATGAATATGGTAACATCACCTTGTTATATAGCTGTTACCTGATTCTGTTTCGATAGCATTAACATTTATAAATTAACGCAATGGTGTACCTGTTACTGGCCTTATACCAACAGGGCTTTCACCCTGTTGCCAAATCGGGGTTCAAGGCCTGTATTACATTTCTCAGTCAGGAAGTGCAATCAGGGCCCTGGTAGACTTGCATCAAAGTGTAGCTGGACACTTCATTTCTACTCTTTCTTGGGAAGCAATTGCACATGCCAAAAGCTTCCTAAATTATTTGATACTTGTATAAAATCCTAAAATAGGCAATTCCTCTATTGCACTGTAGTATTGATAGTGTTTTGGAATGTGCTTCCTCCTGGAGGCTGAGTTTTACTTCTGGCAAAACTACAGCTGAAGACTGAATTCCTGAAATAATGAAGGCTTTTCATCAAAGTCATCTTGTTACTGGCCTACTTAAGGACCATATCTCTATTATGGGATGTAGGTAGTTGCAAAAAATGCCTCCTTCTAACCTAGCATGGGGTTAGCCCATAAAATCTTGCACCGGTGATCTTCCAGCACTTCTAGTATGGAAATCTACATGAGACTTGATGAGATCTATCTTTGTCTCAATATGGATTGGAAACATGTGGTATGAACAGCCTGAAAGTAGAGCTTTGGGGCATGTTTTGGGGGAAAGTTGACGCTTATGCCAGCACTAAAAGCTTCATTTTCTGCTTGGCTGCTAAATAATAAGGGCTGTGCCTGACCTCGGCAATGCTAGAGTGCTCCTGAGCTCCTGCAGCCAGTGCACGCGCTAGCCGTCGCCTTGCTTTGTGTAAGATCCAGCTCGCCTGCACCCCTCTTCTGCCCCCAAACTGCCCATTCGAACATGAAAAACCTAATCGCTTGGGCCAGGAGGCTGTGCCACACTCTAGCCCCATCCCCAGTCTGGCCATCCGGGCACCCAGGAGCATAGGCCGTGCTGAGATAGGTGACAGCCAAAGGGAAACACTTTTCTACCTGGATTTTATTGTAAAACTATGCAAAGCACCCTAGTGAGACATTCATTCATTAGCATCTCAGACAAGCAACCAAGGTCTGCATAATGCAGCTTTGAGAATTGATTTTCAGGCACCTTTATTAATTCCTGCAATACCGCCACTGTAACAGAAAATCACAGTTTATTAAACTTTTACGTCTGGATCCTTAGAGGCCAATGACAGAATGAAACTGAAATAAAATGAATCCATTTTAAAAAGGACTTGGGTCAGTCTCCTGATCTTTTATGTATGTATTTGCAGAGTAGCAAAAGATTATTAGTTAAAGGTTTCTCTCATTCCTTGAAAATAATTATGTAAATAACATATTACAATGCTTAGGGTCTAAGTGGGAATTAGAGACTGACAGATTTAAATATAAAAAATTTAGAGTTGCAGTGCATCCCAAACTTGTATTGTAAGTGCATATTTGGTATAATATTGCCTAGGTGTCCAGCACAAGTATCATAGGCTTGTCTGGTCACAGGCATTTAATTTAGCAACTCAGTTAATAAATGTGCATTCAGCAACTTAAACAGGTGAAAAAGCAGGATGACCATGAATTTTCTTTCCATGCAACTTCAGTATTGTGTCTCACAGGGAGATGCCTACTAATTAGTTGTCCCTTTTGAGTCAGTGTTGGCCTTAGGTTTGTCTTGAAAAAAATAGTGCTCTATAGAAATAGAAATAGAAATATTTCCCTTAAGGAGATCATAACAAGTGAAATTGATTAAAGTAATGATTGAAAAGCAAATGTAAATCTGCCTCACGTGTATTCTGTGGTGAATTTAGTGAAACAGAGTAGAAAAACAAGGTACTTGAGGAAAAGTAAACTAGATTTTTTTAAACACTTCTCATTTTTACTTCCAGTGTGCTTCAGCTGACTGTTACAAGGATTTAATTTCTCAGCTGTGAATGATTAATGAGAAAAGAATAAAATCTGTTAAAATCACATTCTTGCAGTAATATTCTACCACACAAAATGCAGCAGCACATCCAAACTGTAATGTGAGCAGTAAGATTTTCCCAGCCACACCTTAAGTATCTGAAGATAAACTTTGATGTCCTAAAATAATATTGCTTAAATGTTGCTTGATACTTTTTTAGGCTGTGGCAGCTCTCATTTGATCCTCCCAAGTCCCCATCTGTATTCTTGAATTAAAATGCTCTTAACTTTTTCTTGACATATTTTCATTGTAATTACTGTATTTATTTCATAAATATAGCTAATATAGAGTCCAGACTATAAAGAAACATTAAAGATCAGATTTTTTAAAGGTACTTAGATACCTAAAGGTGCAAATAAGCACTTACTTCTTTCAAGAGTATAGGTATCTGATCTGGGATAAGTTGGGTTCCTAGATACTTTTGACAAAGTGTATTTTCTTGCTTAGTCATTTAAATATCTTTAAGGGATCTAACTCTAAGAGCCCCATTCTGTTCTAGCATTAAGAGCAGTCTTTTGAAATCAAGGAGGCAGCTTCCAGTCCGGTCTTAGTCCAGCTCTGCAAAATTTGTGCATATATGCAAGCATATAAGTAGTCCCAATGCAATCAAAGAGTGTGCAGCAGAAAAACAGAGACATATTAAAGAAAAAAAAAAGTGTGGTATTCTATATTCTAATTTATATACAAACAGGAGGCTAAATTAAGGCTTCTTGGACATCTTTCAGTCTGCATTACAAGCATGTGTTGTTTTTTTTAACTTTATGCCCTTTTGTAAAAAAGTGTCTGTATTCCTGAAGGCACTTTTGTCCTGTGTTTTAGGTCAGTGGAAACAACAGGACTGAAGCAAACTAAGCATATATGATTATTTTGAAAGGTATTTACGTTTTTGAAATAGGATTTTTAAAAAAATTATTTGTGGTGCTATACTGTAAATACTGGTTTGGCAATCACAGGTGCTATGTATGATACCTGCCTTGGTCAATGTGGTGGTATAAGCATGCAGATTACTAACTCTACAAGTGGTCTACAGTCTTCACAACGTCAATGACACTATTTCAGCAACTTGTGAACTTCAGTGGTATCTGAAATCATTCAGGTGCCACTCTGAAACCTTTACAGTCATGTTCTTGGCCCTCCTTTTCATTAGACCATGCAAATAGTATCTTGCTTACAACTCTTATTACTCTGAAAACATTGTCCTGTCCCAGCACATGATATATTTAATCACTGACCAGGGTCTTCATGTGGGCGATAGTATTTTTAATGATATTTTACACATCCAGAATGTCATCGGTCACAACCCAGGGAGGGCTATGTTGCGGTGGAGTTATGGCACAAATTACCACTTTTCAGCACCCTGTGTTTAAATCTAGCTTGCGGTTGAATATAACTGACTGTAGCGCTGCAAGACTACCTGAAAAAATCAGAAATTTTCCCTTGTGTCTTTTTGCTCCTTCGTTTTTGTTTATTTCTCTCTGGGATGTACCTTTCTTCATGCCTCATGAGAAAAAATGCCTGTTTATTACATTGTTAAAGTAAGTTTATGTGTCCATTCATTTCATCCGAATATACAGAATGGTTTCATAGTTAACTTGCTATATCACTGTCTCTTTGTAAAACCTTAAGACTTTGACTGTGTGAGCTGTGCAAGTGCTACCCTTACCAAAATGTCTTTTGGTGAAACCTGAATAATTTGTATAAATTTGTAAGTGTTGAGTTTGCCAAAATATAAATACCTACCTATGTTGTCTTCCTCCTGCTCAAGTGTGGTATGGAGAGAAATCCTTTCATAACAGTTGTGTTAGATGAGATGCAGTTCATTTTCAGACAGATCTAGGTTTTGGCTTTTATCTGTGACAGCAGTGCAAGCAGGCCTACCTTGATTAATCCTTTTTTTGGTTGGTGTATAGAGCTGTAATAGTGTAATATACTTCAGGATGTGCTAACAGCCCAAGTATATATCCCCAAAGCATTATACAAACTGAGGTGGGGTGTGTAACCCTTCACTCCTATTGCTCCCTGAGCTGGAAGCACGTATGTATCCATGCCATAATCACACCTCTGTGGCAAAGTGTGGATACACTGAATGTGCTGTCAAGTGAGAACTTCCTTGGCCTGAAATTCTGCTAAATTGCCTAGGTGCTGTTCACTGCAGGCTGAGCGACTGTCAGCATGTACTGTTTTTATGCTTGTGTGTATCTTGTGTATGAGGTAAGCAATAGGAAAATTCTGCTAGAATTGGCATTCATCCAGTTACAGGCAAATGCATCAAGAGTAAAAGAGGTCAATGTTAATGTCTGGTAATGAAAGCCATGATGGAAAGAATTGTAGATAGGATTATATAAGGAAATAAAGGCTTACTGGAAGTGAATGTATAATTTCACAGTTAATCCATTTTGATTCTGAGTGCTTGTGGTGTTTTATGAGTCTCCTACCATACACACCTAGGTCAGTCCACATGTAGTCTGAATCTCAGAGGAGCTGAGATGCCTTGAAAGTCAGAAAGGGCAGATCTCCGCCTGGTATAAATTCTTATAATTCTATATCCACCCAAAAGGAGGAACACAGAGTTCACTTGAGGTCCACAACTCATTCTTTTCCCATTAGAGCTGTAAATGTCCTCAGAGAATGCAAATATCTGGTACTCAAAAAAGCAAAAAGATGCCTGCCAAGTATAGCAGATATTTAAAGCCTGTACATCAGTTGGGTGGACGGCCTGGGTCTGTCTCAGGTTTCTGAACCAGGAGACTGATCGGATCGGGCAGGCAGCTGCAGGGAGGTTTAATCTCCCAGGAGCTGGAACGGCAGACAGGAAGCAGAGTGCGAGGTGAACGATTAAAAGCAAACCAGTACCTGCATTTCTGCTTTGTGAAGATATAATCGCACAAATATGTGCCTTGCCTCAGGAGCTCGCATCCTCATAAGAGGCTGGCTCAACCCACTTCGGAGGCAGAGCAGCAGCTATACCTCCCATTGGCTGGAGTATAAGGGCTGTTTTCCATACATTGCAGCATTTCCTCCTAATACTTGCAGACTAATACATTGCAAATACTTGTGGAGCTCCCCCCAAAGAAGGCAGTTCAAAACGATCATGCTACCCACTGCGATGACTGCACCGGTGCAAGCCAATATGTTCTCCCCTGTTTGAGATGAGGTGAGAGGATGAAGAAATACTAAGGAAATTTTAAATGTAGGAAGCTCCCTAATCTCATTCTAAATAATCCCTTAGGAAGCTTATATGAGTGTAAATTTCATATACTCTCATTGTCCAAGATGATATCTGTCAGCCCACTATTAGTACTCAAGAGACCCCTGTGAATGCATGCATTTAAGTAGGAATACAGGTCTGGAATCGCACGTGTGAATTATGGACGCATATAGACAGTGGTAGGTTTTGTTAGGGAATGATCAAGTTCTGCTGTTTTCCTGATGCCTCCTGGTTGCTCTCTAACCATGAATATTTAAGATGCAATCGCAAGATCATTCCTAACCATCCAAGCATTAAGTTTGCTGAACACTTTCCTGTTAGCAGTAGTGGGCAAGTTGATGGCATTAAAATTAGATTTTGAGCAATCTTTGAAGGTTCTGTAGGATGAGACAGTACGGGACTGTGCAGGAGGCCCCTTGTAGTAATGCTCCTAATTTCACATGGGCCAATTTGAGGCCAGGTGAGAATGTGACATAAAAACTACAACCTTTGTTATGCATTTACTTTAGCTTTACCTTTTGTAGTTATGCTGTATCTGGTTTCTGCTGCCAACTTCTACATGCTACAAGGCTATGAAGTGTGAAATTGCCAAATTGGCAAGAAATTACCAAATCTTAAATCCCTTTCGATTCATAAGAGGATTTCCTTTGCTTTTTGAAAACTGGAGTGGTAATGGGACATGCATGAAAAGCACTTCTGATGGGGTATAAGGCAGTCCTTAACAGTCATTCAATGCTCAGATGAAGTTGAGTGCCCTTAACTTTGTCCGTCTGCCTGTTCTCATCTTCTCTGTCTTGCTGTTGCAAGGCTACAGCGTGTGCTGTGTCTGCTTCTGCTTCTCTGGACGCGCTTGCCATACATGCACCGGGCCTGGTTGCACTCAGCTCTCACAGGGTGGCCTGTGTCTCTGCTAGAATTTGTACTCACCCATGTGCCCCATGCTATCTAGCTCTGTAATTTTTGTCTGTGCCATGCACTAAATGTACATGTCATGCTTTTTGCCACCTTTTCTCAGAGCTGTAAATCTGACATCCATCAAGCCAGCTTTTCAAGAACAGTTTATTTATCATTGGGAACTGCACTTAATAAGTTTCTCCTTGACTAAGAGATCCTAAATCTATACTACAAAGCATCTCTCAGTGAAGTCTGAAATGCCACGCCAATTTTCAAGAACATCCAACTCTTCCTGCAAGTTCTAGATTATACAGAAATATTACTCTTACACAGAAATCCTGTTTCAGCCTTGCTTGTCTCTAGGCAAATTTCTGTTTGCTTACTGAACAGAAAGAGCCCTGGGCTCAGAGTGCAGTGACATAATGTGTACATAGAGTTTGTCTTGTTAGCTCTAGGCAGAAATCTTGTGTCAAGTAATTCCACAATGGAGCCAAGTTATGGGTGGCCATTTCTTGGAAACCCCTTTTGCCATCCCAGACTTGCATATCCTGTGGCATTACCTCTCATATCAGTTTTTGCGGTTAATTTGGGTTTGGATGTGGACTTTCAGAGGACTCTGAATATTGATTTTGAATTAAAAGTTCTGCTCAACCTGAGTTATGGGTTCCCCTCAGTTTCCTGCAGGGGAATCTCAAAGGACCAAGCCTAAGCCTTTTGACTCCTTCGTTTTACGGTCTACCCGCTTTTCTCCAAGACTCTTAGGCAGCACAGACTGGCTACAAAGGCAAACAGGGCATAAATTGCTGAAGACTTACAAACAGCTGTTGAAATAAAATAAATTACAGAGTGAAAAATAACAACAAATTTAAACTCAGATAAAAAACCTTGATAAAAACCAGCTAATGTCTGAGTTGGCTTTCAATCTGATTTATTTATGCAAAAATTTTAACATTGTTAACTATGTAAACAAATACCCCAAAGCTCTTTCCTTGTGCAGCTTTTGTTTGTGGTTTTATATTTTTACAGATGTAAAAAATGAATTGTATTCATGATGGTGATCAGGAGCACAAAAGAAAGGCTTGAACAAAGGAAAGTGTGCTAGAAATAAAGAATGGGAGAAAACAGAATACAAAAAGGTAAGTTTAGGGAAAATAACGTGCTTTTTATTAATACTTAATCTTTGATCTGAGAGTATCATGAAGACACACCAAATAAAAAGAGAAAGTCAACAACTGGTTGTCTCCAGAAAGAATTAAACAGTTTCTTTTGAAGAAGAGAAATAAACATCAAATCACTTAAAGCAGGGGAAAAAAGGCTTTGAAATGTAGTTTAAGCAATAGTTGGGGCCAGTAAAAGAGAAGGGAGGAAAGATCCAAAGAACTGAGGTTAGATGTGTGATATTTAGAAATAGAAATGTAGCAGTGAATTGTGGCAAGAATGCTGTACAGGCATATAAGGGTGAGAGATGAAACAGAAAAAGGAATACTTTAGATGAAGATATTAAATGTCAAATTGAAAATCAAAAAACTACAGATCAGAAGGAACCACTGACAGAAAAAATGAAGATACCTGAAAAGAGAGAAAGAAGATTGTGTGTTTTATTAGCAATTCTCTCAGACATCCTGGGTGACTGCTGGAAAAATCACAGCTCTCCAGGCCTTCATTTCTTCATCTATAAAATGAAGGTAGCACTAATCTAAATCACAGAGTTGCCAACAGGATTAGTTTAGACCTATTTCTAACGCATTTAGCAGAGTTGGATGGAAATACTAGATAGGAAAAATACAATGAATGAAGAGACAAAAAGAAATATGGATATACTAAATGTTCTGGACTAAATGAAGCAAGGATTTGGGAAGGCCACTAACTACACCAATGCGGAAATTAGGGCCTGAGATCATGTGCATGTGTACCAAGACTGAGATACTCGCTGACACATGAGATGTTTCAAAAATATCGTCTGCAAAAGATAATATTAGAAATAGGGAGAGTAGGGAGAAAAGGTGCTTGGCAGAAGATTGTTCTGAAGATCCTAACATTAACACCGGAATTAGGAGGATACCAGTGAATATAAAATAATAGAAGACAATGGATGAAAAAAGGTGGAAGAGGAAAAACACAAAATTTTTGCTTTAATCATTAATATCAAAAATACCATTTTGAAGACCACATTCAATCATTTACACAGCTTAGAAGTATGAGTCACCAATCCTGCTCCAAGAAAAGCAGTGGCTTCAGTAAGTTGTCTTCGTGTATGCACAGCCCAGTGGCAGCCCCACAGCACATCCCTCGGGGATGAGGATGAATTCAAGAGAGAAGTCCAGGCACTAGTTACCAGAAGTTGAAATAACCTTCCTTGAATAGCGAGCCTTTGGTGAGAACACCTTCAGGGTGCAGAGCTCTTCAGCTTTGCCATAGGGTGGGGGGTGGACAGCCAAGGCTCATCCTCCTGGGACGTCTCTATCGACACGGCCAGGTCCTGCAGAGTTTTCAAACAGGCGACCATTACCTTGTGAAAGGTGTCTTATTTTGGCATCTCCCGAGAGGTACTGCCCCATCCAAATACCATTTGCTCAGAAAGATGAGAGAGGGGTAGATCAGCTACCCTGATGGTTATAACTGAATGCTCAAATAGGCATACAAAGCAAGGCAAACTCCGGAAGAAGTGGAGGACACAAAGCAATCTTGAAGCTTACCTCCCTGACCATGTGGCCGGTGACTTGTGCACGGGCTGACAATTTGCATAGATATACAGCAATATGTACAGCCACTTGTTTTTTTCCCCTCAGGATTATTCAAACATGGGCTGAAAAGTTGAGGAGGAAGAAGGATGGCATGAAAGGTTAGGAAGACATGGCCTACAGCTGAAATATTGTAAAAGACCTTACTATGTTTTTTAAATTGTTGTAAATATGGCATCTTCTCACTCAACAGATCTGAGAATTCAATGTGGTGTTTGTTCACTTTACTGATCACAGTAATTTGTAATTTATAATTTATACTTCTCCATTACACTCAGAAAGCAGTGGTGACAAAGTTATGAAAAAGCTAGCCACAGTCTACTTGCTTTAAAACTCTGCCTTAACCCCAAAGTTGTATGATTTTAACTAGAATGACACAGTTAAACAGCTACTGTTTTAAGAGAGAAAATACATCTCAAATGGAGTAACTGTACCAGCAAGAAGGGCACAACAAGCTGTATTAGAATTAGTAATTTCATATAAAAATGATGTGGTTATATCACAGTGTAATTATATCAGTAAAGAGTAATCACGTCTCTGTACAACACAGCTTTAGCAATACAAAAGCTGGGTGTAAAAACAGGCTGTCAAATATTAAATTGTTATCTTTCTGTTTGTTGCAAAGATTTTTCTATTGTTAGTGAATGTATGAACAAAAAGTACAGTGTCACACATTGCAAAACTTCCAATTAGAACAGATTTGTTTGCCTATGTACTGATATAGAATTGACTGATTTTGATTCAGATTTTCAAGAGAGAAAACCCCCAAACAGGCATATTAAAATATCTAGATAAAAATACCGATTTACTTGTTTAAATATAAAAACTCTTCTTCTGTGATACCATTATTCAATTCCTAATGAAAAATTTGCAAAGTGCTCCTTTAAGAAGTGCCTCCTACAAATAACAGGTAACACTTTTTTTTATATATATTTATTAATAGAAGAAAATAATGTCAAACCATAATTGTATGTCATGGTTGCCTCGTCATCATACACTTTTTATTTATTTGTTGAGTAGGCCAATATTTACTTCTACCACTTCAATGAATGCAACCACAAAAAAAATCTCGAAGGCATTTTAGTAATATTTTAATGTTACTGTTTAAATTACATTTATAAAAGCCTTATAGTTAAATTTGACTAAATTTGTACTTACTGTTCATTAAAAAATTGGTTGGCTACCTGAACCAACATACTTTCCAGAGCCATAAAGAGAATAAAGGAAAATGATCTGAAATGAACCAGAATTAATACTTAAAACTGATATTTTCTACTGTAAGTATACTAGCTAACAAAGTAGTATAGCGTTTTTTTAATTTAAAATAACTAAAGACTCTGCACATTTGAGAATATGATTCTCAAGATTTACCCAATAAATAATGAAAAAATGCCTACTTATTTACTTCCTCCAAATTACTTAGCTATCAAAATGTCACAGATCTTGGGTATGCAGGAACATGTGGATTGCTGTCTTATAAATCATTTACTGCCCCCTTTCTTCTATTTTTGCTTAAATGCGCAAAAACTTGATAAAGTAATTTCCTGTTACTCTTTGAGGTGAACAACCTTCCTTTGAGCAATGGTTTTAAAAGGAGATGTCATTTTATAGATCTGAAAGGTATCCAGACCCATACACAATTATAACACAAAAAATCATAAATAATGTAATTTTTATTAACATTTTCAAATGCAGATATTATTTTGAAAAGAATACTTAATTTTACATATTACTGTTTTCAAGAATGACTCTCTGAGGTTGTTTTTGATTATATCAAGCACACTTATCTTTTTTCCTTTTTGGCCTTGTTTGGAAGTGACTTTTATTCTTAAGGCTTCATATTTTCAGTTCATACTTCCAGAAGTAACTTTGGGGTACAGAAAGTGACCTCACTGACTTGAAGCTAGAGTACATAATTCTTATCTAACTATAGCAGAAAGTAGGGAAGCGTATAGGAAAAAAACACACAGTTGTCCAAAATAACATCTGAAGTATTAAAGAAAATGACCACCCTACTAACCTGCCATTTGTAGAAAAGATTCTTATTTTAAATATGTGCAGTCTAAAGCAATGTTCCTCCTCCTCTCTCTCTAATAGATGCCACCACAGACTATAAGAACTAATGTCTTGAAGGTTTACCTAAACAACATAAAGAAATCTCTAGCTCAGACTGTGTACGCAGACTAAAATTACTAACATTACCACATTCTTTTTCACTGTTAGCACTTAGGATCTAAGGAGTCTCCATTTTGCCTATGGACGGACACCTGAAGTAGCATCAGGCTTCAAAGATGGTTCTCAAATTCTGTGTTCAACAATAAATATGAACAAAATCCAAGGGGTAAGAAATATTTGGGCTCCTAAATAATTTTGAAAGTTATAGTGTTAGAATACAAAGTGGATGGCCTAAAAAATTATTTTAGTGAGTGCATTTTAGTTTGCCTTCTCAGAATGAAATAGGAGGCTAGAAAAAAAGTCATATATTCTGTAAAAGATAAGGAATCTTGCCAACTTGTCTGTTTGTTTTATAAAGCAAGTTCCACAATTCACCTTCAACGTCCAAGCCCAGTTAGTATATTCTTCCTTTTATTTCCACAAGTGAGTATGACAGCACTCAGTAAATATCCAAGAATTAAATTCCTTAGTCATCAGCTAAGTAGGTTATGTCAGATCTCCTGTTCTGGGAAGCTGCACCATGCAAAGACTACAGATCTTGGAGATTAAACCCTTGCTTAGCTAAGGTTTGCTGCTCACTTAGGCAAGCCTTTCTCGTGAGATCAGCCCTTCACATTCTGAATTCCCTTAGAAGGCAACACAGTGTCTCCCCGGGATCCCGGGCTGAGCAGGTCCACAGAGTCCAATCTTAAAGAATATAGGAATTTACTGTATGGATAATAGAAATAGGGACATGCTACTTTACTTTTCCCTAAATTTACCTTTAGCAAGAGAAACTGCTGAGTAGAAAAATATGGACTTTGAATCATAAGATTAGTGGAGTAAAATTATTCACAGTGTTCTATGGGATTTATACAAACTTAAAATAAGCTTAGCCAAAAAAAAAAAAAATTTCAAAAGCTCGATCTGAAGTATTTAAGCAAGTAACATTTAGTGATTGTTTCCTGACAGAACTTCTGAATTTAAAAAAGTTTGTATCTGTATTTTAACAAAATAGTTAGATAGTGGAGGGGAATACCTTTTTCACAGAATCTATAAATCTTTGGGTAGGGCTTTATTTATTTGAATTTCAACAGAGGCATCTCATCAGAATATGTTCTGGATGGAATTCACATTAGATATTTTATAACAGGAAACCACAAGATAATTTTTTTAGAGACTCTAGTAAAACATTCATATACTCTAGCCACAGGAATTTTCTCACATAAAAAACTTGTATTTTCACTTTCTTACAATATTTTGATACAATGTTTTCTGAAAAGCAAATTGATAAACTGTCCTCCACCAGGAAAGTAAACAAAGTTTTAGCCAAGCCGATTTTTGAAAACTAAACATTCAAATAAGGAAGAGCTTGTTTCTCATGGCTTAGCCCCACAACGTATACTTTTATTATACAGATTTCCTAAAGGGCTTCCATAAAACATTTTATTCTTCCTCTAAATTAGAAAAATGAACATCTCTAACTTTTGAAAAGCTGAAATTGGTAGATATGGAAAATATTTAAAAGAGGCTAAAATGTATAAGGTTTTGAAAAAAATCACGAACAGTAGGCCTTGTATGTATTCAGATTTTTGGCTATGGTATGATTACACTGATTGAAACACATACTTGAAGACTTGTGAATGTATTATGATTTACTTCATTCAAACTGCATTAATACAAACAACCCCCCTGTTAATGGTGTCTATAATAGTAAACTGCATTAGTGCACAGAATCCTACAGCAAAGTCTCCATGCTATACAGCACTGCACAAGTATGAAGACAGGTTTAAGTACTTTGTTTTATTACTAACTAGAGTCAATACAGCAAGACCTTAATAAGTTTTCAAGGGCAGATATTGCATAATCTAATATTTTTTCCTATTTACTGCAGAAATACATAGAGTTGTACAGAAAGGCTTAAAGAAATCCAAATGTCAAAAAGGTGGAAAGGGAGAAGCGTGATCTTCCTTTTTGACCCATTTTGGGAAAATAACCCTTCAAAGAACAAGTAAAGTTTTGCTTGTCTTTTGATTCTTTGATAAATAATTACGCCACTCATGTATATCCACACAGGAACAGCTTTAAGAAAACAAAACCCATTCAAAGTTGCTAACTTTCTGCTGTTCATCACTTAAGAATGACCTACAGCCAGGATTGTTGAACAAGTACAAGAAAATTCTATTTTAAAAAAAGCCCTTGGTTCTCAGGACTCGAGTGTCAACTTTCTGTGTTATTCAATTTTTTGTGCAGCACAAAGATCATAAATATTTACTGTTTTACTGTAAATAATACCAAAGATATTAGTGCAATTATCCATGTGAAGAAGCGCTAACCTCTTCATGGACACAGATTTCCAAGTGGGCACCAGTTCACCTGGACTGCACAGAAGAACTTGTAAGAATTATTTTTGTCTCTTGTACCTACTACAGTTATCATATTAAAGGTTCAAGTTATTTCCTCACTCCACCTGAAAGTTTATTTTCTTTCCTCCTAATTTTTGGAAGACTTCAGTTCACAGCCCTTTTTCATAATTTCAGATTTCATTTATTGTGCACAGCTTGGCACCCAAGCAAGACATACTAGAGAACTTTGCAGCAATACTTGTTATAAGCTGCCATATTTGTGTTTGCTTAAATAATTCCTTTTTTCAATTACATGTTTTGTTAACAATATTTATTTATATGCTACGTGTTGAATAAAATCCTCCAGGTCGGCTAGGGAATTATGTAGAGATTCATTCACATCTTGACTCCTGAGAAACCTTTGAAGGGTATCTAAAGCACTCAGAGCCTCATTTTTTGACGGCAAAGGCTGTTCAGCTGCCAGAGATCCATCGCCTTCATCATCACCTTCATCATCGACAAATGTCCCAGCTTTATCTGAAGCGCTCTTTTTGGCACTTTGAAACATCCTTTCATTACTTGTGGGCACATCACAAGCTGCCAAACCATCATCCAGAGCTTCATATTCCTCCAAAGACAAACCTCCTGGAAACTCTACTCCTGCTGCCAGTGCGTGCGCAATCAAGTCAAAATCACTTTCAACCTCTGTGTCATTATTACCATTTTCCTCAGTTTCTAACTTGAATCCTGCTTCCTTATAACTTTTAACAATAATCTCTGGTGCTACTTTCCTCCAACACAGGTGCAACATCTCAGCTGCATCAAGAAGAGTTAACATAAACTCTTTATTACCTACTACACAGTCAACAAATCTCTCGATAAGACAGTGCCTGTATTTAACTTTCAAGCTTCTGATAACCCCTTGTTTCATAGCTATACATGAAGAAGCGTCTGGAGGGAAGAACACTAATTCAATAGCCTTCAGGTTCTTTACCTCTGAGTGAGCCGGGAGAGGATCAACAAAAATAACTACTCGTCGCTGCTGTGCTTGAAATCTTTCATCAAGTTTACGCATCCACTGTTCAAACACTTCTGAAGTCATCCAGGCCATATCATTTGCTTCATAATCCACAGGTAGAGACTTCACATCTTTGAAACAGGGTGGACTTCTGTTTTTTCCTATAACAAGCAAAGGAAGTTTCTCGGAGCCATCCATATTTGTGCCAACCACAACAGTTATTCTCTCTTGGCTCAGCTTACCAACAGAACAGGTTTCTCCTTTAAATGAAAATGTATTATTAGGTAACATCTGATACAACAGTCCAGTTTCCTTTATATTAAACACGTTTTTTGGCTGATAGTCATTCAAATAGTAAGGAAGAGCATTTTGGTACCAAAGAGTCAAAGCATCCACTGCAGCAGTTGCAGCTGCTCCTACCGGCTGAGCTCTGAATACTAACCCATACCTTGACTTGAAACGGTCAAGCCAGCCATTACTGCACTTAAAATCCCCATGGCCAAGTTTCTGGGCGAAATCATTAGCTTTAAGGCGCAGCATAGGACCATTTACCGGCACATTCAAGCACTGAGCAATTCTGTACCACTTCATTAACGCCTCCTCCAGATCGGTGTAAAAAGCAGTCCGCAGTCTTTTCCTTTTAGGATCAAATCCTAAAGATTCGAAGGCTTCCAAAACTTTGTCTTTATTCTTCATAATTGAAGACAACGAATTCTTCTTTATGCCATACTTTGCTGCCACGTCTGCCTTTTTCTTGCCACTCTCCACTGCGTTTATTATGTCAATTTTCTCCTCGATAGAAATGCTTTTTTTTTTCCTTCCCGAGGGCAGTGGCGCAGGATCCCCTATAGCCTCCGCCATGGCATCCAGCGATGCCTTGCAGGCGCGCACGCACGCACCCAGTCTGTCGCCTCGGGATGCCAGCAGCTTTAATTAGACTGCTGCATCCTGCTGTCACGGGCATCGTGCTTGGCAAAGTCGCCGGTGCCTTCCCGCTTGCAACGGGCGCGTGACTGCCAACGCAGTGAATCTTAACTCCGTGAGTGCCTTTCCAGGGGAGAAGGGCTGCAAAGCCGGGATATCCCCCGCGTTCAGCATTCAGCACGAGGCCTAGCGGGGCGCGTTTGGGATAGCTGTGGGGAAGCCCCCTCCTGCACAGGTCGGAAAATGAATAAAGAAGGGAGACTGCAGCCACACTGACAAGGGTATCTTCAGGTACACTGAAAGTTTTGCTGTTTTGTTTTTTCCTTCTGGATTAACACACCCTTTTATCGTTCCCGGTCCCTGTTTATCCTGCCTCCCTGGAGTCACGACAAGAGGAAAGCGAACGAGGCAGCGGCGTGAACGAGCAGCTTTTGCCGGGAGCGGCTCTCAGAAAACCCCGCCGCGGGCCGCCTCCTTCCCCGCCCGACACCGGCGGCCGCTGAAAGCCGATAGCCGGCGGCGCACAAGGCACCTCACAGCCCCAGGCTGCCGCCCTGGCCGCCATCTGAGCGGAAAATAAAAATACAGGCAGGAAGGAGCCGGGCGGGAGCCGCTGGCGGAACCCAGCAGAGAGGGAGGCGTTGCGGGGGGGGAAAGAGTTGCGGGGGGGTGGACGTGGGGGGGGGAATGAGGAGCGGTGGCCCCGGATGTGGTTGCTAGGGTTACCGCTGGGCGGGGGGCGACCATAGACAGGTGTGTCGCGGGCTAGAGAGGCGAGCCTCACGGCGTGTCCCCAGCGGGGCCACCGTCAGCCGTACTTCCGGCCAAGTACTTCCGGCTCCAGCTGGTACCGGAGAAGGAAGAAAATAAAGCTCGAGACGGGCGCTGCTGCCGCGTCCCGTCCCGCCCCGCCCCGCCCGGTTTTCCTTCCTCCCCTCCCCTTCCCCCTCCCTCCCTCTCTCCCCTTCCCCCCCGCCCCCAGCACGAGGCACCCGGAGTGACAGCGCCGCCGGCAGGTGAGGGCGGGCGCTGCGAGGGGCCGTTGGGCCGGGGGCGGCGGTTGGGCCCGGTGCGTGCGCGGCCCCTGGGAGCGTGCGGGGGTCGCGGCGGCGGCGGCCGCCGGGCGAGAAGGGGCGAGAAGGGCCGCGCGGCAGCGCCGCCACCCCCGGCTGGGCCCGGCCCGGCCCCCTCCTCCCGGCGGCAGCGCGGGTGCGCTGTGGGGCGGGCGGGGCCCCCCCAGGGGGCAGGCAGCGCCTCAGCTCGGTAGAAGCTGGTTTTCGAGGGAGGAAAAGGGGGGAGAGAAAACTCTGTTAGCGCCCAGAGAAAACTTTGTGCTGTGCAGATTTCGTGCTCCTAAGACTTATTCCACGCCCTAACACTTTCTGTGTTGTGTTCAGATTTGTCTTTTGCAGCTAGCTTACTATGCTTAATTCACCAGCAAAGCGTGGAAACGCTGTGGTATTGTGCAGCAAGCAGCGGTTGTATCTGTTATTGCTTCCAGACTATAAGCAATTCCTGCTGATGTTACTTACAATGCAGCTTTGATCTATTTCTTGTAACTTAAAGCAGTTCATAGCCTCTCCTCTCACTTTCGTTGAACTGGACGTAGTTAAAGTGCCTAGCATGTTCTTTCTATGGTTGGTGGAGCTGGTAACAAGGATTTGTCATTTGCTGTCACTGACTTTATCTATATATTTGCTCACTAGAAAGGATAACGTAAGGGTCTTTTGTAGGGCTGGAGAAGGATGCAGTGTGATCAGTGTGGCTTCAAGGCTTACAACTGTGTCAATCACTTGTAGATGTATTTCTGTATATATGTATGCATGCACACAATTAAAATATAAGAAATAGATAATACAGCTAAACATTAAATTGGAAGTTAAGGCAATATCTTGATCATATGGTTCTTTGTTTTCACAGAAGTCATAACTGGAGCCTTAGTTAATCTGGAGAGGAGCCGAGTGTTAAAATGGTTAGGGACAGGTTGTTCTGGGGTAGGGACTGTGGATATTACTTACGGCCCTGACCCCACTCTTCATCTCTGTGGTGCCTTGTGACTTTTACAGCAGCATAATTAGCTCTTGTAAGTGTAACTGAAGCAATGGAATAAATTGACAAATGAATAGTTATTTCAGAAGTGAAACACGAGAAAATCTTTTCGTATTAAGTAGACATTGTTTTTTCGCTTTTTATCCTTCCTGTACCTAACGACAACCAAAAAAGCCACTTATGTTGATTGCGTATAGGAGCAACAAGGGAATTGCAAGAGCATGAAGAAGAAACCATGCTGTGATTTGCAGCAGAAAGTGTGTAATGCAGTTCTTTAAATTCTTAAAAAAGCACTTGATCTTGACAAGACTTAGTATTCTTCATAGTAAGCTATAAATCAAAATTAAGAAAATATGTATTAAATCATTATTTTCCATCAGTACTTGCACTGGCTGCAATGTTACAAAACTTGTTTGGTTGTTGGCTTTAATTCATGTCAGAATATAGATCAAGCACTTTCTTCCAAGTAGAACATCTCTGAGTTGTTTTCTGTGAATGTATTAAGAAATCTGCCTTCTTTACAATCTTGTCAATGAGGGCTGAATTGGATATTGATTCGGAAGAGTAATGTGAAAGAGCAGAATTGCTGAGACATTCTGCAAACAGCATCTGTTTGGGTCAGAGCTCCTTTCAAGTCTTCAAAAGCTCTGTCAAGAAAGATGGTGACAGAAAGACTAAAATCTCTTTAGGGAAATAGGCAAAATTCCTTCAAAATTCTGCTTGAAAATAACTCCCCCCCACCCCACCCCCAAACTTTCTAGTCCTGTGTCAGTCATGGATGCTGTGTTCAGTTCTTAGAATTCCAAAGTACCTATTCAGTGCTCTTGTTGGTGCCTGTATCTTGGGCTTGGTATTGCTGGCTGGGCTCTTTAAAGAGGACTAATTTGTAACATACGGTCTTGGTTGTTGCTAGAGAAACTTGCATCAGAGCAGATGAGAAGATGTAATTTTCTTTGTTTTGGACAGGCTCATCAATCATTCATTTTGAAGTAGGTTCTTGTAGTTCTTCCCCAGAGGGAAGTAACTTCTTGTTTCTTGTAGATTTTAAAGCAAATGTTTAAACTTTAAACCTGAATTTTATCCATACAGTCTCAGGACAGTCTTGGAACCTCATGGATAAAAAAGAAAGCTGTGGTTTTAATTTTTTTTTTCCCCTAGTGTTCTACTCCCCTATGAATATTTGCAGAATGGCTCTTGGCATTTAGCTCCTTTTACAGGGTGATTGAGACCAGCAGCTTGGTTACATTTGCAGCAACGTTTGGATGGAAGGAAGAGCTATGTGACCGAGATCTTGTAGGATGCAGCAACAGTTTATCAGAGGGGCTTGGAGTGGTTCTTTACATGTTTAGATGCTTTAGTGCTGCTTCAGTGACTACTTGATTGTATTGGGACAAGGAAAGACAGATTTATATATGCATTAATTGTGAGTTAGAGAAAAGGAAGCTGGTGGATACATTGGATGACTGTGCTTCATGTCTTCCACATGGCTGCTGAGACAAAATCTAGCACGCTTTATGGGTTAAGTCTTCTGAATTCTTGTTTCTGCTTTAGCAGTGATGTAGAGACTGTTTTCTAGGCTACTTTGATTATGGCAGTAAAACACTTTTTTTTTTTCTTTCCTGTTTATTTCCTCCTATGAAATTGAATTTGTTATGATGGCTTGTAATCTGAAGGTCAAAGTATGAAAGTTTGGATTTGAAATGGGTTTCTGGAAAAAATGCTTTTGGACAATGGAAATAAGTAATTGCAGTTGATGGCAAAGGATGTGCTGGTACACTGAGCAGTCATTTAGCATTTGTAAAACTGTGGCTGCTTTTGTGAAAAAATAATCAATAACGCAGCATTCATACTGTACTGAAGATTAGCAAGCTGATATAAAGAACAGCCCTTTCTTTGATACCTGCAATAGAAAAATCCAGAACTATTGGGGTACAAAAGTCTGTATATATTTCTGTAATTGAACCTTAAATATAAATAATATGTTATGTGAATGCCACGTTTGTTGTAACTTTCATCTGGGTATCTTAACTTTTGAATGTTCATATGCACGTGGAAGGTTTTCATCCTTAGATCTAGGACCTGATGATTTGTTTACATTCCAATTTTGGGTATAGAAGCAGTCATCAGGGACTCTGTTTTAAACTTGAATGTACAATTTTACTATTTTCTACAAAAGCCACCTTTGATCTTCAGGCTTCCAATTCTTGAGTTTTAGAATTGGTCAGTATGATCCTACACAGCTGTCTTGGAAGTGTTCATACAGTTTACAGAAAAATAACTCTATATAAAAACAAACTGGGGGGGGGGGGGAGAAGGTGTTATAATACAAATAGTGAATTAATTTGGATTTTTAAAAATTCATTTTTTGTCTTTACGTAGCAGCTTCTGTGTGGGTTTGTGAGATGGTTCATACCTCTAGATTATTTAGAGTTCTTGAGATTATCAATAATATACCAATAATATTTTTGCTGTGTATAGCATTTAATAATTTTAAATAGCATTACCATAGTATGTATCTGAGATAAAAATGGAAGTTGGGGATCAGTAATGTGGTGCAACTGAGTTTTGGATTGTCTCAACCATGACTGCCCTAAAAAATGAAGTTAACCTCTTGTGATTTCTTTGCTCTGTGGCTAAACACTTATTCTCCTAGTCCATAATGGCTTTTTTTTATTTTTATATCTATCTGTCTTCAGAAATATCTTGTTAGGCATGCAGGTTGTTTTCAAACAGAAGCAGGTTTTTGATGGGCTGTCTGGAAAAGCAGCCACCTGTGCTGTACAGTCTTTCTTATTCACAAGTTATGCTACTTTCTTAATTAGTTTGAAAGGAATTTTGTATTAGTAGGAAGGAGAAAAATCCAACTTTATTAATTTACAGCTGTGAATTAGTTGTACTCAGTCTGGAGAAAATTCTCGTGTTTCACGTTTGCTTTTCCAAACTGAAGTAACAGGTTATCTAGTGTAATATGATCTAGATGGTTCAGTTTCTCAGCCTTTGTGTCCTTATTTTATTTCCCCAGTCATGTGAGCTGCTTGCCTTATTAATTATTTGCCTTATTAATTATTTATATTTGCCTTATTATTTGTTATATTTTTATATATCAATTATAAATACATATTTATAGATTTTTATATATTATTTGCCTTATTTATATTAAATATTTGTAATTACATTTTATTGAATTTGTAATTTGTAATTGCAATTAAATTTGTAATTAAAATGTTTTATTGCTTGGGAAATTGAAATGCAATATAAAGATAAATAGCGCTCTTTTTTTTTTTTCTTAAGCCAGTATGTGGCTGAATATGTACAGAATTGTGCAGGGCTTAATGAAGTCAAGTCATGTGTGATTATACTCAACACTGACAGTCCTTGTTTAATTTTTAATGATTGGTTGTCTCCTCCTCACAGATGTATGAGTGAACTGCAGTATCACCTGTCGTTTCCAGCTATTTGAAATCAAATTTAGGTTACGTACCTAATGTAGCTTAAATAGGAAAGATAGCTGTCTTTACATGACCACTCCACTCACCAACGTTTTTTTCTTGTGTGTATATTCAGCACATTGACTTGCTTTGCCTCTGTGGGTGAGATTCTTTTTTTTCCTTTTCTATTGAGAGTATAAAATGAAAGGGATTTTGTTTTTCATTAGGCATAGCAGATTGAACAGTTTACTAGGTTCCTGTGAGTTAGCATCTATCTAAACTCATTTAACATTTGGATAAATCTCATGTCTTAACAAAATTGCAGCCTTTCCAATGGTAGGATGATAACACAGTGTTGCAGTTGACAGTAAATATCAACTGAAGAACCTCATTTGACTTCCTGGCTTTTATATCGCAAGTTTAGCCTTCTGTGCAGTGAAAATTGCTTTGGCCATGGGAGTTGCTGTTAGAGCATGCTTGTATCCTTAGTCTGATTTCACAGAGCTAAAGACCTGGTCATCATCAAAGGAGGGAGGTTTCTCTTTGCCTTTGCAGAACCTGTGAAAGAATTTTTTCTGAAAGTGTACTTCAGTATCTGTAAGGTGCAACATCCAGCTCCTTGCATGTGAATTAATGCATGCCAAACCTATTTCATTTTCAGGTATGTCAGAACTCAGCAATGAATCCACAACACTTGATGAATCTCATCCAGCTGCAGAAGAGGTCCAGTCTGACTCTGAGGTGACTGGGTGATAGTCTTATTAGTGTAAAATCAACCAATCCCAGCAACAGTTTCAGACTGCCCAAAATTCTGATATACGTAGCACACTGAAGTTTTTATATGAGTTATTATCTTAAAAGGGGGGGAGGGTGGTTTTGAGACATGATTAAGAACAATCCAGTTAATTCATAACAAAAGATTACTTCAACTGGTAGTCTATTGCTGTGCTGAGCTATTTAGATTTTATAAGCTGAATGGATTTAGGCAGGGTGATAGACTAAAAAAATGTGTAAGTGCTGCAGAAAGAAAGGATTGGCACTTAAAAGGTAGCAGTCTTTGCAACCTCACTGTAACAAGACATTCTGTCTGCTGCTGAAGTAGTTGATCTTTTTTTGGGAGTAGATGCAGCTTGCAACTTCATTGTGGAGAAGGCTGTGGCTTTTTCTAATTGTGAACAAACACTTAAGGGCTCCAATAATATTTAGCCAGTCAAATGTGTTTTGGAGGCAGTTTCAGAAAGGTAAAGAGTAGATGTTGTGGTGACTGCTCTAGAGTGAGAACTATAAAAAGATTATTCCAATTTTATTACTATTAGAGATTCAGTGCCAGTGATAGCGCAGTAAATTATTTTTTGTTGTTTTATAAAAATGGAATAGCTGGTTCCATAGACATTTAGTAAATCTTCAAATCTGATATGTGCAAGTGGAGGTGCACTAAGAAAACGGTGATTAAGTTACTGAAAGATGTTTTTTTTTCTAAATAAAATTTCCAGCTCTAACTTCCTTATTTTCTATAGCGCTTATTTCATTCATGTCTGATACTTCAATACAAATTTAAGAAATTGTTTAGATTTACTTTAGGCTACATCTGATAGATTTTTCTTCTGAGGGTGCAGATTCATTATACACTTAGTTCAATCTGACTGTGAGCTGCTGTTGTCAAAGGGGCAATACGTTTTATTCGGTAATCATACTCACTGATATAACAGAAATATGATTTTGTGTTTTGGTGGTTTAGGTTTCTCTCAGATCAGTAAACTTATGCTTGTGTGAAGTAGCAGGGACATGCATCTAGAGATCAGGTAAGGAGAAATGGAAGACTGTTTTTGGCAGTAGCCTACAGTTAGATTGTTTTGAGACAGTGTGCTTCTGGAGTATGCTGGTGTTGTGGCTGAAGGCAGTCCTTCATTCCCAATAGCTTCTTATTTGATTAGTATCTCCTCTGTTTTGTAGGTGCAAGTGTTTGTTCAGCAGCATGATGAACTGTTTTGGAGAGTTGATTTGAGTAAAGAATATCGCATCCCCTTTCTGGGTATAGGTGACCTTCTCTTTACCTCCAACGTTTCTGTGATCTTGTTTGCTGTACAAACTCATGTCCTGAACCAGGGAGGAGGTGGGGGAAGGGGGGAAGCTGAGGGGAGAAGAGTTAGAGGCAAAGGGCATAAAAAAGGGGCAAGAATCTGTTGTTCTTGGCAGCAATGATGGTTTAGACTGTTCACTGAAACACAGGCTGTAATCTCATGTTACAGCTGAGCCAAATTAACAGTTTACTGCTGCTGAAAAAAGGATATCCCGCTTCCTCTTTCCTGCTGCTTACTTCATGATGTCTTTGGTGCTTGTCTGACCATGTGGTAGACTGATTCAACTCACAGAAACTGCAAAAAAAAAAAACTGGTGAAAAGGTTTTTTGACAGGCTAGTGAGTTGTCTGTATTAACTGCAGTCAGGTGAGTGGCAGGTGTGTGTTTTGACTGAGAGATGGGACACTGCATGACTCTTAGTGGGGACTAGAAAAGGGGACTAGTGAAACTTCCTCCTTTCTGTGATGAAAGCAGATATTTTAGTTCAGCCATGAAACAGCATTCAGCAGTTCATTTTTTGCTTTCTCTGATCTTGATACCTCAATTTGCATCAAGTGGAAGTATCTAAAGGACGTGTAAATTGCTTCTAAGTCCTTTTAGATTTAATAAGTTGTCTAGAGAAGCTGACAAATATATATATTTCTTTATACACACATATGCATGCATATGCGCACACAGACAATTTGTCTGTCAATGTATAATGCTAGCAAAATGATTTCAGTTTTTCAACTTGCCTTGATGAAAGGCACCCAACCATAATATTTGTTTTGTTTTAATTGAATTTGGAGATGCACATTTTGTTTGTGATCCCTGCCAAACTAAAAGTATCTACTGGCAGTACAGGACTTCCTCTTGACTCTGTGCTTTCTAACAATTTGCAGAAAGAGAAACAAAAATAGTTACGTTAGTGTATACTAACATTTCAGTATTGTGTGACTAGCTATGATAGGCCGAGCATTTTGGAAAATTACCTGAATTTACCATGTCAAATTGAAGCATGATGCATAGTAGTCTTGGAGGTTAAGCGGATGTGAGATTTGGAAAAAATTTTAAAACCAAGCAAGCTGTTGGGGAGATTTCCTTAATTAAAACCTACTGTGACTGGTAACTCGAACATTTGATCTAAAGTTACATATAGGGAATGGAACAAATTACTGTTTTAAAAGTAGTTCATAAAATAAGCATAGTCCTTTTGGTGTGCTTGAATATTTTCATTTACTTAAAAGCCACGAGATTTGAGATTGCTCTGTTGTATGAAGAGCAACACAAAGAACCCATTCTACTTTCTAATTGAAGACTAACCTTGATGGAGAATTTGGTATGGTAGGCCAATATGAATACATGGTGTGTATACTATTCCTCCCCAGTACCAAATGAAGCACTTACAGGATAGTAAATGAGAGGGACAGGTAGGGTAATTTAGTGTATTACCAAGTCACTTTTTGTTGAATTTGTAGCACACTGACTTTTTAAAAAAGATTATTTGAAATCTGTTTGTATTTAGAATTTTTAAAAACTTTTAAAAAATCTTTGAAAAGTTATACCTAAATGTTTATGTTCTTATTTTAGCAAAATGTTTCGTAAGGCACTATTTTAAATGTAGCTTTTGATTTAGTTTTGCTAACTTAAGTATAGAGAAAATCATGATTCTTAGCTGAAAATGGAGTTGGGCAGACTCAAAGATGAATTGTCTTAGACTGTTTTATGGGTGCATCTGGAAATTGTAGTTTATATGTACAGTTCTTACAGACTAGCTTGTGCTTGACCTTTTTCTTTCCCCCTCTGTATGGGCAAAAGGCAACCGTTTACTCGCTATCTGATGGAATTCAGTCTCTGCTGCTTCTTATGCTGCTATTTGAAGCACCTCTTTCCACTTCAAGAAGTGTTTACGTTTTTACACCAGTGTTTACGTTTTTACACCAGTGTTTACGTTTTTACACCAGTGTTTACGTTTTTACACCAGTGTTTACGTTTTTACACCAGTGTTTACGTTTTTACACCAGTGTTTACGTTTTTCTACATTTTTATCAGATAGAATGGATACCAAATAAAATTGAAGTTTGAATAGCGAGTTCTGCTTCAGAAGACCAAATGAGGTGAAGAGTCTCAGTAAATTAGAGTCTTTGTAAGAAATACTTATTACGTTAACTTAGCTTTGAAAGCAATCTGGAGTTAGAGAAGCATGTTTACTGGAGTCCACAGACAGTGAGTAGCTTGGAAAAAAGCTTAGGAGGCCTCAGGGCTTAAAGAAAGTGTCCCACTGGTTACTCCAGAAACCTGTGTGTAAGTCACATGATGATACTTGTATGATCGGCGGGAAAGGGAGATCCCAGCAGTTGAGTATGGCAGAAGATGCTGTCAGAGTGATGCAGGTGATCCTGACCAAGTGCCAAAAAATAAAACCTTTGTATTATATGGATATTCTGTAAAAGTGAAGAAAACTTCTTTGTAAAATACACCTCAGTGGTGTACCTTGCTGTGCCAGGTCCATGCACAGGTCCACGGGCTGGTTGAAGATTTCAGACAACATTTATATTGGTAATTGAATTAACACTGCTTTTGTTTGTGTGTGCATGTGTGTGTTTAACTACACTTTTGTTCCTAACCAAGCTGCCCTGCAGAGTTAGGGGTATTTTTTTGAGAGGACTGATTTCTTGCAGGAAAAAGGGTGTGTGTGTGTTTGTTTGTTTGTTTTTTTTAATGAAAAATTCTCAGTTTCTCTGTTTTAATTTTGGAGAGTGCTAGGGTACCATTTCCTTTCAGATGCTCATAAATGCTGTACATTTTTTCTGAAAATGTCTTTTCCAGGTTTTACTTAAGGTACTCTTTTGACAGCTGTGGTTTCACAACTGCTTCTGCTGTTCATAAAACTGCTGTGTTTTGAAACTAATTTTGACTCTTGAATTGCAGTCACAGAATCACAGAATCACAGAATCGCTGAGGTTGGAAGGGACCTCTGGAGATCATCTAGTCCAACCCCCCTGCTCAAGCAGGGTCACCTAGAGCACATTGCACAGGATTGCATCCAGGCGCGTTTTGAATATCTCCAGAGAAGGAGACTCCACCACCTCTCTGGGCAACCTGTTCCAGTGCTCTGTCACCCTCACAGTGAAAAAGTTTTTCCTCATGTTCAGATGGAAGCATCTGTGTTTCAGTTTGTGCCCATTGCCTCGTGTCCTGTCGCTCGGCACCACTGAAAAGAGTCTGGTCCCATCCTCTCGACACCCTCCCTTCAGATACTTGTACACGTTGATAAGATCTCCTCTCAGCCTTCTCTTCTCCAAGCTAAACAGGCCCAGCTCTCTCAGCCTTTCCTCATAAGAGAGATGCTCCAGTCCCCTAATCATCTTTGTGGCCCTTCGCTGGACTTGCTCCAGTAGTGCCACATCCCTCTTGTACTGGGGAGCCCAGAACTGGACGCAGTACTCCAGATGTGGCCTCACCAGGGCTGAGTAGAGGGGGAGAATCACCTCCCTCGACCTGCTGGCAACACTCTTCCTGATGCACCCCAGGAGACCATTGGCCTTCTTGGCCACAAGGGCACATTGCTGCCTCATGCTTAACTTGGTGTCCACCAGCACTCCCAGGTCCTTCTCTGCAGAGCTGCTTTCCAGCAGGTCAGCCCCCAACCTGTACTGGTGCATGGGGTTATTCCTCCCCAGGTGCAGGACCCTGCACTTGCCTTTGTTGAACTTCATGAGGTTCCTCTCCGCCCACCTCTCCAGCCTGTCCAGGTCTCTCTGAATGGCAGCACAGCCCTCTGGTGTATCCGTCACTCCTCCCAGTTTTGTATCGTCAGCAAACTTGCTGAGGGTGCACTCTGTCCCTTCATCCAGGTCATTGATGAAGAAGTTGAACAAGACTGGACCCAGGACTGACCCCTGGGGGACACCACTAGCTACAGGCCTCCAACTAGACTCTGTGCCACTGATCACAACCCTCTGAGCTCTGCCATTCAGCCAGTTCTCAATCCACCTCACTGTCCACTCATCTAAACCACACTTCCTGAGCTTGTCTATGAGGATGCTATGGGAGACAGTGTCAAAAGCCTTGCTGAAGTCTAGGTAGACAACATCCACTGCTCTCCCCTCATCTACCCAGGCAGTCATTCCATCATAGAAGGCTATCAGATTGGTTAGGCATGATTTCCCCTTGGTGAAGCCATGCTGACTACTCCTGATCACCTTCTTTTCCTCCACATGCTTGGAGATGGCTTCCAGTCATGCTTTAAGTTCTTGTTTCTGTATTTAACTTGCCTGCTCTTGACTCCATCAGTTGCATACCAACTGTTTAGTCAGAAGGTGGCACTATATTATGTTAAAATAAGCATATTAAGCTAATTTCAAGATTGGAATCATGACTTTTATTTTTGTAATAAATGATTAAACTCATTGCACTTCTCTAATGCTTCTTGCTTATCATTGGCCAGTACAATGTTTAGCAAAGCTCAGCTTTTCTTATAGTTTGAGATATGTAAACTACTCGAAGGATCAAGTGTATGTATGGAAAATGCTTGTCTCTGGCCCCATGTGTTTTAAAGTTGTAAAGATTCCCCCCCCCCTTAAGTTTCTTATTCATTGATACTTTAAATTATGAAAATATTGTGACAACAGGTTAAGTTCTAGTGTTTCTTTTCTCCTGATCTCGAAGCTTTTAATTACTTCTGTCTAAGCTGTGCTAGAATGGAATGTTACTGTGATTTTGGGGGGTATGTGATTAAATGAATTTATGCAGACCTAGTATATCAGGATATTACAGGATGGGACTTTGAAACAAAACCAGCTGTTATAAAACCTGTAGATAAATATTTTAATATAGATCATTCATTGTAAATGTAAGGCAAATGCTAACCTGTTTCTTCCTACACTGTAGCAAGGTGCAATGGCTCAAGAGTCTCCCAAAAATTCAGCAGCAGAAATTCCTGTGACTAGCAATGGACAGCTGGAAGATTCTCATGAGCACAACTTTAATAGGGTAAGAATTTTCCTTGGTGTCTAAGAAGGCACCATTATCAGAAATGCTAAAGTTACGATGTGGTATATAGCAGACTTTACTTGACACAGTTTTCTAGAGCTTTTTGGAAGTCCATGTTAATCTTGTTTGCAGGAATAGTGAACAAACTCTGCTTGAGGATACAGCATACAAATCATTTCTTATAGTGTGCCAGCCTATTTGTTGATCAATTTCAGATTTTACAGCAAGTTTCAGTAAATTCTTTAGCTGATTACAGTTGGATCTTGTTCAAACTGACTAGTTTGCTATACTGAATTTATTGATATTTCTAATATAATTAAGTTAAATCATATTATTATAAGTTTAATGTATGTATGTGTAGTATACACATAATGTGTGTATAGTGAAAATAAACAGCTTATGTAGTTTTGATCAGCTCTTTGATTATAATTGCTTTATTTTCTATTATTTTAAGAGGGAAAACGTCTTTTGGGGGTTACTTCAATTGCTTGCATCTTTTCGTTCATATTTGTTGCAGTTTTAATAAGAAAATACAAGAATGGTTTACAGACTGTGTCTGATAGTCTGCCAGAAAAAAAATAAAATATTGTGTAAAATATACATATGCTTAATTTTGGTTGTCTTCCGAGTAAAACCTTAAGGGGAAAAACTCCTTTGCAGCTGATAAATTAGTGTTCATGTTGTTTTTAAAAAAAAAGTGAATGTTGCACATTGCAGTAACCTTTTGTATCATGAGTATGTTAGTACTGGCAAACTTTTCTGAATGTGAAATAATACAAACTTGTGTACTCTGTAATGCACAGTTAAGTCTGTACATTTCTGTAGTATTGACTTAATTAAGCCTTGAGGATACACTATTTTCAATCCCACAGTTTTATTCATTTAGCAGGAAAACAAGCTTTTTTTAAACATGGGACTTTGCAGGTCCTATAAATTCAGAGATCCAAGTCCTAAAAATAATTTTTTATGAGGAAGTACAATTGTACAAGGCAAGCCACTTCTGAGGGATGTTAACTTTGAAGGCAGTGTGTTTGAAATTGTTGTAAAACAGAGAAGTACAGTAACTTTTCTGGTGTTGAAATTGAGGAATTGCTGCTGTTCTACTGTATGATATATAGATAACCTGTATCAAAATGCATCATATTTGTAGTATGTTGAAAAAAAGTTATACTTACATAATGATTTGTATGCAGTTCTCTTTTTCCCTTACTCTTGATGTATTTTACTATCGGATTGTCTTGTGTTTGACTGTCCAGCAGAGGATGCTATAGTATAGCTTGTGGAATTTGGGTGTTGTGTGTGTTTTTTTTTTCTTTTTTTTCTTTCCCCATGGTTGGAAACATGAAGGCTAATTAATTATCCATATTTATTTGGTATCTGTTGATATTTAGATTTTAAGGAAATCTATAAGCTTTTAACAGTTCTGTGCTAGCAACATTGAAGTGTCTTGCAATGCAGCATTATTTGTAAAAGAAGTACTGAGCAGATCTTCAAATGAATATTTTGTGCTTTCCTACTAAAATACTGATTGGAGAAAAAAATATTCCATAAGTTGAAAAAGCAATTATCTATAGTTATCCTGAAAACATCATCTGACACCATTTGACTTTAAGACTGTGGGGTAGCTGTATAGTGAGTGTGGCAGCAAAACAGTATAAAACTTCATGAGACTGAAATACATCCATGTTAAAGCTCATATTAAAGAAATACTGCTCTTATTATTGGGCGCTTTATTTCTGCTGAATGGGTCATGTATTTAGGTGTGTTTTGAAAGCACACTGCACTGGGGGAAGGCTTATGTTTCTTAAGATTTGTTGTTGAACAGGCCTTCCAGTAACATAAGAGTAAGAGCTAGACTACTGTGTAATAAAATAAAGTTTAGTTTCAACTTTGATAAAGATGTAATTATGTTTAGGTGGAAATGAATTTGGGTTTACCTGGAAATAGAGAAGCAGGTTTACTATTTCTAAGTCTGGTGACCTTGATGCTGCAATGACTTGACTACTGTCTGTATAAATTCTTTTTCTTTTACATAATGATTGCTCGTACAGTGTATGTGTGTCCAGTACATGTTTAGTAGTTACAGTAAATGGACTTTGCACACTTGCTGATTTGGTCAGAGCCATTGTTTAGTCTATAGAGAATTGAAATGGTAACCTCAAGTAGTATTTGTCTCTGACCATATATAAAATTTGAGGTAAGTTGTTGCTAGCTTACTAATTATTTTGCTGACTTGAAGTTAACTATATTTTGAAACTTCCACTAAATACAAAAATGGGTCAAATATTTGGTCATGTTGCAAAAAATGGGTACTATGTGAACATTGCTTGCGCTTGCTATTGTAGATTTTTTGATGATATTTATTCTAGAATCAATGAAGATTGAATGCACTTTAAATATTTTGAATAGTCTTGTACAAGTTTACACCTGCATGCGTGACCTAAACTCAGAATATGTGTTAATCAGGGCTTTTTATAAACAAAACAAACTCTTTGGAAGTAACGTCTAGATCTGTTTACTAATCTGTTAATCTCAAATTCTAATATTAACCTATTCATCTTGCTTCATGTTTGTTATTTCTAGTAGTTAATACTATACCTTCTCTTTTTTTCTTTGCCAATATTTTTGGTAACTTTTTTTAACCTAAAGCAACATGCACTGTACCACAAAATTTCTATGCCAACATCTCAGGGTGGGAGTGGAAGGTTCCTATCAGTTTATGGGAATGACAAGCATAGTACTGATTTTTTGGAGGCCATTAAGAAAGGGGCAACAAACCATTACCGCTTTAAATTGCACTGTTACCACAGTGCTCAGTTAGAATCTGTGACCACAGTTTTTAGTCCACTCAAATTCCAATATACTGATTTCAGTTACACTTTCTGGGGAGCTGGGGCATAAGATAATTTTAGTTTCTTATTTTAATAATGTTATGATCAGGGGTCTGTTCATCTAGATTTTGTATAACTAAGATGTAAACAAAAAACACTATTTGTCCTGTGTTTTTGTTTGGTCATCTACAGCTATTTTTTCATAATTATTTGAGCAGCTTTGACTATGTTTTTGATAGACTGAGTAAAAATGTAGTTGTACAACCTTCTCTTCAAGTTGTTTAATTACAAAACCAAACTTTACTCTAGACTCGTGTCCTTTGTAGTGTTAGCCTCAGATCCTAACTATACCCATAAGCAGCTCAGCCATGAAAATGTACATTTATTTTCAACTGTTCATTTATTTCTTTATTTGTATGTACTCATGCATGAGAAGTATTTAATTTTGAAAGACAATATAATGCAAATGTATTTACCTGGAAAGAGCATGTAGGGTTGCTTATTCTTTGTAGAGAAACGTGATTAACTGTGTGCAACATCAGACAAAAAGATTGCCATAATGCCATGTCAGAAAGAAGATTAACTCCAGTCTTGTGGGAATATGATATAGCACTACTTGATGCATCTTCAGTAAATTGTTGGTTCCTTATCTTAAGAAAAAAAGAAATTCAAAGAATATTTATAAGGTTACTTAAGTAAACATTTGCTTAGCTGTAAAATCTTACTCAGAAATGTGCAGCTACATTTTCCTTCTGTCTAATTTGTAATGTTAAGAGATGCCTAGGAATTTTGACAAGTTTTGTCCTGCCCCAGTGATAGATAGAATGTTTTTTAGCTAATAAGGGCTATAGCTTCAATTGTTGTTGAATGAAATGTTTAATGTCCTTCTTTTATGAAAGAGTTTGACCCAGTGCCTTTCAGCTCTCCAAGCACTGATGGAACTTGGTTAAGTTTTAAAAACTTGTTTTTTAAGAAAAGTTTGCCAATGTCTGGATGTTTGTTAGTCTATGCTAATAATGAACTCCAACATTTATTAATCAAACAGGTTTTTATTATTACTTGGTATAAGAAAACTCAACAAACAAGAACTTTTCTGGTTATGTTCTTCACTGAGTTATTTCACTTTTCCTGACCTCTAGAATGCAGTTTTCCTCCTGTACTATTAGTTCTGTGATTGGAATATTTTTTTTTAATTGCTAAGGGGATAGGGAGCTGAGGAATGGGAGAAGGAGAGAGGGAGTATAATATTCCTAATTCAGTAATGTGTCATGTGTATTGTGAAAGCTGCACAGGAATAAATTAAGTTAATCAAAAAAACTGGATGTTTACCTGGTCTGCCTGTAAAGATATTCAGGCAGCTGTAAAGCTACTTGTTACATATTAAACTTTTGTACAAAACCTATACGGAATTCTTATGGCTGCATCTCTGAAATTCTCAATTACAATTATTTCCTTTCACTTACAATGTAGACTCTTCTGGTTCTTCTTGCAGTCTTATGGGAACAAAACCATTTGTATAAACTTCTTTATATAATTCCGGTAATAAAGCTTTAGGCTGCAAAAAAGATGAGATTCATTATGAGCCTTCACTGTGTCACATTAGAATTAAGAAATAAGCTTTGGGATCTGTTGAATCTGAGTATAAGTGTTCAGTATCTTGTGTTGTATTTTTGTAAGGGTTAACAGACTCCACAAATAGGTAAGATCAGTACATTTTTTCTTTTTTGCCTTCCAAAAAAGAATCCAGTCTTGTCTCTCACGTTCTACCTGAAACTTCTGAGTTCATCTCTCTTAGGTTTTGCTATGTTAACTGGTATAGCTAGATTTTAATTTGAGCAGTTATACTTTATTTGATGCAGCTGATTTAAAACACCTGTGCATCAGTTGTGGAAAACCATTTGTTTTTAGAACATGAAAAAAAAAAGACCAGTTCAACCTACCTGTTTGTTGCCAAGTGGTCTGCTTCATACAATCTTAAAGAGCAAAAATTATGGATGTTAATGATGAGAGGTGAGGAGAAACTAATTAAAAAGTAGACTGTAGTATGATACTAGGTAAGTCAAAAGGGATGTAGTAGAAGCAGGGGTCTTCTGAGTGAAGAGCAGTATGCTGGAAGAAACGAATAGGAGAAATGCATTAATCCATGTTGTTTATCACTTCAGTATAAAGTGTAAGCGTAGAAATTAATGGGATGAGGACTGATTTTGTTTTAATGCAGAAATTAATTGTAGTGGATTAGTTCATGGGAGGTAGTGATGGGACTGGGAGGCAAGGGGCAAGGTAAATGCAGAATGAGGACAGGGAGCTCCACTTGCATGTCAGTTTAGGGTAAGATGATGTCAATATAGGGTAAGAAGTGACAGTTCAGAGCCAGGTGTCTTACTGGGTAGATGTTTTGTCTGCTCATCACATTTTGTTTCATGGGACTTGTAGTCTGGGTGAACTTTAAAATGTGTGTTGCAAACTTTTCCCAGAGGCAGCCTGAATAGTTTTGTTAAAAATGTGTCATCCATCATTAAAAAATAAATGAGTATACAATTGCTCCCAGTTTGGTTGCTTAACTTTTAATAGACTTCATGAACTAGCAAGCCAAATGTCATGTTTTTTTATACCTTTATTCAAAGTAGTAAAGGTAAGTTAAAAAAAAAAACAAAACTTTTTTTAAAAGCTGTTAGTAGGAAGCAAAAGACAATACTTTGTCATGCATTAATAATGGATTGACATAACTAAAAAAGTCGATAAAACTTCATTTGCTGCAATTGTTCCATAATTTCCACCTAGTAGAAAAATTATACAGTTTTGATAACTTCTCCTCTTCATTTTAGATTAGTATGGAGAGCATGGATGGGAAGTATCTTTGTAAAAATAGTCTTGTAACTCAACCAACAATTCCTTCATGAACATGCATTTTTGAGTGACCTTTCTCCTTTGCTCTGGCTACCATCTCAACAAGAGTGGTATGTCAAAAATTATACTGGCTCAGCTAGATGATCTTTGTAATAAACTGATGAATAGCCCTGTTAGAAGCACTTAAAGCAGATTGACCTTACTAAAATATTTAGCTTATTATGATGATTTAAACTAAGTTAAAATGGAATTATAACGAAGATTAAAGTGGTTTATATGCCCTATGCTATATAGGTTTGTGCTGCATTGACCTAGACTAAACTAAACTGCAGCTGTTCTGTGTACCTTATTTTGTCCTTTTGCTTCTTTGAGCCTTTTTGGCTAAATGGCTGAGAATGGGTTGACTAAATCTTTTAGATTCTTAAGAACCTTCTGAGTTTTAGTTCTTTACGCATCTAGCTTTAATTTTATGCATGTAATCTCAGTGAAGGTGCAGTATTAAAGTATCTCCACTCCTATACTTGGGCTAGATTGCCTGTTTATTAGCGATAACTGCATAAACAATTGTGCTTTTCAGTCTCATACAACTGAAAATGGTGAGTGACGCATCCTTATTTGAAGTAAGGATGATTTTCTTATTTACTTATTTGGAGTAAGGATGATTCCTTAATAGAATTGTGGTTTTAAGATGTATGAACACGTTTTTAGGAATTCTAACAATGTGATATCCCTATTTTTAAGCGGGGGGTGGGGGGTGGAATCACTTTCTTAAATTTGAAAACAGATCTTTTGATGGTCAAAATCTTCCTGTTAGCTAGAATAGCAGTAACTAGTTGAAGTGTAGTCACCCTATTGCAGTAGGGGATTTTGACCTCACTTAAGTTGTAACAGCAAGCTAATGTTTTGACAGGAACAAAAGTGAAAGCTATTTATGTTGCCTTCTTACCAGTGCAAAATCTCCCTCAGTAATGTCAAACCTTCTCTTAAATGGGAAGTTACATGCACATTTGTTCTCTCCCTACTTTAAAGCTGTTTCCAAGTTGTCCTTCCTTGTAAAAGTAATAAATTTCTTTGTCAGAATTGCTACAGATTTTGGGTAGCCTTTTTGTTTAGCTATGCTTGTAATAAAGAGCAGTCAGCTGCAAGAATGACATTTCAAAAACTAAAGTTTACATCCAGAAATATGTCTCCACTGAATGATATCTTTCACGTTTATAGACAATAAAAGAGGTAGTGGCCTGATGATCACTGGCTTTTCAATCACAATTGTAGTCATGGTATAAATCAGTAAACAAAATCTTTTTTAAAATTTATATGCAAGGTTATCTTTCTTTAGTAAGGTGGTTTCAATTCATTAATATAGGTGTTAAACATGCTTGATTGCAGTTCTTTGCACTGCAGTTGTGCCTTTTTGCCAGTGAAGAAACTACAGATGTCTTTGAACGTGTGTGTGTTTATAATAGTACACTTTCATGATTTGACTATCAGTTTTTATTTAAAATAGAGAGGGGGATGTGCTGGAATATTCTGAATGATTTCTTTAACTCTGTATTGTGTTCAGTCTGTGTTTGGCTGCAAAATACAATTGAATGTACAGAAGTAGTACAATTGCTAGTAGTAAAAGTTTATATCAAAAATTTTCTTTGCAAAACAGATGTTCTGCACATTAACCTTAAATACAGATGATTGCTTAGATTCCTAGTTCAAACATGCTTTAGCAGGTTAGTTGTCTACATTTCTTTAGCTTCCGATTCACATATTTCTGAAAATTATGCCAAGGTGCCTTTGAGCGGAAAAAACTGATGCCATGTCCTTTTTATAAAAATCAATGTATCCACTGCCATCTGTTTATCCTTTTCCAAGCTTTTCTGCTTTTTCAGCTCCTAGTTACTAATAAATTTTGAATTAAATGGAGTCTGTTATCTAAACTAAGTTAAAACAAAGGTTTTCTGCACTCTGTGAACTACAAGTACTTAAGTGAAAATGCTGGCATTCAGTCAGTTGTGAAGACTGAAAACAGTATGTATGTAATGTTGTGATATACTTAGTTTGTGAGATCAGGTTCTGTATGTGACTATTATTTGTTGTTTATGCTGTTTATTTTTCTTCTTTTTGTATAATGTTTCAGATACGCAAACACAGTATCATCTGTTATTAAGTAGCCAATTCATGTGATGTGAAAGTGCTGCTATAGGAATTGGTTACTCTGATCAGAATAACTTCTCAAGTTTTTATTTACAACAAGCTTTCTATTATGCTTGGATTCATAGGTTTGTAGCTTTTTCTTTTTCTCCTCCCCAAAGCTGGTCTTAAACTAGAGTGTTGATCCAAAGCCACTTTTTGATAGTCTGAGCCTCTAGGTGCTATCATTCCTGTTCACTGGCTTGCTTCTGGTTTGTGGATTGAGTGACTACACTAATGTCAGGCATGCATTGGATATTGAAGATTGCATTTTCTTTTTAAAACAGAAACATTCTTACACCTATTATAAATAGTTACTGCACATGTCCAGGCACTGACATTTCAAAGCTATGTATAGTTTTTCTCTGCATATATCACTATTGCTTATCTAAACTTTTATCTGTTTTTCTTGTCTGGATAGAAGCAGAGGGGATGTGAAAGAGTACCTGACTGTATACCCTGTCAGTTTGCCAATTTCTAACTTTTGATGCTTAATTTTTGTAAATGTATTTTACCTTTTTGCTTTCATTTCCCTAGGAGCTTTTCAGTCACTTCTTAGTTTAAGAATTAGTGTTTTTTAAACTGCTTTGAATACCTGAACTTTTTTAAAAAGCACTAAGTATATTGCACAATACTAGAGGTGTAAGCTTGATAAGAAGACTGAGAACTTATTCTTCTAAATCTTATAGAGGTGGGTATGATAGCAAAAATGTGCCATACAGTGGTATGTGAATTCATAGCCAGTAATGATCTACGTTGGTTTTCTGTGAAGGCTTTGATTGTCTGAAAGTTAAACATACTACTTAATCTAGCTGTAAAAAATTAAGCAAGATGATTTCAAAGAGCACTTGTAATATAGAGGAGGTGCTCAGAGGGAAGCTAATTCAGGTATTGCCTGTCTGGATGCTTCTCCCATGTCAAATATTACTGTAAACAGATCTCTTTTGCTGTTTATAGAAATTAAAGATGCTGCAAATTGTAAAGCTATTTCTTGTTTAAAGAGTGAAAGAACTTTTTATTCTTAATATTTTTGGATTGTTGAATGTTGGCTGCTTTTATTCTTAACACAAGTCATTTTGTACCCCGATGGGTTTTTAACTGGAAACATTATTGAACTGATATGGTTGCTTGGACCAGCTTCAGACCACTTAACATGATGCTGTGGACCAGTGCTCGAAGAGATGACATTCTACTTGCTCATCCATCTTTAAGAAAACAAACAAAAAACATGAAAAAAATGCTCTTTAGTACCTCTTAACCTCTTAACACATTGTGTTTTCTTTGTAACTGTTTTGCTTGTAAGTAAATTGGGGGGAAAAAGTATTTAATTAACACAGCAGTATATTCCTAAAATAAATATACAAGTCAACTTACAATGTTTCTCATTCATAAATATTTGTTATTCATGCATCGCAATAGAATGCTGTGACGCCATAAAAAACATTCCAGGCTAAAGGCTGAATTATCTCTGAGAGCTGCTGAAATTACACTGTAATACCTGAGTCACTTTTATCTTGTATTTTTGTTTTGGTTTTTGTTTCTTTTTTAACATGAATCTTCCATTTTTTTCAAATATTTCTAAGGACTTGAAACGTTCATTACCAGTTGGACTTGGACTCTCTGAAACCAAAATAACATCTCATGGCTTTGATGGCACCAAAGAGGGAGTTGTTGAGGCAGGACCATTTCCAGGTAAAGGTAACTGCTTGTTTATTTCTTAATTTAAAGTCTGTAGGCATATTTTTATATAGTCAGGAATATAAAGTTTTGTAGCTGCTTTGAGCATTTTTGTGTTAATGCAGATAGAGATGTGTTTACAACTGTGTTTGTCCTCTCTAACTGGGGTGTTAAAATGAGTAATAGATGCTGCATTTGTAGTATCTGTCAAGAGATTAATGAAAAGTACTTAATGTTAAATGGACCTTCAGTTACTGGAAGGGAACTCTTTCCTTTGAGCATCTTGAAATCACGTCAGAATGAAGGATTTCATGGTTACTTGTATTTAAAATTTGTTTAAATGTGGATACATAAGTTGCAACAATTATTCTGAAAAGCATAACTGGAGAGATGCTGATTTCATAATACACAGTTCACTTATCTGAAGCAGATGAATTAGTGAAAGTCTCCTTTGTTGCCCCTGAAACTTGCATTTCCTTTTTTGTTGTAATATATATGTTGTTTTTGTTGGGAATGATAAGGCTTTGGGTCTCTGTTTCAAAGTACTACATAATGAAAATAGGTCTGTTCTCATATTTTTCTCAGCACAGAGTTGCAGTTGCTTATAGCAGGAGGGTTTTAGTTAATATTTAATATGCAAGTCTTTAGAATGTGTTTTTTAAAAAATATAAACTGATTTAAACATTGAGAAATACAAAGTGATAAACAAGTCAGTAATATCAGTGTATCCCATCTGTCTAAAAACAATGGAGTGTCACAATATAGGATGTGAAAGTGATATTTTAATAAGCCATTATGTAGCTCACTTCTAGTCAGAATTATGAATCTGAAAGGTTTGCGATGATCACAAATGAGCAGCTGTGAAAATGAGTCTCTTTGTAGTCATAGATTTAATTTACATTTTGCTTCATTTCCTGTTTTATAAAATGTTGTGCTTATAAAAACAATGATTTACATGCTGTACTTTACATATATTACAAAGTTAATGCCGTGGCTTCTGTAAGTCTTTGAAATCAGCAATATAGCTAGCTAGAAAACTGGGCAGATGGCAAACTGCTCGCCAGGCCGGCCTTTGGGTGTTCTGTTTGCAGCACAGCTCTGCAGCTGTGTTAGGTGCATTAGTCTAGTCTATAAGAAAAGAAGTGTCTAGGGTATGTTTCAGACAATGCTAATATGTTTGAAATCTAAATGTTCTGTAATAATTTATGTACACAAATTATGAGCTTTGAGCATATAACTTTTAACACTTCAGCTATCATGGTTTTCCTCCAAGAATACTTTCCTTTTCTTTTCTTTTTCTTTTTTTTTTCCCCTAATCTTCTAGCCAAAATGGAGAGAAGTCATGGAAACGTAGGCTTTTTATAAAACTTCAGACAAAAATAGGAGAGCCCTATTTTAAAAAACTCTAACTTCTGTTTGAGTTTCCTTATTAAGGCTTCATTTTTGAATGCAGAGTAGACAGAAAACTGGAAGGGAAGGGCTTCTAGGAGCTGGGGAGGGTTGAATAGTGAAGTGTGTGTAAGGCTGCATTAATAGTGTATCAAGGGAGAAGGACTTTTTTAACTGCTTATCTTAGCTCACTTGCTGAAGTTATTCAGCCTCTTAGGCCTTTAGCAGGATCTTGCTAAACTTTTGTGCCTGAATGAATCCAGTTGCAGCTCCTATGTAACATATCACTATGACAGGACAGAGCAAGTAATTGTCTTTTGACTGTATCTTTTCTTTCTGTGTAATGTTAAAATGTTTTTCTATTGATCTTTGGATTCATGTACTCCATGTTGCTAGTACTCCACAACATGATCTAAAGGCAGAAGAAGGTGGTTGCTTTAGTTACTTCAAGGAACATTCTTGGTGTGACTGATAACAAAATTCTGTGGAAATGGCTGATGAATACTGTGTGATTTGTTTTTTGTTTTTTTTTTTTAAATGCACACTGTCAGCCTTGATGCATTGCAGAATTTCTCAGCAAAAAAAAAAAAGCCCTTTGAATAAGATGACTTCTCATCATGACAAAGAAAAAGCTATTTTGTTGTGTTTTTTTTTTTAAACCTGAACTGAAGTAAAATTTCATAAGATTGCTGCTTTGCATTTATTTTTTTATTTTTATTTATTTTTTGTAGTAGGAAAGAGTACAAAGCTATGAAAAGCATAATCTTAAAACAGCTTAGGGAACAATAACAATGCAGGTCACCTTAAGTTTTTTAAGAGAACAAGCAAATGCTGTTAAAAGTTTCTTTTGGGAAGAAAATTACAGACGTTAACACCTAAAGGGTCTCATGATCTTCAAGATAGGCTGTTGTTGTGTATTTTGTACACACGTTTAGGAGCAGATATTAATCAAGTATATCTGAAATTGGAACAGATTTCAGAGCTTAAGTCACTCCTTAATGTTATAGGTGCCATTCAGTGACGGTGCAGAATGAAACTTACCTAGAACTGAAAAATCAGCTTCCAACTGAAGCAGCCATATGAAATGGTTATATGGAATTTTCTATAGTTAGTGTATGCTTTTCAGATGAAGCTGTCAGGTTTTTTTTCATTACTCTTAAAAAAAAGTTTGGCATCATGACTTAAAGAAAAAGATTAAGTCAAGAAAACTTGGAGTGGTTCACATGAACAGCTGCACCTTTTTAAAAGCATTTCCATCAGAAATTCTAGTAACTCTTCCATAAATGCTTCTATTTAGTTTGTTGTTGAAGAAAATTTTTGAAAAACTCTCTATGTAAAAGTGCACATTGCCTTTTAATGGAAGATGATGGATTTTCATGGTTAAATGTGTCCCCCTTTCAGGTTCCTCGGCATCACCCAAATCATCTGTTATATCTCCTAGCAATGCAGCAGCTAGCAGACTGGCTGGACAAGGTTGTGATTTAATTATTCCCACAGGTATCGCAGCACTGAATGGATAACGCCCTTGTCTCTGCTGACAATGTGCTAATTCCTTCCTCCACATTTCTACTAATTTGATTTACTCTTATTTGGAAATACAATTTCTGGGTATTTATGGTTATTCTCATTTCTGGGTTTTAAGAGTTCACAAAGTAACGTCTGCTTTCCTTCCTATATGCTGCTTCTTGCTCTTCAACATTAAAACTAATCTACCAAACCTTAATACTAATAAACAGTAGCTAAAATAAGGGAGTAACAGAAATGTCTTATCTAGGTTAAAGCCAAACCTTTTGGCATTCTTTTTGCCAAAGTGATCACATATTCCAACAGAATAGAGTATGAGCTTAGGAATTAGGAATTCACAACACCCAAACTAGGCTTTGCCACTGACTCATTCTGCACCTATGGGCAAATTACTTAACATCTTTGTCTGTTTCCTCCTATGTAAAAGGAGAAAAGTTATTCGGTTACCTCATAAGGTGTTCAGAGGATTAATTACTTAATGTTTGTACAGCATTTTGAAGAAGTAAAGCACTTAGTAGTGCTCCATGATAAAGGAGTATCTTGAGGCATCTGAATAGACTTTTTTTTTTCCAAAACCCTTATTTCCATAAATAGCCTGGAAAAGCTAAGGTAACTTTAACAGTCTGTATTATTCAAAATGTGAGAAGCAGGAGTAGTCAAAATTGTACACATTAAAATGTTGCTTAAAAAAAAGTGGTAATGCTCTGCCAGTCTTACTGTTCAGAACACTAGGAATTATTTTTTTCAAAATCAAAACTTAGAATCTGTGTAATATACCATACTAGCTTGACAGTGCTCAGTACTGGCAATGAATGTGTGCTGAGTGACCCTAGATATTTTAAGTTGTTGCTTGCAGTAGTTTCTTTATTGCATTTTTTACACTGGTGGTTTATAGAATTAATTATCCCTAATATAATAAACCAATAAAGTTGAACTGCATAAATGAGCTGAATTTTTGGTAATGATGGCTGAATGTTTTCTAGAAAGCATAACATTCATTGGAAAGGATGAGAAAATTTTTTGAAAGTTTCCTATTAGCTCTACTCTGTGATAACAGTTTGTATATGCTGTTAATTTTCATTTAATGGTCTGCAGGATGTAAACAGACTTTTAGATTGGCTAAATCCAAGAGGATGTTTGACTATCAGACTTTTAAAACATAGATTAAGTAATAAACATGTCTCAAAAGCTATTTTAAGGTCAGTTAGTAAAACTCCATACGTTCAGGTAAGCTTTGTTATTCAGCCTATTACTACATAAAAGTACTGATGCATCAGTGTGCTTTGTATCAGTTTTAAAATAACTGTTATTTATTTCTTAAATTGATTTTTGAAACTTTGCATATTTGTATAAATTGTTACTTGGACTCTTTTCTGCTTTTGCATGTACGATTGCACACATCTTCCGCATGTGCTGTTTATTCCTTAAAAACAAAACAAAAACCAAGGCCTTGAAGATTTGCTTTGTCTGATGTAGGGGGCAGAACTCAGCAGAAGGGTGGACCTGTTGTATTAGCGGATGAAGTAAAGAATCCAGCAATGGAGAAGTTGGAATTGGTGAGAAAGTGGAGCCTAAACACTTACAAGGTTTGCAGAAATATATATGTGTGCGCGTGTGTGTATATTCTAGAAATGTTTGCTACAAATTCGGACTAAAGCTTTCAAAGTATTGTGCAGTCGTGTGAAAGAAAATAAGCTGTTGTTGCAGCAAGCATAAGCAAGTATGTATACAGAAAGCTTAGTTTTCTGATCAAGTGTAATGACCTTTGTAAGTCTTTTTAAATCTGTGGTGCAAAATCTTTAATGAGTATTTATTGCTTTAACAAGGTAAGGAATGTTTTATTTCCTATGTCCCCTTCAACATATAGGAAGTACAGATTTCAGCGGTAGTGCTTCTCATTAAATCTTTTTAATATCTTTCTTACTTGATAGCTTATACAATAGAATTTTAGCAAATGAAAAAAGACCTACAAGTTCTAAAACTTGTTAATCACTGTTATATTTTTGTTCTATTATCCTGGCAGATTTTTTTTTCTTAATGTTGGAATTGTTGCTTTCTAAGCACGTGTTTTGCTTTTTTGTGGCACTTCTTTGTCATTGAGATCAATCCATTTGAATTTGGTGAAAAGGAAGTGATGATAAACAAATAAACCACACCATTTTGCAAAAGTGACTCTCAAAGTCATAAGGAAACTAAGGAGCAGTTGTCAGAGAATAGATCGTTATCAGGAGTTCTAAAGAAAGACCAGTTTTGAAAAGTAGCTTTTTATCGTGCCTGAAACTTAAACAGAGGTGTGGACAGGTAGGTGTGTATCAGTGGGATCTACATCAACCCATAGAGAAATGAATAATCTGGAAAAATCTCTTGCAAAACAGAAATCTGAATCCCTAGAGCTCCAGTGTTCTTAAATCCAAATATGGACTTTCTGCCCAATAAGGATGGGAAATGGGGACAGAGAGGTTTTGCACACTAGTAAATGCTTATGCTGCTCTTTGTGACAGGATCAGAAGAAGCTTGCATCTTTATGTCTAATAGAATTGCTTTTAGAATTTCTACTTTTCATGTAACCTAAATTTTGTAGCAGCTGTAAAAGTCTGTCAGCTGTCCTTCTGTGCTCTTCTGGGCTATGGTCCAATCAGCATGCAGATTCATGATACTTTGCTGAAGCAGTTTTTAAAAAATTCTGTCTGTTGTTGTTTGCCTGAATAAATAGGGAGGACTTGATCTTGTTCTTTCTTTCTGGTACCTTGACTTAAAGTCCCACTCGCAGAGTGATTGCAAACCCACTTACATGAAGCAGTAGCCAGAGGACTAGTGAGTCTCAGATATTTATTTAGAATATTATTTCTTTGGAAGTCTCCTTTGCGAAGTCTGGATTTTTAGGTTTATTTCTTGGCTTAAACCTTCCCCACCCCCACCCTGAAACCCAGAATCCCGTCAGTTATGAGATAGCAGAGATCAGCGCTTCAGAAAATCAAATGGGTCTCTTCCTGAAATCCAGAGGTTTGAAGCTGTTTCCCATGTCTGCCTCAGGAGCTGACCTATGAATATAGGTCAGTTATGACCTTTCTAAAATCCCATACTGACTTTTTTTTAGGGTTTTCTTAGGAGGAATAAGATAGTTCAGAGAGCTTATGAATACAACTGAGCTGAGGGAGCATTATACAAATATCCCTGGAGATGCCATACATTCTCAAACACACATCAATTGCATATCAAGAACAGATATTTCATTTGATTAAGGCAGTGTTTCAGTTTGTGGGCATACTGGCTTGCCTTGGTTCTCCTATTTAGAAAGGTCATGGAATGAAGTCTCCTCATTATCTCATAATAGCTATCAGATTATAGGTTAAAAGATGGAAAGTAAGGGGCAGGAGTAAATGGTTGGTATAGGTAAATCAACAGTTGGATAACCTGTGCATCTTTCCCCCCAGCTGAGAACCATGCTATTTGATATACTAGAAGCTTAATCAAGAAGTGGAGTTAATGGAGAAGCTTGTTGTTACAAAGTGCCTTGGGGAAGTGACAAGTAGTTCCTCTGTCACTGCCTCTATATCAGAAGTTGTGAAATGCAAATTATTGGATGCTAGGGACAGAATTTGGGAGGAAATAATGTTTTGTATGCTTGCCTTAGGAGACTTTTTAAGGTCTCTGTTTTGGCCATTGTCAAAGGTGGGATACTGAACTGCAGTGTACACCAGTAAGGACTTATGTTCTAAAATGCACATGGTGACTGTGGAGGCATTTGTGTGAAGAAGAAAGTGACGAATGAATAAAACTCTTATGCAAGGTATTTTTTGCTCCTTCAAGTTCCCATTACTTTTGTAAGTTTTGGTAAAGATAGAGGTATTGTTTGTTATTATGTGATTCATCTGCAGCCTCATCTTATGGCTACTAAGAGCTTGAGGAGTGTGCATTTTCTTCAACTGATAGCACAAGGAAATGTGCTCTTTTGTGCTTATGCATTGGCTCTACAGAGTAAATACAAGTGAAGAACAAGAGTTGCATTATTACATTGCTGTAGTGCCGTAGAATATATATCCTCAAACAGTGAGACATAACAGATCTGTCTTTGGGTATTCCTTTTTCTCCAGGCTACTCACTTAAACCATTTAGAATCACTGCTTGCCTTGTGAGATAACAATATATATATCCGGAACTCAAATTCTTAAATCAGACTTCTCAAAATCAGTTGATTCTTGTCCATGAACCTTTTTTCTCATTGGATGCAGCCTGAAATTGTCTAAAGGTTAGATGATCTATGTCTAATCTTGGTTTCTTCAAATTGTAGTTCTAGAGATTTCAGTATCCCTATCAACTGTTTCTTTTAGCTTTCTAGTTTCAGGTGCTCTCATTGGTGTCAGCCAGCTCTTCCACCTTTTCGAGGCATCACTCCTTAATATTTTGGCTTTTGCGTTCAGAAATCATACCCATCCGTGAAAAGATGGTCAAGTAAGCCTTTAGATGTTTTGTGTATGTTTGTCTTTTTGCCCTGTATCTGTTTCTGTGAATGAGACACAATTGCTTTTGTTCCCTCCCTCTTTCACCTCATATTGCTCTTTTAAGCCACTGTTTCCAATTGAAAATTACAGGAGGCTAAAGCTGGTCTTCCCTCTAGCCAAACCATGAGTTTTGGTGGACTGTGTTTAATTTCCTCCCCTAAGTCATAACTTGATAAGATTATTCTGTTGCTTTTGCAACTATTGTGCCTCTTTACTTTCTCCTGCTCCCTAGTATCCATGAGCTTCCCCCAAAAGGAATTATCATTCTTTCAGTTTCCTGTAATCAAATGGCAAGAGCCTTTTCTTTGCTTCTCTGTTTTCCCACACCCTTTGAATGAGGAAGGCATTTTCACTTTAGCAGTAAGACATAGACATGAATAGGTTGTAACTCTTCTGGGCTTTCAATAAATAATAATAAAAAGTTTCTCTTTATATTTTGTACAACTTTTCTAAACTTTGAGGAAAAACAATATGTCTGGCTTACAAGCCTCTCTGTAATACCGTGTTATTAGTGGATTTTTTATTTCTAAGGCTTGCTTATTAACATCTCCATCCATCTTTTAAAATACGTAATTTAAAAAATATTTCCCTTAAATCTATTTTTGTTGTTTTTTTCCTTGAGAGAATTGTTTTTCTTAATTTTGCCCTGTGTACTTCTCACTTTCTGAGGATCAAATTCTTATTCAAGACAGTGTTCTTCGTAGATACTCTCTTGAAGCAAAGCAAAACATAATTCACGGTTGGAGTTTTCCTCTTCATTTGCTGGTGAGAAAACACAGTAACTTGTGTGTCTGTACTAGTACACTTAGAACCAGAAAGAATGAAAATAGGTGCATCTTTTTTCTCAGTTGTTTTTGTTTAACCTCAATGTTCAACTTTGTCTTTAGGTACATTTCAGTTTAACAAATTATACAAAGCCTAAGTAGTCTCTCCAATTACCGATTTTTCTCATTTGTCAGTGTTGCTTTTTATTTAAATTTTTTGCTTTGACTTCTGAATCTAAAAGTATCAAAATGTTCCTTGGTTGAAAATAGTTTCTCCCTTGGTAATTTATTCTTGCTTTCAAAAATTTTACCTTCCATGACTCAGATTCTCTTGCGTTTCCATATGCGTGTGTTTGTGTCTCAGCTTTTTTGGAAAACAGCCAGAATTTCTCCTTTAATTCCGTAGCTTATAGTGAAATACTTATGCTCTGACCATGCTCTTTGCTCAGTTGCAGTTTGCAATTTCTGTTACAGGCTTTGGTGATAAAGGCGCGTTCTGTGACAATATGAGTTGTTACGCCCTCCCAAACTTCTGAATCTTGACAGAAAAATGTTTCCTAAACTTGCCGTGCTCTTTCCTGTTGGTTGGCTGAATCTAACAAAACAGCCCAAATAAGCTTTAGATTGGAAGGTAAAGACTATCAGTTATGATCTCTTTCTGCTTGATCATTCTTGATCTTTGTGTTTGTCAATAAACTTAGAAGGGCACAAAATTCTAGCAGGTTAAAAGAAGTATATCTCCTTTGGATATAAGTCTGAATACAAGTCTGATATAAGACTGAATTAAGCCAAATTCCTTGAATTATTCAATACAACCCTGGAAAATCTAATGCTGTAATGTGTTTTGGGAATGTGATTTAAAATAAGTGTTTGGTTTCACTTCACCTAATAAAATTGAAATTTTGCACCTAGGTTCAGTCTCTTCAGAGCAGGTGCAACCTTGACCATTAAATTAATTTCCTTGTAATTCTGTTTTTAGCAGTGGTTCTTTGTGTGTAACTCGGTTGTCTTGCACCTCTTGGGACCACAGATTAACTTCAAGTGACTTAGTACAAGAGTAAATGATTCCTGCTTTACAGAGAGAAATTGTAGGGCTTTGCCACACATCTGTTTTATAAAGGGTTTCCCCTGTGTCTCAGCGGAGGGAAACCCAAGTGTGCATCTGGGGAGCCTCGCTGTCAAGTTGGGCTCAAATCTCTGGCAGAAAAGGTGTCACGAGTAACTGGAATGTGGTAGAGTCTTAAGTTGTCACAGCCATTGGCCAGATGAAAGTGCCTACAGCCTACACCTAAGAGCAGGTTTTGCTGCTCACCACATTAATGAGCTGTGAATCAGTTAAGAATTCTATTTGTGATAGAAAAAATAAAGTCTTTCTGCAACAGTCGGCCTCATTTTATACATGGGTGAATAGACAATGAGAAATGCAGTTTAAGCCAGCTTTATGTATTTTTCAGTAAGACTTCCCAATCAGCTTTAAACATGACGAATGCTCTCCCCATGCTGCATCTCTCCCCCCTCCACCCCCCAACAAAAATAACTTTTTTTAGACATGTTTAGGATATTCTTGGAAACTCCATTAAAAAAAAAAAAAAAAAAAAAACATGGGTTACAGCTCTGGAATTGGATGGTTAGTAGACAAAGCCCAAAAGATCACAGAGTAGATATTTTTATGCAGAACTGGTAATACTCCCAGTAACTAACTTTAAAGTAGTGAGCTAAATAATTGCTTCTTTAAACTTAGTGAGATTCATCAGCCCTTAAAACAGGTAAGCGCTCTTTTACTTGAGAAACAATTAGTTATGCTCTTGATTTGCTAACTTGAATATTCATATTAGTAGGAGTTGAGACTTGTCCAACTGTTCTTGCTGAGTCCTGATAAACTTCTAAAGAGTGTGATGTTTTTTCAGTTTGTTGTGCAAACTTATATTGGGAGGGGTGATTGTGAAAGAATTGTGTGTAATTATATGTCCCTTGAAGCCAAAAAATGGGTGTATGCTGTGCTGTCTTGGATATATTTGATTCTTTAGAGTTTAATTTTTTTTTTTTTTCAGTGTACACGTCAGATCATCTCCGAAAAACTGGGTCGTGGCTCAAGAACAGTAGATCTGGAACTAGAAGCTCAAATAGATATATTGAGAGATAACAAAAAAAAATATGAAAATATCTTGAAACTGGCACAGACATTGTCCACACAACTCTTCCAGATGGTACATACCCAAAGGCAACTTGGAGATGCATTTGCTGACCTGAGTTTGAAATCATTGGAACTTCATGTAAGACTTTTATAGTGTTAAAAAAAATAAAATAAAATGGCAGAGATGAACCTAAGTCTAATTGACTTGTTCAGGGTGTATATTAGCCACTAATTTTTCTAAACATTGTAGTTAAGACTATTACATGCTGTTTGTGTTAAGTTTATGTAATTCACTTCAGACTATAGGAAATTATTGAACTGTAGTAGTTAACTGTTTCTAAATATCTGTCTTTTAATTGAAGATTGGATTCAAGAAGTGACATACAGCTTTCCTTTGTATAGTGAACGCATTTTTACTCTTCCTTTTGCTTCTAATGAAATGCCGTCAGAAGTGTGCCAGAGTATTACTTCATGTCAATTACAGGATGTCTTTGGGGAATATGCCTGGGAGTACGTAGAGTAGGGCACATCACTTCACTTTCGCGTACTGAATGCGAGTAAAAGATTTCTCTATAGTAGACTTAAGCGTTGAGCTTTCATATCAAAGTCCTTTTTTAATCAAACTTTTGCTACTAGTAGAACTAATCTGTATTCCTATGTTGCTTGGAGTTTCTGAGCAAGAGAGGCAATCTTTAGATATCTGCATTTGGGTTATTATGATTCCTTGCTGTAGAAGTTTTTAACACCTGCACTTTTTGCTGTTACTGATAATAAAAATCTGCTGTAAAAAGGGAAAATTTAGATATTGCATACAAAAAATAGTAGTTGGTTTACTTCTACGTTGATCATACTGTACTTCGAGACATAAAGCAGTTTGCTGCTGCTACTGGTTCCTAGGAAAAACTGTGAAGAGACTGAATGATTTGCTAAATCATAACTGCTGAAACAGTCCAAACTACCTTTGTGGTTATTAAACTTAAAATTTCTGTCTCTTTATTCCTCTCTCTTCCTGATTGCCTATTCCCAGTGAGTTTTGGGGAGGGGATGGGGCTAGTGCTTGCGCAGAGGGATCTGAACTGAAAGCTGGTCAATGATTTCCGGCTCCTGCACTGCAGTATGGAAATCTTTAACGTTACAGCCTGACAGATGAAAATTTGTGGAAAATGTAGCACTTCTAGCAGCTGAGAAATTAAATCATCTGTTAAAAGGGGCAGAAGTTTTTGTTAGCAATCAGTGTACTCTTGACACAAATATGAGGCATATAGTTGGTGGTAAAACTTACTGATTGTTGTGAAGTATGTGCTGAAGCTGGATGTTTTTTCTGAAGCTTGGATTAAATCTGGCATCATTCTCTTGTTTAAAGAATGTTTTTACATGAATAGCTTGTAACTGCTAGTGGGAATACTGTTCCTCCAGGTTCTATCAGCGCCTTGGAATCTGTTTCAGTCATTCATCTCTGTGTAGATTATTGAATGGGGCTGTTCATGAAAATCAAATAAAGGTTTCTGCTGCTGTAATAAAATTTATCTAACCTTTGCCTCTTGGAGACTTGCCTGATGTTTGTCTCTTTCCTCTGTGTTTTCCCTTTGTTTAATCTGTACTGTATTGCTGGCTATAGCTTGGCCTGTTCTTGAGTGTTTGGATAGCATTGTTGCCTCCAAAACTTGTGCAAGACTAAAAGGAAAATATCTGAAAAGTTTGCCCTCATGTTTAATTTGTAATGTATATGAGGGAGAAAAAACCTACAAAACTCACTGTTTAAAGATAATATTCCTTATTTTATGCATGTTATCAAAATGAGATCTTAATGTGATATCTACAGAGGTATTACTTAATGTGAATGTTTTGCTGTTTCTCTTTTGGATACAAAGATATCTCCTGGTTCCAGGCTCATGTGCCTCTAATTATACAGACAGATGAATTCCCATTTTATTTGACCTCTGCGTAGAGTACAAACTGAGTGTAAACTCTTGATTCAGAAAGGATTTCCTATCTGTTTCAGAAGAGGTATACACAGAGGTCATGGACAGAATTTGAGGTCCAGGGTTCTACAGGGCATTGTATAAACCAGTAGAAAGACAGTTTTGGTGGCTAATGTGTCGCTTACCACTGTTCATTGACTGAGAGAGCTGGTTTTGCGACCCTTTAAATCACACAAAGGCTGCTGCAGTCCTGTTCTTCTTACCCCTCTCCTTTGAAATAGTACCCTTGCTTACTTGGGTCTGCAATGATCTGGGTCAGTGGACCAGCTGGAAAATTAATTGCAGTCTTTCCTGCTTGAGGGAGAGGAGTTGGGAAACATGCAGCTAAATGCTGCTGAAAGGGGCAGTCCTACTTTTGCTATTGCCTTTGCCTGTGTGCTCCTGCTGCTTCCTTGTGCTAGTGCTTGTGTTACTGTACAGTAGGCTATCCCAGAGAGCTAAACCAGCTGAAGTATAACTTATTTTTTGGGTTTCAGCGGGATCCGTAGTGATTTGGCTGACCATTTTTTGTCACGCAAGCAGCTATATAGCACAAAGGAGACTATGGGAATATCTTTTAGCATTGTCTTCCTCATGAAAACTTGCTGCAGGTTCTCTTCCTTTCTTCCTCTTCCTCAAACTGCTTCTGTTTCCTCTGCACCTCTTTTTCTAGAGGCTTCACCCCTTACCATTGCCCACTAACCTTAACCTCATGAAGTGATTAATGTTAACAAGAAACATCATTTGGCTTTGGTGTTTATGTTCTAGATAGATTAAAGGAAACTGGGAGAATACAGCATTTCTGAGTCGGTGGTTGGCAGTGTACAAGCCTAAAAAGACCAAGTTCCGGATATGACTGTAGTGTGTTTTACAACCAGAAATTATACTTTTTTTTAAATGAGAACTCCATCTGTGGAATGTGAAGATGCCATATGGATGACATAGAATAATCACGCTCTTTTGGCATCTATGCATAAGAAAATCTTTGCAGCCTTGGTCAGTGCTTACACTTTTTTTTTTAAGAAGAAAAAAGCATGAACAAACATATATCCAAATGTGACTGAAATGCCTTGGAAATAGTGGAAATAATTTTAGCTTTGCAAATTTATGGCTGATCTACCTTGCCAGTTTTATTTGCTATCCATTATAGTGCTTTACTTTTCAGTTATTTGCAGCCTATTAAAATGTGGCAGATCCTGGGGTTTTTTTGTTTTGTTTTTTGGGTTTTTTTTTTTTTTGCAATGCTCTCTTCCAGAAAGTAAGAATGAAACTTGCTAACTAATTTAATACTGTTTGCCCTTGGGAATTTAGTTGTACTACTGTATTTAAAATGATAGTGTCTCAGTTGATATTAGAACATTGCCTAGACAACCGCGTGGGAGATGCTGGATTAAAACCACGTTGAATCAAAATGTAAAGATTTGATTAGCACTTACTTTACAGTGACATTAAAGGTTTTTCAGTTCAGACTAAAACACATTATAAAATGGGATTTAACATCACATGTGGCATCATAATTGGAAACCATGTTTTATACTAGAGGGATTTCACAAAAACTGAATTTAATATTGCATTGAAGTCGTATCTGTTTAATCATAACCATACTTAAACAGAAGTGACAAAACTTCCACATCTGTGTTGTCATGTATTTTTATATAGCTACTGATGAATGTTATGATTTGAAATGATCTACAGTTTTTGTTTTTGTTTTGTTTTTCTTCTCTGCTTTCTTTGTTTATAGGAGGAGTTTGGCTACAATGCAGATACTCAGAAACTTCTAGCTAAAAATGGAGAAACTCTTCTTGGGGCTATTAACTTTTTTATTGCCAGTGTGAATACATTGGTGAATAAAACAATTGAGGACACATTATTGACTGTGAAACAATATGAAAGTGCCAGGTAGCTATTCTATGTCTAGCTATTTTCATTACAACTTAATCTTCAGGAAGCAAACTTTTTATCAGTTTTGTCCTTGTATTTGAATAGCTAATAGATATTTAAAAAAAAAAAAGTAAATATAACACAACTCTCATATAATCAGGATTTACAGTTAACTGTCTCATTGCATGTATCTTTAAATGTTTTGTAAATTTTCTGTTGTAGACTTAATTTTATTTGTTAGCTTTGTAGGTCTCTAATTATATTCTTTTTTCCTGCCTGCTAGATTAAGGTGGTTTTCTACACAGAAAAACAGTGCAAAGTTAAGCCTTTTATCTAGCTATATTGTAGTAAGTGAAGTAGTCGCTCTGACTGAAAAACATTAATCCTTGCACTTCAGTTTTTATGCAGAAGTTGCAGGTCCAGTTTGGGCCAGGGAGAGCCAAAAAGAAACTTCCTAGTGGCTGAATAGTATCTAATATGGGTTGTGTGCCCTGGAGAAGATTCCTTTAGTCAGGATGTTGCAAAGTATTTCAAAACCAGGTTCCCTCCTGCCAGTGTTTAGACATATGGTCCTTTCTGGTGCTGGTTCCATTCTGACATTCAGTTCCACTTAATTGGATACAAACTTCTCTAACTTTCCAAAAGGATCGTTTCTACATGTTAACTTTCTTATTTTTACATCAAAAAATGCAAATGACTTGTGTTTTGAGGTTCTCCCCTGCTTTTTTCATTGGTCTGTTTTTATTCTAGTGCTTCATTTATAAGCAAATTACTTTTAAGCTATTTTGATATTTGGATATATTGTAGAAAGGCAAGATTAACCTGGAAATAAAGTATTGTTTTATTTTTAATGTCAAAATGTTTTTCAAAAAATGCAAAATCAGTACACACGGTTTCCAGATATTCCCTTGAAAATGTATGCAAAGTACATCTGCTAAGAGTTTTTGCCAGTCTTTCTGAGTACTTAGTTCTTTCCTCTTGAAATACCTTCATTAGTTTCTATTTCTTTTCAGTAAAAGAATTAAGTATCTTGTCACTTCAATATGGCAAATAAAATGTGAAGGCTCTTCACTTATCTAGCCAGTTTGCCTTTTCCAATCTATATTCCAAATAATTACTTTTTCCTTTAAAAAATTTTTTTAGTTTTTTTTTTTTAGTGGTTCTACCACCAAGTGAAAAGCTGGGGGGGGGTTGTTAGTGGTGGTTTTGTTTTGTTTTTTTAAATTGGCTTCTATCACATGCTGATATGCTGGATTCCACTGAAACTGCAGAGATGTATGGAAGGAAGAGTGAGGTTTTGAGCAGGGCTGTCCATGAACCTGGAGTGATTTCTGGCTATTGTCAGTTGCTTTACCTGGTCAAGTGCTAGAACAAAGGAGCACAAGTTGTGTAGAAACACAGTTCAAGGTTGTTACTACATTTCTGTCACGCTGTCTCATCCACTTGCTTTTTTTTTTTTTTTTGTATAAAAATAGCTTAATATCTGGCAAGGATCCAGAGTTCAATAGACTTGCATGTAATACTGGGAAGTAGAAGATGCAAGTGCTGAATTCAGCAATATCATCTTTACACTACCAACATTCCATAGGCACTTCTTCCACTTACAGATGCTATGTATGTTTTTTGATGGATAGGAAATATAACTTTATCATTTCTTAAAAATGTTTTTGAAGGTAAGACTGGAAATGACTTAAGTATTTTAGAAAATACAAATATGGGAATTTATTTCCCCATAAAGGGGAAGAAATGGATTTTTCCCATTGAAACAGCAGATATGACTGGTTCATCTTGATTCATTAAATAAAATAGTACAGTCTAATATGGTAGGATATCAAGGAGGCCTTTTTTTTAGTAGTGGGATGCGAAGGATATATAGGTCAATTAGAATGTCAGGTATCTTCAGGCAAGAGGCTTTAATATAACTTCAGTTTCATTTTTGCTAGCAGTGTCTAAGGACAGAATTACTTATTTCATATTTTTTAGTGTGTGTTTCTCTTCGACTTCTAATTTACTGCTGATTTTGGTGGTGGAGAGAACAAGAGTAAATTAACAAATACTTTTTAACTGGTCTTATCTAAAAGTAGAATACATGTCTTTGTAGCAGTGTTCTCTTAGTTCTTACCAAGCTGTAACACTTAGCCCACTGTCTTTCTTTTCCCTTATCTCCTTCAGTGGTAGTGTTGATCTGGAGTATCTGGCTTCCCTTGGTACATAAGCTAGGCTTGCAATCAGGTATAAACCACGACACATCTTTCTGCAGCCTGTAGGGTAGACAAGTTCTCCCACAACTATTTGTGGAGGAGTTGTAGCACAGTTGCTGTGAATGCGCGTGAAGAAGCCTAGGACATGCTGCGAGAGCCTCAGGACAGAAATTGATGGAACTGAGCCATTGCTCGCTGTTGCTGCAAGGGGGACACCCTTCTCTTGGTGCTTGTCTTGCTTTTGCCATCAACTCTTTACCAAACTGATTCAACAGCAGGGACAAAAAGAAAGGAACAGCTTTCTCTGACTTAATAAACAGAGTTGGTGAAGGAAAGGGTCTGAGCTCTGAAGCCAAGATAAAACAAGACTGGGAGCTCATGGCTGAGACGGGAATAGAAGGGGAGGGTAATAATTGAGGCAGCTTTATACAATTTATGTAAGGGGTTTTTTTCTTGATGAATGGGAGGAAAAAACTTGCCCAGGTTTTATATTTTGTTCCACGCATGTGACTATTTTATTCATCTTTAATTGTTATTGGCCCTGCATGTGAGGTCTGTTTTGAGACACTTTGCCTTTAGACTTTTTTTTTTCCTTGCCTTCTTTCTTCTCAGGATCGAATATGATGCCTATCGGACAGACCTAGAAGAGCTGAATCTTGGCCCTCGTGATGCAAACACTCTGCCAAAGATTGAGCAATCACAACAGCTGTTTCAAGTGCATAAAGAGAAATATGACAAAATGCGTAATGATGTATCTATCAAATTGAAATTTTTGGAAGAAAATAAGGTAAGCTACAACTTCTGATGTGCTAAGGAATTTTGTATTGTTAGTTTCTGGTTTGATAGAAGTAGTTTATGTATTGTATCTTAATATATTTTAATTAAAAGTAGAGCAAGCAAAGAAAATAAAGTAATTTTTCTGAGTTCTTGATGTATCCCTGGAGGATAGACTTTCAGAACAGGGAATTTCAGAAGTCACCCATCAAGCTGCTGCACTGCAAAGGGCAAACATATTATGAAGGTAAGTTTCTTGGTAATATGGGAGGGTACAAGTATGGAAAAGCATCACTACAGCAGTTTATCGCACTTAATCGTCAGTTAATTGAGTCATAACTGCTGATTCAAGACTGAGTAACAGTTACATGTTTGGCAGCACTGCCATGGAAGATATGCAATAAGTAAGTGAGAAGAACAGTGAAGATGCTTCTTCAAAATGAAGCCTTCTGCAAAATAATAAAATAACCTTCACTGAGAGATACAGCTTTCTGTAGTTAACACCCTTATAGTTGCATAAGCTGGGCTTTTAAACTTGGTTTGGGAATGGGGGGAGTTTGTTTGTTTTCTAAACTTGTCCCTCCCAACTACACCTTTTCTCTGTACCCCCTTTATCACTGAATCCCTCCTCTTATTCTGTCTGCTAGAAAAAATACAATTATCCTACAGAATGCATTTTTAAACTATACTTTTGTTGATAAATAAATCTTTCTAAATTGTTTCTCATTAAGTACAAAAATCATAGTCTTTCAAGATATGAATGTGGTTCATACAGTACATGAAATGGTTATAATCCTTTTCTATGACTGTATTTGCTATGTCTTCAGAGGGAGGAAAATATCAACATTTATGTAGAGAGTAGTTTGTCAGTCTGTCCATGTCTAGCAGTGGATTAACATTTTCGTCATGGGTTAATTCATATATTGTAAGATCTGTGAGTAGGTAACACTGCCTGTTAGAGAATAGGGGCTGGGCCCCGGAACAACAGCAGTCGCAAACCATGCTTCCTTGAAAGCCTTTCAGACTTTAAGAGAAAACCATAGGGATGAAGTAAACCAATTAAAACTGAATATTCTGAATTCATAATGTAATCACATGGTGAGTTGCATCAACTGCTTACAATAAAGATGGAGGACAGGGAAAGAACATGAACCATCAACCAGTGAGAAGCAGGGAGGGAGGGAAGCAGAGGGAAAAAATACTTCCAATGCACTTTGGTTTCCAGAACAACAAACACTGAAAACGTAGTTCCTGAACACTGTTACTTTATATAGGCGTTTGCATTGGGACCAGGGCTCTGAGACTACGTAACATTTAGTGCACTAAGATTTGATGATTCAGATAATCAGTTGATTTAAAAACTGGTATTCCCTGAATTTCATTTGTTATACTTGCTGAACTTTTTAGCCCATTAACTTGCAAATGGAAAAATCCATGTTGAAAGTCACTTTCTTGAACAAGCTGAAATGAGATCTATATGCCAATACCTATTTTTAAGCTGGTAAATCATAAGAACTGAGTTTTAAAACTATTAGGTTGAAAACAGTGAAGGTCTTTGCTTTTGGGCTTTTTTCCTTCATTTTCCTTCTCTATTACATTATTTGTTACTAATACAGTTTATGTTGAAAGAAATTGTTGGGTCTTTCCAGCTTATATCTGTGCTGGAACTCTGATCCTTAAGTTTAAACCAGTCAGAACTAGCACTTGCTCTGCTTCCTCTTGATTTGTACCAACTGTATTGCAAACCGGTCAGTTTTTGTCTATGCAAATACAAAAGCTTTGAAGTGAAAGCATTTTATTTACATATTGCTTCACAAAACACTTTTCTAAAATTTTTATTAAATTAGATAGTTTAGGGAACACTAAAGAAGTTGTCTTCAAACTGACAATCTTGGATTACATCAAGAATCCTGTTAGTAGTCACAGCCTACAAATTCTGTTTCCAGAAGAGATTGTTTTTTCCTTCCTGCTTTTTTTTTTAAGATTAGTACAGGGGGGGCTTTCACATCCTTAAGCCTTTTCATCACTGTTTGACATTTCTCAGTTTTGACATTTGGGATGTCAAAATATTTACTGAAGAGTTTATATAATTTTATTCAAGAAAACCATAGAAGGTCTTCCTTCCTGTATAGTCAAATATTGGCTTAAGTATAATTCTCTAGTGAGAGCTTCAGTCAAGCAAATCTCATTTTGGTGGGGTTTTTTTTGTTTATTATGTAGGATCTTCCAAAATATACAGTATAAAAACTTAATCCTAAATTTGTTTTTTGTGTCAGCATATTTTCCTGGACTGTATCTGTCTGTGATAGTTTCTGTTCTTTAATTGCCCATAATGCTTCCAGAAATGATTATCAGAGAGATATTCTTCTTACTAATCTGAAATCTTGATTTGTTTTTCTGGTGTCAACCATCTTTTATCAATGTCAACAAAAGGGAGCTCCTGTTAGACCTCATACTTGTCCTGCAACTAGTGCTAAGAAATTGGAATGCCCAGGGAATTTGTGATAAGACTATGTAATCATTATAAACATTAATTTTAGCTGCATACAAAAAGTATGTGATGGCCTTAAGGTAGCTGGATTTTTTTTTTAAATATGTTTTAAAAGATTATTAACTGTGTGATCAATAAGTATAGGAATTGGACTTTTTTTTCAGTTAGATTTAATAATCTCAGATGTTCTACTTTTTACCAAAGGTATATCATAACAATTGCTGTGACCCATCATAATTTAAACTTCTATAAATACAGCATGTGCCTAACGTGAGGGAGGAGAAAAAGGAGGACTAGCACCATGGGTAAGGTTGTATGAGTGTGTTTGTAACCCAGCCGCTTCAGCTGTTGGAGCAGTGCGCTGTTTAGGAGGTGCATGAACTGAAGACAGCATGTGATATTGCACTCCCAGGTGGAAGGGTGATTTTGATACTGTTTATAAGTTATTACAGTAATCCCAAGGAGGGCGTTACACTTTGATATGCTCCCTGGTAACAGGAACTAGCATGTGAGCGTGTGTGTCTGTCTCCAGCAACAAATGTGTGTTGATGCCCATTTAAAGGAAGGGGAGCTCAAAATAAAGGAAGATGATATTGACAAAATACTGTTTTACTGAGTGACTCACCAAGGACCTATTGTCTTGAAAAGTCCATGTTATTGCAGGCTTATTGCATGCAAAGCAAATGACAGTATGTGGGTAGCTGTATCAAAGCTTGATGTACTCGAATTAAGCTATACTAGAACGTAAAATCTCTAATCACCAACTTTATTAATACATGTTGTCATGGTGCTGAATCCAGACATGTGGATTAATATTTGTTCTGAATCTCACTAGCAAAGCCTTTTTAGGTAAGAAAATGTTACTGGTAGTCATAATTTTCTATTGCAGATCGTAAGCCCTTTGGGCTTAGACTTTTATTTATTGATACAGGGTATAGTACAGTGTAGCCTCAAGCTTAGTCGTTCTTAGACCTTTCCATGTTAAAAACATAATTGTGTAATGAAACCTTGCCATAGCAATGCAATATAAAACATTTTAGGATTTAATTTAAGATTAGGTAAACTGGTTCATGAGTGTCTCTCAATAGATGCATAATTTTAGTCTGACCAATATTAAAAAAAAAAAATTATAATCTGACAAATTAATGTCAAAACAGGATCAGCAATCCTACGTGTTCTTAGTAAATCTACCTCCACTAGATCTACTCAAGTGTGTTCCCACTCAGAAGTTTTGCCCCATATTTGGTTAACCATGGCAGGTGAGGAGAGCGGGGAAAACTGGGAGGTACGTTCTGGCTGTCACTGCAAAGGAGCTATAAATCCAGTTTAACTGGCTTGTGTACTTGATGTCTATGTTGCTTTAAATGTCACAAAATGGCCATAAGCTATCCAGGCCTAGGTTTAGAGCGGGGGAAAGAAATCATGTGGTTGCAGTCTCTGCATCTGTTGAGCTGGGTTAATATGTTAACGTTTCATTAAAAGCCCAAAGAAGTTACAGTGAAGCTGGGGTTGAAAGTTTGTGTCAGTAAAACCACAGTACACAAGATCCCCATTTGCTTTCTTTATAACACTTGATCTTGAAGTTAACACTGAATTTCCTATGTTTATTATAGAAGAAATCCAAATACGACGTCCAAAGCTATAGCATTGCCTTAGTTCTAATAAGAGTGAAGATGCAGGGAAATAGAAAGGATATCCTTAGAAGCTAGGTAAATCTAAGCTTTTAACTTGGTTTGTGTTCCTGTTGCTTCTGTTACTGTGGTGTTTGCTGCTGCAAGGCTGTACTGGTGCTGTCCCCAGCTGGCAGAGTTCTGTAGAAGGTTGTGGCATTAGACAGCAAGTCTGAGAATTGCTGCAATCAAAATCTGTAGTTTATAAATAGTTAGAAGTTGTTTGTTTTTCTCTTTTTCTCCTATAAAGACAGTGACCTGTTCTTAGCTTAAAGATTTCTGCTATTGAAAAATTTTTGAAAATGCATTATCTGAGAAAGGAAAACCGTTGCTCATTTATGCACTTGAGAAATGTCAAATACCATTCTGTATTAAGTAAATTGGATATATTTACGTGAGTTGTACCTCAGGAGTTTGAAGCTTAAATGCTTTTACAAATGTAGGTAATGCACAATTTAATGGAAACCCAGATAATGCAACTACATCAGGTAACTTCAAATAAAAATTGCTAGGGGAAAGACTTATGATAGTTGTGAGGAGGTACGGGCTGCCAGAAAGATGGAAATGGGAGCAGTCTTTTTGGTGACTGAGAGCACTGAAACAGTCTAAGTTGAATGAGAAGAATGTAAGGAAACATGCAGTTAATTTCTGTACCTATTGTACCGCAGAAAATACGGTGTGGGGATGGGGGAGGACAATATTTGAATAGAGACAAAATGTTAGAGTATCCAGAGGAAACGTGAAAACTTAAAGCCAACCTACAGTATCTTCGGTGTATGAAATTTAAGTCTTTTGGGCATGTGCATTTTTTATGTTTATTTACAGAGTTCAGTTTTGCTTTATTAGACTAAGTTTGCCAAGACTATTATGGAGTGCTTCCTCAATTCCTTAGTAGGAACAAATAAGTACATACAGGCCATTAACAAGGTCCAGTATTTTTAAATGATGTTTGGCTACAAGAAATGTGGGGGCTTTTTTGACAGGCATGTTAGTCATACATAAGCATTAGTTAGCAACATAGCATTAACGTTCTTCTAGTGTAAGACAAATCTTCAAATGCTTATATACTGGGATAGGTGCTACAACTCAGTGCTAAAGATCTGGCTTCTAGTGCTGTAGTCTGACAGTGATTTTAAGGCCTAGGTTTTAAGGCCCACGTTTGCTTTGCTGAGGGGGAAAAAAAGGGGGGAGGGGGGTCCCTTCCTCTTCTGTCTGCCTTCCCCCACATTGCCTCCTCTGTGCTTACAAAAGTGTTTTTGCAGCTGTGCAGAAAATCAGATCAGGGAACTGATCCAGGTTAAAGCAAATATGTTGTTGTCAGGCTAGCTTTAATCTAGATCTGTTCCTTGATCCAACTGGCTGCATAGCTGTGTGTTTTGCCAACACAAGTCTAAGGTGAAATGTAGTGTGGAAGTAGGAATCGATGGCTGGATGTGGAAGAGGGCAAGGCTAAGACTTCTTGATGGGATAACTGGTTGGCTTTGAAGTTAGCTTTTAGTGAATATCTGTAGTCCTGTCTTTAGCTGTGATCACTGCTTTTTTTTTTTGCAGTGGCTATCAGGTGATTTGAGATGTTACTACTTCTCCCTTCTCATCTCTTAGCTGGCCGCTGCTTCATAGTAAAGCTCACAGGAGCTAAATAGGATTTCTCATTTCTCTTAGTACAGTGTCAAACAGGTTAAATGGTCTTTGTCAGAAATTTAAGCTTAAAATTGCCTGAAGCTAGGAATAAGAAGGTCACACAATCACTTCTGGGATTCACTGAGTAATTGGCTCCTGAAGGAGGAGGACAGAAGAAGAAATATCTTGAATCTCTGCAACAAGTTTGCTTGGGCATAGACTTTCATAAAATGAAGTAGTTCAAAACCAAAACAAACAATAGTTTTCAGACCAAATCATCTGACTGTATGATTTCTTTTCTTGAAAGTGTGTGCATGTATTATGGCTGAGTGAATTTACAAAATTAACAGAAGACTCCTGAGAAGTTCACAGAACTTTCATTTTAAAAGCTGCCCTAATGAAATACCAAATTTGGTTGCAAATGGATGAACTGAAGTTGGGAGGGTGGTTTAATTACCCTTGCTATATCTTAGTTCCTATAAGCAATATGAATAAAACTCTTAGTATTTTTAAAATATGCTAGAATAGTGAGTGTGCATCTGTATAAAATTCTTATCTTGAACTGTCTGAAATATTGCTGATCGATGATGAAAGGAGCTACTTGAAAAGAGCCATAGTTCTACATTTTTTGCACTCTAAATTTTTAAAAGCAAACCCTTCATGTTGCGGTGACATTTTTTTACTTGAATGACCTAATACAACCTTTGGAATGAGAATACATATTTATATTATATATAATTATGTTTGTATACATACCTATTCATATGTATTCACACACACAGTGAGAATAAGGCATCTTTCATGACTGAGAAAAGCTGAACTATGTTGAATAAGCTTATTTAGCTACATTCTACATCTCCTAAATGTTAAAATTTCTGTACATGATGATTTCTGTGAAGTCTGTTATTGTAAATGAAAAAACACTTTCCCAAGATATGATGTGCACTCTAGACTCCTTTCTAGCCATACTCACCTTCTCTCTCATGATGATTTTGTCTTGGAGAGTCTTCTAATGGAAGAACCTATCATTTTGGGGGTTTAATTTTTAATTGGGGGAGGGGGGGAGCCTATTCTTTGATAGATGTTAAATTAGCCTGAATTATTAGAGGAGAAAACACAGTAGTGCCAGTTTTCAAATTGTCAAAGCAACTTAGGCTAGAAGTGAGTCACCAAAGATAGCTCATCACTTCAGCAGATTGCCGAGGTCTGTAAAGTTGTCATTTGATAGGGAAAACTTAATTCATGAAATGAGTATTCAGTAAACAAATTATTTTGTACTCATAAAAAACAATTGGAGCTTTTAGTGCTAAAGCTTCTTTATATACAACTGTAGACACATGTGTACACACACACCTCTGTGCTGTACATGAACACCTGTGTATGTATTTGGAGTTCCCAGTTGGTTATAATATGGGATTCTCATCTCATTAAAAAGTCTCATAACCCAAGACAAATGTTTCTGAACTTAATCATGTGACACATGCTTTCAAAAATATGTACTGTTCTTGCATAGTTTTATTTCTGTTCTGTGCTAGAATTGAATTCCTATAAAGTTATTTGGAGGCTGATTGCGAGACCCACATTGTACCATTGATTTCAGAGCAGATCCATATGGATGTGCAATCTGTCTATAGCATACCAGTTTTTAATTTGGGGAGAGAACACTATTTAGTATTCTTTGTCAACATGATATTGTAGTATGATTTACAGGTTGCATTTCTATTTGGAGTTTATGTAATAGTTTTCTGCCCCTAGGGAACTTTTTTTTTTCCTCAAAAGTATTCTTTATTTTAAAAAGCATATTATTACACTTTCTTGTGTCCTATGCTGTCAAAAGCATGTCTCATATGGGTTCTTTCTCAGCTGTGTAGTGCTTATCATCCAGCAAAAGAGGATAAAACTTAACTAGGCAGGCTGTAAATACACTTTTAAGGACTTTTTTTTTTCCATTTGAGATCTTAAATGAAGGCAAAGTACCTCTGTATTGAGTTGTATGCATTTCAGAAAAGCATATTACCTAAATAACCTATTAAAACAAGAACGGTCAACTGGCAAGCATAGGCCAAACCAGGCTGGAGGACAGTTTTGCTCCTCAGCGTGCCAGGAATAGACTGCCGGCTGCCCGCTGCACTGACCACGGCGCTGTGACTTGAGCCTCGAGCAGAGGAAACCTGGAGTCTAAAGCTGCTGCCTGCCACCTCCTCCCTGCAGGCCCAGGCGGCTACTCCCTTCTCTCCCATGCTGGCCAAATGGTATCAGGTTCAAGATCATCTGGTCTGAAAGTGGGCCTAGGGCCACTGCCTTCAGAGCAGGGCTTTCTGGCACAAGGGCAAGGTTGTGCTGGGCTGAGAGTGTGCTCAGGAACAAAAAGGGTTGGTGCTGATCAGCCACAACTTCAGATATTTTGGTGCACTACCGTGAAAACGTAACTCTTCACTTTGCTTAGACTTCATCAGTGCTATAGCTCATCAGTGCAGACTAGACTGGAAGAGCAACGCGAAGGACATCCTCGGCTGCTGTGCTGCTCTTCCCCAAGTTTTAGTTACTGCTGTGAATGGTGTGTTTCACACTACTTTGCACAAATGTTATAACCAAGATATTGACCAAGTTCTGTAAATAATCCTGCATTATGGGAGATGGGCTAGAAACATTGTTTGGAAAAGAACTTCTGTTTCATTTGACTTGAGTATGCAAGAGCTGGAAAATAGCAACTCTCTGCAGGGGGCAAATAAGTGAACTACATACATGACAAATGCATTATCTAAGTATAATGTCTCAGGGAAGTTGATTTGACCTGCCAGTGTCTATATTAAACAGAGATTTGGCATCTAATTTCAAGGAATTGTTGTACTTCTGTAATGGAGTATTTGATAATATTATGCTGTTTAGTGAATTTCTTTCTGGTCAGTGCTTACTGAGTCGGTACTGACCATTAAGTATACTTTATAAAAATTATGCATCATTTTAATGTTACAGAATTTTGTATTTGCCTGAAGTTTCTAAACAGTTACTTTATAACTCTATATGAAGTCTGAGCATCTCTAACAAATACAGCTCATAGTTTTCTTGTAATTGACATACAAAGCCATTAACATCTGCCTCTTCGTCTTAACCTACCTCTGTCCTTGCCTGCAGGTTAAGGTATTGCACAATCAGCTTGTTCTGTTCCACAATGCGATCGCAGCGTACTTTGCTGGGAATCAAAAGCAGCTCGAACAGACACTTAAACAGTTCCACATCAAATTGAAAACTCCTGGAGTAGATGCTCCATCCTGGCTTGAAGAACAGTAATCAGATCAGAGAAGAGGACCCAATGTTAACAGAAAATCTATAAATCTAATAAGAATTAAGGTTTGGGGTTGAAGGACTGTTGTAGTGATTCTTGCACAGACAGCTTTAATTCCCCCCCCCCCTTTTTATAATACTATAAAAATGAATTTGGTGGGAAAGTGGGTGACTTTAAGGTAACCAAACATGATTTCTGTCATTTCAAGTGTACCACACTCCTTTTGTATGTGAAGGCTGGTGGTTATTTCTGTAGTTGGGATGGGGGAGGGAGGGGAAAGAAAACTATTATAGATTTGCACTGACAAATGATGTTTGTGATTTCTGGTCATTATGGTGGCTAGTCAAAATATTTCCAAATGGAGGTTTACATGATTTGTACCAACATCTGATATTTTATATATGAATATAGAAAACATCTTTAATAATTTTCATGTGACTTTTTAAAAGGAAAGAGTTAAAAGACTATTTTGCAGATTAATAATATAAGGCCTATGTGCAGTACCTGCATAAAGGCAGCAGCTGGCTCATTGACTAGTGGAATTGCAGCAAATGCCTTTTAAAAAGGTTTACCTTTCCATCATAGGTTTAAAAAGAAAAAAGAAAAACACTAAAGCAAGAATCACTGTCAGTCTGAGGCTTCTAAGCACACATTTTAGCTTTGCACCAAACAGTTTGCTGAGTGAGGCCAACCATATGATTTACTAATTTCATTTTAAACTTTACTTTCTCTATGAAACAAATACCGTACTAGCCTTAAATCACAAGTATGTGCCTTTTTATAAGATAATGTTTTCAACCAGTGTACATAATCCAAGAACCCTTTCAACATAATGGTTTGTCAGTTCCCAGCAAGGGAAAGGAGACTGTATATGCTATGTTACTTCATACACTTAGAGCAAGTTAAAGCTTTAGTTAACCTTCACGGACAGACACAATTTTGAGAGAGGAAATAGGACCAGCATGATTTTTCTTTTTGATTGAAAAGCATACTTCAGTGACAGGGGTAACATGGAGGATATTTTTAATTTCTCCATCAATAGCATAGTCTTTATTAAATGTAAAGTTCTATATGTCAATTTTATCATAGGCATTTTAAATTCAGTATATTGGAGTCCTCATTTGCACATGTTAAATTGCTTTGTGTTCTGTTAAGTAAAATGAAATACTTCAAATATATTATTTACAACTGTGTGGATTGTATGATTTATGTACTGTATGTTCAAATGCCTTTCAGCTGACATTCTTAGTTTCCAGTGCTTAACACAACTGTAACGTAACTGTAAATCAAATATTTTTAATCATTCCTCATTAAATTCATGGTCTGACAGAGCCGCCTTTATTTTTTCTTGTTCTGTCAGAATATCTTGTAATAGTTCATTTACATTCCCCAGAATGTATATCCTTTGTGCATTTTGTATTCATATTAAAGATGTTTGCTGCAGTCAAGCTTCCTTGACTTTGATGGTTAAGAGCAGAACCCAGCCTCTGCAATGAAAGCTCAGTCCTGTTTCTCTGAGTTCCCACCCCTGCCCCAGAACTGCTGGTAAAGCAACACTGGGTTATGAAACTGATGCTATTCTTCTATCCCAAGGTGATTTAATAGTGTGCAAGTTGAAGTCAAATGTAAATGCATAGTGAAACAAGTCTTTCAATATAGGTACATTCTTCACTTAAACTTTTAAAGCGAATTTCATTATATTTCCAACTTTGCGGAGTCCTTGACTTCCCCTGGCTCCGAATGTTGTCATGTGTATGTATGATGGTACAAGTAAGAAGTTAGCTGTATAAACCTACAGTTGACCTGAGCAATGCAGAGAGGAGCAGCATCACAGCAGGGCTAAGGAATGCAAACCTGTTGACTGTAGCTGAAATCTCAACTTTCAGAACACTACAGGAAAAGATGCATAGGGACTATGCAGTCTTGGTTTCTGTCAGAGTTCATGGTCCTTGTTCTACTGAGGATATTCCAGCACAGAAGAAATGATCTGTTAGAAGTGGGATAAGTGAACTTGAATCTGAAATTCCCTTATGCAGGACTGACCTGTGTGGCATTGTGTAACCCTCAAACTTTTGCAATGGCTTAAAACTGCTAATGTCTCCTCACCTGGAAGAGGAGGTTGGACGAAAGAGGTAACTTGCTAAAATCTCTCTCTGTGACCGATATATAGTGTTTAAGTGAGAAGGAAGAATTACTTCTGTTTTGGTCAATGAACCAATCATTCTAATTGACTGTTTCGGTGAGGATTCTGTGTTCAGTTATCAATAGGATATTAAAGTGAGTGCCTTTGTAATATTTTAACTTCCTTGTTTAGTCCCCTGTTCAAGTCTGAGTTTAAATAATTTTGTAAGCGCATGTTTGATAATCAACGCTAACTCTTTAACAAATTTTAGAAATTTCTGCTTCTGGAGATGATAAGAAGAATGTTTCCACAGCTTCCAGTTGGAACTAACTATGGTTACCAGGTTTTCTGACATTAACAAACAAACAAAAAAAAAGCACATCTGTCTCAAGGTTGTAGTGCTGACATTTATCTAGATAGACAGTTGCATCAGCGTTTTTTTTTCTCGATCAGAGGCTCCATACCCACCTCCTAGAGTCTTGTCTGTGAAAGATTTCATCTCCAGTACAAGTTATAGCATTAGTGCTTTTAGGGTTGCGTGAGGTTTCTCAGGAAGAGGAGTTAAAAGCATTAATACCATTTCAGATATGCTGTTGTAGCTGCTCTATCAAAGAGAGGCCCAGGGAGCTGTTCATCTTCAGTGACCCTATTGTAAGTTGTCTGCACTCCTGGTTTGTTTGAAACTTGCAGCTCCTGTTGTTTTGTTCATATGAATTCTACAGAAGTAGAGTAAAATGCTATTTGGCATATTTCATACTTTGTCAAGCCCTCCTCCACAACTATGTTCATTTCTGTTCTCTGATGTCTTTTTCATGTTTCATGCTTGATGAGGAGGCTGTGCTAGTCACTTTTTTCATTAGCTGCTAGTATTTTCATATTTTGCGTTTTCTCCCCCACACCCTCCCAGTTTATCCAACTCTTGGGAGTTAAGTTGTGTCAATTTGAAACTTATTTTTTTATAAGAAAAGATCCATGAAGGGCAGGACTGTTGCTTTGTTTATACTTCTCCGTGTTCTTCTCTTGTTACTTGTCATTGTTTCTAGTTTTTTGAAATCTTTGGTTTCTTTTAGGTAATTTTGGGGTTAAAGCTAGTGATGCATATAAAGCACACTTCTCTGCCTTTCACAGCAGTCTTGCTCACTGCACCTATTTTCAGCAAAGTACTTTCTCTTGTGTCAGTCTGGTATGGGAACCAAGTGGTCAGGTACACAGGGTGCATTTATTCATTATTTTTGTTATCACAGCAATAGTTTGAAGTGGATTAAGGAAGTACTGTACCCTGTAACTTAAAAGTAGAAACTAGATGGCTTGTGCCTGCCTTGGAGAAGCATGGCATAAATTGAGAGAAGCAATGGAAAGGAAAACTGATGTATTGCTATTTCAGTAGTGTCCATGTACTGAAATCCAGAGAAGCATATGGGCATGCCTTGCAGAGCAATAAACTTGAACATAAAAGCTCAGTCTGCAAATCTTTTGTTTGCCATGACTCACAGTGGTGGCACAAAAGCATTATTTTACACACTTGAGGTGCCTTTCAAAAATTTTGTTTTGTTTTCTTTTTAAGGAAGGGGCAGGAACAGCAGTAATTCTGTACTGTCTGCTATTGGTAGTATATTTCTATTAAATACTAATGCTGTATAGCCACTCAGCAAAATGCATGGTCAACTCTTTTTAATTGCTGTATGTGAGAAAGACTTCACTTTCTGATCAAATGCATGCTGTCTGAACTCTTTATGATAACCTATTTTAAAGGTTATTTGAGGAATAGAAATACTTGATCTTTTAGAAGCAGAAACAGAGGTTAAAAGTATCTTTCCAGAGTTCCTTTGCATCATTGCTTGGTAGCAGCATGGCTGTATAACACTCCTTAGTTGAAGTGCAGAGATCAGGTATAGAACAGAATTAACCTGAAACAATTTTTTAGTTTAGTTTTGCCCTGTTATTACTATTTATGCCAGCATAAATCCATTGGTTCAATCAGGAACAGTTTAAGTATCAGCAATATGTGTTCCTTGTAAATGGTACTTAAAGTGGTATGTCCTACTGTGATAATTAAAAAAAAACTATATACCTTGCTACCTTTCAAAGCATACTGAAGTCTGTAAATTCAAGCACTTCAGAGTTAAATAATGCTAAAGACTAGTGTTGCTTGTTCACTCTTGATTTGCTTTTCTTACATGTTTATGCATCCTAGTTTTATGTGATAGTGGTTGACTGCAGTGTTTTGTTTCAAGAGGTTAACTGCTATAGTATTTAATTTTGAAATCAAATGGCCCTTGGTTTTAATGTTTCTGAAGTGTCACAATTAACTTCCTTTCTTGCTTTTATCCAAACAGTGTAGAAATAAGGGCTAATAATAAAGAAGGCTACACCTTTTGTTCAGATAGTATAAATCGCTTTGTTCCAAATAGAGAAATTCAGCTGAGTTTCTCTGATCAGTTTGGTAATGAAATAGGTGTTCAACCTAAAGCATTAGGAGCCCTTTATGTTCTCAAAAAAGCAAAGTTTACATAAGGCTTTTTTTCTCTAATAAGGAAAAAAGATAATACATTAAAATAAGTAGTCATTCTAAAAACTGTCCTGTGTGTTCCATTAACTAGAAATCTTAAAATATTGACAGATACTGTTTTCATAGTCTACCAGCCCATCTAAATGCTATCTCTTCTAGGGAGGTGCATTTGTTGCCTATTATAGGTGGGGCTGCTAGATCTGCCTGTTATTAAAGTTGCTTAATACTTCCTACTGTGAAGACCTGTTTTCAGTTGCTTGCAACTCTGACAAATTTTAACCATGTGGGCAAAATCTTTGCTTGCTGGGTGTTTAGATTTTTTAGGTAAAAATCAGCCAAAATTGTTCTTACTTCTGAAAGAGGGTGTAGGGTGAAAAATACAGTAATACATGTATATTGTTATATACATTTCTAACTCAAGAGAGTTTTTTCTCGGAAAAGGTCTAGTACCTTCATGCCTGGGGGGTGATTGTATCTGTATCAGAAGTGCATTTCCTGTGGGGAATGGGCTCAAATCTGGCCAAATGGGTGAGATGGAAAAGCTGCAGGTTGTCTATGGTCGATAGAGTTTGGCAGCTAAGGCTTCAGATTCAGCTAAGCCTCTCTGGGTAACTAAATCCAGAATTGATGTTCCACTGACACTCACAAAATTTCCTAATTGCCATCTAACCGTAGAGTTGCCTAAATCCCGGGATGCATTGTGGACACAATCGTAAGTATCTTGATGATATCCAGCAGTTTGCATTTACCCTATGCTTTTGCCATGGTGACTTTCCCAACTGGCAGTCTTGCGAGGATCTCACGCCACAGCTACTGCGCTCCAACAGCACAGCGCTCTACCTAGCTGTGTTCAATCTAACAATCTCTGAGAATTTAAGGTGTAAAACAGAGCTTAGATCATTTTATACCTCATAACCTGATGGCTGGAGCACCCAGCAAGGATGCTGGAGCCTTGGGATCGAGGCCCTTTTCTGCTGGAGGCGATTTGAATCCAGGTATCTCTTAGCAGAAACCTATAGGTTGGGGTGTTCAGCTTATGATCTGCAGCCCACTGGGGGTCCCTGGGCTATTTCTAAGCAGTCTGCAAAACTTCACGAAGGAGACAAGCAAACCTGTAAGCTTCAATTCATTGTAAATAAGTCCACTGGAAAACATGTAGCATTCACAAACCAGAAAAATGTTGGAAAGTGTTGCAGTAGGGTATGAGAATCTATATGTTTCATCAGGGTTTTGTAATGCTGGTGTACAAAAGCTTGTGTGTGGAGGCTTGGAATGTTTAGTCCTACTTTGTGATGCTCTGACAAATTTGAATCAAACTCCCCTTGGTTTCAGAATTTTAAATAATGGAATAGCTTACAATAACTTTATACCTAGTTAATATATATGCTAACTATTATTATATGGGAAGGTGCAATACATAAATTAGGTGTCTGGTACACTATGCTGATTTTTTTAAATTGGAGTGAAATGCATCCAGAACCTAATCCAGATTTAACTTTGAACAAAACCTTTTTTTGAGCAAATATTCACTATTGATTTATGAATTGCAAAAGTCTTGTCTTAATGCATCTTTTGCATCCTCACATACCATTTTGTATTTTGGAATTGACTTTGCTTTTGTGTTTTCTCCACAGACAAGGCTGGGTAACAACTACCCTAATGTCACAAGCAGTACTTTTTAAGGGGAAAACAACCTAACCTGCTAAAATTGTTTTGGAAAGGTTCTGGAAAAAAACCCAAATGGAGAGAAAAAGTTGGGAGCTTAGCTTCACATCTGGACTAGCTCACTGGTCCTCTGTTGCCCTCTTTTTTGTGTGTTGGTGTGCTTATTTATTTATTTGTTTGTTTATTTTAATACAATGGCATTATGTAAGTCTCTTGGCTTGTACTTTCAGTCTTTTAGAATGAATATTTGAGCTTGTGGCTCGCAGCAACGAAAACAAGTTGTCTTGGTCCCTGCACAAGTGCGTTCAGCCCAAGCAGGGCTGCGCTTCAGTGCGGCCGCCCTTGCTGGCGACCATGTGCTCTCGAGGGATGGCGGCGCTGGCTGTGGCCGAGCGCGGACTCCCAGCTGCTGCAAGCCCCGCGAGTTAGGGGATGTGTGCGATGACGTGAATTGCCCTTTACTGCGGCTGAGCTGTTTTCACTCGATTAATTTTAGAGGTTAAGTGACGATGTTCCTGAGATCACGTTACTTAAATTTTCCTTTGGTTTTAATACTTTTTAAAATCAAGCAAGTCAAACGGTTAGGCTTCCAGCCCCAGCTGGGGTGGGCTGTGCTCTTGCTAGGAAACCCCCTAGTAGCTGCGCTCCTAAATGGAAGGGAAACGGGTCAGCCAGCCCGGCTTAGCCCGGTCCGGCTCTGCGCTTTGTGTTAGATCCCGGCACTGTGAGTGTGGGGTGCGTCCTGCCCCCTATCCCAGAGCCCGGTGAAAGCGAGCAGAGGAAACGTGGTAGGTCTGCTTTATTAGTGACCGTTTTCCTTCCTCCTTTGCTTCTGTATATTTTTTAAACTCGGCTGTTGAAGTAGTAGCTTTGTCAAGTTTGATTTAAAAATGGCACTGGGCAGCCTCTAACCTGAATCGTTGCAAGGCCTCACCTGCGACAATTTGTATATTTGAGATGACTAAAGTTCTTCACCTATGCTTTCTTTTTGGAAAAAATGTTTTTATTTTTGAAAGAGGATGGCTTTTACTCTCTTGGCAAAATACTTGCATTAGCTACATATTGCGCAGATGGTATTTTGGCTCCAGGAAGCTGCCCCGTGTATTGATTTCAATTCCCCAGGTGAAGTTTTAGTCCGGAATAAGTTTGTCCGGAATAAGTAAAGCGCCTCCTCAGAGCCGCGCTGATGTGACGGCGCGGGAGCGGTAGGACTAAAGCGCTGCCGCAGAGCGGTTTGCTGGGGCCGCTGCCGCCCCCCTCCGCTCCGCTGCTGCGTGGGGCAAGAGGCGGGGGGCGGGGCCTCCCGCGGGCGGGGCGGGGCGGGGCCGGGGGCAGGGCCGCTGTCACCTGGCGCGCCCCGCCCGCGCCTGCGCGCTGCCCCCGCCCGCCCGCTGCCGGCGGCGCGGCCGCGGCACCGCGGGGAGAGGCGGGCGGCAGCGCGCAGCGGCGGGGGCAGCGCACCGGGCCGCCCTCCTCCTCCTCCTCCTCCTCCTCCTCCTCCTCTTCTTCCTCTTCGCGGCGCCCCCGGCGCGGAGGTGAGCGGCGGGCGGCGGTGGCGGGGACAAAGCGCCGGGGGCGGCCGCGCGGCGGGCGAGCCGGGAGCGGGGTCACCGCCGCCCTCGTCCCGCTCCGGCGGCGCAGGGGCGGCGGCAGCGGGAGCCTCCCGCGCCCCGAACCCGGCCCAGGCTTGCTGTGGGGTCACATCGGGCCGACTCCCCCTCCCCCCCACCGCCCCTGCTCCCCCCGGGGAGGGGAGGGGAAGGGCCCGGCCCCTCGCTGGGCGGGGCGGGGCGCGGGCGCCCCCTGCGGGCCGGGGCGGCCGTTGGCGGCGGCCGTTGGGGCCGGGAGCGGCGGGCGGCGGGGGGGGCTGGCGGCACCGCGGCTCCTCGCGGCGGGCTTCGCGCGGCCGCCGCTGGCGGGAGGGGCCGGTGGGGCGCGTCCCCTGATGGAGCCGTCGTCTCTGGGCCGGGCGTGGGAGCCCCTGTCCGCCGCCGCCGCCTGCCCCCGCGAGGGGTTTCCTTCCCCGCCCGGCCGCGAGAGAGCCCGCGCTCTGCCCGGCTCGCAGCAGGGTGCGTTAAGCGTTGAGTTGCCGCGATAGCGTGAGCTGTTTATTCTGCGTAACCCACGCGCTTTGGCAAGCCCAACAGCTGGTTGCGTGAGGCAGTGTTTGCAGTTTGCTTTATCTGTGGTTGGCAACTCGCTGCTCCATTTACTTTTTGGCGCAGCTATTGCTGGGACCCAGACATCCAAATACTGTGGCTGGGCTTTGGTGTCGAGATTGGTGTTGTTCTCATGAGAATTTGGAGGATGCCTGATAGAAAAACATGGGCAGTGGAGAACATAAGGCATGAGTTAAACAGAATAATATCTTGCAGAATGAATTATAAGATGCTCTTCAGCACACCGTACATCTCACCTGTTAATTTTCGTATGCAAATATAGTTTACGTCCGTCTCGGTGGCAAATGCCTTTTTTGCAAGAAACAAATTACTTTAGAGTGTTTGTCTTCTGACCTGGGGAGAAAGTTGTCCCCACCCTGTAACTTTGAAATAAATTTACTGGTTAGATTAAGTTGACTAAAACAATGTGTGAAACAAAGAAATAAAATACTTCTTTTATGCCAAATACGGACACAATTAAAACGTGCACTAAAGACATTACTGTAGAACTCTTTTGCTTCTCAAACTGCTTTGGATAACAAACCTGCGGTAATGAGATGTAATTGAGCCATCTTAAACATTTGTTCTTAGGTCTCTTTAATGCTTTAAAAACTGCAGAGAGGAACCTTGGGAGTTAAAATTGTGCTTGGGTTTTATTATGCATCCTGGTGCCGGTGTCTTGGTGATCTATAGTTAGCAGTTGGGGTGGCTGTGTTGTTCCCCACCTCCTTGCACCATACTTCCTGCTGGAAGACACCTGCTGATAGCAACAAGCTGCCCAGAGCCGGCCCCCGGCTGCCAGCTTCTCGCGCCTCCCACCCACGGTCATGGCGGGGACTCTGGTACGTCTTCAAGCTGCTCCTCTGACAGATGGCAAGAGAAGGCAATTTTGACTAGTTTCCAGGTATCTGGTAACTTGAGAATACGGTGTTTCTGTTAAAAGCAGGTGACCTCTGTCACCTGTCGTGCTCATCTGCCAGAAGACAAGGCTGAGTGCTGGTGTTTGCGTGGTGCCTTTCCTTCCTTGCCTTCGTTCCACAGGTTGTGTCGTCGTCTTTCCTGGTCCTACCTCATCTGAAGCAGTATAGGTTCCCATGATGGCTTGAAAACAGTTTTTCCTGCTCTATCTGTCTTTACATCTAGGTTGGGGTGGGGGGTGGGGGGAATTCCTTTTGCATTCTCCACTCCTTTCACTAGGAGCATCCCTTGTCTAACTCAGAAGCACCTCAGGTCTGAGATCAATCATTTTCCATTCTTGTGTGTTAGCACTGGGACTCTGATGATTCATCGCCTACAACTTTGTTTCATTAGAACTTGATCCCATCCTCTTAAAGCACCTAGATTTCTTGGAAGTTTCTAAATCAGGTTCTTATGTGATGCCCAGGGGTATGGCCACTCTCTCTCCCTCTCTTTTTCTTTTTAATTTGTGGGAATAAGAGTTAGAAAATCATAGCTGTTGAACACTGCTTTGTGATGGTGAAAGACTAGCTAATACTTTTTCATTTTTAAATAAATGAGAGGGAAGAAAAGATTTTTTTCCAAGTTCAGTATCTTTTTAAATTAATGCAATGTTTAATTGCTTTGAATGGTTAATCTCTTCCCACCACCTTGCACTTACTTTTTTAATGCTTTTGTGTTTCTGTGATCATGAGCTTGGAGGAGAGGATTGAACATAGAGAACTCTGTAATAGCAGCTGGGTATTAATGCTAATTTAATTTTGAAACTCTCTGTTCTGATCCACTTTCTTTGTAGCTCTTCCCCTTTTTATCCTGTCATTAAAATATTTTCCTTCATTCCTACACCTTGAATCTCCCATGATTTTTGTATGTTTTCCATTCTCATAAGTACCTTGATAATGTAAGGTATAAGGTCAGAAAAAGCAAAACCAAGTTCATAGATATTTGTGCATGTTTTTGAGAAAGAGAGGTGAAGTGGGTCATTTTGTGTCAATTTCTGTTGGCTTCAGTGAAGCTGTGAGTATCAGAGCCCTTACCGACCAGATGAGAACTTGCCCTGAGGCTTGTTTCTGTGACTTGGGTCTGTTTTTTCATGAACACTGTAATGATGGATCTCTGGCAAAAATAATGAAGGTTTTCGTCACTATTACACGATGTCAGATAGAGCTGGATTGGTATCAGTTCCGTGTAAACCCTGCTGAACAGGCATACAGCTAAATCGGTGCCAAATTTTTGATTTGGTGTTATTCTGGTGCCAGTGTATTACTTCAACTTTTTCTGTGATTTTTGCTCAGTGACTGTCTTTCCTCAATTCCGTCTAAATTTTTACTGTGCAGTATCACTGATTTTTAGTAAATTCCCAAAATCCTTTTGAGGTAACTTAAATATTTTCATTAAAACATGGAATTCTTCATTTGGCTATATTTGAAATAATCTTAATGTGTTTTCTCTGAGAAATATATCATTAAGAAAGAAGGACTTTTTAATAGTTGTGGCTTGTCAAAATGGTGCTTTTTACAGAAATTATACTACTTAAAGGTTTACTGTCAATAACAGTATCTTTTAGCAGGAGAAATTATAAGAAACGTTGCTCAAAACTCTTGTGATTCCTGTTAAGCTACTTTATGAGGTAATCTAGATATAAAAGCTTTCTTAAGTATTTAAAGCTTTGCATATGTACAGTGCTTAAGATGTGTAAGTTAATGTTCCTATTTGTTCTTCTATCCTCTCTCTCTGTGCTTATTGAACTAGCTATGGTAACCTTGATACTGAAGTAAATTATAAGAGAGAGCTTAATCAAACTGCAGTCTTTCTTCTATTAGTGAGTTCAGTCAGTAGCATAACCCAACTAGTGATGGTAAAATGTAAATGCTGAAAATGTATGCTCAGTGAACACACAGAGTTTAGGGGCTGCATACTGTTTTTCCTTTACTGAGAATCACATGAAAACTGTTAAGGTAAAAAAGCAGTACATTAGGCTAGATTGTTAAATTGTCCCACATATTGTTCATTATTTTAATATAGCTTGGCTTTAAACTTTGAATTAAAAGGATTCAGACAGAATCTATGTGATCCAGTTAATCCAGTACTGTAATCAATAGTTGTATTTTCTAACTGTGTGTGTAATCACCCTTTAAAAATCTAAAATTAACATCTGAAGAATATGTGTTTGTTTTAAGAACTGAGAATAAGTACATTCTCTTATAAAATTACACTGAACAGAGATTAATAGATGGGTTCAGTAGCTACTGTGGGCCATTTAAGAGGGGTTCATATTTGTATGTATATTATTGACATCTAGGTCCCCACAAATATTTGAAATCTAGCCCTGGGAAGGATTCACTAATTTTTCCTTCTAGATTAAAAGACTGATAGCTGTTATACCTTAATTCTAGTATATTTTCAGCACAAGGGACAATATTCAGTCTCTCCTGCCTGAGTTTCCTTATTGTCCTTTGTTGCAGGTTGCAGACATGGTACAGTCCCGCCTTGTGTTGCTGCTGCTGGCAGACTAGAGTTTGAAAGAGTGTGATATAAATTGCTGCTGCACTATTCAGTGTTTCAAACTGATCTAAGGAAGTAACACTCTCCTCTCTGGAGAGGCCATAAAATGCATGTTATGAATTGTCTCTCCTTGGTCAATGATAAAGAGAATGGGACTATTTCAGTTGCAACGGGATTGATGAATGAGGACACGACGACAGCATCTCTGCTTCCCCAGCCGTCGGCACCGCCACCCCCTCCGCCATGTCCCCTGACAGGGGCCCCCCCGCCCCCTCCGCTCCCCCCAGGCATGCCGCCCCCCCCACCCCCTCCTCCTCCACTGCCCGGGCCCAACCTGCCCCTGCCACCACAACTGGTAAATGGGCATGACAACCACAGCAAAAAGAAACGAATGCGGAGCTTCTTCTGGAAAACTATCCCCGAAGAGCAAGTCCGTGGGAAAACCAATATCTGGACAATTGCTGCAAGACCACAGTATCAGATTGATACAAAGACGATAGAGGAACTCTTTGGGCAGCAGGAAGAAACCAAGCCCCAAGACCCCAGAAGTCGATCTTTAAAGTCTTCATTTAAAGAGGCTAAAGAAGAGGTAAGAATCTGAAGCAAAAATCTCTCTCTTACGTAATGCGGTAGGAATTGGTGTGAATTCTGACTGGCCTTAGTTTATCCATTTCTCTCCTATGGTTCATTGTTACTGCAAATTTGTCTTGATTTGAGGGGAGCGGAACAACAGAGAGGATAAACTCTTTGTTCTTATTGGTACAAATTTGTTTTTCAAAGAGCTAGCAGTATCTTATTATTTTAATTTGATAAGTGCTGTGATTTGATCACCTGCTAAAATTAATACATAAATAAGTGAAGGGAGCTGAAGGCATCTGTACTTGCTCTCACTGGTTAGTCCTTGAGTTTTCAGTGTGGAACAGAAGTGCACTTCACTGTAATTTTTCTCTTCAGCTCTTCCCTTGTGTCAGTTGTCAATATGTTCTGTATGCAAACATGTATCAGGCAAGAGAGTCCTCCTGCAAGAATTAATATGTCCAGAAACATCTAAGAAGGGAAGTACCAATACAGCAGGAAATAAAACAAAAAAAACATAATATGATGGTTAAGGATATTTGTTACTTAATAAGATAATTTAAAGATTTTGATTCTAATGAATGTTGCTTTCACTCCAGTGAATGCTTTGTTGTGTCTGCTTTGCCTTTTCTGGACATTAAAATAGCCTGCTTGACTTTCTGGCATAATCTAAAGATTGTTATTGATTTCGTTTCTAGTGGGGAGAAGGTATATTCCAAGCACTTTTCAGTTGAGACATTCTCCAGTGAACTGATAAGTAATGCTTCTAGTTGTTAAATTGTGATTTATGGGCAGCCTCTTTGTGAGGCCTAAACTGCATTGTCTCAAGTGATCTTTCTGTGTAGAAATGCAGATTTGAGCACCCTTGTCTCTCTATATGCATGCTGGCTTGTAAACAAAATACAGAGGGCATAGGGTTGACAGATGGAACTATGTACCAGTTTTTAGTGAGAAAATGGGGAATCGAAGTTGAAGTATCTTGCAGAATTCAAAATATATCAAAATAAAATAAAAAAGACAAACTGAGAAACTCATGTACTGATAGTGTCCACTAAGTGCATTGTATGTAGACCAAAATAAGGGATTTAAAACAGGCATGAGTATTGCAGACTGAAGCCCTACATTGGGAAGGAGTAGTTGAGGCCAGCTTCGGAGGTAGTCATTCATCTCTAAACTATTTTCGGTCTATGTTCATCTTTAGATCAGGATATCTCATTGCAGCAAGCGACCTTCCTGTCCTGCACGTAGATGTATAGAACCCCTTCGAGGATGTTTTCAAAGAAATCCTCTTCCGGGATTGTCGTGTATTAAAAACCTAGATGTAGCAAAAATGATGATAAATTTCACATGGCGACAGAGTGTAGCCCCTAGTGTACAGTAGTTGGGGTAGAGAAAACCCCAGTGTATTCTAAAGCTCCTGTGTTTCTGTGCACTGCCTGAAACCTGGTACATCCTGGGGAGGTGCAGCGTGATGTTAGAGATTCGAATTAGAGGTCTGCAAAACAAGTAGTCTCCAAGATACAATCTCTTGGAAACAAAAATCTGCCTTGCTACAAGTTAATGCATCTGCGCACACACTGGAGCTGATAGGGTGGTCCAGTGCATCTCTGCTGCTTGATGCCCATCCACCCTGGTTCAGGGCTCCCACACGGCCTCTGCAGATGGCAGGGAGTAAGGGTATATGGCTTGCCTTGATGAGCGGCTTATGCTGCTCAAGTGCCAAAAATTCTAGCTGGCTGCTAAGCCAATGCCAAGCATGCTGCAACAATGTGTCAGACAGCAATGAGCAATTTCTTGTGTGTTAATGGATTTTGCAGAATTAGTTGCTTAGTGAGGAAGGAAGGAAGGAGATAGTCCTGAAATGCTGTATGTTAATGGAAATGGAGAAGCACAGACATGCTATAGCTTGCGTGTTTAAAGTTACTGTAGCCATCATTCAGCAAACATGTTGAGATTTGAGGCACAGGCAGTGTTTGTGATTTCTGGTGCTGTAAGCCACCACTCACTTACTTTCATGTTTTAAAATATGATGGTTATCCTCAGTTCACTGTAATAAAATGTATAGATGTTGCAAGGAACCAAGGACAGGCTGAGGAGTACACAACAACCCTGTGACCTTGTGGAGGGAGCATTAGCCTACAGCTGAGGAAGCTGACTTGGCTATGCCTCTGGCCTAATAGAAGAAGGTGGACAAGATATTTTGCATTTCAGTACCTCTGTTCCTTTATGTGTAAAACACAAATGATGTTAGAAAGTGCTTTATGATAGAGCGGTGAAAAATGCTCTTTCAAGTTTAAATAATGGAATTAACCTGGTTGCTTTAGGATGTCAACAGCAAGTTTTCGTGATAACTTCAAGTGCCTAAAATTCAAGTATCAGTGAGGTCCAAACCTGAAAAAAATCAGGATGCCTCCAAAGTGCTGTACTTGTTCATGGCCAGAGACAAGTGCTCTTTTTGCTCAAGCTGTGTACCTCTCTGTGCCGTGGTGTAGCTTCAGTGGGAGTGGTGAAGAGTTAGGTGGTGATGAGGGCACTCCCCAGGGAGAGTGGAGGAGTTTCGTGGGTTCGTTCGTTCTCCAGAGATCACTGTTGATTATCCATTTATCACTGGATGAAATGCATGAGCAGTTCTGGAAAAAAGTTCTCTCTTTGTGTAGGAACTTACAGAATCGCGTGTCCTTTTAATTCACTTTCTAGCGCTCTGTATGGAGAAGGTAGGTACACAGCTCAGGTTATTGAAACCCAGTTCTGGAGTCTCAGTACTAAACTTCATCATCGTAACAGAAGTCCCTTTGGACATTTGAGCAAATGATTTCCTTTTCAAAAACAATCCCTCACCAAACCCTTAGGAGATTAATTAACGTTTCCTTAACTAAGAGCTGAATTTGCTCTGTGGTTTCATGTAGTTTGAGCCTCTGAAAAATAGGTGATGAAGAGTTTAGTCTACGCACCAGCTCCAATTTACATTGAGCATCCTTGGTGGTGGCACAGCATGGCACAGCATGCATTCACTAGACTGTAGCTAACCTGGCAGCGGAGTAGGCAGAACCAGCTCATGACCAGCGAAGGGAGCTGATCTTGCTTTCTCCTATGAGCTTCCCTGCTCCTGCCTCCCACTCCCACTCATCTGTGTGCTTGCACTGGCACTCATTGGACCCTCTGTAAACAGATTAAAATCAGTAACCCAGCAGAACACTGGTGGGTTTTCGTTTGTTTTCTACTGGGGTAGTTTCTATTATTTTAGTGAGTTTAGATGGCTCATGTAAGGGTCCTGTGAATTTTAGAGCCTGTGCAAAAGACAGGAGAGGAGGAGGAGAGAGAAGGAAGATGGAAGGGGCAAACAGGATATGTCTCTTCTCCCCTCCTGGACATGCCTTCTCTCTGTTTTCCCTGTGCTGGCTCTGATGCTCATTCCATCTTCTTGAGAGCTGAATCAACCCTTTAATCCAGCAGAATCCACCAGTGCCAGCCTAAGGGAAGGAGCAGGCCAGGAACGTGGCAGGGAGAACAGGATGGAGTAGGATAGCCCTTTTGGGTGGTAGTGAGCTGCTAGGTTCACTCAAATGCACTATGGAACTGCGCCTTTCCTCAGCCACTCCAGGCAGTGTGTGTGACTCGGGGAACAGAGCCCAAAGTATTAAACTCAACAGTGATGATTAGCGTTATAAAGTGAACTGGAAACTGAAGCAGGAAGTTGTCTGCATCCTTCCTCATCTCCAGCACTGATCCTGTGCCTCCAGATAATTCCATGCTTGCTAAATTTTGTAAACTGTATCCCACCATGTGAAACCGCATTGTTCTTACCCAGAGAATACATCTAATGTTCTGCTTTCACTTACCTGTCATAAAACCATGTTCTTATGTCCCTGTTCCTCATTGACAATCTTGTGGCAAGAAACTCCTATTGCATTTCTGCAGACAACCACTACAAACTCAGTATTGAAACGAGGCTTCCTGGGTCTCCCAGAATTCTCCTCTGAGTCTTTCCTGTTGATTGCAAGTTTACGTCCGAGTTCAGGAGTAGGTTTCCTCTTAACATCATCACAACTTCACAATGGTACCCAAGCTAATTTTCCCTTTCCCTTTCCTTCATACAACTGCATCTAAAACAGTGCATATTGTACTGGTAGATTAAAATTGGTCAGCTGATATGTTATCACCCCACACTGTCTGCTCCTGCTCCAGATTTCAGTGCACAATGTATTGAGATAGGCTGATATACGCTGGTTTGAAAACTATGCTGGTAAGAAGCAGATTCATGAGTGGATCAGCTGTCCTTGCTTCAAGGATTGTACCGTTTATGAGAGAGAGGTGGCAAGCCTGTGAGGCAGTGACACCTGCGTTTGCTGGCAAGTGTGTGGCATGATGCAGGTGCTGAGATGGTATTAAGTATTTGAGGGGGTTATAATATTTCCAGAGTAGCATAAACAAAAGTTTAATAGTTTCTCTGGTAGGAGAGTCGAGGAAGATGAGAATGGAGAAAATTCTCCTGAACTTATCTAAAATAAATCATAAGGAACCATATGAGATTTTCTTTGGTATGGAGGGTCCCAGTGAAACTAGGGCATTCTGTTCTCAGTTCTTAGTTATAGTCCAGTGTAGCTGCTTGAAACAAGTCAGGAAGACAGAGAGCATTGTCAATGGACAGCACTTGAAAATCTTTTTAGGTGGCAAAGAGAGATTTGATACCTGCTGTGCTGGCACCAGTATTGCAGGTGTGTATGAATATAAGATAGGGATCGGCTTTATTAAAATCTGGGATAGTGTTTAAAGGGTAAAAAGAGAAAACTTGATAGGAAATCATATCCAGACAGCTTTGGGTAACGACAAAATCAAATGAAAGCTCAATGGGGAAGAAGAGTAGACATTAGGAATAGATGTTAAGACTGAGTTTCTAAATCTCATATGGAATGTGTGTATTCAGTGTGACAAAGAAGATACCATGTTTTTGTGCAAAGAGTAGGAACTTGTATTTTTGGAGTATCTGCTAGCTCCCCTTTCTCCTCACTCTCCCTTCTGGAAGCTCCTTCAAGATAGTTAAGTAGTGACAGATATTTCAAACACTTTTTATAATCTTAGAGTGGACCCCCATGCAAAGAATGATCAAAACCTGAGCCATGTATTGTGATTAGGTGCTTGCACAGGAAAGTAGGAAATTATAGTGTAGAATCATATACAGAGCAAGCAGAATGTAAGGTACTTAAAAGAATAAAAAGATTAGAGCATTTGTTTTATGTTGTGCTGATAAGGCAAATGCAGCACTATACATTATCATCTATTGTGTTTTTTCAAGAGAAGAAATAAAAAAACCCAACAGTTTTGTTTGAGATAGTGGTGTAAATCTGAGTTGTGCTGTGGAAACCAAAGGTTTACCCAGCTGATGGTTGGTCTTATTGTAACAGTTATGGATTATGACTGAAAATGATATGTGGAGAAGGTTAAGTGTGAGTATGTTTAAAAAAAAAAAAATCCACCCAAAAACCAAAATGAGGAAGGCAAAATTTATAGGCTTGAACCAGTACAGAGAAATCTTTGATCCAAACAAATGCCTGAACAAGCTATAAAGCTTGGCCAAGAATGGCTTAGAAGATGCAGCGTCCTTTCTTGTAGCACATCTAGATAGGCAGTGAGCAGGGCAATTAGAGAATGGAGCTGCAGTTTGAGAGGTCAATGAGAGGTCCCTGTAGTGAAACATTTGAAAAAAGATCAGATAATGCAGGGGGAGAGATAGTTTGACCTGTCCTATGTTAATGATCTGTGGGGGCTTCTCAACTCCTGAGATTAGAGGACTGATTGTGCTTATGCTCATCTCATCTTTGCTTAGGCTGAGACTGAAGGGCTTCAAGCTAGCAATCATCTAATTAAAAACAATACTCTGATATTTCTTGTGTTTTCTCATCTTTGGTAGTTTCAGGAGAGAGGCAGTTCCAAAATTTGGTAAACTTTTTAATTTAATTCACTTTTTTCAGCTGAGGAGGAGGCTGTTTCCTAGTATGTGCAAAAGTGTGTTGAGGATAGCACATTAATCATATCTTTATTTTCACTGTCACCAGCTTGCTCCAGGCTAGTTCAGTTTCTTGACAATGCCAACGTTTTATTTATATTTCCAATTCTTACATTGTCACAGAGGTTAAGATACCTTTCCAGTTGTCAAAACCTCAAACATCATGCGAGTCCAGCAGCAGTCTTGAACATCTGTGTGTACTGAGTTCTTTTATTATAGCAGCGGGGTGACACTGTTAACATGAAACAATTCTCTTGTGCTAGCAAATCTCATGACTTTTGTAGCTGTTATCACCAAAATAGCTTGTGGTGAAATTTCAACCTTAAGGAAATTAGGAGACATGATTCACTAAAACAGTGGCTAACATCTCAGATTTGTAGTTTTATGTGGTTACAATAAGGAAAGCTATTTGGCATTAAAAAAAAAAAATTTTAAATTTTTAAAAAATTGAGTCAGGGAAGAGAAGTTAAATTCTTTTCTCTGCTTAATCTCCAGAATTGCACCTGCAAGATACTATAGCAAATCTTCTTTAAAATATAAAGTGAAGGGAGATTGTTATTTTATTATGGGTTTCTGTTTGCTTCTAGATAAAGCAAAGAGATTTGAGCATTATCTGTCTCAAGTTTTGATTTGAGATTGATTTACTTATCTTTTTGTTTGATCAACATGGCTGCTAGTTCATGGGAGTGAAGTCAGTAGTGCAGGTTGACCTCTGTTTATAGAAAGCCAATGCTGACATTTATTACACAACCAGTGACATATATGGATTTTGAAGTGTGGTACTCACTAGCTGTGGGGCCTTAAATGCAGTACAAGATATTACCTGATAAAGCAACATTTTACAGGTACAGCATTATGAAATAAGCTATAAAAATGTTTTTACTTGGTAATGAAATAGAACTTGCCGTGATTCCTTTTGCAGACATTGTTATGTTTTTTTCTTTTTGCTTGAAAAAAGGTGTTGTGGGTGGACTGTATAGTTCCCTAGTAAAAATTAGTTCTGTAATATACGATTTTTTTTTTAAAAGAGGTGACTCTGTGTATTTATTTGGCTTGTGATTTGTTGGCAATTGTTTGCAAACAATTATCTGTAGTAATTGAAGGAAAGGTATCTGCTTTATATGCTTTTCTTTTATGTATTAATAGATTAATCTTTCTTGCTTTCTCTCTCAGATTTCCATTCTGGATGCAAAAAGAAGTATGAATATTGGGATATTTCTCAAACAATTCAAAAAGTAAGATTTGATTTTTCCATTCAGCTAATGCGAGCTACAGATAGATGTGTGAAATTCTCTTTACTTCTTATCAAATATGTTGTATATTGTGCACTGTTCCTTATGGATTTTACAATTCTGTACAAGTTTGTCATAATTTGCTTTCTAATACGTTTAGTTTTGAGCGCCATTATGCCTTAGGACCAAATATTCAAAGCTTGCTACTGTTCACTAGTTGAAGTGAGTTTTCATGTGCAGTTAAAGGAAACCCTTATATCTCATGTAATACTGCATGAGAGTTGCTTTTCATTGACTTCTTCTCTGTATAAAGAATGAATAGAAGGGGGTGAGGTGAGAATTTTTTTTTAAGAGCAAATTGTTTCAATGCTATCTTTATTCACTGATAGTGTTACTCTTTAATAAAGGCATCACTGAAAGTGGTGTTAGAATAGTGCTGCTGTGGACACTGATACAGATAACCTCATTATAATTCCTTTAAGCAGCACAGGCATGGTTTTTTTTTCAATTTGTGCAACTGCATCTATTCACCCTGCAAGTGTTAGAAATGTGTATGCTCAATTGTTTTTTCAAGGTCTGCTGAATCCATCATTGAAGATATTTATCATGGAAGAAGTGAGCCCTATGGTTCTGAATTGCTGCATGAATTTCTTAAATTATTACCAGAAGCAGAGGAGGTAAATAATGGTTTTACATGGAACTTATTTTTGTGCAGTTCTGCTGTCTGGGATTCCAAGGTGAAAGTCTGTAAATGAGGAATCCCAAAGCCTTCCTGAGGTCAGGGAATAGGAAACCACTGAGTGCAAAGGTGTAACCTTCATTTTACATATGATATTGAGGTTGCAGTGTAATCATTCCTTCACACCAAGTAATTTCACTTATTTTTAAGCTGCTTCTTAATGAAAGAACCGATGAGGTTTTTCTTTTTCTTTGATGACCCTTGTGAGCTTTTGTCCCATAAACCCTTCACCGAGAATTGGAACCCTCCTGGGTACTGTGCAGATAACTCTGCACTGGGGGTTAGAAAACTCAGAACTGAAGTACATCCTAGTGCAGTCAGATCAAGTTTCGCTTCTTTGGCACCTGCCTCATACTTCCCTGTTGCAGTGCCTGCGATTTGAGTATTGGCAGCCCTATGCTTCTGCCTCTTCCCTGTTCTGGTTTGCTACCTGCTCAGTTCATCTAGGATCTGCCCACACCTGCGCCCAGGTTATTGGGTTCCAACAGGATGGAAAGGCTGTGCCACTGTGTAGCACCCACAGATTTTGTTAATGTGGCTCAGCACTCCAAGAGACCTGTTAGAAGGTACAATCACCAGCAGCATGTTCTGCCATGTCCCTGTGCCCACCATGCGATCAGCATGCAAGTACTGTTCCCCCCCCCGCAGTCCCACCTTCCGAGCCCATTCACATGATTAAATGGGTGAAACTTCAAAGATTGAGTTGGGAGTCCTGCTTAATGGTGCACAGTTCCACATCTGCTGGTGTATTTGCACTGACCCATTTGTATGTACTTGAAAGAAATGTATACCACAGATTTGACATAATTAGCATTAGAATTGGTTGAGTACTTCACATCAAAGTAGTGGCTGAAACTTGGGAAATTGCTAGTTAACACACGCATATAGATCAGCCTTAGCTCACATGCTTTACCACTTCAAGGTCATACTGTCCAAGCACTCTGTTTTCTCTGTGCAGCAGCAAATCTTAGATCCCGTGTGCAGTCAACAGCAAAACATGTGTCCTATTATTTTGCTGTCAAACATATAACCCTAAACTGGGCTGCTTTTGCAGGGAATCTTGTAAGAATTATTGTTATGTTGCTATGTTCTGTTAATATGATTTTTAGAGTTGGAGGATGTCAGCAATTTGAAATGTAATTAATCTTAAAAAAAAAAAAAAAAAGTTTAAAGTAGTTTTGTGTGCTCAAACTATTCCTCCCCCCCCTTTTTTTTAACTTTTGCTATATGTATTCCTATATTTAAATGGAACTTATCTTCTCCCTCTGAAAGAATTAGATAGAGGAAAACAGCAGAAGTACTAGCTTAAGAGAAACTGATTCCTGGTTAATTTTGTGTATATTGAGCATTCAGAGTAGACTGAAAAAAAGTATTTTTCTTCTTTTCGTCTTTCTAGTTTAGATCTTTGATGTTATTTTAACACAAGTAGAAAAACTTTAGAATATGGTACTCCCCTGTGCAATATAAATGTTGTAATTCAGATAGAATTCTGACATAAGCTGCTGAGTTTTATCTTTTGGAGCATGACAGTAGTGAAAGCATATCCTTCTGCTAGCTGTTAGTAGGTAGTGCACGGTTTCTGAATCCACAAGAGATTGCCTGGAGTACGGCTGGACGCTTTATATGCCCAGTTTTGCTGCTTACAAGTGAAAAAGTGCATTTAGTTCTGACTAGTAGGTGATTTGACAACAGGCCTACCCCTGAAGACAGTGGGACAAAGCACTTAAGTAGTGCTTTTGAGGAGTCAGTAGAGAAATTAATCCAAGAGATTTTATGGTGGAGAGGAGTATTAGAACTTAAAGCTTGTGATGTGGGGCTTTAATTGTTAGATTTGTTGCTATTCCCAAGGGAGGGCTAGAAAGAGGCTTGTTCCCTTCGTGCAAATATTTGTATGGTATTTAATTAGTTCCATGCTTCAGACATCTCATTACACACCTTCAGGAAAAGGAAAGATCCCCTTTCCCCTCTATTTTTCTCTCCATAATTATTTTACTTCTTGGGAGTGAAGCCCTGCGAAATACCACAGCTAGAGCTGGAATGGGGCGGCAGGGAGTTGAGAGTGATGGACTAATGCTTCCGCTGGTGTGGAAAAATGTTCAGTGCCTTCATGTCCTCATGCTTCAAATACTCAAAGAATAAGTGGTCCAATAACTCATTTACTGCTGTTGCTCCTAAAATTTTACTGTGATCAGTTGAAGAATTTCTTCTCTGTAGGAGCCTCAGAGCTTTTGTTGTTTGTGCATCTTGGCATTTTTCCCTGAATGTAAGTTAATTGTTCCCCTTTTATGTCCCCTTCTTTTTTTGTTAGTTTATTAGCTGCTTCCTAATCTAAGTACCTATCTCCCAGAATACTGATTCATGTTTTGCTAAGGGGAGGACATCTAAATTGTGCAGTTCCTCTCCCTGTAGAAATAATCCAACATCACAGATTCATCTGCTGGTGTATTTGGTGTATCCAACATCACATCCAACATGAAGTGGGGTTACTTGTTCTGGTGTGCCTTATTCTGCTTAATAGCTTCCAATGTCTTTTTGTTCTGGTGGTCATACCGTGTGACACAGCTTTGGAAAGGTGTTGCGGCATCCTGCTGCTGGCCTGTCCCTGCACAGTGTCCCACCTGTTCTCAGCAAGGGATTGCTATCGAGAGCCATTCTCCGTAGATACTTCCCATGGTATAGACCTGCTTGGTTGCTGTAGGCGTTCAGAAAAACTCTGGGTAGAGACTTAGGCAGTCAGATCCTGAAAAGATCATTGTTACTGAGTTACCAGCTCTGTTTGTCCTGGTGTAGCTGTGGGTGGGCTTCTGCCGTTCCCCTTTGTAAACTCTTCATTTAGCAGCTCAGCTATTTACAATCACATTTCCCAGTTGTCTTGCAAGTTGGAGTGAGGGCCTCCCATCAGGTATGTGCTCCAGTAGCTGTGTCTTTGGAGATGTCTTCCGCTCTTTCCTTCACACAGAAGTCTGGAAAAGCAAAAGGAGGGAGGGAGGAGCACCATTGCTGGTCATAGCTATAGACAGGGTGACTCTGGACTGTCACATTTCTTCATTTTGACCAACAACCTTTACAGTTTATCTAGCGCGAATAAACACTGGCTTTATACTCTAATCTTATCATGTTCTAGAAGTGTGGTGATATATAGCCACGTTACCTCAATGTTTCCCTAGTCACCAGTTTGACATCTGTGACACATTTTACATCATTTCAGGCCATATTATCTCAAATGGGTATTATCTCAAAATGGATATTCCAGTGTCTTTGAGATGGTACAGCTTTTTGACAAAGGAAGCTAAATGCTCAGGCTGACAAATAAATTGAGCATCTGTTGTCTTTAAAATTGTTCTTTCTTGTTTTAGTATTATATTGTGGCAACTTTATTCACATGCAGAAACAGGTGTCAGCACTACGAATTTTCTAGCTGGTAACTGAAAGCTGTAGGGATTCTTGTGCATAAATGGCAAACACTGGCACTTTGCTGGATGATTTTGTCAAACTGTAAATAAGAGCATTATTGAAATATTGGCACTGTTGTGAAGTTTTTTGTCAAACTGCAAATGTTTGGGTATTTTCAAATGTTTAATTTGAAAACTGGTAAGTTTTTGAAGCTGGCAAACCTGGAGCTTGCTGTGAGGTTCCATGCAGTGTTTTGTTCAGGGTTGTGGGTGTGGTACCAGGGTAACTACATTGGTAAAAAGGTTCAAGAAAAAGTATAAAAATTTTTTGAAATGTTCAAGAAGTAAGATTGGTAATTTTGTGTAAGCTGTCTTTTGTGTAAGCTGTCTTTAGAAGTATTGCTGTTTGTCCCTTACTGAGCATAGCAGTTTTGTAAGAGGATGAAATGCAGATTTGGAATCTCAGCTTTTTCCTGTTTCAGCCCATTTCTTGTCCAGGGAACCTTTGTCTTGACTGAAGCAATGGCCCCTTTCTGCTATATCGCTTCTGAGAAGATTCCTAGCTGTGTTTCTTAACTATGCCCTGTTAAAATGTCTGACAGATGTGATTTCTGGCATCCTGACTAAAGCAGAGGAGAATCTTTTAGCTGCTTTTATGTGCACATCAGTGCACATCATTGCACTGTTCAGCAGGCCCAGACTGGTAAAGGTTGAGAGAGTCCAGTATTTAGTGATCTAGAATAGCCAGAATTTGTACTTTGAATATATACAGAAGGACGCATATCATACTGCTAATCAGCTCACCCACACACATGCACGCCCAGGTTATCAACATATTGTCTTACCTCCTTTATAGTGTCTCAAGCCTGTCCTTTGCTTTTGTACTCTAAAACCCGGTGATCTTTCCCCTGCTTTACTGGAATTGTTTCTGTCTGTCAGCCTTATGCTTTTCAAACCACATTCATGTATTACTGTCCTTTCTGTTCTTCTTCCAGTGCTGTATAGGGCGGACCATCCTTCATAGCTTTCATCTCCTGCTTCCTTTTTTCAACCCTTATGTTAGCTACGTCTTTTTTCTCCTTTTCTCATTGTCTGCTGACAGAGGTTTGCCACTCCCCAGGCATGTGCCCCGTGGTGTCTCCTTACCTAATACATTAGCTGCCTTCCCATGAGCCCTTGTATTTGAATGCCACTGTGATGCATTTGGGGGGTTTACTTTTCTGGTCTACTGTACTTGGCTATATTTATTTATTTGTAATGTAGGGATTATTTGATTTGAATGTGAGGAAATACTGTATTATAGGCACATATGAGGATGAGAGGTATATTGATTTACATTCTTCTTCAAAAGTCCTGGATTTCCATTTAGGAGTGCAACATCTCTCTTTTATGCCATAAAGTAAAATTCAACTAATTGTAAAAAAAGTGCTACTGGTACCTTGAAAATATCTGAGAAATTGAGTGGCAGGAATGTAGTAGCTTTCCTGTCTGTGAGAAATAATGATATATTTACAACAGGCATATCTACTCCAATTGTTCACAAATCAAATAAAAGATCAGGCTTTCTCTGTTTCATAACTGTTTTAAAAATGAAACCAAATTACATATGTGAGAACCTCTTGTATCTAAAATCTGATTTTGTGTGCATGGGCATGCATGGACATTGCAAATATATATTCCATATACAGATATAGTGAAAAATTATATTAGTAGCTCTATGCCCAATTTGAGTAATACGGAACTGAGCCTACAATGTAATTATGCTTCCTTGCATGTATACGTTACGCAGCCGTATCTTGTTATGTCGTTGTATACTGTTGTGCAAAATTATTTTATTGTGCCTGGATAGAGGCAGTCAAGGCCAGTTACTCATTGTGATTTAAAAATAAACCCCATTTCTTAGCTCTTTTGTGTTCTCAAACTAATTATAAACCTACCAACTATATCTGTTAACGTGATTAATAGCGAACTTCGTTGGCAGTCTGCATAGTTTCTTAGCAGTTCTTATTAGCTGTGTTTGATGTTTTAGTTAGATTCCCACTTCCAGAAGCTGTGGGGGAATCTGGGCTCTCTTTGCGGAGCATTAGGCAATGTGGCTGCAGAGAGAAGAGGCTTCGTGGGCGTTTGAGTAGCCTCGCTTGGAGCACCGATGGGCGGCTAGCCAGAGTGTGGCCGAGGAGGTTTTAGCTTTGGGATTCAGAAGCCGTTATTTCAGTTTACAGGTAGTGTGAATTAAGTCATATAACTTCTTTTTCTGCTTCGTGATGGGATGGCTGGTCTTCTTCAATTATGAAATTTGTAATAAGGAGGGAACATACAGCAAACTGTTATCTTAACTCTACCTGAGCTATTCCCCAGACTATTTACAATTTTAAGATCAAGTTAATAGGAGATTCGGTCTCCAATCTAAAAGCCTTAGACATATATGGAGAATAAGGCTATGCAGTGCTGAATTAAAGGATAAAAGGACCTTATAACTCTTCTGTGTTTCTGTTTTGTGTACTTGTGGCGTGGGTCATTATTGTTCGCCTTTCTTGGACGCTGGGACTTGTTAGGAACTTGGGGGGCTTGTTAGGCACATAGGGACTTGTTAGAGTCTTTGCTGCTCCTCATAAAGGTGCAGTTTCAAACATCTAGGGCAAAGATGGTGGGGGCTAAGATGGATGGCATGGGCTGGAAAAGGTGTTACGAGGCTGCTGTGAGCACTGCTTTATATCTTATAGCTGATTACACAGGCTGTCTTTTCGGCAGACTTTACTGCCCAAAATATTTGCACTGTGACATCCCCACCCCAGCTTATCTGTCAGAAGGCAGCTTGGTGAATGGCTTCTGTAGTGCTTGAGTAGGGAAACTCCTGCCTGGATGATTTCTGGGATTTAGTACTCCCTTGTACCACTCTGGACGTTGTTCCTGATATAATAGGGCAGAAGAAAGAGGATTTCATCTAGTGTCTATAAAATGCTTTGAGAAGTTCAGCAGTCAGGAAACAAAGATCACTTGGCAGTGTTAACATTCCACATAGATATCAACAATTACTACTTACTGTCAAAAGCATATTTAAACATAGCACACGCAGTATGAATAAATTAATATGCCTATGAACATCTCAGCTCTTGTTGTTTACTTTTTGTGCATTTAAATCTTAAAATTGCACCTTCCTGTAATTTTCTGTGGTTTGGGGATTTTGTTTTGGGGTTTTTTTGTTGGGCTTTTTTTTAGTTTTTTTGTTTTTCTTAAAATCTGAATTACCTGTATCCTTTTCAGGCAAACTTTGAGATTTGCAACATACTAGAATAAGACTGAAGAATTTGCAATACTTGTTTTTTAGGTTGTAGATGACCATTTTTTGGAAGCTGGGTTAAAGGAACCACCTGCAAAGACTAAGATAGTAGATATCTCCCACCCCCCCACTTCATGATGTGGGGAAAAAGTGTTTATTTTGTTTTGTTTCTTGCTTGTTTAGCACCTTAGAAATATCAGGAATGTCAGGTCTGGTCTTTCCTGTCTTTTGTTGGCAGAGTTCTTGGATGACTCTGTAAATTAGGAGTTTTCTCAGGCCTCAAATAAGTGGGCATGAAGTTTGTCTTTATATGGAGCTTTTGTCCGAATATCTTGAGTTAAATGGGGGGTTAAGAAATGGAGTTAGATAGCCTGAATAAAAATTGCTCTGTTAATTAGAATTCTCTTTCTTTGTCATAAATCTTTTTTTTTAATTTGAAAACAGAATATAAATCTTTAATTTTGAATTTTCTTCAACTTAAAATGTTTTATTTTTAAAATCTGGAAAGTTTTGTTATTCTGGGTTTAATCTGCACTTTTTGATTTCTTTCTTTCTTAAAATGTGCTCTCAACACTTCTATTTTTTTATAGTATGGAGAAAGAATGGGAATAAAGCAGAACAAAGCTGTTAAGACTCCTTTTTTTCTGCTAGTTCAGCATTTATTTTCAGTTCCTAACTTAGCAAAGCCTATATTGTCTTCCACTATAAATCAATATTACATTTTTTACTGTGAAAACAGAAAAATAACTTAAGTGATTAATTTGGAGCCTGATGTTTTGAAAAGCTTGTGGATGTCTTGGTAAATCATGGCAGCCTGAAAATTGCTGATGCCCTGCTATGGCGTGTCTCTTTCCAGGATAGCTTAGCATGCTTTCTAAAACTGAACACTAGCTGTGTAAATGTGGTTATGAATGGGCTTTAAGTATAATGTAGAAGGAAAGGATGATGGACTAGTGGGTAAATCCATGTTTGGGGAAATGTACAAGTGATACTGTATGTGAAATTGGTGGTGGAACGAAGAAATAGTATACTTGGAGTGGGTTCTGCTTTTGGACATGATTGCTGTATTGGAAAATGTGGAAGAAATTCCAGTTATGTTTAAACATATGTGCATGTATTTTCCAGTTTTTCAATATAAATAAATAGTAGGTATGTGGGCAGATCAGTGGCTTCCAGATCATGCAAATATATGGATTTTAATGGAGCTGGGAAGGGAGATAGACAAAATGAATGCAGTGATGTTTCCTTTACATGTAAATGGTGTTCTCACAGTACTGACCATAAATAACTTGAAAATGCAACCGTGCATTTTTCTTTAAAGTATTTCATATGAATGAAAAAATGCAAACTCAAGATCATGAAGTTTTACTCCTTACAAGAGTTTTGAAGGAAACAGTTGAAGCAAGTTTCTGGAAAAATGTAACTTAAACCTTAGTGACATTGTGCCAAAGAAGCCTAGACAGTCCTATGAAATGCTGAACACAGTTGATTTTAGGCTGTACCCTCAGTATACCACACTTGTTGAAGAGTCAAGGATCATTTTTCTGATCATCACCTAAGCAGCTATTTCGTGTCAGACAAAAAAATTCAGCTAGAGAATGCCAAATGGAGCAATTGGAGAGAAAACAGCTAATTCTCCCAGGAAAACTGGAACAGTGGTGTTCTAAACATAGTGATGAGGGCAGTTTTTTACACTGAAGGAGTGTGAGCATGAGGGACTAGTTGGGGAAGCGGAGGAGGTACAGGATGATGATGGCACCATACTTTTATGCTGTGGTGCCTTGCTAGGTTTTTGGGAGAAATGGTGACATTGCTAGTTTTATTTTCTTTTGCCTGGGGTGTGTGCAGATTACAGAAGCTTGGGCAGCGAAGCCATTCAGTCAGTCACTGAGTGGCCTCTCTAATTCCTCCTGTTAAATTGACTGCTTTGGAAGATGTTTCCTTCCAAAGTCAGGTTAATCCTGAGCTTTGATAAAGTTCTTTGCTAATGTCTTTTTCTCTTTTCTAGGTGAAGAAATTTAAAGCTTTTGATGGAGATGTATCAAAACTGTCTCAAGCCGATTCCTTCATGTATTTACTCATCCAGGTGCCAAAGTAAGGAGATAATAGGTTTATTCTGTTCATGAAAAACATTCTGTTTTGGCTCTCATTCTAAGCCTGTTTGTTTGTGTGCTCCAGCTATGCTCTTAGGATTGAAGCCATGGTGCTAGAGAGGGAGTTCTCACCCTCCTGTGCTTCACTGCAAGATGACATGAAAATTATAAGACGGGCAACAAAAGGTAATTAAACATGTTGGGACATGCATAATACTCTTGTTTTTGTTAGCATGTTAATTAGTCTGCATTATGAAGGCTAGAGCTTGAATTTCAGGTACCTAGTAGCTATTAAAAGGAAGCTAACTCCCCTCTGACAAATGCCATCAGGGTGTGCCTGGTGAATCTGTGCTTTGCTTCCACCATCAGAAACCTAGAGGCTTTGGACACACTGGCAATAAATTCATGACCAAAGCCTCCAAACTGTGTAGCCAAGACTGACAAAAGCAAAGGTGGCCATGGCCAAATTAGGACGAATCTTTGTCTTTTGAGTAGAGTTTGCTCATTCATGCATCGCTGCGACTCTTATTCAATCAGTTTGTTATGCTGCTTTACTCACCCTTTCAAATATCGATGGAGAAAATCACTGTGTAGTTTCCAAATTTCTCTCTATCTGGTTACCTTTTGAGGTGGCAGTATTAGTGGGCTAAAATCTGTATTGTAGAAACTAGTTCTATTGTCATTCCTTTGCCTTCTGTTTTTCTTGAATGCCTGTTCTCTACATTGCACAACCTTTGAAACACTTCAGCTGGCTATTCCTAAAGTAATCTGGTGTCTTCTGCTCTGCAGGAAAATAATTAATTTTCTAATTTCATTTAAATATTAATGCTGACCTTTTCAAATCCCTTCAGTGACTATTTGTACTGTTTCTCAGTATGAAAACTCTCATTTCATACTGGTAAATTTTATGACCAGCTACTGGAGCACTGTCTAGACTGCTTCCAGTGGGGTAAAAGGGCACAGTAGTAAGAATATTCAACTATGTTGAACTATGAGTTCATTGCCTCCAGAGGAGATGCTTTTGTCTCCAGGTCCTGCATCAGGCCAGTCATGCAAATCAGATGGACTGAACCTCCCTGTTTTCAGTCCACTTGTGTTGTGTGCTGGTCTCTATTTGGTCTTTTCACTTAAGGGTTTGTTGATTGCCTCAAGTTGTTGAGGAATTATGTCTACTTCTCTTTTCCATTCTCCCAGGTTTCTTTCCTTGTAATTAAGCTAAGAGAATATTTACTTAAATTCTAACACTCGTAATCACTAAGGGTTAGGATGGTCTAAATACCGTGATGGATCCTCATCTAGCCTGCAAATGGATGTGTATCATAGTGATGCTGAGCAGCCTCTTACTGTGCAAAATCTTTAGATGTTGCCTTCTCTTCTTGGCTTTGTGAAATCTGGTATTCGCTTTTGTATTCTCTCCTCTTTCTTCCTCCTTGCTTCCTCATCTGTAGCTGGTTAGATGAAAGGCTATTTAATTAGTTAAAAGTTTTTAGGCCGGTAATACTGAAATCCAAAGGCACAAGGGCTGTCTACTTTCAAAATGATAGATTACTGTATTGTGTTTGGCAGTTAAATTCAGAGTAAATTATAGAATGTGGACTTTGAAGCAAAATAATTTTAGAAGTATTTATGCTGCAATAAATAACATTTTAAGGAATCCACCTTTTATTATTTTTATTTTGTAGAATACGGTACCTTACATTAAAAGCAACTTGTGTTATTTTTCTTGCCATATGGGGGCTTGCAAATTTGCAGTTATTTAGTATGCAGTGCCATTTGTGCTAATTTAGCATTTGTGTTAATGCTAATTTATTAACTCTTTACAGTTCTACCTTTCTATATCTTATTTCTAAGGTACTCGTCCTTGTAACTTCTAAGCACATGCATTGTTTTGTATTCATGAATGGCTGACTGAAAAGGTGTATGAATTCAGATAAAATATTGCTGGGCTTTTTGCAAAAACAGATTATGTAGGAAACAGGCTTCTGTGGTGAAAAAGCTTTAAAAGGCAACTTTATTCCATTTAACTCTTTGCATCACACCAAATATAATTTAGTGCTAAATTATCTATGATGTGACTGAGATAAAATAAATGCCACTCTGAGTTGGTGACTATATAGAAATAAAATGGTGATTCATGGAGGGAGTGGGATAAGCAAGGAAAATTTAAACATTACCTGATATCTTTTCAGGCCTGATGGCTAAATCTCCCTATAAAAGTTATTGTTAAATAGCCCAATCCTGAAAGATGGCAAATGGATCCTGCCAGGTGCAGAACACTTGCTTCACACTGGAATTAGTACGTAGTGAGGATGCTTAACCACTTGCATGAGACACTTTCAGCATTGCAGGATTAGGCTCCAAATGTTTTGTGAGTTACTGGCAGTTGCCTTGGAGATACTACGCTTGCTAAGCTAAAGTCTGAACATACACTTGAGGTTTGCCAGCTGTGCTTGTGACTTTGAATTATATAGTACCATTTTTTTCCCCGTGGCCTTTCAGTTTATTGTAATTTCCTGTTAAAATAAAAATCTTCACCTCTAAAGGCTTGAAGTGAAATGGAGTTTGGTAGCTGACTGTGTGTATGTTTCTAAACAAACAAGTGTTGGACAGCAATTTTCTGTTCCTTACAGAGTTAATGACTTGTGAGGAACTGCATTCCATATTGCACTTGGTCCTTCAGGCCGGGAATATTATGAATGAGGTAAGTGACATCCAAAATGGAGGGCTGACTGACCAAACTTCATTATTGGTATCACAGTCCATTGATGTCATGTGCCTTAGCTGTTTGCTTGTTCCTTTTTAGGGAGGTTATGCTGGCAATGCTGTTGGATTTAAACTGTCATCACTGCTCAAGCTGGCGGACACAAAAGCAAACAAACCTGGGATGAGCCTGCTGCATTTTGTTGCTCTGGTATATAAAAACTGTTTTGCTGAAAAGGAACTGATATAAGTCTAGAACTGAAGATGACTGGTGATAGAAGGAACCATGTGCCTCAGAAAAAGAGGCTTTTTAAGGCTTTGATTCTAATCTTTTTTCCTCTCGTGCCACAAAATTCACCAGTTTTCCTATGTCTGGTCATCCTATCCAGAAACCCATGGAAAACTTAGCTTTTTTGTATGATGGGAAAGATTCCCTTCATCTGTTGTCTTCATTGTAGCTTTCCCATTACTGTCCTGAATGCTTCTACCATAGAAGTGGCTTCTTTTGAAAAAATTTCTTTTAATCTTCCTGTTGAATCTCCCAGGCAGCTTTTTTTTTTTCTTCTTTCCCCGCCTCCCTTGGTGATTGACATGTATTTTTAAAGCTGATGCAGATTTTTGGAGTTAATTTTTTCCTTCCCTTCAGTCTTCTTGATTTAAGAAGGGAGAGGATTTAAATGCTTCCATATGTGACTTTGGTTATCTGTGTACAAACTGGCTTAACAGATTTCCAGTCAGCTAACAATGGGGTATTAACTGATGTTTGGGTGGGAGACACTGTATCTGCTCAAACAATGGCCACCAGTAAATTGTTCTTTCCCTAACCTTCCCTATTAATATCTGCGGCTTTTTTCACTGGCAGAAGCGGCCATTGTTGTGCACTGCAAAATGGAAGCTGTTGTTTAAAGTTTCTAGTTCTGATCCCTGCCTTTATTTAAAGGGGGCGTCTCCTCTCAGTTGTCAGGATTGAACTGAAAGAAAAACAGTGTAAGAGAGAAACTTTTAAGTGCCCTCTCAAAAGCTTTAGAACTGCTTGACTTTTAGGTACTTTATCACGGTAATAGAATGTTAATGGGTTGTGTTTGTTTTGTTTTTTTGTTTTTTTTTTCCCTGTTTGTTTCAGGAAGCCCAGAAGAAAGATGCTTCTCTTCTCAACTTTTCAGAAAAAATTAAGGATGTTCATGATGCTGCCAGGTAAGCCAGGAAAACTGAGATCTTACAGTTGGACTATGATTTGGAAGTTTCTTATTTGTGAAGCTATGTAGCTCATTCACAGAAGTCTTGGCACGAAACCTGAGATTGTTGCAAATGTTTATTGTAGCTTTGAGGGCTTCATTTCCATTTGCTAGCAGAGGTATGCCTGCAATGTGCCTTCAGGTATGAGGTTTTTTATGACATGATCTCCATAGGTTTTTTTGTAGTTTTACTTCTGCCGACTAGATGAACATATATGTTACTTTTAAGAGGTCAAACTAAAAGCATGTTACTTGTTTTCCTTAAAACATTTTTCAGCTATATCTGAGCTGGCTACAATGCTTTTTCCAAACCTGGTACCAGATACAGGTGCTGACCTGGGCTCTGTTAGATGTTTCTTGATATTTGGTTTGCTTCTCTGTTTTTGTCTTGGAGAGCACCTCACTTGTAGCGCTTCTCTATTCTGGATATTATATTATGAGCCATTCAAAATAGTGGACTTCAACATTCTGTGTCAGGTGAACTTGTCACCTGAGCACTTCTGCATCCTCTGAATGAATATGGTTTTGGTATGTTTATTCAGCCAAATGGAAAATCTCAGGGGTTTGGAGCTCTGTGTTGTTTTCATCTTAAGGTCTCCAGCTGCATAATTTTAAACAGAACCTGGCTTATACCTTGATAACTGTACTTGCTCTTGTGAGAGGGTGCAGTCTGAAGCACTGAACTGGAAGCTAGTGATCCTGCAGTTCTAATCCCAGTTCTGCTACTTCCTTGCTCTTGAGCTCTGGGCAATCTATTTACATTCTTTTCCATGCTGTAAAATGGATCCAATCTCCTAGATCTGATGCAGGATTAAGTAATGTCTGCAAAGGACTGAAATCTTCTGAGCGAAGGAGTGGTCATGGAGTTAATCAGAACATTTTTGATGGACCACCTGTGGGACACTGCCATCCAACCCACACAACTCCTTGGCAGTCTGCCTATGCAGCTTCCCTCAGCATCCAAGCCCCCTGGCAAACAGCAGGGTAACAGGCAGAAGCTTTAGTCTTGTGATGTTTTTTATAGCCACTTTGTTCTTTGATCACGTTTGTTAACACTGAAAATCTGTTGTAATTCAGGCTGAAATCTATATGGGCAGTGTACTCTCTATTTTGAAATTTTGTAGGAAAGAGACTGTTTTCTACACCTACTGAGTTTACAACATAACCTTCTAAGCATGGTTAAAGGGAAAAATGAAACAAAACGAAATACCTGTCTTACTGTTGGGCATGAGGAAGATCTTTATTAGAGAAAACTGCCATGTACAAGTTGCTCATAAATTTTCCCGATTAGAGCATGTTAGAACAACTACTGTTATGCTCTTTATTTTTATCACCCTGCCTTCTTTTCCTGTAGTCCATCATCCTCCTCCTTAGCGGGCAGAAAAATATAGCCTATATCATCTGCTGCTTTCCTCATTTGCAAAAACATCTATGATCTGCCCAGAACAGGGAGTTAACTTCAGAGATGAAATAAGCAGACAAAGAACAGCATACATTATATTCATTTGTGTGTTCACTGGCAAACATACACCCTGCCACCATCCTTGGCCACATGCACTTCTGCTGCAAATTCTTCAGCTTTACTGTTTTGAAGTCATGCTACTGGTGAGATGGTCTTAGGTAGGAGAGTGTGTGCAGTCGTTAATTTTTACCATTTTGGAGACTGAAATACTTTAATTCCTAGTCAAAGATCAGTCCTTCCTGTGAAGGAAATGCCATCTGTATTGAAGCATTTACTCTTGAGGTGACTGAGGGGTGAGAGTTGGAGCTGCTGTCATATGGAATATGAGTCTCCCAGGATAAAGCTTAGACTCCATCAGATCAGAGCTATTTGCTGTGGTGTTAGGTTTGCCGAGTTATCTCTGCCTAAAAACAGGAGCTCTGCTGCTGATATGTAGTAGAAGGATGAAATGTTATAACTGCAGGGTTGAGACTGGGTGGCCTGCATTGCTGTGACTGCTTAGAAGAATGTAGCGTGCGGTTTTGCAGTGCTGAATGCTACTGCTGAAATGGGCAGTCCTAGCTGACTGCCTCTTCTGACTCCCTTTTGTGCTAGCTCTTATACTTGAGCTGGACCAAGCAAATGATCCATCTGGAGGCAAATTGTTTTTTCCTTTTGCTGGGTTAGTTTTCAGTTCCCAGATACGGCTGACATTTAGAAAATGATTGCTAGCACAGGCACTGAGGAAAGAAAAGGAACAGCCAGTCAGAGACAAGATGGCATCGCCCTTTTTCATGGTAAGGCTGAGTAGGACTGGCTTGAGTTAATTGTGAAACCTCACCCCATGGGAATCTTTTCAGGTTGCAAATAAGGAGAAATATGCTTATCTCTCTGCTAACTTCCAGTTTCTACTCTGGAAAGATTTCCTGAACAGGCAGGTCTTGTTTGATAGCCAGCTCGCACCTCATGTTAAGCATCCATTTCTGAAGCATATTGTCGCTAACCTGTGGGTAACTCCTTCCCCTCAATAAGCATTTTCTGTATATGCTATTTTTTAGGTTATCCGTTGATAATATAGAAGCAGAACTCCACTCACTGTCTTTCAAGGCAAGATCTGTTAAAGACAGTATTCGTCGGGATGCCAAACTCTTTCACCAGATGGAAAGCTTTCTCCAGGTTTGTAGGATATCAGTGCTAATGTGTTACTGTCACCTGAATACAGGAGCATTCCTCAGCTGGATGTAATATGTGTGGACATGTTAATAAACAGAAGCATTGTGTTAATATGTCTACCCTATCAGTGGTACAAAAGTGTTTCAACTATATGCTGTTTGTCAAGTAAGAGTGTTGGAAGGACTGTGTTTTTACAGGGAGGGATATTGAGTGTACATTGCCTGAGGGCTGTTAGGCAAGCATATTTAATGTCTGTGAAATGACTGATGAAGACCAGTAGTTAAAATACAAGATTATTTGGATTGGTCTCTGGTTTTGTACTTAACATGCAGATGCTATATTTTGGGCAGCTGTGATGTTACACTAGTGCATGTCAGTTTTAGCTGAGACTATGCTATGCATATAAATCCTGATTGTTGGGTGACTGAAGAGGTATTGTTTGAGACTTGTACGTTAAGGGACTGTTTTCTGTACTAATTTACCCTTAGCACAGAGTATATTATTTTAAGAGTGTGTTATTTTGTATTATTACTGCTGGGTGGGTTCTCCTTTTCTTTTTTAGTATTCCAGCAACTTTTATAGATATGAATGTATATAGCACTTAACTTTGAAGCAGCGTTCTTAGTGTTTTCTGAGTATGTGGTGATGTCTGGAGAAATATGTATAATACTTCAATTAAATGATTTTTCTGTTTCACTCTATAGATAATTATTAAAAGTAAGAAAGCAGGTGTTGATCTGGAACTTCACCTGCCCTGTTTTTCAATTTGCAAATGTAGTTAATAGTCCCTGCAGTTTTTCAGATGTGAAGCTGATGAAGAAAGGGGTGGGCTAAGACTGAAATAGCTGTCCTCATTCACTCTGAATTATTGGCTTTTATCCATTGCATCCAGACTCTTTAGTGTTATGTTTTAACATGTTTGGGATTTTTTTTAACTTAATAGATGGTTTTATGTAACACTACAACCTTGTTTAGGCCACATTCCAAAAGAAATGTTGGGGAAAAGATCATTTTACAAAGACATACCTTACATAAACACTTCCGGTTTTTGTTTTTAAATTACAAGTGATAACTAAGCTGATTAAAAGTCAGCTTTCATTATCTCATCCTTATGAATACATTACTGATATATGTGGGAGGAACTAGTTTTCCATGTGTTTTGTCTATTGACCAGTTTATCTCAGTTTATCTTTAATCCAGCTTTTTATTTTTAATTGGCTAACAGGTAAAGATTTATTCCTACCCTACTGGCATAATTTGACAAGTAAATTCCTGGCAGCAGGGTTGGCTTAAATGATCGTCGGTGCCTCCAACTGCCTTTTCCCACCCTTGTGCTGTGGTGGCAAAAGTATTTGGGTGTCCATGGGTTAGACAGCATCAGAGAACAGATTTGTCTGGAAAGTAACTCTTCTCTCCAGGTTATTTTCAGCCAGATGTGTTCTGAGATGTGGGATAGTGCAAGGATAGGAGTGAATGGCTGGGCATGCAAATGGGGGAGATAGGCAATTGCTGCAACTTTTTTAAGCAGTTGTGCTGCTGAAAGTCTAATCACGGCCTAACTCTCTTCCTCTTGAATCTTTTTTCACCAATCTACTCCAGCCCTCTCTGTGTAGCTCTGCACTTATGATTCAAAGTACTACTTTATGGGAACATTTTTGGATGTTTTAATATATATTTTCAGCATTTTCTTACCTGTCTGGCATGAAAGCCGCCTTTGTCATGGTCTAGGGTAGACTGAGGAAGGAGTTGATTGTGTTATGTATATCCATGAATTTATCCACATGTTTTTTGGGAAAAGAAATTAATTCATTTAAGCTTAGTTGAAAGTTGCAAAGAAAAATGGGAGAATAAGGCACGTGGAGCTTTCAAGGGTCTCCCAAGTGTCCTAGTACGGTCTTTGATTTTACTCATCTAAGAATTAAAATTCTAAGTCTGTTCAAGTTTTGAATTTCTTCCCAGTTTGTATCCCAGTCACTAGAATTTAAATTTTGATTCATCCATTTCCCCTGACCTTCTTAACTCACTCACTTTCTGAAATGACAAGAACTCCTTCTGCCTTCAAAGTCTTAATGTCCTGGGTTCTGTAACAGCTCCTAGGCTGGAACATGAATTTCATTGCTTCCTAAAATATATAAGATCTGCTATGTCTTTAAGTTATCTGTCTGGTTCATGCCGTATATGTTTTCCTGCAGTTTGCTATAAGACATCTAAAAGAGCTTGAACACCAGAAACGAGAATTACAGAAGGAGGGGAATGCTCTCATTGACTTTTTCTGTGAAGACAAAGAAACTATGAAGTTGGATGAATGTTTCCAGATATTTAGGGACTTCTGCATAAGGTTCGACAAGGCTGTTAAGGTAAGAGCAGTGAATGAGTTTCTATTTATTTGAAATATTTATTTGAAATAAATATTGGCTCACATTGGAATTAAGTTTTTTTTTTCTGCTTATGGGACATTTTACCAGCTGTGATATTTGCTAAAATGGGCTATAACAAGCTGCTCTCCTACAGACATTTCTTGCCATAAGCCAGATGTGAAATGGTCTTTCCGCCCAGCCCGGTATGCAATCTCACTGTCCAGTCATCAACTCTTTCTCTACTCTGCATCTTCTGCTGCAGGCCAACTAGACCATTGAGACAGTATGTCAGGGCAACCTCTAGTCTCACTTGCAAGTGGGCTGCTGCTTCCTCCTCCTTCTCAGGGAAGCATCTTCTGGTTGGTGATTGGTAAGCTGAGCAGACACACAGATTGCAGAGATTTCCTGATTAGAGGTGACTGCTCAGGCCCTGAGCCAGTAATATTAGGTCAGCGGAAAGACCTAGCAGTGAGGCAACACACTGCATGGACGTACCAGTCTGAAACAGCAGTAGCTGGGGCTCTGTAATGCCCTTTTGTTCCGTGACTAGATGCTTTTTGTCAAATAAAATAAGGACTGTGTTTTCCACTTTGTTCTTTCAAATCCTTTTTGTGGGTTAAAAACTCACAAAAGATAACAGGCCTACAGTACAAAGATACCTCATCACTAGTGTGACTGCTTTTTTACTAAATATCCTGAATTGGCCCCAAATAATTCAAAAAGTGTAGTGTTGGAGATGAGCATAGGCAAGGAGTGCTTTCAGCATCAGCTACAATTTAGGTTCAGGAAAGTCTGCCTATCATTACAAATAATTTTAAGGCCTTTATAAATAGTATGACTTAGATGGACCCACAAATTTCTTTATTTTCTGCCTTCTACATTTGACAGCACTTTATATAAAAGCTTTAGCTCAGTAAAGGGGGAAGAACAATGTTGGTTTGTAGCAGGCTAACAGGATATTCAGGTAGCACGGTCTTTGTGCCATTAGCTTACCTAACCTTTTCCACCCAAGACAGCATGTAGGTATGCATGTATGTGAAAGTTATGCAAACAGATGAAACCAAATGGTGATAACTATTGCAAATATTGTAATGAGAGGTGACTTTGTGCATATATTAAGTATATGTTCAATTATTTATTTATATTCAGCTGTTACTCTGAAGTCCAGTGGACATCTTCCTTCCTTTCTCTGTAGTAAGGAGTCACACTCTAAAAATCATAAATTAATCTCTCATTTGCTAATATTAAAGACTTTTTCTTATTACATACTTCTTATGGATTAACCTCTGTCCCCACAAAATTAACAGAACAATTCAAAATAAAGATTGCAGTTGTGACAAATGAATATAACGTGTCGACAGCCAGCAGTCTAAAAAGATAACGACTACTATACCACAATGGTGATGTGCATATAATTCAAATATTTAAACATAATTTTTTGCAATTTTTGAGCATGTCCATGTGTATTTAAAATAGATTTTTCCTTTGAATAACATCTCCAGAAACATGTTTTGAGTGAGGTTAGAATGTTCAGTCTCTACTATGGTGATTAGTAATATCTACAACTATTTTTAACCGGTTCTTTTTACAGAGGGATATTTAAAGTTGAGCTTCAGCATTTGGCAAGAATACATTCTGTAGTTCCATTCTTGTGAAGAAAAAAAAAAAAAAAAAACCTCCATGCCACAGAAATTTTTTCCTGAAATGTGAGATTTTTCTTCTTCTTTTCCAAGTTCCGGAGGTCTCTAATGCATCTTATCTTTCACAGCCCCATGTAGTCTAAAATCCACCCTAAGAGGTATAGATTAACTCATTCATCAAAAAGAGCATTGGCGTTAGGCTGTTTTGTTTACTGAAAGCTTTCAGGAGACGACTTCTAGTTGTGCAGCTCTTCTGTTGTCACAACAATGGAAAGATCCAACTACACAAAGCTTCAGACAAATGTGGGTGTGTGGGTGGTTTTTTTTGTTTTTTTTTTTAGTGTGTCATATAGGCTTGCTGAGAACAGATTTAACACTGTAGGAAAATTATGTAATTTCTGAATCCTCTGTCAAGACTAGCCCCTCCCCTTCTTTCTTTTGCTGCAGCTGTACTGATTCTAGAAAACCAGGTTCTGCATTTCAGAAAATAACCTGAAAAGTTCAACTGAAGGTTCAGCTAGATTAAATCTGAAGCCTAGAGGTGACAGTTAAAATGTTGATGTTCTTAGTAATTCACTGCCAATGATTTTAGTAGAAACGTGTTACTGTGTTGTTTTTCAAACACAAACTATCTCTTTCTATGGCTTTCTGAATCAAAACCCCTCAGCTCAGCTGCCAAAATCTCAGCCTGCCCTGGGCAACTTCTATGGAGTAGTTGCCAATTTTTGAAGCCAACAACGAATAAGAGATCCAAAATTTGAATGAGGTATCGATTAATGGTCCTTGAGAGGTGTCAGCTGATGTCAAACTGTTCATGAGGCATTGTGCAAACTTTTGTTATTTACTTTCATATCCGATTAAGTAATGTCTTTTCCTAAAATTTCCAATCTATTATGCTTGAATCGGAGGTAAGTATCTCCCTGTAGAAGCTCAACTTGCTAAGGAACAGTTGCAATTATTGCAATAATGGAGGGTGGAATGATCACATTGGCTGTATGCTCATCAAGCAGGTTTGTCTTAAAGGATGAATGTAATATTCAGTAGACGTTTACTCACCAGATAAAACTGCTCATTTTAAACTTTGTGGGGAGAGACTTGAAACTCTCCATCTTATTGCAGGAACTCTGGTGAGTGGACTTGAAATCTAGTTGTGTTTGACAGGTCATGTTCTTGGTCTCTGCGAGGACTTGTGCATATTTTTCAGTGCTGCTTATGCTGACCAGACTTACATGCCTGCTATATTAGTTATGCAGGGAACTGCTTTCCATATGGTTAACAGTTGCAGAATGTATAGTTGCCATGGTGATTCTGTGTGTGTGTATATTGTGGGGAGGGATGGTGGAGGGAACTAAGCTTGGTAGGAAAAAATGGGAAAGAAAGATTTATGTAAGATTGTTTTCATGCATAGGACACTGTCCTCTGAAACATGTATTTACGCTTTTCCTCATTAGGAAAATAGAGAACGAGAGATCCAGGAGCTTCATCATCTGCAAAGACGAAAGGAGCTGGAGGAGAAGCGTCGATCCTGGGCAGCTGGAGAGCTTGGGAGCTTTGGGCGAAGCAGCAGTGAAAATGATGTAGAGATGTTGGCCAAAAAAGGACTTGAAGAATTTCTTCCCTTCTTGCAGCAGAGACCTCAAAGTCCTTCATACAGAAACCCCAATTCCAGACGATCTCGACTTTCTCTAGGGATTACTGCAGACAGGGAACTGCAGAGTTTCCTGGAGATCTCAAAGGATGAGGATCCAAACAAGTTTAACAGCCTCCCCCGTGCAAACACCCGACAAGCAAGACCCGGTGTAGCCTGGCCTGAATCCAAAGAAAGTAGAGATCTCAATTTAAATACCTTGCACTTACACCAACAGTCTGAAACCAAAGTGAAAAGTGGTGACCTACTACAGTTGCCTCCAGCTCAGTCCAATCGCTTTGGTGTCTTGACTGGTCCTGGTGCCCGTTATTCACAGAGGAGCACTGACTACAGCGTGCGTGCTTCCAATGTGTCTTGCGAGGAGTCCCCAGATATAAGTGCTCTGGCCCTTGCAATCGAGGAGCACGAACTTGTTAAAGGATTACGTAAGTTCGATATTCAAGGCACAAAGCCTGCAGAAGACACACCTTTAATTTATTTAGAGGATGCTGGTGGAACAGACTTGGAGACCCTAGATGATCTAAGCTTGCATTCCCTCAGCACAGCTGATGATGACCTGCCTCCAGCTTGCAGAACTTCCAAAGAGGCCCGTGACCATAGAGCCAAGGCAGTGGGTTGCAAGAGTGAAGCTTCAGAGCCCAGCAGCAGCAGTCCCATGTCTATGGATACAAGTGTTTCCGGAAGTAGAGAAGATGGGCCGATGCTCTATGTGTCAGATACTACCACTGACTGTTCTTTGACATTGGATTCTTCAGAAGGAAATGATTTTAAATCAACAGGCAATGAAATAAAGAACAAAACTGGCAAAGCACACTCTTCTATGAATGATGCTCAGTATGGGGCTAGAACACTCTTCTCAAACTTGAATTCTGCTTCTGTGAAGGATCTGTCTCTTCACACTTCTGCAAACGATAAGGATGATGCCAATAGCAAGCACACCCTCTCTAAAGAAAAGTCCTTAAAAAGCAAAGACGCAGTAGGACCAAAGAGAAACTCTCTAAAAGATAGATCTCCAAGTTCCTCAAAATCTAGTGGCACTCGCCCTAGCCACACAGCTCCTTCTAGACCCATAAGAACTTTGAACGCCTCTGAGAATGAAAGTATGAGGAAAGTAGTGCCTATTTCCCGGTCAAACAAAGCACCAAGCAGTGTGAAAAAGCCGGAAGCCAAGCCGGCACTTCGTGAAACTAGTACTGTGGAAACTCGACTGTCACGGCGCAGCTCTGTCCGAGGCACAACAGATACACTGCCAAGAAGCCCTTACAGGCATAGCGTATCAGTAGAGGAGCCAAAGTTGCAAAGGGGGACTTTCACCTCAAGCAGTGCCCATTTTGAGAGGGACAGATTCTCTCTGAAGAAGCCAAGCTCTAAACCTGTCAGGAGTACTGTCAAATCAAAGACAGATGAAACAAAGATGTGTCGCTCCACTGTAAAACCCCAGACCCCCACAGATGACACCAAGGTTGCCACAGTCAGTGCTCCCAAGGCACCATCCTCTGTCCCAAACTTTGCAAGGAACACAGTGGCTTCTTCTTCAAAGCGTGCAAAAGTGGATCTATCCAGCTCGTCCAGACCTCCACCCATCACAAGGTCTGTGTCCCAGAGGCTGCCAAAAACAAAGCCAGCAGTGACTTCGGATGATCCGAATCCAAAGGAAAACAGTGGGAGTATGTTAAAGAGAGCAAGTAGTGCCAGGGTTGTTGGAAGAGGTATCCTTCAAGGAGATACTGTCAGCACTAAAGTGGAGCCTGCGTCAAAGGAACAGGGTACAGTGGAGAAGTCTTCTCTTAAACTCAAAGATGCAAACCGGACCACAATAGGTAAAATACTGAAGCCATTACTGAAATAACAGTTTGGAAGAGGGGCTTTTTGTGTCTTGGAATGTGAACACTTGTTTAAGCACTGGATGTCTGTATCACGAAATACCTTAAAACAGTAATATTGCTAGTAAGCATCATCATGTGTTCATCAAAGTACCGCACACCACTGGAAAAGGGCAACTATAATTGTGTTCTGGTCTCAATCCTTTTGTATAAATTTGAATGTATTTGAAGCTACTGTGATGGAATACAAGTGTAGCAACACATGTTTGCACATTTGTGATGTGGTAGGTCACCAAAAGCCAAGAACTTTAAGGAAGTTAAACTGCAAGATGAAATGCTTTGTGACAGAAAACGTGGGTTAAGGCCAGTTTTTGTGTATATAAAATTCTTCCTAAGACTCAAGCGTTTATGCTGGTTGGTTCCTTTCTTGATGTCAAAGTGAATCCTGTGGGACAGTATCAAAAATGAACTTAAGTGATTGTGCTTTTTGTTGCTCTTAATTCCTCAGATTCAGGAACTCTTTTTGCCTGTTGCAAAGTCCATTGCTGGCAATTGGACAGACTGGGAACTGCTAGCCAAAAAATAGTGAAATGGGACATTTGCTGTTTGTGGCTGTCTTTAACCTTACTGCAGAATTTATAGCATGTTTTATGAATGTATGTGTGTCTGGAGAAAATTTTCTGCTGGGCAGGAAGTTTCTTTTCCAAGAATGTGGCAGCGCTGTCTTGCATGCACAAGTAGTTATGACTGGTGCTGCATCGAGTAGCACGGCTGGAGACTGTGCCTGTTGGAAGGGCTGTCAGTAACCATTGGGATGATGACCACTCCTAATCTGACTTGTTTCAGTCACAAGCAAGCTAATCAGCTTTTCGTCATACAGAAGTGCCATATATTTATGATACATATCAAGGATGTTTGCAGTTCAACTCTTGAAGGCTGCAATGTAGTGCAGAGCACTTTCTTACCATTCCATGTTTCCACTGGTTTATCTACTACCAGATTACTTGAATGTTGCAGTGGCTCTGAGCAAGCCCTCGGTTTCCCTGTCTCCTCCTCCTCCTCCTCTCCTCCTTGTCAACATGAATATTTAGCATGAAACACATAGCTTACGCATGGCAATGTTTTGTGGACCTCCTTGGTTGCTTCAAATGTGGTTTTTAATGTTTAAAGACTCTAAAGGATGAATTAAACTTGTATTTGATAAGCTTTTTACAAAATAAAAACACTTGTTTTTCCTGCAGATACAAATTTTAACATTGTCAGAGTAAGGTACAGGGAATGAGGGAAAACTTGTTCAGCATGCTATGCACCTTCCCAAGAGAAATGTATGTAGGTGGGGGAACTGATCACTGTTCTCCTAAATGTCTTATTTAAAGATTTGCCTTTTTATTCACTTATGAATGAGGCCTCATTTAAGAATAAAAAAATAAAAGGAAAATCTATTTGGACAAGTGGTATTGACTTACTAGTAACAGATCTGCTTGTCTGCTCTATCCCTCAGTGCTAGGAGTGCGTAATTCAATGAGAATGAGCCACTTAATTGCTCACATGCTTCTCATGGGCTCCTATCAGGGACAGCCAGCTTTGTGTCTTGAATTTGGCAATGGGCCCTTAGCTCTTCTTATGTACCAGCAAATCTTGATGCAGACATCATACCCAAACACCATAAAGTATTACATAGGGCCTCTTGTTTGAGTCTGTCTCACAGGGAGAATTTATATGACCCACTGCCAGGCAAGGGTGAATTTTTGCTTTAAATCTTACAAACTTTTGGATACTGCCTCCCTTGTGGGTTAAATACAAAAGCGTCTCCCTTCTCCCTATTTGTATCTGTGTGTATGCACATCTGCAAGAGCAGGTGATTGACTTTTTTCTTTAAAAAAAAAACAAAAAACTTTTATTGGTTGCAAGCTTGAAAAATAATTTAAATGTGTTTGGAATATGTAAATAAATTTCTATAAATCTGTGTAAAAGAAAACAATGTATTTAATGGAACATTTATACATTTCGGAGTAACTTGGTAGTTTAATAAACTTCCCATTTGCTGGGTATGAGGTTTATACTTCTCTTTCCTGTTGTAGTTTTGGCTTTGGTCCTGGAGGTCTCGAGCAGCTGGAATCTGGATGTAGGTGACTATGGGAAAGCCCCAAAATGAGAGTCTTTGCAGCAGTAATTTGGGCAGTTAAAATGCTGGGTTTGTTCTTATACTAAGGCATGCTGTTCAGCCTCCAAACGTTCCTGAGGCAGGACTTCCTGCACAGGTTTGGGTCGAATGTGAAGGGCTTGGGGGTTGACCTGCTGGAAAGCAGCTCTGCTGAGAAGGACCTGGGAGTGCTGGTGGACACCAAGTTAAGCATGAGGCAGCAATGTGCCCTTGTGGCCAAGAAGGCCAATGGTCTCCTGGGGTGCATCAGGAAGAGTGTTGCCAGCAGGTCGAGGGAGGTGATTCTCCCCCTCTACTCAGCCCTGGTGAGGCCACATCTGGAGTACTGCGTCCAGTTCTGGGCTCCCCAGTACAAGAGGGATGTGGCACTACTGGAGCAAGTCCAGCGAAGGGCCACAAAGATGATTAGGGGACTGGAGCATCTCTCTTATGAGGAAAGGCTGAGAGAGCTGGGCCTGTTTAGCTTGGAGAAGAGAAGGCTGAGAGGAGATCTTATCAACGTGTACAAGTATCTGAAGGGAGGGTGTCGAGAGGATGGGACCAGACTCTTTTCAGTGGTGCCGAGCGACAGGACGCGAGGCAATGGGCACAAACTGAAACACAGACACTTCCATCTGAACATGAGGAAAAACTTTTTCACTGTGAGGGTGACAGAGCACTGGAACAGGTTGCCCCGAGAGGTGGTGGAGTCTCCTTCTCTGGAGATATTCAAAATGCGCCTGGATGCAATCCTGTGCAATGTGCTCTAGGTGACCCTGCTTGAGCAGGGGGGTTGGACTAGATGATCTCCAGAGGTCCCTTCCAACCTCAGCGATTCTGTGATTCTGTGATTAGATGGTAGATGCAGCACTTGCTGTACGCATTGTATGTTATGGCCAAGACAAACGTTCATGGCACTAACAGGTCTGGATCTGTCACTATCTTCATACCTTTTAGCTTAGCACACTTTATTGAGAAATCCTGGTTTACAACTCCCAGGGCTTTGAAAATAAAGGATAGCCTGTTTTGCAGGAGCAGGTGTTGACTCTTATACTGCAGTTCTGAATTTTTACATTTCATCCCATTGTCCCATTATTTTTTTTACTGTATGAAAAAGAACATCTATACAGCAGAAAACCTGAAATGCAGCCAGCCTCCTTGTCCTCAGGGAACACTTCCTCCCCTCTGCTATGGAAATGATTTTTGTACTGGAATTGCTGCTATTTGCAAACTTGTTTAGGCCCTGACTTTTCTTGTTTGGTGAGTGCTTCTCTCCCCAGATGGGGTGGCAAGCACCTGCTGTCTGCCAGTGCTGAGTGATGGCTGTTGATGTGATCTACGTGGGAAAGCCCTTTGCCATCAAAAGGTGTGTCTCAAAAGTTTATGTTTTTTTAGACTTCATTTTTATTTCAAAAGGTTTATAATTACCAATTCATTATTTAAACTACCAGCTGTCAGAGACGGCGATGCCCTGTGGGTTTAATTTCCCATGTCATGAAATTTTCCCAAATGCTAACAGGCCATGGGGCTAGCTGGGTTGCAGTCAGTTTTGAAGAAATGAGACCTTTTCACAGCTTTGTTTTGCCAAATGGCTGATGCTCTTGATCGTCATCAGAGCTGAATCTGTCTCTTTTGATGGCTTGAGGGGGTGGGATGAGGTGACAGTGAAGTGGGGGAGCCCAGGGGAGCACGAGGGGATCTGGAGCTGTGGAGCAGGTAGAGACTGAGACATAGGGGAGAGAGCTGTGGGAGTGAGAGAGAGGTGCTGATTCACTCTTAGAGGAATTTAATATTCACGTTTCATGTGGGAACTGCATACAAATCAGGGGCTCAGTGCATCCCTCATTACAACAGCTCATTAAATTATCAGGAAAGACAGAAAGAGTTCCCATCACACCTTTCGCTGTGTACAAGTCCGGACAATGTCATTCAAAATAACCCATTGGTATCTTTCTAATCTTAGGGTACGTCTGTGCGGACGGATGCAGACAGTCACACGTTTGTTCTGACCTAATCAGACATGAGTCAGCTCAGGGCTGGAAGCTGGCTCAGCGCTGATCCCGGTGCTCCTGCACCGTGACTCTGCCGTTGCCTGCTCTCCGCAGGGCTCGCTGCCTCTGGCCCTGCCGTGCTGGCAGGGCTTTGGCAGCACTGCAGCAGCGACGTGGCTGTCCGCACCCAGGAAGACCTGCCCGCTGAAAATCATTTCTGCTGCTACACGTGAGAATGTAATCCCTGCGAAAGAGGCCCAGTTAAATGCGTTTCCTTTCAGATTTGGCTGCTCAATGTTTTCCATTAACTTGATACATGCTGTTTACATCCTACTGCTGCCAGTGCCAGAGATAACTGCCTTGGGAACAGTTCCCTACAGGTATTGTTAACAGCTGCCTGAAACAAAGGAGTCTGTTTTAGCCACGTCACTATCTAAATAGCCAGAAATACATTACTTTTCTATTACCAGTAAGCTAATATAAAAATCTGTGTTGTGCTCTTGGCTGAAGGATGCATTCTGGAAATCTTGCATACTGTGAAAACTGGCGTCTGAGCAAATAACCTTGCAATTGGGAAAGAAAGTGACACTGAAGCAAAGAATGTGTGAAGCCCTCCTGTTGCAAGCATGTGCGTTTGTCTTCCCAACGTGTGACTGGGAGAGACCCACTCACCACCAGCATCAACTACTTGCACTTAGAGAAGTTGCTTCCAGCCTACGGTTGTTCCTTGCCGTAGTGCTGGTTTCTGTGCCTTTTCAGACTGAAAGCTGAGATTGCAGAACGTGAACTGTCTCAGGTAGCAGCTTGCTCCTCTTGAAAAGGAAAAAAAGCTCATTATCTCCAGCTGCTGATGTCCTTCCTTTTTGCACTAAACTGATGGGGAGCACAGAGGCCATGTTACTGTATTGATTTTAGTGATGGTGTTTTGGATGAGGTTTGTAGTTGCTGAGCAAATGCTTGGCATGGGTGACCTTGTCTGGAAAGAAGGGAGAGAGCCACAAGCATTTCTGGGAACATTTGTCCCATCTGAAGCAGAGACTATGGCAAGACTCCCTTTGAACAGTGATGTGTCTCTCTCCTGCTTTTGATCGTGTCTGAACAATAGCTCCTTTTCTTTCCTATTCCATCCTTATTTATTAAAAAAAAAAAAAAAAAAAAAAATACTTTGAGGCCTAACCTTTGGCCAAGTGGAGGAAAGATATGAACTCTACCTATTTTTTTTTTTTCTTTTAACAATGAGACTTTGACCATTAAATAGAGTTGCCAGCTTCAAACAGCTCACTTCTGCACAGGGGCACCAAATATTTTCAATGGATGCAGTGACTGAGCAGCAAAATAGGCATAAAAGCAGAATCTCTGTTTAGCCCCAGAGCACATCCAAGTGACTGTTTCCTCTTTATTCTGAAATACAAATCCTAGCAACGGAACAAAGACAACCTTCATTTGGGCACCCAAAAGGAGCTGGCTAGCGATGCTTTGATTCCACTTCTAAATAATGGTTTACAATGGATTTTACTTCATGTTACTCTTCCATTTCATTGTCATTAGAAATAAAAAAGCTACCTAAAGTGCAACTGAGAGCAGTATAGCAAGGCTGATGGGTGTAAAACCGCCATCTGTATCTGCATAGTTTTTTCAGCTTGTTATCTAAACAGACCAGTTGTTTGGTGCTTACACCGGATGTTCCTTTTCTGTAGGTTTAGGGAAATTAATGGACTGTCTGGGTGCACTTCTGATAGTTTCTTCAAAAAAGTAAGCTTTTATGTCTTTTCAGTGGACTACCACAAGTTCTGAGACTTGAGGATATTTCTGTTTCTAAGCTGGACACGTATGTGATTGGTAATTACAAATTACTGCTGTTCAGTAATTGGTGTGTTAACTATGGAAATAGATTTGTATACAGGGAAAATGTGGTAATGACAAATGAGTGGGCATAACTGGAGACAAGTTCTCAAAACCATAATGGAACCTTTCCCCTATATCATTAGCATCCTCATATTTTTCTATGTGATCTGCTGCCTCTGGCAAATCTAGATATAGACCACAGTCTCCAGGAGAAATTGGGAATCTCTTGTGCCTGCCTCCATTGAATCTTTGTAGAAAATATTTGATTGAGTACTACTTGAGTCTCTTGAGTTCTGGTGCTGAAAATGAGACACGTTGCTAGCTTTGGTTTTGTTTCTGGTATTTTTCATGCAGTATTCAAAACTGATTCCAACATATTCCCTGTGTAAATCTCTAATCTCCCATTTTAGGATGAAAAATGGGCACAAATGTGGTTTTGATTTTTCTCCCCCCCCCCCACCCTTTTACAGCTGTATTTGCCCCTTTACATCTCATGACTGTTTCCTCCCACTCCTATTTCCTCTATTATAATTATCCATCCTCCTGTATTAAATTTTCCATTCTCCACTAACAACTCATCCCCTGTCTTTAGTTTATCTTCCTTTCACATTCCACTATTTTTTTATTCTTCTGCTCACTTTATACTGCTCTTTCTTTCTTGACTCTTCAATGGCTGTTTTACTTCTTCCTGTTCTTTCTGCCAGTGGTAGGTCTTTTCCCCACCACCCGCCTGGATCATCTGCAAGCTGAGATTTTTCTCTGCCAGCTTCTAGTAGGATGTGGGAATAGAACAACAAAAATGCACAGTATTTTTAAGGTTTACCTGTTTGTATTTTGTAGCCTTGTCACTGTGAGTGAGTAGCTGGAGGTAGTTGTAAGAGCAGAGGAATAGTCAGAAGTGCATCTTTGAATCTTTTATATATTAACATTGCTCACCCCCTACAGTGAGCAGTTTGTGGGGGGGCAGAGGCTGAGGAGATGAGTGCACGGGGTGATCTTCTGGAGGTGGATGAGGAAAGTCTCTTCGAACAAAGGTGTGATTTGGCTTTGTGGTTCAAGTCTAAAAAGCTGTAATGAAAGAATGTCAATGACTAAGCTTAAATCGCAGTTCTGCTAAGTGATTACTCAACCCCACCCATAATCTTGGTGCCACGAGCTAATAGATTCCTACAACTGCTTTGGTGCTGCTTACCTGTGCACCTAAGCAAAATAATTATATTATTATTTTTTAAAGTAGCATGTAGCTTTTCATGGTGTGGGTTAAGGCTCTGATAGATTTTGGGCTGGATTTTATGAGGCTGCTAACTTTGGTTTTCTCCCATGTGGTAAGGACTAAGACCTTTCTACAGCAAGAACTAGCACTCAGAAGCCCAAGGATGCCTCCTGGAGAGTATCTAGTCTTTTTTTTTTTTTTTTTTCCTCGAGGAAGTGACTAATCACTGCATAAAGTGGATAGCAGTTCAAATGTATGCATAACATATTTATATAGTGTATGCACTTATTATTGCTGTGAGTACTTAGTACTCATATGTGCTCCTTCTAAAAATAACTGAACCCTGTTTAAGACAGAGTCTTTCCTCCCAAGAGGTTACAGTCTAAGCCATAGAATAATTTAGTTTAGAAGGCAGCTCTGGAGGTCATCTAGCCCAACCTCCTGCTCAAAGTAGGGCTCACTTCAAAGTCAGGTCAGTTGGCTGAGGGCCTCAGGGTGGTGTTCTTAGTGCAAAATGATTATAAGAGGGAGGCATATGGTTGTCATGGCAAAAGTGTTACTGAAAAAAAGGGTGCTGAAGGTGGCAAAACACAGTGAAATGCTGGTCTTCTGTAGGCTAAGGCTTGAAATGTGATTGCCACCTAGTCCAATGAATGTATTGCAACTTTAACACTAGTCTGCCTTAGGTGGCTGATGGTGATGTGAAGTCAGCAGGTAAAGGCAGGAGTGAAGAAAGAGATTTGGGAAAATTCTGAAAGCAGAAGGCTGGATGCAAGAATGAAATAAGTTTGTGACTAAGGAGAAATTAGAGGGGGGAAAAAAAGCACTGGAAGTTGCAGAGGCTTGTGGGAAAGGGTGAACATTTGTGGTTTGGGCAAACAGAGAGGGGGAGCAGTGAGAGATCTGCAGTAAGCAAGCTAAGAACTGGCTCCAAAAGAGAGGCACCAGCGCTGCTAAACCTCAGTGTGGGTTAATGCGGCCAGCTGGTGACAGTGCCGTAATTGATCCAGAGCAAACAGAGGTGGAAGGAACCTAGGCAGCTCAGGGAGCCTGTCTCTCTGCCCCAAGGCAGTAGTAGCTATAGCTAAACCATTCCTGGCAGATGTTTGCCTAACCTGTTCTTAAAGGACCTAAGGGCCAAGAGGAATAGTAAATTGCAATAAATATTCCCAATGACAAATTTGTGTCCTCCAGGATGAGTTATATGTTTATGACTATAGAGCTCAGCAGTAAGTCTCCTGATAAATTTGACACTACAGATAGCAACATGTCCTTTCTTGTAATGTGGCTTTTCTAATAAAATTAGCATACCGCCGCTTACGACATAACCACTGTGTTCATCCCAAAGTGCTATAAATGATCATGTTTAGGGTGTAAAGCAGCAGCTAATTGGTAAGCCTAGAAATCTATCTAATATTTTTTCGCTGCAGGAAAATTCTGCCTTTGTTCCTCAGGAGAACTGGATACAGTCTATTGCCAGAGACTTGTAACTCAGCCGGATGGAGCGTGGGCTGGATCACATGGCAGCTCCTACTGGTGCTTTTAGTGACCTCTCCAATTTGTGAGACCAATTCACACAGCAGTAGAGATGGTCCAAGAGCAGAGTTCAGGCTGTGAATGAACCTCATACCGAGTAAGACAGCAAGGAGATGGCCAAAGTGAAAACATTTGTCTCAAGCCAAATCTTAACTCCTACCCTGCCCATGTGTACCTTGCAGTAGGGGCTCAAGCAATTCTTACGGACTGCTTGGTCCCACTAAATGAAGCAACCAACATTGCTGGGGTCCCAAGGGACCAGCCTGGTCCCCTGCACCAGCCTGGACCAAGCAGTGTTTGCAAGAGTGTGAAATGCAGCATGAGCCACCCGTGAGTGAAGGGCGTGTGGGAGTACCACAGGAGGCATTTTGTAACTGTTACAGCAAGCGACAGTATTATACAAGGCTCAAAAACAGAGATTTGCAAGAATGTGTAACTTCAAAATTTAGCACAAATTGGCAAAGTGGGTGCATGATTAATCACAGAGGCCCACTGTACTGATCGAGTGTAATTTCTTGTTTAATGAAAACACTTCTCTGAATAATTCCCATTTAAACTACAGTAAATATCTCTGAATGAAATGTCCAGCCTTAACATACAACATTTTCAGTGACGGAGAAGCCACCCCAGCCTTTGGTAAAGAGTTATAACAGATACTCAAGCTCTCTGTTTTAAACTGTCATAGTGTTTCTAACACGCATTAATCGGGGGTGGAGTGTCTAATTGCTGGTAACCGGATCTGTTACAATGCTGTGTGCCAAACTGGCAAGCTCTTCTTATCAGATTTCTGTTTCTCAGATGAAGTCTTTGTAAGCAAGAAGCTGCGATTTCCCGCAGTGAAGACCCTTAGCGGGTTTGGGGTCCGGCTCCACGTGCACAGGGGCAGGGGCGAGGCGTTCAGGGCCGAGCGGGGCAGCGCCAGCTGCTGGAACAGGTGGGAGGGGAGTCCCAGGGCGCTACTGCCGTGCGCTGGGGTCCGACACCAACCTTGCTCTCGGCAGGGCACGGTGCCTTTTGGCATCAACAAGCGTTTTACTGCTCATGCTGGCTCCCAGCCTCCAGTGGGTCCCCCCTTCGCTGTGCGTTGCCCGAGGTTGCCTTGGGAGAGCAGATCTGGCCAGCGGGCTTCTGTCTTTGCCCTGAAGTCAGGAAAGACCTGAAGTAACACTTTAAATTCTGCTGAACAGGTTTTTATTTTGACACAGGGTGGAAGCTCTCAAAGGCTTGGCCTGTGTTTATTGGGCTGGTTTCCCAAACCACTCTCGGTAAACTTAGTTTGGTCTCTATCACATTAAAAAAGTGACTAACAAAAGAGACTTGTTTCAAAATTTAATGATAGTTGTGTTTAAACATTTATTTTTAACAAGGCATTCACTATGTGACCACTTATGGAGCTTGAATGCTACTGGAAATCACCAGAGCTACCTTTGTCAGACCTGTTCTGGCAGCTACGTACCTGTCTCTCAGATGGCAACAAGGTTTGTGTTGATAAACCCTATTGACTTGCCTCTTCGTCCTCTTCTGTATTTTGCAGCGGTCCTGCGACTTGCTTTCATTTTCCTGCTATCCTTTAAGCCAGGAATATGCATTTTTTAGTAAACCTCTTTCTCTCCCCCTTGGGATTCCTGTTGAGCATCCTGTAATTAAGGAGACAGTGATAACATCTAATGATTAATTTACTGACATCCTTTAAAAAGGGAGTTCTGACTCTCTCCCTTCTCTTGGGTTTCCTTTTCTTTCCTCCTTGCCTTATGCTAGGACAAACAGGGAGCCTGGAGCTACTCTGATGCATGGGCAGATAAAACAGCAGATAGGCCAGCTGCTTCTAAATCAGTATGTGATGACTGTTTTCTCTAGTTTAAGGCCGCCTTTTAGAAAAGGGATTGGACTCTTTTTTTGCTTTCCCCATCTTTTTCTTTTTTTGGGCCTACGTGAGCTGTGCTACTTCCTGATCATTCCCGTTCCCTGTGCTCAGCACTGCAGAAACACAACCTACCTCGGTGTAGCGCAACAGCTCTGCTGCCGTGCCTCAAGGAGACTATTAAACAGATGGTCTCATCCCGGGTCATTATCTTTATCGATGTTATTGCAGAGCCCCGTGCTATGGCAACGAGCCGTTGCGTTCCTCGGAGCTGGGTGTCGGCAGACGGAGGAGGGACTCTGAAATTGCTGTTTTGGCACCCACAGCGGGCCCCGGCCCCGTGCCCCGCCAGCGCTGCCGTGAGCTGGGCGTTTCTGCGGTGCAGTGGTGAGTCACGGGCGGTGTGCTCCACCAGCACCGCGTCACGCGGCTGCAACCGCCGCAGCCTTGCAAGGCTCGCGGTATTTCCTGGGCCACCAAACGGATGATATAATTGCCTGCCCAGAGCCATAAGGGTGAAGTCACGTGGAGCATTGCTCTAGGAGCTGGGGGAAACGGTATCCCAGCACAGAGCTTGCAAATGAGCTAACTGAGCACATGATTCAGCATTACGGGACCAAATAGCGCAAAGATCCTTCTTCCAGGAAAAGCAAGTAGGAGACTGCGAGACACAGACAAATAATTCTAGGTGGCTTTTCAGAACAAAAACCGTGAGGAAAGGGGGAGTAATATAGCACAGGGTCCATAAAGGAGTTAATTCTTAGAACTTCTTTTTTTATTTTCTGTTTTCATTTACTTTTATGGTTCTCCGAGCAATGTTGGATCAGCCAATATGAAGTCTGATGACGTAAGCTTTGTACACATATCCTGTTACTGGATTGGAGTTACGGTGACACCGGTTCAAATTGACTCACTGCACCCAGCAGAAGAATTGCTCAAGTTTCATCTCAGCTGAAATCAAGTGCTTTTGCCTCTTCTAAAAAATTAAGTTGTGGCAGTTATACCTTTCCATTGGATTTATCACTACTTCAAAGAGCTTGACAATTTCTGAGCAAGCATCGAGTGGTCTTTTCTGATTTCAAATATAATAAATAATAACCTGGTTCTCCTACCCCTAAGACAAGTTTCTAAGTGTAGAACCCCTGAAAAGTGCCAGTTATTTTTTTAAGATGTGTTGGCTTTTAATTTCAAAACAAGTGCAGAATTAAAATTGTCTTGAAGTTGTACAAGCTGGAGCAATTCTACAGAAATGAAAAATCAACTAATGTTTTGTCATGAAAGGCTGGCAGGGGTGGCTTTTGTGGAAGCAGGAATTTGTGTCGGTGACAGCGCAGCAGTTCAAAGCTGCTCGTCGTCTCTCGCGCGGGGGCGAGCAGCGAGAGCTCAGGCTGCAGAAGAGTGAGGAGGAAACCTCGCCACAAAGAGCTGGGGCATCCTGACGCGCCGCACATGTCGGCTCTGCAGCGCAAGCCCGGGCTGCGACGAGCCCTGCCTTGTCCAGCTGCTTGTGGGGAAGTGGAGAAGCTGTGCTGGGGTGCAAGGAGGGCAGCAAGGCCGAGTGCCGTGGGGCAGCTCAGCGGCGGAGGGCGCTGAGTCCTCCAAGGGCTGGTGGCCTGAAGCTTTAAAATAGATAATGACCATTTTTATTGTTTGCCTAGTGCTAGGCATGAGGGGCACCTAATCCCCAAGCACAGGTGCTGATTTTGTGCACTGACAATCCCCAAATAAATATTACGCACGCTACACTATCCCTCCATTCCTTGGTTCTGTTACATGTATATTGGTGGCTCACCACATTTAAAAGTGTGGGTTAGATAATGAAATTGCCGGGCTAAACACTGATAGGACTGAGGAAACCAATCCCAAATGGGATTTCCTCACCATAGACCGTCAGACCACATCACCCAGACCAGCCCTGCTTCAGCCCATTAATTTTCCTTCCCAAAGCCTGAGCTGCCTTTAGCAGGAGTCTCAGAAACGCTCAGTGCAAATCTAAACTGAGGATGGACGGCAGTACTCAGCAGCACTGGATATTGGACCAAAGGTATCAAGCGCCTAGTTAGAAGTACTAGTGAAAACCAGTCTGTTGTATTTTCCTCCTTTCTTTCAGCTTCCCAGTCTGGCTTTAACATTTGTCTGTCTCAGTGGGAGATTGTTTAACTTGTATAAGTAACAGACTTTTTGATCTTTGGCTGCTAAAATGGGGAATGACACCGCTCTGAACGTGCACGAGGCACTGCATGCCCTGAGTAGCGCTCTAATGATTTTGCAGGTAGGATAGGAAACATCAGATAAAACGTTCTTTGCCTTTTTCAGAATAGTTACCTTGCTAATGCAAGTGTGCACCTGAGCACATCACAGCCATATATGGAACATGAAGCGTGGTATTTGCCTTGCCGGTGTGTGAATACCAGCTGTGTTCTGGCTTGTACGTATTTAGGGAAGTGCACTGCAGTTGTGATGACATCAGGCAGCCAGCGCTCAGTTCAGGCGAGACCAACTCGGAGCGTGCTCGCTCCTTGGAGGCGAATCTGCCTCTTCTGACAGGACTCTCCTCAGCTTCCCAGCACACTCTTGAGTCATAACCACAGCGTGCACAGGGCTGCCCAGGTGCAGCAAATGACACCATCCTCACTTTTCATGAGGGGTGGCTCAACAGATTTTGATGCAGCATGTTGGGTAATCTTGGAAACGTGTATTTTTCTACTGATCAGGTTTTAAAAGGCCAGAGCGTGTGTGTGAATTAGAGGCGCGCAGGCGGGATGCGGGGCCGTAGCTGCGAGCTGAGTTAGGCTCCCAGTGGGGCTCAGAGCGCAGCACATGCCGATGACACCACGAAGGCCATCGCTGCCTGCAAGCTTTAGGGAGGAGGAGGTGGGCGAAGAAGCCGAAATCCTTCAAATCATGCATATAAATGGAAGAGGCTTTTTGAGACCCTCTCCAGTGACGTGGCTGAAAAGCAAAGGCGCTGGGAAGCGACTGAGGGCAGAGGAAATGATGGTTGTTATTCTGCGTTACCCTCGTGCCCAATTTACGTACAAATACGGCCAAAATGCTTTTGAAGTGCTACGTTTTGATGGGGAAGGACCAAGAAGCAAGGAGATGGTGCTGGCCAGCACAGCCAGCTGTGGTTTGCTGGGGTGAGCAGGGAGGTGATTTTGCAGATGTTCACGAGGTGCGTGGCCCTGGAGCGAGCACAAGCACGCAGGACAGAGGGGCGTCTGGGAGACAGGAACCTGGGGGCTGGGGGTGATCCCGGGCAAACCAGGCTGCTGAAGGCAGAGGGCCATTGTAGAGCAGCAGCGCTGGATAAATTGTCCATGCGAAAAAAAAAGGGGAAAATGGAGCCCTTGGGCCTAGTGCTGGGAAGGGGATGCTCCCAGAGGGACCGTGGTGGCTGGAGACGAAGCAGAGTTTGCGTATTGTGATATTCACCATGTTTAAGCCAAAGGAGCTTTGCCTTAGTCTTTCACCGACACCTGAGTGTTGCCCGCTGTTGCAGGGCCTGGGTGGTTTGTCGTGCTGCTGAGGGTTGGTTTGGGTCTACAGCAGCTGGTAGCCTTGGGGCCGCGGTCCCGCAGGAGGTGTGCGGCACCCACTGCCTGCGGCTTTATTTTCTGCAAAGCGGGAGTACGCAGGTGAGCGGGTTTGGGGTCTTGGCCGCCTCGGGGAAATGGCTCCAGCAGCCCCAGATCAGCGCTAGCCCTGCAGGCTGAACACAGGCGCCTGGCCTGCACGAATGGAAGGACTCAGCAAGCCCCTTCCCCTTTCTCTGTGTTTTTTAGCAATTTGTTCTTCACAATGGGATGATGTTAATGTTAATCTTGGCCCGATCCTAGTGCCTCGTATCAGCTAGGAACAGCCCACAGCAAAAGCCAAGTGTTCGCATTTCAGGACAGAGATCTGGTGAGATGCGGGTTGCCCACCCTGGAGTTTGACCATTTAACTACAGGGATCCTCCTTGCCATTGGGCAACTTTGCTGTAGCCTAGCATCTGAACTGAGGGCATAGGTTTTGTTACACTCCCGATTTTAACTAGCGAAATGTATCATGAGGCATCCAAAATCTGAATTCAAGGTTTGTACAAAGCACTTTACAAGCCTATTTGGAGGAACAAAATGGACTATATGGTATATAACACAAAATATTCTAAGGACTCTCTCATTAGAGTATTTTATATCTTCTGCTGCATACAGAGCTCCACTGGTTTCTTTGGCTTTTTTGATATTTTGTTCTCAGAGCTTTTCAGAAGCAGGACACTGATGCTTTCTAGTGAGGAGTCTGGGTCTGCTGCCAAGTATTCAAAAGGAAGTTTTTTTTTTTTTTAAGAAAGAAAGAAAGAGAAATGAATCCAGGGAGAACATAGTGAGGTGAGAGATCAGTGGCCAAGCATGGCTGAAGGCACCGAAGTGCAGTGACCAAGAGGTGTAAAATGTCAGCAGGCAGGAGCAGGTGCCCAGTGTGATTCCTTGCAGAAGAAGCTGCTCCAGGAGCAATTGGGTTGAGACATACACCACGTAAGTGGTAAGCTGTTCGGCATTACTCAGGAAAGCAAGACAAATGAGAAATCAATTGGACATCAAACCACTGTTGCTGATTGTCTATGTTGAAAATAAATGATTCATTGAGTTCTTTAATTGATTCATATACATGGCAAGGAATTCCAGTCTTGATTTATGGACTTTTCCACCAGTCAGGCAGGAAAATCTTGCTCCCACTCACTTTATTTGTGCAACAAATATCCTTTTCTCTTGGTGTGGATTAAGTTAGCCCACTTACTTACAACCATTTTTTTCGCCAGTTGTTTACTTTGCCTTTAAGCGATGGGTTACTCAGGTGGTGCTTTTTCTGCACGCTGCTGCCACTGGTGCCGACTTAGTTATTTTGCTTTTGTCTCGGAGGAGTGCAGAAGGCATGGGGATGGCTCTGTGCAAAACGATGGGCTCTGTGCCAAGCAGGGCAAGCAGGTGACCCCTTTCCCTGAGAGTTTGCAGTCTACAGTGGATTTACAGCATCCACTGCTGAATCAATGGGAAAAGGGACGTGTGGCGGTTTAACAAGCCTTTTGTAACTTTTTGTGTGATACCCTGAAGTCCTGGGGTGCTTTACGTCTTGAAACCTATACACCTGCTATAGATACAAGTGGTTGGTTGCAGGGGTTGAACAAGACTGTGCTTCCTCTCCGCCTCCATGTCCCTGTTTACCCAGCAGCCTGAGGAGGAAGCGTTGGCAATCTGTGATTTTCCATAGCGATCCGATAGGGTCGTCAAAACAGCAGGGAAACATGGGGCGTTTGCTGCAGGTGAGGGGCCGGGATGGGGAAGGAGGTGCAGCCCTGCTTGCGAAATGAGAGGCAGCACCGCGGCGCGGAGAGGCGGCGGCGAGCCTTGCCCGAGCGGCTGGTCGGGGAGGCCACCTTCCCGCGGGCACGGGCAGAGGGCAAACAGCCCCAACAGTGGGAAGGAGGCAGAACGAGATCTGCAGGTTGTCGCAGAGTAGCGAATGTAACCTACTACCAGCCCAGTGCACCGCAGTCGCGTGAAGGGGAAGAGCCTGCCAGTGCCTTCACCACCCACCCCATACTGGGCGGTATTTGCCCTGGGTAATGCATTTTCCCGTGTTTCTCTGTGCACCCTGGAGCAGGGGTGCTCAGAAGCAGCGCGAGCTATTTGAGGAGAGCCTTTTCCAGGCAAAAACCCTGTGAGGCCACCAAGCGCCTCCATCTGCCAGGAAACACCAGAGAGGCTGTGACTAACAACCACGGGTCGAATAGCAAGAACAGAAAGACAACTGTAAAGATTCCCTGTTTTTTTCTCTTGCAATGGTTTGCTTGGTCTGCCATGCAACAGAAGAGCTGTAAGCTGGTCGCCCAGGGCCTGATTAAGGATGGAGCTTGACCAGCCTTTAAACTGGTGGCTGTGTGTTTTAGCGGGCCATGTGTTTCCCACCCAGGTAGTAATGGCCCATGGCACCCGCAGGAGCTCCGGCTGCAGGAACCCAGCCCACACCCGGCACCGCCAGAGCAGGGTCTAGCTCATCTCTTTCGTGTGTGGCTTTCCCTGCTCCTCTCTGTTTTACTGAAGGCAGCCTGGATGGGTACGGCTGTAGGGGAGAGGGGGGTTGAGGCTCTGGAACTTCCTGCAGAACAGGAGACTTTGGGGAGTAGTTTGGGAGCCCAGAAAAAGCAGCCAAAAAAACAAGGTGAGAAGAAAAGAGGAGTGAGGTGATAAGGATGGTGCCGGACAGAAACACACTGTGATTGGGTAGTCATGGAGAAGGCCCAAAACCTGGAAGGATGCTGTATGTGCGTGTGCTGCTCACCCATAGATTTCCTTCTGAAGGATATTTGTTTTCTCATGCCTGGTTAAAAGTCAGGGATGCAAATGTGGGGAGGACTCTGTGTTCCCAGTGTGAGGGATGTACATTAGCAGAGAAGTGCCTCCGTAAGCATTGCTTCAGCGCTGGTTCTGCAAAGAGGTTGCAGGAACTCATTATTCCTGATTTTATCTCTCTACCTGAAATACATAAATAGCCTAAAGGTTCCTCTGATGGCCCTCTTCCAGCTCTTTGATGTGCCAGAGAGAATTTCTCTACATACTCCCTCAACCTGTCCCCACTCCCTACCTAAGGTTTAGTGTTTCTACTTGTCATGTTTACCTGTCTGTACTAGACCATAAGCTGCACAAGGCAGGGCCTTGCCATCTTTTGTGTCCAAGTACCTTGAAGGAGTTGTAATGTCAACAGCTATAAAATGGGATATAAATTGTCAAAGCAACATAAACTAACACCATTCAACTCTTTGGCCTCTTCTGCACCGGGGAAGCTTTCTGCGCCCTGATTGCCATCCCTGAGGGAGCAACCAGGACAGCCTGGCTTGAGCAGGCAGCCGCTGTCGGGAGGGCATGTAACACCCCTCAAATAAGTCCCGTGGTGGCTACTAAAAGGGGGGGGTGGCAGCTTGTGCCCGCCTGCAGCCAGGCTCCTTACACCACTCATCGCCACAGAGGTGCCAGCAGCAGTGAGATGTCCTCGCAGCCTGGCACGTCCCCTGAGCTGGGGCTGCTGCGCTTCAGGGAGTGCGTGCCCACCGCTTGGACCCCGTCTTCGGCGCGCTTGCAGCCAGCTCCCGCTCTCCTTCCCTCCTCTGGAGCCAGCTTGCTTTCTGGGACGTGTCAGGGAGAGACCTTGTTTTTATAACCTCTGTGCTGGCTGGAGGTGATGCCTCTGCGGTGGGGCCGGGGGAGCAGGCTTTGATCTGGTGTGTCGATGCCTCCTCTGGGAATTCAGGCCTCTGAGCCTTATTTGCCTGGGGCAATAGCCAAGGAAATTTCCCCTAAGTAAAGTGCCATCAAAACTTATCTGCTCCAGCTTGTTATTCCTGTGTCACCACCCCTTGAGGACAGCACCTGGCACTGAGGTTTCAGGCAGAGAAATCTCCCAGCAAAAGCCCAGCGTGCAGCCGGATGCAGTGTGGGCCCAGCGGGGGAGAGACTTACTTTCCCTGTCTGTAAAAGTGCTGACACAGCTTTCAGATTTTTCATGCCAGCTGGATTTCTGCAGGGTTGGTCCTTGATGCTTGGAGGTAGGCTAAGCTGAGCTGTAGTGCTCATGCACATATGGCTTGCTTTTCTTCCTCAGTAAAACTTATTTCCAAAGATATGCAAGTGGAGGTGTGTTAAAGGCCCCCAAAATGATGCACGTAGGGAGCTGCAGACTGTATATCCTTCGTGCTCCTGGCCAGCCGGGCTGCCTTGCTCAAAGCTGGCGTTTCGTCAGATTTCCGAAGCGCTTGCATTTTTGGTGACCTTTTTTGCACATCTGCTCCTGCAAATTGCTCAAGGCTCTCCCATATTTCTTTCAAACAGAGCTATTATTTCAGTGACCCGAGCCTGCTGTTCACTGATGAATTGGATGCTGTTCATTGCAGCCTGAAATACTGTTTGCTGCTCTTAATGCTCTCCATTCATTTTCTGTGGCGATCGGATTCATAGCAGCAGATATGCAGCTTTCATTGATACTTGATGCAGCAGCAATACCCTCAGCAAAGGCTTTTTTGTACGTTCGGCTCCAAACCTTTCAACCGGGCTATCGTGGAAGGCCATAATGCCCCTTTTCTGCAATGCCCCCAGCCACCTGCAGCCCGTGAAAGAGCACATTGTTCCCACAAGCAAAGCAACAGCCCCCGCAGTGTCTGGGGGGCTGCGAGGGGGGTTCGGGGCAAGCGCTTCCTACCCCACCCCCTCCTCTGACCTCCATCGCCCCGCTGGGGACCGAATTTTATCCCCACCGCTGTTTCAGTCCAAATGGGAGGATATTTGCAGGGTGGGATTTTCTCGACTGCTGAACGGGGCTGCTGAGGCTGCGCTGCCCGGTGGGGCTGGCTCTCCTGGGGTAGCAGTCCTGCTAGCAGCAGGTCCTGGGTGCTGGGGTTGTAAATGCACAGGCACAATTTTCTTGTTCTCGTTTTCTCTGGAAAACCATATGCTACTAAGGGGCCTGGAGGGGGAGGGGGGGAGCTTTTTCTTTTTTTTCTTTCTTCTTTTCCCAAAAAAGCACTTGTGTGGGGTGAAGATACTGCACTACTTTTTGCTCAGAGAAAAGGAGTCTGACAGCTTAGCAGTGCTTACAGACAGGAAAATTACTTTGTCTAGTGAATATTCTAAAGAGATGAAACAACAGGGCAAGATCAAAATCCCCTTTTTAACAGGAGAGCTGTCTAACTCCTGCTATGCCAACAATTGCATTGTTTTGCTCAGCTTTTGCAGAATAATGTCAGAGAAGGAAGAGTGGAAATTTCTGCAAACGTTTCCTGCTAGAGAAATGGAAGGTTCGGGCTGAAATTCATGCTGTCAACCGCAGGAAAAGCCTCTGTCCCAGCAGATCAGTGCTGGTTTGTTATGGGCACAGCCTTTCTGGCACTTACCTGCTTCACCTGCTTGCAAAAGGAGTTGTCACCTGGCGCTTGGTGCTGTCAAACACCACCCAGCAGCCGTGCGGGGCTGGTCTGGTGCAGTGCGGTGCGGTACCAACCCTGCACTTACACAGCCTGTTTCTAACAAACAGAGCTATGTTTTGAAGGGAATGGGAACACTGCTTAAGAAAAACATGGTACTTGGAGAAGGGTGGCTTGTGCACTGAGCTAGAAGAATGCAGTGGGACGGCACAGGGCTGGGCAGCGGGGGCTGCCGCGCAACAGGTTGTTTCGGGCCTCGCGGCCGAGAGGTAGGGGCAGGCGGACGCAGCGCTTTGAACCACGACTTTTTCCCTGCGCTGCACTTTGCCTTTCCTCTGCGTGGCCATCTCTGGCGGGGTGAACGTTGGACTCGCTTCTGCACCTTAGCGGCAAGAGCAAGCTGCTGCCTTGCTTGCCCAGCCCTGGCCAATATCCCCCTCTTCCAAAACCTGCGTCTCTGTCTTGCTTTGCTTTAAAGCAACTGCTTTAAAACTGCATGCGGGGCTCGGGTGCCGACTCCGGGGCAGTGAAGTGCTCGCCCCTCTGCCAGGGCGGCTGGCGTCGGCTCTGGCCCTTCTCCGGCAGGGAGGAGCTCAGCCCTGAGCGCTGCGCTGGCGAAGCCGGCAGGGCAGTAACGCGCAGGGATTCCCCGGTCCTGCGGCTCCTCGCCAGGGCAGAGCCGCTTGTTTGTCTTGTGGGAGAAGCCCGCAGCCGCAGTCAGCTCTGTGTATTTGATCCTGTCTGAGGTCATTCCTTTCCCTATATCTGTAATATTTCTGTTGCAAATGCCTGTAATTGTTTAATTGATGCAACACTTCAAATTGCTCAATGAACATGTTGCCTCTATTTTCCCCGTGATCTGAAATACAGCTGCTGTGGCAGTCACCTATAGTTTGCTGGCTTAGCGGCTGAGGTGCCAACAAGCAGCCCCGACCCCGGCTGTCCTGGGGAGATGATCCTTGCGGAGGCCTGCGAGTCCGGCATGGCGCTACCCCTGCCTACCGCCGCCGAGCCCCGCAAAGGCAGGGCTGAGCTCTGCGCGCCTTGGGCACATCTGCCCAGCTGCCTGGAGCTGTTTTTGGTGCTCAAACCACAGCAGCAAGTTCTGATTTTTAAAGGCTAAGGTACTCCACACCTTCAGTTCCTATCAAAACATCTGGGGACTGTGGTGGTGCTGCACTCCTGAAATCAGGCGGTACTTGAATGGGAAAGCGCAGAGAGAAGTATGACAGGAATCATCAGCCATCTCTACGAGAAGAGACCAAATCAACCAACTTCAGCTTGGAAAGGAGATGACTTTGGGGTACAGCAGACCTCTATAAAATCCTGACTAGCAGGAAGAAGGGGAGCAGTTGTTCATAAGACAAGAGCCAGGGGATGTCAAATGAAATCACCAGACAGAAATTTTTAAGACCTAGAGGAGGAAGCCGCTTCTCACCTGACCGTAATTAATTGGTGCAACTCATTGCCACGGGATGCTCCGGATGCTGAAACTATAAATTGATCCAAGCAGCAATTAGACAAATTAATGGGAGAGCAGTGCGTGGAGGCCTGTTAGAGCTGAGGATGCGGATGCCGCCTCCAGCTCGGGAAGCTGGGGAGCTGCAGGCTGCCGGGACTTGCAGGGCCTCTCCAACCCCGCTTTCCCTGGGGACCCGCTACCGGCCAGAGCTGCAGGGTGGCCGGGCCAATGCGGGCGGTATCACACTGTTCCTCCCAAGGCTCTCCAGGCCCCATCTGAAATGCTCCCTTTGCAAAGATTTTTTTTCTCCAATGTAAAAAAAGCAAAGGACTGACTTCTGCATACCGTGGTGAGTTAGCGCAGAGAGAGGAGGAGGTCTCTGCGACTCTCGCCCCGCAAGGTGTGTTTCTGGGGGAGCCCAAACCAGCTGAGCCGAGGTGCTGGGACCCGCAGCAGTGGGTGCTGACGCAGGGCGCAGGAGGCCATGGGGCAGCGGAGGAACAGGACCCTGTCGGCAGCCCTCGCTGGGGTTGCCTTCGGTGGTTGGATGCGCCCCTTGGCCTCCTGCCCATCGCCTGGACACCTTGCCCTCCATGCTGGCAGTTTACAAAGAGCAATGCTCGCCTTAACTTCGGTACGCAAAAGAGCCACTGGGCGCAGGTGCAGTGTCGGGAAATCCCAGGGGAACAGCCGCCACACACATGCAGAGGGAGACACAGAGCGAGAGGGGTAGTCTGCGGGCTGTGATTAAAGTTCAGTGCATTTACATTTTAAATGCTCCAGTACTCAGGCAGTTTTATAGCTTAATCTTGGAGAATTAGATAGCTTAATCAGACAGAAATAGAAGCTGTACAGAGAAGGCTCTGCAAAACCTCAGGTTTCTAGGTAGGGAGCTCCAAGCTCAATTGCATTTTTGTTTAATGCAGCAGTTTGCTGGGCACTTTCTAGACAAGCATAAAGACAAAGCGCTGGAAAGAGATTTCCTGCGAGGAGATATGTAAAACAAGACCTGTGATTTGTTTAGTACATTAAAGAACCCAGCCAGGGCTTTAGAATAAAAGGGGATAAAATAAACAGCATGGGAGCCCAAGCGGCAGCATTTTTCACCCAGCAGAGAGAGAGGTAGGACATGGAAGGTGTCAGGCTGCCTTTTCTGCACCTCCCTGGGGTGGAAGTGACGGTAACGTTGGCCTAGGTCTGACCTGCCCGGGGTCTCCTGGCGCTTTGTAAGAAGTCTCACTTTTGGGCCATGTGTCCCAGAATCTCTGTGGCCATGCAGGGCAGCAGTGCTGCGCGTGGGGCAGGGCAAGCCTGACAGGGTAGGTATTCGTGGTGGCTGTAGTGGTGATCCCTCATGCGGCTGTAGGTGCTTTATTAGGGGACAGTCAATAGATGTGAGCTACGGACTGTAAATAGATACAAACTAGATTTGCCTCTGCTTGCTGAGATTCACCAGGCAGGCAGTTTCTTCCCAAGCAGATGGGTTTACTTCTGACTCCAGTCTATTTGGCTGAGTGCAACTCCAGAGCTGCTGCGAGGCTGTTTGTTGCTAGCCAACAACTGCCTTTGGACATTGGTCTGGGGGAATAACTTGGGCGACAGCTGTGCCTGCCTGTGGCCCGGCGTTCCTGGGCTTCCACGGAAATTCGTGTGACCTGCTGTATACTCAGGTCTCCTACTCCCGCTTATCCTATCTTGATTAGTTGGAAAATTTGTATTCACCCATGAAAAATGTACTTGCCTCAATGTGTGCAAGCACGAGATTACTTACCAATGCTCCAGAAGGGCAAGCGAGTGCCCAGAGTGCCCAACCCATGCAGGGCTGGGTGGTGAGTGCTTCACAGGGCCGTCCCATGCAGGCTGCAGTGCTCAGCCTTTCCCCCACGAGGCAATGGCATGTATTTCGCAGGACAGAAACAAGTTATTGTAAGGAAATTGTGGAAGGATTTGCAAGGTGCAGGAGCATCCTCTTTGCACCTCATTCATCTCTTGCTTGTTGGGGGGTTTAAACTCTCCATCCTTCCTTATTTCTCCCCTCCATTTATTTTCTTTTTGCACTACTTTCTCTCTAGCGCAGCTTGCAATGCTCTTATTTCCAGCACTCGGGCCCCTCTTATTGTTCCTTGCTTGCTCCCAGAGGACTCAGCAAGGCTCCCTCCTCTTCCCCTGCGCCTGTTTTCTGCTTCAAGGGTGGCCCCAGGGCTGGTCTCTGCAACCAGCCAGCCTTGGCAGGGCAACCGGCACTCCTTGCCATGCAGCACCCTCCCCAGCAGCCCCCCTGCCCTCTCCCTAAAGCTGAAGCTGCAGTTTAAGGCATGAAGCGAAGTGAAAATCTCTGCATTTGCAATTCCCAGCCAGATAGCAGGAGGCGGCGAGGAGGCAGAGGATAATCTATTCAGGTCATTAAGATGTGGGCAGAACTCAGCCTGTCCTAATGATCCCCTTTGAAATTCTATATGTATATAACTAATCTTGTATGCCAGTGCATCCTGACTGAAACGGGTATTGCAGTTCTGTTTCTAAACATCTGCTTTTGTATTCAGCACTTCAAGGTATTTTACATAAATGGGTTACATAAATGGAACATTCATGTTCCCATCGTAACTGCCTTGCAGCTGTCCCCTCTGCTGGGAGCATTGGGCTGGCCCCCTGCCCAGTTTTTGGCAGGGGCAAACTTAGAGAGGGTGTAAGGGGCTGTGGCTCTTGCCCGGGCCTGTCTGAGCAGTGCTAGCAGACTCGGCCCATGCTTTGCGGTGGGCGACGGGGTGGCGCAGCGGTGTACCCAGCCCGGGTTCGTTCTCTGGCCTCATTGCAAATTGGGGTGGAAATCCTTTGTGGCAGGATGTGCGACTGCCTGCAGCAAGGTATCTCTACGAAGCATCTACCACAGCGCCACTCCAATCTTGATTTGGGGTCTTTGCATGTGACCGCAATAGACATCTCCGGAGAGGCAAGAAGGGCAATTTCGAGGCATAAGCAATTCCACCTGCGGGGCATGTCGCTGCCGAGAGGCACCGGCTTTATTTTGGCAAAGCAAATGTGGCTTTCAGAGGTGAAGGCAGGACAGCAAGAGGCAGCAGCAAGCTTCCCTGGCAGTTGTATATGTGCTTTTACTGCTACCCAGTGAAAGGGTCCTAGGAGAAAGGCATGATCCTGCTTCTTGCAAGGCATTTTACGCTGCTCCAACCAGCTTTAATTTCAGCAGCTTGGCATAACTGGGTGCGTGCGTGTCTTTCATGTCTCCCTTGCAGTCAGGCTGCTGGAGCTTGTGGCCCAGAGCCCGAGCGCATGGCAGAGGGGTATGAACAAGCGACATATCACAAAGATTTGTGATAATTGTACACTTTCTCCAACACCTACAGCAATTGCATTGATCTCAGGTCAGAGCTGAAGCTTTAAGTGCAAACAATAAATAACAGACACTGGACTTAAAAACAAGCTCTCATATGTCCCAAGAGGCAACAAAACGTCTTTGTAAGCGCAGGAACCAGCCTTTATGGCAAGAAAACCGAGAGGAAGAGCAGGAAGGGGAGAAATATGGCACCACTATGTTCAGTGCTGAAACTGTGGTGAACAGTGTCAACAGACTATATGCACATACATGCAGAGAAGAAGATATGTAAACATCACCTTACATTTTTGTTGGCTAGCTGTCAAATTCTCCATTAGCACTGGCTGAACGATTGATTCAAAGAGTTTGGTGGCCAAAGAGAAAACCTGAAACACAAAATTTTATTTCTGGCAGACCCCAAAAGCAAGGTGTTGTTCTGTCTCCAGGTTACTTAACTCTCCTCACCCTCATTTCGAAACTCCAGGATGATTTTTGGACAGAGGACACTTGCTGCCAAGCAGAGCCCAAGCAAGAGAGTCCAAGTCCAAGTCTCCGGTTGGACCCATGTTTAATCTGTCAGAGGACCAGGAGTTTATTGATCTTTTCATTCCCCTCATCAGCCAGCAGGCCAATACGGCCTCCCGCTGCGAGGAAGGTGGCCCTAAGGGCAAGGTGGGCAGCTGGTGACGTGCTGGCACGGAATGCCTGCAGGCCAGCCTTGCTGGGGCAAAACCGCACGCAGCGGTGCTGCAGCAGCTCCGCCAGCGTGGGGTCTTGGTGCATGCCACGACTCACCAGGCATCTCCCGTCTGAGCCCACACCGGGGGGCAAGGCAAAATCCCTAAACAGCAAAACTGATTTATGCTGACTGTAAAAGTCACTGTAAAGGTGTTGCAGCTAACAGGCAGGATTCGCCTTTAAATCAAAGGTGATCTGAAACCAGCTGCCAGAAATCCTCCAGTCACTCCCAGGCCTGTCCTATGTGCAGGTGCCCCAACCCCCTGCTCCCAGTCCTGGTCCCTCTGCCCTGCTCCCATGTCCTGCTCCCAGCCCCTCGGCTGCCCCGTGCTGTGCCAACTCGTAGCGGCATTAACCTGAGCCGAAGTCCAGGGCGATATTCAGCTCAGATTTATGTGACAGGTGGGGGGTCCCTGGTGCAGGGAAGCAGGTGGGATGCAGCGCCCGGAGGCGCCGGCACTTCCCTGCCAAGCGCAGGCTGAGGGCGCCGGGGCAGCCCCAGCCCAACGCGCATTTTGGAGTGACACCGGGGAGGGCAGCAGCTTGTGGTGGAGAGGCCCCCGCACCTCGCTGGCCCCTGCTGCCACACCGTCCCCCCGAGAGCGTTATCTAAGGTTGCCTAAAGCTCAGCAACGTGGAGAAAAAAGAGCTTCCCCCCCCCCTCAGGTTCCTGAGGTCAGATTAAAACTAGGGTAAATACTAACTTTCTTTCTGAAGATAAAAGACATGTGCCTCCTTTTATTTTTACATTTAATTAACAAATGAGATTAGAAAGTGGTAACAAAGTTATTTCTGTTCATTACAGTGGGTAACACATGGCCGGACTCTTGAAAATAACCAGACTCCCGTCCCTAGAAAGAATGATACAGCCGGTGCAGTTTTTCTCAGGCTACGGTTCGATGGTTTCAATGCCGTCAATTAATCCAGCTGTGCTCCTTGAAGCTTCCTGTAAGGCACAGCACAGTCACACCACACTTTACTGACTGCATGCAACATGGCTCGCTAATACTTCTATTTAGTAATAATGCGGCTACCAGCCGTCACCCGTCACAGGTACCTAAGCAATGTGACAGTAATGACTCAGCCCACATTCCTGGGAACACCTTGGCCACAGACACACTTCTGTGCCTGCACCGCACCCTTTCCTGCAGCCTTTAATACACCTCCACTGAAAAGCATTGCCCTGCTGTTGGCTTGGCAAAAGTAGTCCACTGCCCGTTTAGCCACTTGGCGACTAGTATACAAACCTGTGATTGTACAACCCACTTTGAATAATGTACCGTTAAAACTTGTTAATGGTATTTGCCTGTAAACATTTGCTGCTCAAAATGCTGGAATGCAGAAGTATTTATTTTATTGCAATCTAAAACTGAGGTTGCCACAATACAACACACACGTGAGGCACACACATGGAATAAAGACACTGAGAAATGATATCCTGCATCTCTGTAGGTACATGCACTTAACCAGTCAAATAAATAAAAGAGGCTTATTTTGGATAATGCATTTAGGATTGGACAAAAATGATTATTTGCAGATTCATCTAATGATTTATAATGATTTTTTTTACCTGAACATATAGTTTGTATAAGTGCATTGCAAAGTTTAAGATCTGATCCTGTTTTCACAAGAGTTTCTCTGAAGTTTGTATTGGGGCCATGCTGTTTGTACAGCACAGCTCTCACTGTAGTGCAAATTCAGCTAAACTCCCTATTCATTCCCATTACAACACATAATCGGAATAACTTTAAATGTTACAAGCTGTGGCTATATTTGCATTCTGCTCCTTGCTTGCTGCAGTCCACTCTATTTGTTGATAGATACAATTCAAATTTAGCCTGGCAATCTGCATCCTAAACAATTTTTAGGTGTTGTCATTTGTTTATCTGCTAATACCTTTTTTTCTCTTACTTTTCCCCCCTTTCGTCTCCACATGTGTTTATCTATCTACTCTGCTTATAATACCTTTAAGAAGTTAAAAACAGATTTTTCCCCAACTTACTTGTTTAGATACGGAAGTGGTTATAGGCAAACGAGTTTACAAAATAAACCGGATGGTTTTAACCATCTTTACGGTGGGATAATCCCATCCATTGTGCGGAGCGGAGCGGAGCACACTTTACGCTGCCTGCCTCCAAAGAGACGGAGACAAATCAGTGCAAATGCTGCATGTGTAAACAAGACCTGGCAATGTCACTTCTTCAAGGTGGGGAGTCTCAGCACTGCATGTTTCCGCAGCGCTTTGCTTGGTGCGCCGCTTTTCAGCCTTTTGTCACCACTACACGTGTAAGATTACAGTGCTGTACAAACTGACATTTTGCTGCCACGGGTGCCTGCCCTTTGGTTGTTTCCCTGGACATTCAGCCCGGTCTGGACCACAAGTTTTTATTTTACTCCCACTTTTCACTGCGCTTCTCTCCATTGCTGGGCCCTTCATCAAGGAAGACGGGCAGCTTGGCATGCAGTTTGCTGTCACCAGATGATGTGAAACGTGTCAGATCCCGAGGCCTGGGTGAGTCCTGCTTGGGCAGCCACGGCGAGGCGGCTGGAGAAGGAGCCATGGGGGAGCTTCTTGTGCACCTCCCAGGCTCCCGGGAGGCTGTCAATGAATAAAGTGTTTCACTTAAGTGCCAAAAGACGGCAGACTCCCAGTTCCCGGGGTAACCGGGAGAAGCTATGATGGATGAGGCTTTTCCCCGTCGTAAGCTGCGAGGCGTGCAGAAGCCTCTCCTTTTGCTTCCCAAACTTGCTGCTGACTGCCAAATCTACCCAGCCTGACATCATCCTCTGCTAAGGGTGAATCAGCGTGGCTGGGGAGCATGGTTTTGCAATCTCTTAATGACAATTCGCCACGGCTTGTCCCTGTATCAACTGGCCAGGGAAACAACATTAGTGCCCGGTAAGCAAGAAACGTGTTTAAACCTGTGTCTTAGGTAATGCAGCTGATGCCGCAGCTGTGCACATGGCCTGGGCGTAATTTTGTTACTCAGCTCCACCTAGTGGCATCATCGTCTTTAGAGACACTGCGGTGGCTGCGGGAGGGTGCACGGCCAGCGGGGACTGCGGGTGTCTGGCAGATTTATTTAATTACAGCTTTTTTCCTTTGGGATAGATGCGTTTGTATGTGTGCATACTGGTGCAGCTCTACGTAGTGTATGTACACAAAACGGTATAGAAATGTTGAAATGATGCAGAACCACCAAATCAGGCACAAAGCTGCTCTGTGTAACCCCTTGTCTCTGGTAGCCCTTGTCCTTTCCTTCTGGGGAGGTTTCGCTCAGTTGCTGCATCTTGTCTCAAGCCCAAGGTGAGCTCTGGCACCTCTGGGTGCGTGTGCGCCGCGCTTGGCAAGAGAGGTCCTGAACCCCGAGCCAGGGTGCTCCGTGCTCCTGAAGTACAGTAAATAATAATCAAAATGGCAGCAAGAAGTGGTTAAGTGTGAGAACAGTTAAAGCAAGCGTGGCCCCAAGCAGCAGTTTGGGTCTAGTATCTGCTTGGGGAGTGTTTAGGCTGCGTTTCAGTCCAGGCCCATGAAAGGACCCAGCCAATAAGCCTGGATACGGAGTCACAAGTTGCAGTTTATTCCTGGCCGGGACTCAGTTTGTCTTAAATGAACCTTGGAAAGTCAGTTTAACTCCAGGACTCAGAATGCATAAGAATCATGTCAACCCGTTTGCAGTCTGTAACACTTTTTTTTTGAATTTTTGTATTTCAGATGGCAACTTACACAAGAGAACCAGAAAGTGAGAGTTACTTAAAGCCACAGAGAAGATAATGCCAAAATCATCATCACCGTGAAAAGCCTATTTGCATTTTTCCCCAGGGATGCTCATTCTTAATATACAGAGGTGCTAAAAGTAAGGATATTTGCTTATAATAACATGGGTTTTATTAATGACATCTTTGAATAGGAATTTCTTGGACATACTATTCAAGTTGGGGATTGGAGTGTGTACTAGGGATTCGCATGCTGCACTTTGCTGAGTAGAGGCATGTTTTGAGCAGCTTCTTGAGTCCTGAAGATCAACAAATCCATATGAAAGTAAGGCTTAGCTTTTTACATGCTGCAGTGCCTTTCAACTTCAAAGTGCTTCGCACACATTAACTCATCTGAGATGCGTTCCATCATGAAACTGTTATGCCTTTGTTTTTTTGTACCACACTATTATTATATATATTAACCTGATGCCTAGAGGCCCAACTGAGATCAGGGCTCTGTTGTGCATAGCTGGAATAAAAAAACAACCCAGCTTCTATCCAGATGAGTTCATGGTCTACAAAACTAGCAATGGGTGGGAAAGGAAAGAGAGGCACAGGGAAGTGAAGTATGTCACTCAGTAGGCTGTTTGCAGAGTGCAGACAGAGCACTGTCTTCTGCGTTTGAGGCCAGCATGCAATCCTTTGGCTTCACTGCCTCCTGTTAACGTCTCAGTTGGCAAGAAGGCCTGCCAGCCATTTTGTCTCCAGCTCAGAGCAGACCAGTATAGACAGACCTGCACATTACCCTCTCACAAGTGGGTTTGCTTTGGCTGCTTCCTTGCCTGCTCCCTGAATCCAAACTAAGGTTATTCTCACTGGAACCATTCTTTATACATTGTATGTAAAAAAAAAAAAAAAAGGTATAGTGTCTACTGTCTAGCTTGTTGGCTTGTGTATACATATGTATGTGCTGAAGTGGAGGTGATAACCAGGTTTGACATTTCTTGGTGATAGCTTACTCTTGCACCTGCGTTGCAGTGTCTTGAGAGCTTGGGCACAGAGCAGATGTGTGGTTTTGTTAAATGTGAAATGCTGCTAGAATAGCTTTTCTAGTAGCTTAGTTAGTTTGTTCAGTGCTTTAAAGATACAAAGAACCATAAAAGTAATAAGTATTATTATTACTAGCAGGACTAAGTATAAAAAATTTGCTGGCCATGCCCATGAGGAACAGTGCTGCACACCCACAGTAGCTTCAGAAATGTGTATGTAAAGGGCTAGAGGGCTATGCAACCTGGGATGTCTTTGAGAAAAGAAAAGAAAACCCAGTTAGCTGCGAATACAGACAAGTTGGTTGCACCCCTTGTGTTGCAAAAGGGATTTCAGGAGACAATAGGTATAAGAGTCTATGTCCACGTATCTGGGATTAAACTGCATGCCAGGTTTGGGCTGAAGTGAAGCTCTCATTTGGAGAGGACTGTTGGCACAGGGGAACCGGTAGCTTCCTGAAAATCAGCTGTTAGGATCAGGTAGGTCCTAGGAGTTTGCTACAGACAGTGCCTTCCCATCAAATTTGACACTGACAGAGTAGTATCTTAACACTTCCATGGCTAGTTCACTCAGCTTATGTTTTGCTTCCTTTCTCCTACCTTGTATAGAGAGAATGCAAGTTTTTGGGGGGCAGAGACTTGTTCTGTTTTTACATGCCTAATGTAATAGGGCCCCACCTTGAGGGTGCTAGGCACTGTCCTAATAAATATGGTGAATTAATACATTTGCATGACCATCTCCTTTAACCATGTGGGAGGAATATTGCTAGTTGACCTTCCTCTGTTGTCAGCTTTCCAAAGTTTGCTTTGAACATTCATGACAATTCAGGCATGTGCCACAGAACTTGCCTGTACAGTCTGTCTTGGTGAAAAGCCAAAAAGCCCCACTTCAATGGCTGATATCTTTTCTGGGGCTTGATACCATTTTTTAAAAAGTCATCTTCTGGTCTTGTCTAAGAGCTGGGTGACTCCATCTCCTCTGAGGGCTGTCTGGCCCTCTGACTGATTTGACACTGGCTTGTCTGTGGCAGTCAGGAACAGACAAGCAGTGAATCCACAAACTCTGTAATCTCTGTGGAAGTGAATAAAAACTTGTGAAGATTTTGCTTCATTTACACTTTGCCTTTATGTAATTTATCATCTTTCAGCGTCTTGCCTGCACTTTTTAATTACTGCAATCCTTCCATCATTTTTGTAGTTTTAAAAAAGCCAATTATATGACAGTCTTGATTGACTAAGAGTTGTAGTAAACTGTGCACACGTGTAAGTGAGGGTGATTGTTCTTTCTTGCTTGTTTTTGTTCTATTCACCTTTCAGATTTCTAAGTTATATAATTGTTCCCTTTGGCTTGTGATCAAGGTTTCAGATTAACTATGGCTCTGCTGTAGTGCACTGGGGAGCTGACATATGGCTAATCCACTTGACAGGCTCTGGCTCCTCACTCCTTAAAAATGTATGGATGAAGGATTTTGCTGCTAAGATGGCATTGTCAGCCCGGTATTAGGAGAAATCAAGGTCCTGATTTCCATCTCTAAAACAATGTTAAGAGCAATGAGTTTGATGCTGGCATACAGTGCTTCTATTCCTCTTGTGGATGGGCCTGAAGATGTGTAGAGGAGACTCAGATCCCTCTGGCTGTTGGGGGGATTACACATGCTCAGCAACTCTGAAAATCAGACATGTATAAAACCCAAACCCACCTGTGTTTTCCCAGAGTAATCATAATTGGAAAACCTTCAAGCCTTTCTCTTATTTATATACCACATATGATATTTTGTGTCCTACTTTTAGAAAAGTCTTACAAGTAAGGATTCCATACCTGCACGTGTTTATTACTTGTTATTAGTTATTTGTATTGGCAGAGTATCTGGCAGGCCTTCCAGTAGACTGTGACACTGAAGTGGCAAGCACTGAACAAGCAGAGATGGAAAGATGGTCCTTACCCCTAAAGAGTGTAAAACTGAGGCAAAAATCATCTTAAATGTACACTTATCTTAACCGTATCTTAAGAAAACATTTAACTGTAAGGTTGATGAGGCTGTGCCCACAAATATTTGCAGGAATGCAGGCCTGGGTCCACCCACACCAAGCCCAACAAAGCAAGGTTTTGTGTGGATATAAGGTATATGTGCCCATGGAGAGCAATTTGCAAGGAACAGACCTGATAAATAGCTCCTTCGACAGCTGTCGTTAGCGATGCATCATTGATACAATAAGCTAACAGAAAAATAGCTTTTCAGATACTCCAGGTGGTGCAGGTAGTGGTGGACAAAACAAAAGTGAGGACTGCACCTGGATTCCCTCTTAAAATCAGAATCTCTGAGCCTCAGAAAAGATCAAGTTTGGATCTGGATTTCAAACGCAGAAGGGCAGGCTGTTCTGTAATATTTACTTGCAGCCCTCTCTTTAGAGGGAAGATGCTTGCAAAGTTCAAGAAACAAGTGTCAAACAGCAAGGCTAAGAAAAATGCTATTTCTGGGCTTTGGAAAGAGTATTATAAAAAGCAAAAGTCATTGAGAAGGTCTGAGGAAACCAAGAGTACAAGTAGCTTATCAGATCACTTTGAGGGTATCAAAAAGACCCTGTCAGCATAAAAATGACATGCTGTATGAAACGAAACAACAGGGAAACACTGAGATGCTGTCTCCTCTGTGAATAATAATCAGCTCATTGCTACTGGAGCAAAACATAAGCAAAGCTGTCCCACAGAGAGCCTGCAGCATAAGAAGACAGAAGAATACAGTGGCATGGAAGAAATAAGGGCAGGGAGGAAAGGTCTGGATGCCTGGCGGTGCAGGTGGGAAGCCGCACTAGGATCCCAAATACTTCAGAAAGAGACTGGGGAAGGAGCGTACTTTTTGGGTGGAAAAGGTAGAAAATAGGAGTCAATTCAGACTAAATTTGAAGTCTGCACATTGGTCATCTTTTGGATTTTATAGCTTAGTTCCTGCACATGCTGAGAGTCAAGGTGAGGGGTTGAAAGACTTATTGTTTACATTAAAATTGTGTTAATTCAACTATTATAAGCATCAGGTCTGTGATATAAAAATATGCTTTCATTTATGTCATTATATCAGTTAAGCGGTTGAAGGAAGTGATGCATCCAAGGACATCTGAAGAGATTACTGTATCTCTTTGTTGCGCCCACTTCAGTGTGGTCCTACCACTAAGCTTTGGCAGCAATTCTTGGAATAAAATTGCTTTTTTTTTTAAATTATATAGCAAATTTGCAGGCCTAGATCTCACAGCTGGGGGCAGAGGAGGGGCTGCCTTTGCCTTTTTTGTCAAACTTGGGTTGGGTGCTAGAACTAAAAACATTTGCCCTAAATGAATTTTCACTCTATGGATTGATCTGACAGGAGGGAAAAATCTGTCAAAATGCAAATTGGCCATTTCATAGCCAGCAATGATCAAACTTTGGAACTTGCCCCTGCATAAATATAATTCAGCATAAAAGTGGGCAATTTTTCTTATGCAAAAAAATACTAAAAACAAAAACCCAATAAAAAATGTGCACCATGCATATATATCATTATTTGCTCCTTCTCCATATAGGTGCATGAAAGCTAGGAGCTACCTTCAGCCCCTCACAGCTGTCTGTTTTATAGAAGAGCTCTACGCTGGGAGAGTGGAGGATTACTTAAACCTGTTGCGGGTGTTTTGGTGGCAGCAGTGTGGGGAAGGCGGCTCCATGAGGACTGGGAAGCAGCTGTGCTAATTGCTGCCCAGGTGCAGAGGGGGAGACTGTGCCTGCCCTGCAAAATAAACCACTCCTGCCTTGTCAGTAAGAAAGGTCACAAAAAGCTGACTGAGGAAGCTGTTTTGCATTGCCTCTCGTTAGCAAATGACACTTGCTGAGCTCTTTGGAAAGCACCTGACTGCTTTTTCTCCTTCTGCCTGTTGATGAGACCAGAGACCCTGGGGAAGGTTTAATTAAGGAAGGGTGTGGGCAGCAGAGGCCCTTCCTTGGTGCCTGAGAGCCAGGTGTGAGTGACCCTGGGCGCTTTGGCCTCACAGCCTCCCCTCATGAGGTATGATGAGGCATGTCTGTTGAGGCGCTGTGTCCCCCTTGCCAGAGCTGGGCTGCTGGTGTCTGCCAAAAGCAGTGCTCCCAGAAATGGGGACTTCCGAGGGGGCCTGTGGAAGCAAGCCCCAGGAAGGGAGAGGCGACCTCCGCAGCCCACCCAGGTGGGTGAGGCTGCAGCCAAGCTGTGTCCCTGCAGGCCCCAGGCAGCTTGCGGGGCTTTGCGCTTATAAATCCTGAAGAAATCACACCTCATCTGCTCCCCAGGGAGCTGCTGCCACCTTTAACCTGTGAAGCCTCACTCAGCAAAGAAAATCCTGGTTTACTGGGGGGGGACGACAGGAAAGCTGCCTTCTCCCCCTCCTCGCAGCCTCGGGGGGCGGATGGCGGTTCTACCCTACCCCGAGGCGCGGCGTTTCCCCCGGGGCCGCCCGGGACCCCCCTCCGCCAACCCCCGCCGGGAGCCGCCTTGGCCGCGGCGGCGGCCGCTGGGTGGCGCCAGAGGCCTCGCGCCGCGCGCGCCGCGCCCCGCCGTCAACGGCCGCCAACGGCCGCAACGGCGCCTGGGGGCGAGGGGGGCGGTGTGTGCGGAGGGCCCCGCGCACCGCGACGCGGCGCAGCCCCGGCTCAAAGCCCCTCTTCGGGCGGGGGCACCAGGCCCTGAGGAGCCAGGCTTCCACTTTCGGCCTTGTCGTGGTGGAGCTAGATAAGCTCTGAAGTTGTCAACAGCTCTTTCAAGACCAAGTGGGGTCGCCGGGAGGCTCTCTTCTCGGTGCGGGGCAGTCTCGCTAAGCTGGGCGAGTACTGCCCAGCGAGGGAACTGTATTTATCGGGTGCCCCTGCTAGTTTTTAGATTGCATCCAAGAGTGGCTGTTTAAGCCTGCAGCTGTTTCATGTATGGAGAAAAGTCTAGGGGAAGCTGTGTATTTCCACCAAGAACGGAGAGAGCATGTTGGATGTTATTGTTTTATGTCTCTAGAAATGCACAAGTCACTCTACAGTAAGAAATTTGTGGGTGAAGGATTTGCAGGGTGTGCTCCTGAAGGCTTTTGAACTCCCTCAGGCAGAGATAATGTCTAAGTTACGGGGAAGGATGTGATCTAATTATTAAAAAAAAAAAAAGTTGATTTCAGTGTGATCCTGGGATTTCTGTTTAGATTTAAAAAAAAAAAGAAGAAGGTGAAGTCATCTGCTTCACTAATTCTTTTTGAGAGGCAGGGAGTGAGGAACACATGTATTGGCCTCGTGCAAGCTGTGTGGTTTTTAGTAGGGGAAGAAGAGAGGAGGGCAGGATTAAGAGCAGTTAAAAGTCTGTTTGGGATATGTTGTAGTCATGTCACCTGGCACGAAGAAGTGGGGGACGTGTATTGCCCGCATACTTTTTTAGATACCCATCTGAAAAAAATATATATATATATTTTTTACATCCATTGAAAATGATTGTGCCTCTTCATCAACCCTCTTAAGAATACATGGCCTATGTGTAAAGAAACCTCAGGACTGGTAATGGGAGAAGATGGCTCTTAGCTGAGTGTAGGTGACTGATAAAACACTTGGATCTCAGCATTGTGAAAAGGATCACATGGTCTTGGAGATAACCTATGGGCCCGCACTGTGGGCTGAAAACTGCTGCACTGGGCAGAGTCTCAGTTTTGTTTTCTCCTTGATCTGAAGAGTCAGACCAAAGCTCCTGTTCTCCATAAAGACATCCAGTTTTGGTTTGGAAACACCAAGCAAAGATGAAAAATCTTCCCCTGGGTACTTTGCTCCTCTGATTAATCCACTTGTGGATTACAATTTTTGTGTCTGATTTCACAGATAAATTTGCTTGGTCTCAGCCATTAGGGTTTTGTGTGTGTGTTTGCGTGTATGTGTGTCTTTCTCTGTTGAATGAAACAGCGGTCCAGTAACCACCATTTTCTCCTTGTAAAGATTTATACATTGTGATCAAATCATTTCCTAGTCTTCCTTTTGATAACCCAGACAGCTGGAGTTCCGTGGGCCTCTCCTGCAAAGCATTTTCTCAGATCTTCTTTCTGGCTCTTTCTGCCTCTTCTCCAATTCTTATAAGAGACCTGAGAAATAATCTCTTTCACTACTGTTCCCTTCCAGTGCAAGGCAGCACAGTACAATAACCTTTTTCTCCTCCTGATTGCTGCACACAGGGATTGTACTCACTCATTTTGCATTCATCATGAAGCATGTGTAATCTCTTTATTGTAAACCCAACTCCTTTCCAAATTCTGTTTTCTAGAATACACTTTCTTGTTCTGTAAGCATGGCCTGCGCTTCTTATTTTTACATTTACTGCATTGTGTTTGCTTGAACGGTGTGTTACTCAGCTGAATTTACCTCATGATCAGGTTGTTTTACCCTGTGTCAGTCTCTGTATGATAAACATATATGTGTGCGTGCATACAAACGTATGCATGTGTCATGTATATGTGTGTATGTCTGTTACGTGGCGGGGGGGAGGGAACATTTGTGGGCTGTGTACCCAGAAGGAAACCCTGCAGCACCCCGCTAGAAACTCCCACAAGTGATTGTGTTTCTCCCCTATCTTTGTGAGTTCTGCCAGTTGCCCAGTCTTTAATCCACTTAACAGGCTTTTATTGACGTGGGATAGAGCTAGCTTTTTAAATAGAGTGCCCTGCAGCGCTAAGTCAAATACTTTACCTCAGTTCTTACATTTTCATAATTATCTTTATCAATCAACCCTACAGTCTTAAAGAATATAATCATGTTTGTGAGTCAGTGTCTGTTTTCCATATAATCAGGTAGAGCAGCCCTACTTCTGTTCCCATCCTTTCATTCTTTATTGATTGCATTGCATGGGTTTGCCATTTTCTTGCCTTGCACTGAGGGTTGTAATTACTGAGGTCAACCCACTCTCTAGTACAATGCTCCAGTCTTTTGGCATGTTCCCAGCTTTTCTGAAGGGGAATCTCTTCTCAACATAATCAGAAGATGTATGAAATTGGATTCTCCTGCAGCCCCTAAGTCTCGTTGTAAGCAGCTTGATGCCAAAGGCCTGGATAAATAAAAAGTAATCATGACACTGATACTATTCTGTGAAATATCCTAGGATTTGTTGATCTTCATGAATGCCTGATGACTTTAAAACTTCCATTTGACCTCCATGTTCCTGTAAACTTTAAACCCTTTAAAATTGTACTGTGGAAGGACAAATATTCTATTTTAGAGATGTGTTTTGCACACCCCCTGACATGTATCAAAATGCCATTTTCATTCTTAGGAAGGAATGTGTTTTAATCTCTTCACACGGACTGAAGCAGGCTTTTACCAGGCTGCAGTCTTTAACTGGGTTGTAACCAATTAATCTGACTAGGAGCAGATTCGGTTATCAGTCCAACGGCCATCTGTTCACATCTTCCCTTTTAACCACTGTACAAAGTCATCTGAAAGATGCAGAGCAGGAGAGAGAAGGGGCAGATAAACTGGCCTCTGAAATGATCCTCCAAAGTACCTTATCTTTCCTTCCAGAGAGAAGGGAATATGGATTGAATCCACCAATCTCATTTGTTAAGAGGAGATTCATAATTAATTGCTTTCTGCTTTGTATAATTTTATGTGTTTGGAGCTGAAATATGGTGTCTTGTGCTGACTGGGAAGCTTGTATTGTGGTGTGCTGTTTCCCGTTCCTGAACCCTGCTTGAATTCTAAGATATGACTGAGGCCTTATCCATTAATACTTCTAAAATGTTTAGAGTTTTGGAAGAAAGATGCTGCTCACATGCAAAAGGCCGTTTAAAAAATGGACATTTGATGGTTTTGTTTATTGGATCAATTGTGTTGTGAAGTTTAGAGATTACATTGACATGAGGTCTTCTAATGTGCGCACCAGTATGATGTGTGGTTGCCTCCCTCTGCCATGGTCTTTGGTGGCAAATGTACTTGTAGGTATAACTCAGAGTCCAGAATAGGAGTTGAAATCTTGCTGACTGCAGGCAGCAATTTCATTAATGACTGGAATGGGAAGTGACTTAGTCATTGGTCTTTATAATGTGCTCTGTGAACAGAAGTAGAGTCTGATTTCAGTCACACTGGTCACTGCTGGCTGTTCCATTTAATTCTGTGATACACTGTGTGATTTCCTCTGGGACTCGTGAAAGGGAGAAGTGTTTTGTATGGTAGGTGCTTTGTGAACTTAAAAGAATAAGCTTGTTCTTCCCCCTCCTGTGATTTTCCTGTTATTCCAGTCCTAGCTGGGATTCCTTTAAGCACAGACTCAGCAGCATTGTGGCTGGAGAGTTGTATGGTAATGTCAGACAATTGCATGTGCATCAGAGCCCTGAAATGCCACGTGAACTATTAAGCGAGGCTCTGGGCTGAATTTGTAACTGCCGTTAATCTGCAGAACTGCATCTGGTTCCTCTGGTGGTGATGTCCCTTCGGTCTTGCACTCCACCTGCCTGTGGAGTCCCACGGCTATTGCTTATTTGCACGAAAGACCTGTGGTAATGGCTCTGCTGTGTCACCCGGTTCTGTTTGTGCTAACAAAGCTGGTAAGCTCAGAAGCACCCAGAGACGCACAATGAAGGGACAAGAGATGACGGAGACATGTTGCAACAAGGGAAATTATAGCAGGACACAGGGGAGGGGGGAGAAACAACCCTCCCCAAGAGAGTGGCTGAGCATGGGAACTGGTATCCAGATAGTTTGAGATCTCAATCCACATGCAAACCTCAATGGACAAGGCCCTGAGTAACCTTATCTCATGCGGAGGTAGCTCTCTGTTGAATGGGAGGTTGGACAAAGTGACCTCCACAGGTCCCTGACAGCCAAAATCTTTCTTTCAAATGATTCCTTGGCAATAAGTAGCACCACTTCCCCATACCCAAGTTCAGTCTGTTTGTGTATGTCAGGGGTCTTTTTCTGGCCACAGGATGATTCAGAAATGTCTTTGTTTCTCTCCCCAAACTTACCTTTTTTCCTGACGCCTCATCTTTGTGGCTCCATCGCATAAGTTACTCAGATTCCCAAAGTAGCTGGATTCTTACCCACTTTGCCAGCTGGAGTTGGGCCTTGTTCTGGAATACAGTCTATGGGGTACAGGGAATTAACACCACTTACTAAAAGAGATGACTTGAACTCATGGGCCAGTTCTTCACTGATGTAATTCTACATTTACTTCAATTTGTAGTTGTTTAGGATCCAAACAGCAAATGTTTCTTTAAGGTAGTGAAGCAACAGCTGTATTTCTGGCTTCCTTACTCTGAGTTAGTGGTTTAGGTAAGAGGGGTTCGCTGCTATTTGGAGCATAATCAACAAGCATTCATTCTCTGCACAGCCTGCATATAAAATTTGCAAGAGCTGCATACAGTGTGTACTCGATCAATGTAAATCATTTAGCAATCCGCATAATGGATGTCTGGCTGTTGGACTGAAAAATCCACTTGGTAATACAGGCAGATGAGTCATGAACAAGTTTTCCATTTATATATAAATGATCATATCCACAAGAGGCTCTGAAAGCTGAACAGACTTTAGCCTCTCAGCCATTTTCAACAGTGAGAATGTAAGATGAAATGGATGAAATACTGTTGCAGTATTTTCCTGTATTCTGAATGCCTTTATTCAGTACCAAGATGGCATTTTGCTGTAGTTAATCATAATTATTGGCGCAACTCAGTTCTGGTCACTTGAGGAACTGGGTGATTCTGTCCCGTTTACTGAGTGCTTATGCTGGTGGTGAACATGTGTAAACGCATATGTCTTGAAAAGAGATTTGGACTTTAGACCAGGGTTTATTAGTTGCAAAATCCTCCTTGCCTGAATCAGAAGCTAGGGAATCTTCTCTGCGCTTGAGGAGCAGCGGGCAGTTGCTGCAGAAGTCGGAGCCTTGCTAATAATTCAGCAGAGATTTCCTGGGATTAGAGTACGGCCCTCATTTAGAGCAGTGACATCAGAGCAGGAGTGTGTTGGCTGGGAGTCAGCAGCTGCAAGGCATACATATGATGAGCTTTCTCTTTGCCAATGGATGTCAAATCCCTAAACCTTTTCCCTCAGTCAGTATCTACTAGCCTGTCAGCAAATGCTATGAGCAGCAAAGCATAGATTTGAGCTCAGTTTCTTTCCTTTCCTGAGTAGCTTGCATGTAACATGATAGGAAACTCTGCACCTTTCCTTTTCCTATCCCTCTGTTCATTTTTTCGGTGTCATGGCACTATGAATCAGCAGGTAAATTAAACATCTTATAATTTCTTCTTTGAAATGAGAACTTGTTTAGTCCTTCTTAACAAAAGAACTCCCCGCATTATCTGTTATTTTACCTGGATTTTGCGTAGATTCTCACAAACTTTCTTCTATTCTACTCTCCCGTGCTTGTTTGTGACCCATGTCACAGATGAAATGGGCACAGCTTTGTGAGCATGATCTGTTAGCTGGCTTGTTGTAGAAAAAAGGATGCCATGGATCGAACTCATTGTTTCTTAGTGCTTGCCTGGATTGCCTCAGAAAACTGGATTTGGCTCCTTAGGACCTAAAGAAATAGTGGTTAATTTTTGTATGAAATTCTAGTTGCAGGTGTTTTTTGTTTTTCTTTTGGGGACACTGTCGTAACTTCAAAACAAAAAGCTCTCAGAGGTCGTCCTCTAAGAGCCTGAAAAATTATAAAAGTAAGTCAGTTGCATTAAAAGAAGAGAAGTTCCCTTGCGTTTTAAAATGTATGCAATGATACTTTGTAATTGTTTTCAATCCAGGATCTCCAAGTGCTTCATGACAGTGAGTTAGGGGGCAATACCTGCTGCTTGGAAAGAGGAATCCTGTTCCCAGAAAAAGTACATTTGTGAAATGTGATCACTTCAGTGCTGCCACACGTGGGCAGGGTGTTTCGTGAACAAAGATGTGGTCTCCCCAGCTCTAGCTCCAAGTAGGATAAAGGATAACAATTGCTCACAGATGTGAAAGGAGGAGGAGGAATAAGAGGCCGTGGATTATAGATCAAGGCTGTAACATTTTGTAAATGAGAACACAGGAACCTCCTCTAGGCCACGGATGTTTTTCATGCAGTTTATCTTGCCTTCCTGACTGGCAGATGGGCCTCTCTCTCTAAAAATATATGTATATATATCTTTTCTCCCTTTCTTTTCTCTTTCTGCCTCTCTCTTGTGCCTAGAAGGCCTCATCGCAGGTCAAAATAGTGTAAGGCTACCTGCTGTACAGAATCAGAAAAACAAGGGCCCTGCCTGAAAGTGCTGACAGCATTTGCATGAATCTTATTTAATCCAGCCTCCAATTCAGTTTTTCATCAGTGCTTGTGGAAATAATTCCTGATTTACACTGGCAGAGTTGAGATGAGAAGCAGTTCAGAGCTGCCCTTTGAAAATATTCAAGGTTTGTCTATAACATGATGTACAACTAGCTGCTAAGAAAGGTGGCCATGGGGTGTTCCAGAGTACTGGCCTGTGCTGATTGTGGACATGGTTCATTCGAAGCTGACTCTGATGTCTCTGCCCTGTCCTGCTTTGTGCCACAGCTTCAAAACACTGAGCAACAGACATGAAAGAGTTTTGTGTGGAGCTAGTGAAATAAAACAGAACCCACTAAAAGTAAAGAAAAGTCTCTGGTTAGTCAATTGATTAGGCTGACAGGCTGGCCAGGTTTCTTCATTCTCTTTCTAGGCCTAGAGCAAAGCAAAGACATAAACTTTTATTCCAGAAACAGCCACTCCATAGTGAGACTTACAAATCTATCTGCTCAGGAATTTCTCCCCAAACTGCACTGGTGACTGAGAGCAAGGAAGGATAATTGATGAACGGTTGTGCAGATGTTTACAGAGCTGTTAAGATTTATGTCTGAAGACTGTTCAACCCTGAAACTGCACTGGTTTTTGTGAGGAAGAAGCTGACAGGTCAGTGGGAGATAACCTTCTCAATTTCTCTTCCTGTCAGTGTAAGCTGCTTTCAGACTCAAGAGTAAACTGCAAATTAGCCAGCTGCAGTTCTTGGGTGGTATAGTCCTCATGGCAATAGCCTGGGCCATTTTTTTCCCCTGCATCTTATTTGCTAGAAATAACATGTCCAAGCCTATGACTAGACTGATACAGGAATTTAAAATCATGATGTTCAATAAATATGACATGAGTCCTGAGATACGACATTTAAATATTAGCATTCAAATGTTCTCATGTTAAGCAATTGCAATATTCAAGTTGATTGATTTGATGTATAGAGCCTGTATGTTTGACACTTCCCAACAACTCTGCCAGGGACTTGGATATCTAAAGATGAGAATAGTCAGCATGTTCTTTTAAGTATCACACACTACAGCTAAGGGATGTTTATGTGTTTCCTCCTCTGAAGGCAATAAAAGCTTTGAAGGACAATTTGTAGGGAGCCTTCAAAGAAAAGGTCATAGAGTAAAAGGTTGTTTTACTTTCTGTGAAGGTGGAAGAAGAAGCAGGGAAGAAAAGAATGATGCATTTTTACAATACTAGAGAGACACAGTTGATAAGGTCTCAGTGTTTTAAAATGGGCTGGTGCTGAATATATACCAGGTAAGTAAGGAAAAAGTCTAAGATATCTGTGCTGGAGAAGAAAAATAAGCAACTCTTAACTTTAGTGAATCTCCACAAATATGTATCTTACCTATCTACTAAATCACTTTAATTTTTGACAGGTAATGTTGTGCTGAAGAAAATACAGTGGATTATAATGGGGTTTGGAGGTTTTATACATTGTGGGAAACCAGACTATTAGGATAAACTCTTCCACTTGGCTTGACCTGCTGTCCTAGAGGCCTGTTGTCATTGGAGAGTGAGGAAGGCCACGTTCCTCCAGACCTTCCCGCTGGGCTGACTTCTTGTTCTACCTGAAAGGTGCTCTTCTCTTGTACCTCCCTCTGCTAAGGGGAGAGGGGAGTGGGTTGTTTGTATGTGGTTTTTGTTGTTTTTCTTTTTTTTCTTTTTATTTTTGCTTTAGTTCATTAGTTACTGAATTAAGCCAATATATTCATGGAGTAAGTGATTGGATGCCCAGGTCAGCCCACAAGATTCATGAATTATCAGAACACAGCTCCAAATCCATGTGAGAAGGTCGTTGAGACCAATTGTGAAGATGAAGCAAAATACATTATTGCACAGTACAAGGCAAAGGAAGGTAAGATGTGGAGAGTTAGACAAGGCACTTCTATCAGCAATGAAACTGCCCACAGTGTATGTGAGAGGACTCCCTGTGAAAGCAGCAGTATGTCAATGCTTTTCCCTTTGCCTGAATTCTGCAGCTTCTTAGTGAAGCTCTTCCTTCTTTTGGAATCTAATGTCCTAGAGACAAGAAATTTGACCCAGCTTTGTGGGATCTTAAGCTTTAGCCTCTTTGTGATTGCTTGTAAGTGATGTTTCTATGCGGATATCTTATAATGGCACACTGTGTTTTGTAATCTTGTGCAGCTGATGTGGTGTGACCAACTACACCCAGTTTCAGACCAACCTTCACTGTTCAAATAATCCAGGGAATGGACCTCTGAATGGAACCTGTCTGCTGTGTGAACAGGAGTGGGTTGCATTTTGGTGTTCATAACATGTTCTGTTAAATTTAAAGACAGGAGTCAGAGGGACAAAAATGTATCAGGTTGGCTTAGCAATGATGTTTAGCTGTTGCAGGGTTCACACAGGCAGACACCTCTGTCTGCGTGGATGTGACTGCAGGCCTGAATAGCTTTTGGCCTTTTTCTTTTAGGCCTTGTTCCCCTCTTCACCCTTTCTCTGTTTCAGTCTTTTTTTATTTGTTTTGTTTGTTGCCTGCTAACAATTCTCACTTGTTATATAATGCTAAATGCAGATTGTTTGAACAAAGAGGTGTGTCTTGACTTGTTTTTATGAGGTGCCTGGCACATGAAATGATTAACAATTAAACTGACAGCTCAACCAGAAAAATCCTCCTGGCATAAAGACGTGATGCAAATGTTAATAGCTCTTAATTCAAGAGCAATGTTGTCTTAGACTGTAATAGGGAGTGGATCTTGTTTGGGATGATACCAATAGGTTGCTCAGACTTGGGAAGAATTCTGAAAGTGAGACTTAAGAGTTCAACTTAAAAGGCTCAATGCTATGCCTGGTAAAGGACTTGAGTACATGAAAGCTGAGTTGTACACCTGGGCCTTCAGGGTGGAAACCAGAATAGAGCCTCCTTAAAGGAGGCATGTTAAGGGTTGGGAATCTCAGAACAAATCCAAAGGAGCCATCAGAGCCCTCCTTGGATGCCCCCTTTGCCTTTTTGTTTATCATTATTTCTGGCAGATGAGGTTTGGAGGATGTTAAACTGCTGGAGATTCCAGAGTGGAAGGGGGAGCAACATTTTGCAGTTAAGACAGTTCCATCTGACTATGCAAAGGAGGTTTTAAAAATTACATGCAAGTTCCACCTCAAGCTAGGGAGCTGCCAACAACCCTGGGATTTGACCACAGGAACCTTAGCACCAAACCTTTGCAACTCAGCACTTGTGGACCTGTCAGGCTGTGTCTGAGTCGCAGAAGACCTTGTTGAGTGGACACTCAGCACACATCAAACGGAAGTGTATGTCTGGCCACCTCAGCATGGATCCCTTGGCACACCATGGGGAACAGGGCCTTTCTGCTACTATTCATTGCTGAACTGGAGGGGAGTACTGAAATGTTAGTCTTGATGGAGCAAGTGTGAGCTCATCCGAGAGAACAACTTTTTTTTTTTTTTTTAAACCTGGTAGCCAAGAATACTTGCAATCACAGCAGAGGATTAAATCAAGCTTCGTGTGTGTCTATGGCTACTAATTCCACATGGGTGTGGATCATGTGTTTCAGCATTTCCGGTCTCTGTGTTACCTAACTTGCACTGCAGCAGAAAGGATTTGGAAACCTTTATGTCCACTCAGTGAGAATACCGGGCCAATTTGTAACATATTTTATTCAGTCAAAAAGGCTGATTTTTCTTTAAATTTTTGTTTTGTTCTTTTGTTTCTTTTTCTGTTTTTAGCATGTGGAAAAACTCTCTGCTGATTTTTATGGAAGATGCACCTGATCTTCATAAAGATGACTCTAGCAGTGATATCCTCATCAGTGCCACAGTCTCCCCTCTGATCCTTGAACCTGAGTCACTGCATAGATCAGCAACTCTGTTTTCCTGGACATTGCAACATGCAAGTAGGTGCCTATGGGATGCAAATTCTCAGAATGCCGTAAATGAATGATTTTTTTTTTTCCTGAATTGCTAATGCAGCTGTTTTGGTATGGTGAAAGACTGGATTGTAAACCTCTTGGGGCAGAAGCTGTTTTCCTGTGTGTGAGGCTCCAGTGTTCCTCAAGGCCTCATAATACTGTTGAACAGCAGCCTACAACATGGAGTTTGGCTGCTTTTTCTTGCAATGCCACGCATGGAATTAGGATTTGGAAGGAGAAGAAGTGGAGGGGAGGATTAATGGCTTACTTTTGACTTCTCTTGACACAACCTAGTTTAGCTACCGATGATGTTGATAAACAGGAAAAAAAATGCATGCAGAAATATTTCTCCCTCATTGTGTATAAATATATATAATGCACTAGATATATTTCTGCATGCGTTTTTTAAAATTCTCTGCAATACTCTCTCCACTGTGAGCATATGGGATTATACATACAGACAGAATTAATCCCTCATTACGAAACACACAGGTTTAGCATTTGCCAAGGCTTTGCTCTCGGAATGGGATTCAGACATTATGGTCTCCATCAAAGAAAGGCATATGCTTGCCAGAACCTTCTTCCATTTGTTTCTGTGAGTGAAAGAGTTAATAAATCAGTCATGCATTATTGCTGGATTAGCAATCACCCACCCAAATGCTAATATCTGTTCTCACTCTTTCTTTCTAAAATTACCCTTAAATCCGATCAAAGGACAGGAGGCCTTTTGCCTTGTCTGGCATTAGCACCCTAGTGACCTACAGCCAAAGCCAATAATCAGTAAATAAACTCTCTCTGACATGCTGGAAGAACACAGTGTGCCTTAACCAGACCTGCCAATTCTTATGATGGTGCTAGTTTCTCCTGATAATGCCTCCACTTTTTCCTTCCTTTGTTTTTTGTGTGTGTGTGGTTTGTTTTTTTTTTTTTCCTTCCTCTCCTCAGCCAGTTTGGCAACATAAACTGAGATTGAACAGAAGGAAATTTGCCACAATGAATCACTCAAGACTCTATTGTGGGGTCACACAGGCTGGGGGAGTCTTGTGAGGCTGAAGACGGTGGAGGAGCTGGAAGCCAAGAAAATGAAGATAAGGTAGGTACTTAATGAATTCTTTCTTGTTCAGGGGGCAGATGAAATTATTTATCTCTTGTCTGCAGTTGGATGTGGTCTGTAAAAATGCCTGTTCCCCTTGGTCAGAAAGCAGAGAAAGAGCACTGGAGACAGGTCATAAATTGGTGAGAGAATTTGCGCTCTGTGAGCTCTCCTTGTCTTCAATTTCAAAGGAGAGCTGCTTAAAGCAGGATGTTGGGTATATTAAAAATACTAAACTACTTTATTTCTATAAAAATATTAAAATACTTTCCTCAGTTTTGCAATGCTCACCATTGAAATGGATGGCTCAGCAAAGACTCCTTACTCTACCTTATAACTACTTCGTGTTTATTTTCATTGCATTTGTTGGTCATGACTGGGATTCATTTACAAAAGCACATGGGTTTATGTGTAGGAAAACATACAAAAAGTGTAATATCACACTTACATAATCATGGAGCAGAAATTTTAAAATAAGTTAGAAACCTACAAGATGCATACTAAAATATTTTGAAAAGTAATTTATATTCTTATAATTTTACAATGTTCTGTTGCGTGGAGGATCCACATTAATGTATCTGTTAAACATTTTACAACCCTACAATTTTTTTTCTAATCTATTGTTAGATTTAAGGGATGGTCCAGAGACTTTAAATCTTCTTAGTACACAGACAAAGATAACAGGATATAACCTGAAAGGTAAAAACAGTGTTTAAACTTAATCCTGAACACATAAGCAGTGATGCATGAATGTGAAACTGACTTTTTCAAATGATCCCCAGCAAATATGCACTCACAGAGTAGGGTCATGGAGATGTACTTTCTGAAAAAATCAGCATGGCTATCTTTTGGGGTTAACTGTTAGATCAATAAATGGGTTATTATAAGATCAGAGTTTTCTGTGTCTGGCCTGAAGTAAGGCACTGGACTGTTTCATTCAAAGCTATTAGCTCCTTGGATCATGGGATGAAGTCTTCAGCTAAATTTTAGTTTATAATGCTTCTTTTCTATTCTCTAAAGACTGCAGACATAAATGGTGGTGGGGACTGTAGGTGGGGCCAAGGTAAGAGAGCAAAGACCACTGGAGCTGGACAAGGAAGAGAGGTTAAAGGTTTGGGGTGCATTTGAAAAGTAGGAGAAAAAACTTGGAGGATTGAAAGTACTTTTAGAGAGAGCAAAATGTAAAAACAGTCTGGGAGGGCCCCAAACAAATGTTTGGGAGGTATTTAGTGCCTCCCTGAATGAAGACCTAAGTGGGCTAACTCACTACCTTTTAGTCATCCACTCTCCTCTAATCCTTGCCCCTCTTTGGTTGGAGTCTCGGCTCACTTCTGTCTAAATGTAAAGGGACAGATACTTTTAAATTAATTGAAAATTCAGGCTATGACCTCATCATTATGAATGGAGTATTTTAGTGGCTTTCAAGCCACCTCTTCTTTCTTCTAGTTTTCAAACTACATAGTTCTGGATGCTTGAAACTGTTTCTCAGTGTGTTTGCTGACAGACTCGCTGCCTAGCTCTGTCTGGTGGCCCCCACCACTGTTATGCTGAACAAGAAACATGGTAAAGGAACCATAGGGCCCACATGACATTTCTACAGTGCTGGTTTGCCTTCTTGCAGCCTCAAGTCACTGTCTGTGTGACATTTTATTTACTTCCCTAGGCTCCAGCTTCTCTTCAAATGTGCTTAATAAAATTTTACTCACTTTATAAAACACTTGAGGAACAGTAATGCAAATGCAAATATGATTACATAGCAGCTACTTGGGAAATGGTGGAACTATTTTAGATGAAACATTTTTAAGAAAATGGAAAGGCCTTAAAACTTTCTTGGCTTGTTTTAAAACAGAAGAAAAATTACAAATTTTTTTGGTAACAGACCACTGCCTTGTACTGGCCTTTTTAAAGACGAGAAAATTAGACATGCTGTGTGAACGTTTGCATCCTAGCTTTGCATGTGGCATGCAAACCTAGCGTGATGTGAGGGAAAGTTATTCAGTGATTAGAGCACTCCAAACCCTGGAGCCACCAGGAAAACCTGAGTTCGGTTCCTGTTTTTCCACAGATTTCTTGTATCACCTGGGAAAACTGCTTTGTCTCTAAGGTCTCTCAGGACCTAAGCTTCCTCTCTGCGCAGAGATGTCACAATGATGAGTACATGAGAGACAGTGAGGTGCTTCAGCATTTATCTGATGGGAACCATGTGAGTACCTACAATAGTCACCCCTTCCCTCCAACAGGGCCTGCCCTGAGGAAGGTCTAAACAGATCATGACAGCAGTATTTCATCATTGTGGGTTAAACCCCAAACAGGTATTCAGTAGGTAGCAGGAAATCATGGGTCCACAAAAAACAAGTATGAAATGCTGAACCATATTGTCAGGCTGCAGAAAGATGCAGTGCTTCCTCCTTGCAATGGTGTGCACTCTGTTACTTCTCTGTATCCTTCTCAGCACGGCCTCAGGACACTGGGATCTTGAGCCATGACTAGGCTTTGGAGGTGCTGCAGTAACACCAGCTTGATTCTGTTTTAATAACGGTCGTCTCTGCAAAACCACAAACCATAGTTAATTACACAAGGGCAGGGGAATGTGTAATTATTACAATAATCAGACCAGGACAGCAGCCTCAGTCCAGAAAAACAGCTTGAAGCACAACTGTGCTGGAGAAAGCTCAGTCCAGCTCATTAGAACCAAATGTTAAGATTGCAACCAGCTCCTGAGCTGGCTTTTTAAAACTGCCTCTCCTAGTGGCAACTGTTCTCCTAAGAGCTGCGGTGCCTGTGTTTGGTAGCATCTCCTTCTCCTCTCCCGCCCAGCCAAACTGAGACCAGCAGCTCCCGCCTAACTCTGACTCTGTCCCCTGCACCTGGCCTGGGAAGCCAGAGGTTGCAAGCCTCCTTCCAAGAGCCTTGTGAGAATGTCCCATCCAACACGTGTGCTTGAACACTGCTTTGTTGAGATAAATATGGGTAGAAGAAAACATCTGTATGCACATCAAATAAAATACATACGTACATTTGTTTGGGGATAGTAGTTATATTTTATTTATGGCACCTTCTAGTTCTGTGGCTAATGTGTATTTTATGTCCCAATAATATTTAAGTTAGCTGTGTCTGCAGAAATTGATTTTTCCAGTTTTCCTGTTACTGTAGTATTGTAAATACTCCCCTGACAGATTTGCTCTGCCAAGTGAATGACCTACTGGATTTTACACCTGCTGCTCCCTTTTCTGGTTGGAAGCTAGTCTGGATATGACTGCTGTCATAAGCTGTAGCCAATTACCCTGTAAAGGGCTGATGCTAGAAATATGCAGCTTTTGAAGCAAACATAGTTTTTAGTCACCCAAGTGACCTCAGCCAGAATGGAAACTTTCAATTGTGATTGCTTTAAAAAATCAGTCCAGGATTAGTGTTGATCAAATGTTGTAATTCCCAATTTCTTAAATCTCCTGAGAGCAGGTTGTATCCACAGTAGTATCTCCTTGGTCTCAAAGAGCTGCAAGGCAACAGTTCTTGGGTCTTACTCTCTGTCAGTTCTCAGTAGGGAAGGCAGTGATATCCACTGTCCCCTGAGTGGATGCTGGCTGTGAAGAAATGAGTACTGCCCAGCCATCCGCAGTCTGTGGACTCCAGAACGGAGTTTTCTCTATTTTCTTTTTCTTTTTTGATGGTAATAGGAGCAGAGGAAGGTGAAATAAGGCTGAAGAAGAAACATACTAAAAGAGAAAGGGAATGACTAGGAAACCATCTAGAGATGAGGAAGGTTGCCTGATGGAGAGAGGGAAGTAAATGGACATGTTTCTTAAGAAATGGGAGAGATAAAGAGACCTAGAGTGAAAGCTAGAGTGAAAAAATATAAAACATGGTCATATGTAGTAAATGTGAGCATAGAAGAGAGAGGGCCTGAGGACACTAAGAGAGAGCAAGCAAAAATAAGAATATAAACACAAAAGATCTTACTGAGCTGACAGAAGACTGGCCTTGGAGAAGAAAAATGCAAAACTGTAAAGAACTGAGTATTATGATCAGCCTGGGGCAAAACACAAGCCCTGAGAAAAGGAACTCTTTGGAAGAAGGAAAAAGTAGGATTTCAAATAGAATGCAAACTACCTACACTTACAGTTTATTTTAACTATTGTTCTATTAAAAGCTTGTTGAGCAGGCATTATGCTAAAATACTTGCATTTTTCTCTCCTGGGCAGTAAAATCATTGAGAAGTTTCAAATAATATTTTAATAGCTTTTTATATACATAGGTTTTTTCCTTTTTCATTACCACTGCTGTGCAGTATGGTGACTGACCCAGAAAGGTTGCCACCCGAGGACTCCAACTATTACTGAATCTAGCTTCCTCAATGTGGGTATGCCTGCAGTGTGACATGGCAAAGAGATGCCCAGATGGCTTAAGACAGGCTGAATGTGGGTCTGATCACAGTGTGACTGAAGCACCGCAAGGTTCAGTGTGGCCTGCATGTGTCTGAGTAATGTTCAGTAGCTGACACCCATGCAGTTAGGTCCCATTATTCTTCTTTCATATATGCATCAGTAGCAGTCAGGTGCTGCACTGTAGTGCAGATGTGTCAGGGTTGAACTGTAAAGTGTACATGTAAAGATGTTATCAACACTTATAAAAATGCGCTAATCAACACATTTAATGTTTTGTGTAGTTGCTTCTGCTTTTCCACCCACTGACACAATGTGTCTCTTGCTATTCCTGGCTATTGCTAGGAAACTAAGCACCAAAAAGAAATGCCTTGTTTTAAAAGTGGTGGCTACTGAGGGAAAACTGAGGTTCTGAAAGCCTTCATTTAGTTTAAATGGAAAACATAATCTGGGCAGTCCTATTTTTGATGGCAGGAGCAAGAATAAATGCCAGATAAATGATCACCTTATCCCCCCGGACAGTGAAGGTTATAAGCAGGTTATAATGGTTTCCTCTGTCTCCAGCTGAAGAATGACATTTATTGTGGAACAGGAGTTGCTCTGTTCAGCCAATGATTTTCTGAAACCAAAAGATTAATCGTTTGAGGTGGCTCAACCCCCTTAGCATAATTGATTCTAAAAATACCAGTTTAGAACAAGACTTGAAATATAATTGAATACTGTTTAAAATAAAATGAGGAAAACCACAGTAGTCCTTCATGAACACAGTAAGCTGTGTGTGTTTGTTTCACCTTTTAAAGTAACTTTTTCTTTAAGTATCTTATCCCAAGCTCTGTAATGTATCTGACAGCTAAAGCAGCTTACATATGTGCCAGTAGAGAACTTCAGCTGTTACTCTGAGTTCTTTATCTTCTCAGGGTGTGTTAATTTTTGTATCCCCACTCACAACATTTATCCTAGTTCTTGAAGGCAGAAAACCCTCACCCTGGATCTTCTGTTACCTCATTTTTAAATTTTTATTTTGAAGCCCATAGGAAGAAAAGCAAGCAAAAGGATCAGCAAGCAAAACAGAAATTATCAGAAGATTGAAAGGGTATAGACACAAGGTGACAGGGAATGCAGGCAAAATAAAACCCACCAGCAAAGATGGGTAAATTTTCTAAGTGTAAAATATTACTGCAAAGTTAGAAAAAGACAGTACAACAAATGCAGTATTTATTTGTTTCAGCTCTTTGGAAAATTTTATTACCAGTTCTGAAGGTCACTTCTGCAAATTCAACCAAGTTAGAGAAAGTGTTATTTGGTCCTATTTCTAACAAACCATGTTTGATGGGGATGTGCAGTGCTGTTCTCATTATCCCCTTGGGTATTATTGCTGTTGTATTTTGCTCTTGAAGGTATTGTTACGCCAACATATGCCTTTCTATTGAGAAGTTTGCCACATATGAACTATTCTTGCTACTTCTGTTGAACAAACTAGCCACGTGGTATAGCCTGTCTTATTTACTCATATATTCATATTTGTTCTGAAGAATAAACTTCTCTGGGAGTTAGAGTTTGACTCTACCACTGACTTTCTGGGTGACTGTGGTCTCAGAAACAAAGGAACATGTATTCGCAAGGGTTCTTTAGATCTGGGTGCTTGGCTTGGAGTGTTCATCTTCAGGTGCTGGTAACATTATTTTCAGAAACGCTAAATGCCTGCTGTGCTGACAGTGTTGACAGGACTGATCAGGGAGGCATCAGTACCTCCAATACTCAATCCCTTCAATAACTTAAACCTGGAACAAAAACATTATGGCACTCAAAGAAGAAACCATTTTGGACACAAGAGGCTTATTTCTGTTGTGTTTCAGTGTCTTTGGTAGCGAAGTGCAGCTAATTCTTATTAGCCAGCCCTGTAAATTATCTTAAAATGGATGAATGAAAGATTCTGAATAGATGCTTTGTCTTGAGGCTGATAGTAACAAATGTTCATGCTGTAACTCCTACCTCTAAAACTAGCTTTAACGCACTCTTTCACTGGGGTCTGGAATCTGTAACCTTACCCAAAGCTTTGTTGTAGCTACGGACTTACCTGCTGTGAATGACATTGGTAAGTAAGGAGATTACTCACATGCCTCTGTTATTTGATATGTGTTACCTCACTGAAGTGAGAGCACAGGGCTTTTCTTCTTGAGCTAAAGGAATAACAGTAGCAAGTTCCATTTTATATTGACATAAAATAGGATCTGTACCCCTGACTGTGCTGTACTGTCATTGTCTGCAATCCTGATAAATCGTGTTCAGCCTTCGATGTTCTGGAGGCCTGTAAACACTTAGCAGATTGAGCTAGATATTTTTTCAGCTGTGTCAGATACCTGAAGTGCTCTGGATTCAAGTCCTGTTTGTGCCCTCCTTTCTGAGAGCACATTACTCATCACTGTGCTTAGCTCTTGATACTTATCCTGGTGTGTTTTTTAGGGTTTCCACTGTTCTTCTATGAGGTTGTCTTTTCTGCACTCATCATTATAGAAGCGCTTGCAATATGAGGAGAGGTGGGTCATATGCCTCTTCCTGTGTGTATTTAAACTCATGCCAGTCTCTCCTGATATGTTCCATAGTTCAAGTCTGTCAGCTGAAAATGTTCAGCCCTGAGCTCCTGACAGTTTTTCCTGATGAGCTTATGATGGTTTCAGTATCCTCAAGGCCTGCTGTTATGGCAGTGAAGTGCTGCTAGAAAAATGGTTTCCATATAGCCAGGTTCTAGTAATTAAAGGTGTATTTTAAGAGCTTTTAAGAACTCTTCAAGAGCTTAAAATGCTTGTAGTTTTCAATATATGGGGAGCCAGCTGGAGCTCCAGAGTGCTAAAGTTAATGTGCTCTTACAATTGTTTCATGCTTGGAAAGCAAGGAGCAAGAATCTGGTCATTTGCAGTCGGTGAGGCTGGAGGTACCTAAAGACATAGATTATGATGCCCTCATCTAAAAGGAATGTGGGTGTAGCCTCCTGACTGCATATTAACTGCAGGTGGAGGAAAAGCATGTTTCTCAATATTTTTCCTGCTGGCCACTAGCACAGAACCACTACCGTCTTTCTAGTCACTGTTATTATAAATCAGAAATAGTGCTGGCAGACTTGTGAAAGGGGAAATCTTGTAAATATAATAACAATTAAATCATTCTAATTCAACAATCCTGAAAATTGTGGTGGCTTTGCTTTTTGACAGTCTTCATGTAGTGGTGGAACAGGCCTGGAGATGTTTGCAAATCCTGAAGATATGTCATGGAAATACATTCTCTCTTGTTTGCTATTGATTAATTTCCATGAAAGTTACAGCCACCCACTCAGAAAGCAAAAAGGGCAATGGATGAAAACCATTCACATGACTCAAACAGTCCATAGCTGGTATGTTCATGAACAACCAGTGTCTGCAAAATCAGCTGCCAACTGTTTGGCAAAAGCTTACACAGACAAAATGTGTTCCTAGACAGTGAGAAATATTTGTGAATGATTGTGGATTAGAGGAGATCAAAATTAGTGTCAGCTTACGAATAGTATTCAGCCAACTCCAACACTGGCACTTAAAATCTCAAAGAAGCTAAATTCTTGGAAGTGTAGAAAATAGTCTGCCTGTAGGGGACATATCTGACAGAGATAATGCATCTCTTTAGTCAGAATTCTGTAGATATTATATTTGCACAAAGTGAATACAAATTGCAAACCAGAGTGGTAATATTTTGCACTTGTGCAAGGTTCAAGAAAACTGAGAAACAGGCTTTATTCCTTTGTAGTGTTGTTTAAAATCCTTTTCTTATCTGCCTGAAAATAAAGTGCATTGCATACAAATGCCCAGTATTTCAAAGACTGGAACATCAAAAGTAAAGCTTATTATTACCTAAAAAAAAAACTAAGAAAAAAACATTAAAGATACTTCAGTATCTTTAAGCAAGGTGCTTTGTGTCAATTTAATGTTGAATCAGTGTAACATGTTCAAACAATGGGATGTGACAAGCTGATAAAAGCAAGGCTGCTTTTCTAGCAAAGCAGCTGCTGGCAAATTAAAGGTCAGGTATAGTATTGGAAAGAGACATGTCATGTGCAGAAGGAGAAATAAGATGAAATTTGCTCTGATAGACCACTTTGGAGCTTTTCAGAGAGCTGAAATCATAGGGCTGAGGTAATGCATAAGAAATTACACAGACCCTCTTAAGTGCAGTGACTCTCACCCTAATTATAAAGACCGAGATCCACAGAGATATGTAGGCATCCCTTTGTGGACCGAAGCCCAAATGCCTGTATTGATTACTGAATGATAAACAACTTCCTGCAATGTTACTGCTTTTGTAGTTCCTTCAGGTATTTTGCAGATTGTTGAGGTAATATTCAAAAAAAAAAAAAAGTTCAACATTGTTTAAGCACAGTATGAAAATCTGCATATCACAGAAATGCCTATTCTGTTTCTTCACTGGATGTTTCATTGCTTGGCTAAGTTAATTGTACACAAGCACAGCATGATGTTCCTTAGCTGCCTCCTTTCAAGCTGAGAGAAAACACTCAATAAAGGACAAAGACTGATTTTCAGCAGATCAGTCAAAGCAAATTCATTTTTAATTGGAAAAATTGAAGTCATTTCTTATTTAGCCATCCTGCCTCTCAAGTTTGCACCTTCTGCCTCCAGCCATTTCAGCACAACAGTTCTTTTTCCACATTCTGTGTGCGCGTGTGCGTGTGTGTGTGTGTTTAGAAATGGTAAAGTTTGTGCTTATTTTTCATACTGTAAAGCTACTGAACTACTTTTGCTCACATTTAATTTTTGCCTTTTTAAAGACTGGCTGGAAATTATCAGCTTAAAAGGTGATTTTCAAAACTATGTTCATAAGTGATAGTGTGGCATTAGAAAGGAAAGATGTAAGGAAATTTAAGTAAAATGTTCATTCATACTGTATCTTAGTCAATGAAATTGTTACCTTTGAGCCTTAGTTATCTGTAGGGAGGACTCTTTCCATAAGGAATCTTTGCAGAATTTCTGGATGTCAGGGCTCTGGTCCCATGTTCATATTCTGTCAGTGCCAGTGTTGTGCCAGTGTGACTGGATTCAAATCCAGGTCCGGAAAATGGTCTGTTTAAAAACAAAATAAAATATGCTCACATTTAAGTAGGGCTAGCTCATTTTGCAAGTCTGTTTTGGAGTGCAATCACATGCGTAGTTGGACTGTACAGCTCAAGGTGTGCTCACTTCTGCCAAAGGCCTGTGGCTGTGTGGAGCAGAGCTAGAAACCTATGAAAGTCGATCTCCTGTTGAAGGAACACAGAGGGAACCACACCTTGAAAATACAGATTCTCATTGGGATTAAAAAGGCAATATCCTTGCCATTTCTGCAGAATGCTCTATAAGTATCTTCTCCCATCATGAGGAATGAGCTAGGCCCTATGTTAGGTACTTCCAGTTTCCAATTTTTGCTAGTAGTGTGTTTTATATACCTGTATTTTCATGCCCTAGGTGTCATTAAGTAGTTGAATAGACTATTCCTAAACTTGCTATATTTTTGTATGTTTTGCACAGTGGAAGAAATGTTACATAAGTAGTTGGCTTTTATCCTGTTAGTGTCTGATCCAGCGACCCTTTAAAGGTCGCAGAAAGTTACCACTGACATCAGTGAACATTGAATCAAGGCCTAAACCAGTAACTGATGTTCAGTGAGATGTTCATTGAAAGGCTCTAATCAAGTGGATAGAGAAGCTTTGGCAAAGGATTCCAGTCATCCTGTGGCTCAGCCAGGTTCCTTTTTCCAGGTCCCTCTGCAGCATGACTGCTTTCATCTCCTTGCCTAGCTTTGCAGTTGCCTGAAGCATCATAAAATCCCTCAGCCCTATGCCCTTTGTTGTGTATAAACATATTCTTTGACAGACTGCCTGGAACAGACATACTGCAGCTAGCTTCGAAGCCTATCTAAATAGGAATGCTTTGTGGTTCTTCTGTTGTTGTTCTTGTTTTGTGGGGGAGGATGATATGTTGTGTTGATTTAAGATGTTTTTGCAATTTTAGAGACTTTAGTGGTGTGCTTAATGTTTGAAAGCAGCTGGATTCTTTTATCTCTAAACTTGCCTAATGGGATTTATTCCACAAACTCTTTGGCATTTTCCAGAACATGCTGCCAACCCTGACTTTTTTTAAATAGCTTTTCAGCTTTTTTTCTTAGGCTGTCATCTTGTTTTCCAGGTATTTTTATTCTAGAAAAAAGTTCAAATGCGTGTGCATAAAGTGGGCAGTTTTATCACATTTCAAAAAGAAGCCTGAGTTTTTGAAGAAAAATGATGTGAGAGACAAAGGCATATAAAAACATGGGCCTACCAGGCATTTAGGATCAAATGCAGATCATCAGTTTCAAGCTGTAGCATGCTTTTTGTTGAGCCCATAGAAATTGTTTTAGTGAAAATTATAAAATATTGCATTGCCTATGCAGTGAACACTACCATTTTGTGGATCAGTTTTCTGTGAACAAGGTTTTTATTTTGTTTGATCGGTCTTTTCAGTAGGGGTCTAATTCAGATTTCCCAATGTAATAGGAGGAATCCACATTCTGAATATTTGGAATTTCACCACAAATATTTCTTTTGAGTAGAATAAGTGGAAGATCCAAAATTGTTAGAAAATTTCTCTATTCAAATATGATACAAAATACATAAATAACTACAACTCAGGAACTCGGTACTGCATAACCTCTCAAACCTTTGTGTTTTTTTTTCATTTGCCTGGTTGCTTGAGTGATATTGATAGTCTTGAAAGAACAGCAAAACGGTGATGATAATGAAGCTAATAATTCTCCCTAAAGAGGGGAGGCATGGGAAACTGCTGCCTGCATTGCAGTCTTGTCATACTGTGAGCTTGTGATTGGCTTCTTTTTCAAAGGGAGAAGCATCTCTTATCAGTGCCTTATTGCTGAGCAAGGAGCAGTAGCATTCGATACCAGGGGATGTTCAAAATCTTTCTGGCACAGTTTAGGAATACATATGTGTGTATCAGGTTCTCACTCAGTACTACCTGGCCAAAATGGAGTAGTATGGCATGAATCATTGAGGAAGTCTAGGTGATAAGTGAGGTCCTGGCTTTTTTGCCATAGTTCTCTTGCATGCTGGGATAGCTCCATCTGATGTTAATCAATGGGGAAGACATTTCCTCCACAGTGACACTGTACTGCCAGCTTCCCAGCCAGGCAGAACAGGGTAGAAAAGAGATCTTTCTCACTTTTTTGTTTTTCTGAATAATTAATTGTGATGGGGTATTGGCTTTCTGAGAACAAGTCTGATACATTTGTCTTAATGGTCATCCACACCCATCAGAGTGGAATGTTTTTGTTTATTACCAGTTAACCTGAAATCCCCCGTAAGATAAAAGTGGAAGAATACTTTATTTACATAATCCAAACATAGACAACAAAGTTAGGAGATGCAGAGGCAAGCCAAAAGAAGTAAAAGCACGCCTTTATATCTATCTACCTGTATTCCAGCTCAGCTTCAGCTAACAAGCAGTTGGGACAATTTGGTAGCTTCATGGCTGGGATCCAGTTCTCAGACAAAAAACACTGCTCTAGATTTAGCTGTTACTGAAGAGGAATGTTTGGGGGATACCTGTATCTGAAAGCTGGCCAAGCTTTCCTTGGGATTCTATTCAGATTCAAGCATTCCCTTTCTTTTTCTGTTCTTTTTCTATTTTCTTCCCCTGTAATTCATCATTTACTCAGAGGATAGAATGGAAATGCAATGGAAAAAAAACCCAACATTTTTTAACCTTCTCCTTTGCTCTTCTCCAAGCCATAGACCCAGTTCTTAAGTATATTGTGGATGAAAGCCCAGCTCCACTGAGGCCTGTAGCAGATCTCCCACTGACTTCAATGAAACCAGGATTTTGCCCTCAATTTATGTAGTAGTAAAGCAATACTAAACCACACATGCCATAATGCACACCCAAAATGCCAGTGGTTTCTTTTCAGGGATTGGCAAAAATGCTGTTGTGAGATCATGGGGTACTAAAACAGTGTTTCTGTTGTCAGGTATCCAGCAGAACCTTTGTTGGTATGCAGGGAAATATTACTAAACACCTCCCCCAAAGCCATTCTTAATGTCAGATGGATAATGTACGCTTTTACGTGTTATCTTTGGTTTTAAATATATTTGTCTACCTGCAATGCTTTGGAATTTGCCTGCTGTGAATCAATGAGATTCATCTGCAGTTGCCTAAAATGTCAGTATCTTGTTTTGCATGGTTTCAAAATACGAAAATCTTGTGTTTGAGCATGGTGTTTTTAAAAAGTAGGTTAACCAGCCTCTGAAGATCTCTGTTTTGAGCTTCTCCAGTGTTTCTGGCTTGTTTCAGAAGGACTTTGTCTAGGCATAAAAGTGGAAGAATCCTTGATGCTAAGTCTTCCAGCAAGGACAGTTAACTGTAATTCTGTACGACACCTTCTCCCCAGAAATTGAAATGGTTTTGCATAGATCACTATACATTTCAGGAAGTGGTAATGTCCATCACTTCTGAATTGAGCTGGATATAAACTAGTCATTGAAAATGTAAGAGTCTGTAGTCAATTACCAACTCTGATCTGTACAGATCCACCCAAAAGCTGAGCACCACTGTAGTCATACAAACTGAAATTGCTGGGGGAAACATGGAGCTATAATGGTGGAGCTGCTTCTGGTCAATTTGCCAAGGCATATGAAGTTGATGTAGATGTACTGCAGCTGACACATTTAGGACTGTTGATGTTCTCTTGGGTATACTGTGATTGTATTTTTTTACAGGCCTTTTTATGAGTATGTTGAAACTAAACTTCTTGTAAAGGACTTAGCTCAGACTACGCTGGTCATCCTGTGTCTCTACATTTAAATGGATTTTTATGTTTCAGTCACTGAATTAAAGGTTACTTACTGCAGTGATTTAATACAGAAGGGAGACACTCTAAAGGTGTAGTTCTCCTTACAGTCAAAAGATGGTAGTACAATTTCTGTTCCAAGCAGCCTAGCAACACAGAGCAATTGCAATGCACCCATTGTTTGCATTGATAGGAAGAGATAAGGCAAAGAAAGAAGGGTGCAGATCTGTAGATGAGATCACAACAACCATTTGTTTGTCAGGGAGTGGTTATGACCGTGATCTTCTCTGTTAGTGATTCTGAAAATGGTCTGGATAACCAGGCCTAACTGACCCTAGTGCAGCTATGGTGTCAGCTGGTGCCAGGATCGACATGCTTAGTAAAGGGCTTAATGAAGGGTTTAGGGGTTGAGAGAGCATGAAGTAAAAATGTCCATCTCACCATCTCTGATGTTTTCAATAAAGTCTCTAAAAGCAACAAATGCTGTAATTACAGCAGCAAGTTTAACTAGGCCCAGCTGTTGACTAGTATAATATTCATCTCAAATACTATAGTTACGTGTGAACAGTTCATAGCAAGAAAATGGTGCTTATATGGAAAACAGTAATAGGCTTTCCTTAATTAAAAAAGGAGTGAAGCCACCATGAGCAGTTAGTACTGCTCAAACACAGATTCAAGACAAGCTTTTACTTGAGAAATGCAGGCTCTACCCATCCCATTTCATTTTATAGGATTACAAACCAAAACCAAAATGCTGATGCTAAAGAAAAAGAAGTATTTATTTGCTTTAAGTGAGTCAGCAATGGGATTTCAATTCCATTTTGTCTATAATGGGTCCTCTTATAGCAATTGCTTGGGTTTTTTGCTTGGACATACTGATGTTTGTAGCAGAATTTGGAAAACTTACGTTACACAAGGGATAATATTCTTCAACAAAGCAGAATCATTTAGTATCTAATTATTCCTAGCACAGAAATACTTAGAGGCCTGTGATATTGCACTTGAACTGAGAAAGTGGTAATATGACTGTACTCAGTGTGCGCAAGAATTGTGGTGGAACATGTGTATCCTTGAATAATATGGAGGATACCTCTGTACACCCTGAGATGCTACTGTGAATCTATGTAGAAATAAGAATAATAACTTGAAATCCTTTAATGCAAATGCTCTGCTTTTAGATGCAAACTATCTGCTTAAAGAATATCAGTTAGACATTGCAGTGCCTGTAAGGATTGTGCTTAGCCCTCACAGGTTAAGCCTCTGCGTGAGAATTAGGCACCCTATGGAGTCAATGAAGAGCCTTCAGGCTCAGCTTAGAAATAGCCAATAGAAAACACTGAGCATAGGACTTTGTCCAAATCTTCTTGCTTTTGGGAACTTAGATGCCTAGTTGAAAGCTGTACATTAACACGTTTTCCCATCCAGGATTCCCTTATGGATGCCATCTATTGGAGCAGGACTGTTTGGAGAAGATGAAAAAAGTGGTTGTGTTTTTTAATTCTCAAGCTTCAGGTTGAAGGGAACAATGAGATAAATTGCTGAAAAAGCTCTGCAGGTCACAGCAGAAGCCAGTTTCTGGGATAAATGTAAGAGCAGTAGGAAACCAGGAGGTTGTTTTCTATTCAGTGATTTCAGTCTCGGCCTAGGAGCAGGAGGGAGTTTGCAACTCCTACAGTCAAAAGATTAGTTTGAGGCACTGGGATTATCTGAGGTTTGTCTAAATCAATCTCTACGTTGTCTAGGGAAAATGATGTCAGGAGCAGACTCATACCTTTGATTCCTTCTCACTGAGCCAGAGCTGTGTTACTTCCAGAAACCCAGGAACTCTCTGTGCATGGACTTCTGTAAAATCTGAAGGAGAAAAACAATACTGCTAACATGCATCACTGCAGCACTTTCCTCCCTCCTCCAACAATCTTTGTCTTAATTCACAGTGATTTCAGCAGCACTCTATTTATCTCTGGGAATTAATTTTTTGCAGGCATGGCGTAGTATGTGATGCCTAAATTGTACGTAATCTACTCAAATAGCTGATTTGGTCTGGAGTGTTGGAAAAATTTACTAACAAGCGTTTTGAATAAGTGCTTTCATCATTTCCATTCCACTTGGAACCCCCCCCACACCCAGAAAGTTACTCAATTCTTTCTAAATTTGAGGTGAAGTCATAAAGATGTCTAGCTAGCTAGCTGTGTTAGTCACATAGGAGTATGTTTTTTCGGGTGGATAATTTTGGTTTGTGTGTTTTAACTTATTTCCTTGTATTTAACAAACATTAAGGCATTCCAATTAAGTTAGTGCTGCTTGTGTAAAGTTCCCTCTGGATGTGTCTGGAATCTGGAAACATCCATTCCAGTTCAGAACTGCTCGGCACAAATGTTGTCACAGCAGGATGCCTCAACAAAGTGTCTTCATGCTGACTTGGTGAAGCAGGGGAACTAGATGTAATTATTTTGTATTCGTTTTCCAGCTTCCCAGGCTGAAAGTGCTAAATGGAGAGGTCATGAGTGCTGATTAAGGTGATGGCTTTGAGTAATCCCTCTGTTTCATAGGTGGAGGCACTAAAATGCAGGAAGAATAGGGAAGATGGACAAGGCAAGGGCAGAATTGTGTCACCAACTGCTCATTTGTGTTCCAAATAAAACAATATTTGATATCCCTTTTAAAGATATGTTTTCCCATGTGTATGCCCACACCTAAATTCCACCAGCTCTTACCTGCTGTCCTATAGTAACAGTAACCAAACTGAAAAATTTTATTTAATAATAAAGGCTGGGTAGACCCATGCATACTGGACAATTAGTGGACTGTGTTCAAGAGGCTTTTGCTAGATACAACCATGTTAAAGCATGTCCAGATGTGGTTGAAATCACAAGTGGTTGTCAAAGGCAGGGCCTGCAGCACCAAAAAGGGTTCTTGTGTATGACTAAAAACAGGACACAACCAAGAAGCCAAGCTATGCCTCTTGGATGCAGTGCTCTCTGAGCCTGAGACAGATTCAACAGCACTTATTTTTTCTCTTCCAAACTTATGCCTATAGGTGTAATTCAGACTTTAGCAGAGAAATTGTGAAACTCAGACAATTATCTGACTGAATTAGAAACTCTCTGTTCAATGGAACCTTGCAGAATTATTTTCTACTTTTCATTTACAATGTTAATGGTTATATACCTGGTTTTCCTGTCTTTCTAGATAAAATATGGAATGGAGGATGGATGAAGTTTTCATCTTTCACTCCTGCACTACTAGCACTCTACAACTTCAAATGGTCAATGGTGAATTTTACTCTTCTATTGTACAGCAGTCTCCTCTTCTGTAGCTGGTTTGACCCAGTGCGGCTTCTTTCAGCTGTATACATTCTGCACCTACAAATCAGATCAAGATCACTGGCTAACATTCTTCTTTTGACGTTGTGGGTCTTTTGTTAGATTTCAGTGTAAAAGCATTTGATTCCGTGCGTATTTCATTGGGATAGAGTCGTTACAGAACGAGTTGAGTAACAATGTTAAGTGGCAACATTTTAGATTGGATCAGTTTATTTGATCCAGTGATGTAAGGGAAAAATATCTGAAAGCTTATAGATTGAAAAGGGAAGTATATTGTGATTAGAAACTTAGAGGCCCATCAGCCTGTAGAGAAAGGAAAATTGTCAGAGAAGTAGAACTAGGAGGCTCTTGTAGCTCCAGGACAACATTGCCATGAACACAGACAGCCCCATCTGTTCATGTTCTGATACAATAATACTGGACCCAATAAATGGGGGCCAATCTCAAATATTTCTTGCAAAAAATAATTTTAAATGAGAGCTATGGACACTGCATAAGAAAAAAGACAAGAAGTCCTGAGTTCAAGGCTGAACTATTAAGTTCTCACTTAGACCTTATGCAGGTCTCTTAATTTTTCTACATCATGCAGCCCTCTTAGGAATAAGAAGCCTTGTATTTAGCTACTCACAGGGTTTATCTGAGGTGAAGCACCTTGCATAGAGATAGTGCTTTGCATGTCACGTTGTCATAACATGTAATTTCATAGAACAGTCTATGTTCTACTCTCCAGGCATTTGAACATCATCTCTGCACCTCACCCTAGGGAGTGACTAGTTCATTGGCCATGTCATGCAAACATATCACAAAAACCTTGGGGACTGTCAGTGTTTAATCTGCCTTTAATGAAGCCTACCAGATCAGCTTACACTATTTGTCTCTGTTTTCGGGCCTGGCTGCCAGAGCCTTGGCCATGATTTCTGCTTCTAAAACAAGGAAAGAAGCAGTGGGGACAGTTAAAAAAAATTGAAAGCCATGAGAAACCCAGGCAGAGATTCACCTTTGATCTGTTTCCTGTGTGTTCTAGCTAGATTAAATCAGATTAATTTTAATCCCCATAATGACTATTTCCTTCGCTGAACTAAGGCAAGATCCTGAGTGCAGGGACTAAGGCCAGATGTAGGGCCTGCCTGCTCTCTGGGGTAAACCAGAGTGCAGGAATGCTTGATCTGAAGGTCAACGCAGTGCAGTGCAGCCTTCTGTACAGCACTATGGCTTATTAATGACCATGCACAGAGCCAGATTGGGTGCTTCTACACAGAACTTGCCAGCATTTCTGGTTTATGAGTCAGTAGGCAGATCCCTGCCAGCTCAGGTGCTCCCACTTTTTTTTTTCCTCTTCCAAAAGTTGAGTACCTAATAGCCACCTTAAACACTTCAGGCGGAAAAGTAGCTCTTCTTTCGTTAGTCTAACTTCCTTCTCATCAGTCTCTCAGCCAGATCACTTACTGTGTGATCAGAAATAATGTCTAGGTAGTTTACCTGCCACGTAACCCTGGAGTCTGGAGATGCTAAACAGACGCAAGGACTGAGCAACAAGGCATCTCCCACATACCTGGACACATTGGGACCATCAGAGGAGGCACTCTTTGTCTGTCTTCTCTGAAGAGGTCAGTCTGGCAGGGCTCAGAAAGCACCTGCTGAACCCCAGAAAATAGCTCCTGCAGTCAGGGACACAGAAACCTGGTTCTACTCCTAATGAACAGCCAAGTACTGAAGCAGAGAATGGACTTCTCAGGTTAGTGCCTTACCAACAGCCTGACTAGGCTACACAGTGGTCTTTATTCTCTCCCGTAGTTCCTTCATTGTTTAATAATGGTGAGGTAGCAGCTTCAGGAGAATTCCTACCTTAGCATACTCTAAAAATATATGATTAAATAAAGGAATGTGGGCTAAACTTCCATCTGGTTGCTAGTAGAGTTGAGCCTCATTCTCTTCAGTGAGTACTGTAGTAGTCTCCCATCTCTTCTCTAGTTAGCTTTTGTGAGAAAGGGTACCAGGAGGCAGTTGATTCAAGATGATGGGTATGTATGAATCCCAGTTGGAGCTGGGTATTTTTCTGCAGCCCAGAGGAGGATAGCCAGTTTGCGAAGAGAGTTTAAGATCTCTTTCTCAGCACTTCCCATTAGCTAAGTTTGGCAGCTCTGTGCTAATGTGCTGGCTTTTGTGGATGTCATTCCTGTGGATGGCTTAAGTGCTGAACTCATGATGGGGGATCTGCAAGCAGCAAGGCACCTCATGGTTAGGAACTGACACTCCTGCCTGTGTCTCTTTGTGAATCTGTCTCTCACTTTATTTACTGCTAAGATTTTTTTTTTCCCCATCTGAATCATGTCAATCCAAGTAGACAGAAAGAAGGACTTTTTCTTTATAGTAGGGCCATGGGAAGAAAAATAGTGTGGTATCAAAAGCAGTATAAATCTGACAAGCAGTCAATATCATGGAAGTATAAGTAGCATGTCTAATGTAAAAGTCTGTCATGGAGTTAAGTGAGGTGGTGCTTGGGCTAGAGATTTCTTTTGGAATAAGTAATTTAACACTGTACAAAGATTTCTGTTGACACTACTCTCTATCCCTGAGCAGAGCCATATATAACATTAGTTGTTAATATATGTTTTCATAAGCTTGATGTAATGACATGGGAAAAGATGTGGGAAACATATAATGGAAACTGTTGCAATGGGTGGATGCTGTTTTAGATAACCACTGGAAGTCTGCATTTCTCAGTTGTATGGTAGGCTGTAGGATTGCTATCGTGTTGTTCAGTGATGTGTGCCAAACGATGTCCAGGTCATAGTGGCTCAATTACTCATTTTCTGGGTTTATTCACTGAGAGACTATTACTGCAGATCCTGGGCTGTCAGGAAAAGTTTGGACTCCTGGAGTGAGCTACCTCCCTGCTGGAAGGAAACTAAGAGCAAGTTCACAAGTTACAGCTGCTTCCCTGTGTGACTGAGTCCTGCTGTGAATGTAAATCTTTCTTTCATTAGTCTAACTTCCTTCTCAGCAGTCTCTCAGCCAGGTCACTTACTGTGTGATCAGAAATAATGTCTAGGTAGCTTGAGGTCCTCAGGTAGCTGAAGCAAGAATTTAGGAGAAGAAATTTAAGTACTGCAGTGCATATTCTTAGGTTAGTTTATTGGAGGTACACTGGTACCTAGTGAGATGCCCACTCCTGAGCTTGGTGCCTAAACACCCTATTCTATGCTTGAGAAAGTGGAAAGTGCCTATGAACTGGATACACAGAATATATTTACAGGCGTAAATGGAGATGGATGCAAGTTCATGCTGGTTCCATGCTGAGCTGGGTAGATGTTACTTAGCTTGGTCCAGAAGCCATGCAGCTACATCAGCTTTTGCTGTGCTCAAGCTGATAATTCTATGTTGGGAGAATTGGTACAGCTACAAAAAGTAGCTGAACCTTCTCATCCTACATCAGATCTTTGTTTCTGTTTTTTAGTGAGTTATTAGCTTCATTTCTTTGCCTTCTTTTGTTATAATCTTAATTTCTCAATTTGTCCCTAGTGCTGTCTTTGTGCAATGTACTCTTTGAAGTTCGAAGTTTTACATAGCAAAACTGTCAGAACTACACAAGTTTAAGTGACAGTTCAGCTCTTTCTAATCTCCTCAAGGAATCTTTTAGTCTTTTTCTTGGAATATATTGTCCTTCCTAGGGCCACTAATTGTATATTTCATTAGACATTGTCTAATTATAGTGTAATTGTGTATATAAGGTTAATTTAGAAGTGGATATAGAAGTTTTATTGAAAATATTTTCTAATTTCCCATTTTTTGTTTTAGAAGGCAAAAGATTATTAGTATTACATTGTGGTTGGTATGTCCAGTGGATAGAACGTGAGAGTTGGGGTTCAAAGATCAGAAATCAGGGAGGTCTGACTGCTGTGTAACGTTTGACTGTGTGTGTGATGTTTGATAAATCATAAAAGTTTCAGTCCTGTGAGGTGCAGAGGGTGCCCTGGTGGTGGTGAACTTTCTCAAATCCAGTTGGAGTTAACACCATGCACCAGATCTCCTTTGTTTTTCTCTGTAAAAGAGAGAATGTTTGATGCTTTCGTGTCCTCTTGGAACATTTGAGTTTTGCAGACAAAAAGGACCAGTTCGTGATGCATGTGCACAGCCTCTGACAAAGTACTGATCTGCTTGTTTTGTAGAGGGCTTTTTTTTTAATTTAAAGTTCAAACTTTCCCCAATACAGAAACCACCCTTTGGGGGATTTTGGATTACAGAATGTCCCTTGTTCTGTCACTTGCGGCACCAGCAGCTTCTTGTGAAACCTCGGTCTTGGTTCTTGAACTCCAGCTCCGAGAAGCAGCATCCCAAATAATCCCTTGCCTTCAGGAAGCATAAGTCTCCTTTGTAAAAGTGTCTCCACTGCACAGGAAAGGAACATAAACACTGTGGGGTTTTGAGGCAATGCTTCCTGCCTGCCTTGTCCCATCTGAAGAGCCCTGTTGTGTGTGGGGTTTGAGGACCTTGCCTAAGTTTTGGGGAAATACTCTGTAGGCGGAGTGTTTTTTTTATTCATCTCCTATATGGGAGTAGAGGAGAAAAACCAGACTCTCTCAACATAAAATTTGCTAGATTGACAGATCAGGAGAGATCTTTATTCATTGAGTCACAACACAGATACCTCAGAAGCAGGGTTTTACTCAAGTTTCCCCAACAATATTCCTCAAACTGAAATCACTGATTTTGTGTAGAGGTAAACAGGTAGCACAGCCTTCTGAACCATTCGACTTTTGATTCATACTACCAATAAGGGGACTATCTGCAGAGGTGGCTGGAGGGGGAGACATCTGCCTACCCATTTCACAAGGGTCACTAAACATTTGTTATTTGACTACCACTTCATGTCAGACCCAACCCAGGCAGGTCTTCAGCTGCTGACTTGCAAGGCAAAACCCCCTCATCCTGCACAACCCCATTACCAGGGCCCTAACTGTCCCATCTTCCAAATATGATCTGTAGATCTGCCCTCCCCTCCATGGATGCTGGCAGGTTCGTCTCCTCTGAGCCGAGAAGAAAGTCGTGTGAACAGCAATGTGCCTTTGCTGTTTCTGCTCCACTACTCTCTCTGCTTCACTGACTCGTACAGCTTCTTTCAGGCACTTCCTCACATTTTAAGTTTGCATGATTTCCTGATGTATAATGAGTGACTTTGAAGCTGATATTTCAGTTTTGAATGGGGTAGATGTGTGCTGCATCTGAGTTTGTCATTAAGTGAGATCCTTTTGCTGGGAGAATAAATACATGGGAAAAAACCCTCTGCACTTTAATATGCAGTATTGATTGCTACATTGAGCCATAATGCCTAAACTGAGCCACTAAATGCCTCCCTTCCTCCTCACTTCCCACAAATTCTAAATAATAGACTTAGTTTACTGGAATTTACAAATTATTTTATCTTTGAGTGATGCAGTGACAGTGGCCCCTAAGCTATAATTTAATTAGTAGTAATATTTGGGTGTTTTATCCTACATTTCTAATACAGTTTTAAAATAACTGCATTTCTTGTCCCCAAAACAGATCAGCTCCAATTTTATAATTAGAATTTCAGTGTTACATTATTTTTAAAAAGGATCTAGGCCATATACATTATGTAAGGTTGCCATAGGAACAGTTTCTCGAGGGGAAACTGACTGTCCGTAGTTTCCACAGAAACCACTCCCTGCTGAGACAGGTGCCTCCAAGGGAAGTGAAGGGAATATAAATGAGAGAGAGAGAGAAAAAGACACGCACAGATGTCATATGATCTCTGCGGCATCCCTACATTGTTACAAATTCAACTGTACATTTCTGGGTTTATTTTTAGTTTGTAGCTTTTTCTAGCATGCAATCGCATGACCAGCACCATTCTCCTGTCATGTAAACTTTGTTCTTATTTCCCTCACATGGAGCTGGTTTTGCAGCTGGAGGTATGGAAATGGTCTACCTTGGCAGTGAACTGAGACTGACCACATCACATATTGAACTCCAGTGCTCTAGGAACCACTGTGCTTGGGACAATTTAAATGGTAAATGAGAATTTTCCCCTTTTTTAATTTTTTTTTTTTTCCTGAAATAAATCAGCAAAGACAGGTATGGAAATGCTTCCTTACAAAGAGGAACAGGGAGGAGTGAATCTTGATTAATTTGTCACTTAACGGTTTTGTTCTTTTTGGGTACAAGTATACACTGCCAGGAAAAATGTATGCTGAAAGATGAAGATGTACTAAAAATAGAATTAACTTGAGATTTAGGATTTTTTTTTTTAACTGAGGAAAAAATGAGCAATTTCTTTAATGTATTTTAATGTCACTGGGGCAAGTACGGATTACATTTCTGAAATCCTTTGCATAGTTTCTTCAACAGATAAATAGTGTTGCTTTATTTTATTTTTTTCTTCAAGGACAGTAAAACCATGACATTCATTCAAGGCTTAATGCAGCCATAACTACAGATTAATGTGCTGGCTACTTCATCTTCATCCTGTCATCCCTCTGCTGCTTTATGGGGAAAGCAGGCTGGCATGGTTATTAAATCTGGCAGCTGTGTTGTATGCACATGGGAAGCAAGTAGAGCACGGCATATAGAAAATGAGTATCTTTCAGAAAACAGCCTTTTCACTGCTACGATGTTTGAAAGGCAGCCTAAAAAGCTCTTTCTCTTCTTTGTAATCACCAATCGCTGGATCAGTGAACAAATATCACAAATACAATTGCAAATGTAAGTATTCCTTGCCTATGTGCTGCTTTCAGATTGCTAATTAAGGTTTCTACCTCAGCGTGCTGGTTGAGAAAGCCGAGAGAGGAAAGCTGAAAACATTCTGACAGGGAACGCTTCTTTGCCGTATTGTTTTGCTTTCAGTGGAAGAGTTACTGAAAGGGATGCATGAAAGCTTTCCAGAACAAATAGTTTGCAGTTGTGTTCACTGATTTTTAGGATGTCTGTTTGCCAGTTCGTCTGTGAGGGGAGAAGCCAAGCAAACACAGGGAGCGCTTCTAGATAGATAGTTTTCTGTTTAGAGTAGATCATATAAGATACACAGTGACAAAGCTACTTCAGCATTAATAGACTGCTTGTGAACAGATAGGAGAGAAATCTACCATGTTTTTTTCACTTGGAATCTTTTCCTGAAGAAACCATAAACGCAGAACTGGACTTCTAATTAAGAAACTGGACACTACCTTATTATTAGAAGTGCAAACAAATTGTCGTCATAAGGGAGACCAGTAAACCTGCATCTGAGCTGATAAGAACAATGAACGTAGCACGGTGAGCGATGCATGTTTTTCACCAGTCTCACTCTGTACATGAAGATGATCTTTATCTGCTCTATGGCATGAAGGCAGGATAGTATGGTGGTTGGAAAGCAGTGGAGTTGCAGGTTTCTCAGTGTTGCGCTGATACTGTACAGAAAAGAATTGGTATTTGTTAGTGTTTTGTGGTCTCACCGCACTGTAGAAACAGCACCTTGGTTTTTAGAGCCTTCTTTCTAATTCAAAGCTTCTGTAGTGCCGTTGTCTTATTGAGTTTATAGCTGGTGAGCTCTTATTATGCTCTGAATGAAACTTGCTTATTGAAAACAGCCTGTAAGCAGTACAGAGTGCAAATGTCAGGTAATCACACAAGAAATGTGTGCTGTAGCCAGTTTGCTTGAGTTGCCATGTCACATTTCTTGCTTTATTTACAGAATTTGTTATTTCTTGGGGAAAGCCTTTTAAGCCATGTGAAAATGCCATTGTCACAGTTAACAGATGACTGTCAAGAATTGATTTAGAAGAGACTGTTTATGTTGTATTTTTTGCAGCAAGTAGAGTGCTCAACATACTTGTGGTATGACCCTCTTGGTACCGCTGTTATAATACCGGTATATTTGATCAATCTGTTGTTTAGAAGCCTCTTTTCCGAAACTTCATTCTCATCTTACAGATGTTTGTATAGAAATGGGTGTCTTCATTGCAACAACTGAAAGGTGGTTTTGGAGCTTTTCTTCCTCTTGTGTCTCCTTTCTCCTCATATAGCTTCCCTGAAACTTAGCTATGAAAATGGTCATTTTTGATGACAGCTGGTGAAGCTAAGCTTTCCAGGGCTGAATGGCAGCCACCCAACTGCTCAGACAAGTGGTGACCTTTCAGGACAATGTCTTTCACAAAAATGTCAAAATATTAAAATGTCAGACATCAAATGCCATGTGTGCAGGGAAAGGTTGTCAGCTGGCAGACTCTCAGCTGAAAGCAGTTAATCCACTACTTGCCTGGATTAAACATTGAAAGCCCCTGCGTAAGTCCCTAAAATGTAGAGAAATGATTTATACGTGCCCTGAATCCTTTCAGAAGTTCTTCTAGGAAGATTTGGGGCATAAATTGAAAATTTTCAGAGGTGTTTTATTTAAAATCTGCTCAGGGATCTTCCTTACACATGTCAAAAAAAAGCAGCTTTTTGCCTTTTCTGTTGCACTTTTCATCGTATGCCAGTTTTCCTCCCAAATCTTTTATTCCTGATGTAAATTGATCTGGATGAAACCTAGGCAAAGTTCCCTGACTGACTGAAGGATGGTGAAATTCTGATAGCATATTAGACAACCCCTGTAGCTCTGAGCTGGAGCCTCACTTGCTGTTATGTGCTTTAATGCTTTGTAACTTTATTTGAAGGCATGAGCATTCCCATACTTGCTGGTGTGTCAGCATCCCACAGTTAACTTTACCCCCGGTAAACAGCACAGAAGCAGATCACTGAAACTATGATTGCCTGCCTTGTTTCCCCCACACACACTCCTAAATATTTTGAGGAGGTGTGAAACTGCCTGATCCTTTACCTCCGCCTGAGGAAAGCTGGGCAGTGTACATGGTTGATCAGGTAAAATCTATTTACCCTGAGGTTGACCTCACCTGTAGCCTAAGAAGGGGTACGCCAGTGAATGTACCAGTCCAGTCCTGACTGGCCAGTTAGCAACTGGCTGCAGTTCAAGAAAATTCTCCGTATTTCCCAAAGTGCAAAATGCAGGGTGTACTGCCAATGCAGGTACCCCCTGTAGAGTTGTCAACAGCAAGACTTAATAGTACCAAATCCATTGTCATTTACTGAGGTACTGAAAAGAAATATAGTCCTTTCCAATATTTCTTTCATTTTTTTCCTTCTCTTTCAGAACAGTTCTGTGTCACTCCAAGTTCTCTCTCTCTACAAGGAAACTAATTTTCTATCTGTGTTTCAGTGTCCTTCACTTCTATTCCTAGGGAACCCCCCTCACCTCTTGCCTCTTCAAAACTGAGCTTCACATTCCTTGACCACTTTTGTTTTAGTGTAGGCACAGAAAAGACTAAGTCTCCCTGTTGGTCTTTTCTTTCCAGTCAGTATTCTGGGATCACTCCTTCTCTCTCCTAATTCCCTACAAGAAGAATTATGAATCAAATGAGGTAGGTAAGGACAAATTCCCGTAAACATCTTGTAGAAATTAATCCTTCCTTCCTTCTTTCCTTTCAGTGTTCTCCAAATTTTTGTTTGCTTTTCCACAACCATTTTTGTGATTTGGGGTTTACTAAGACTTAAATCTGTTTGGTAGAATGGCAGTATGCTCATCTAGTTGAGGAATAAAAAGGTAACTGAGGTACCAAGTAATATAATGATTCACAACAAAGCTACCTAGATTAACTTTTGGAATTTGATATTCAAACAGCAATCCACATATAGACACATCTATTTAATCTTCACCTGATAATTTTGAATAACAAATAAAACAGAGATGTTACTGTTTTTCTGTGGACTTTGCATGAGAAGAAAATCTGAGGAAAATAGATGAGTATGTTCATCAGCAGTTATAATTTGTTTTAAATCCAATTATACAGGGCTTGGTTGTTTCCTAAGAACCTGTGCAGTGTCAGACTATCCACAGATGCAAGTTAGTGAGGTCAGTTTATTAAACATTGATCATTACATTTGATATGAAATTCTGACTGCAGCAATGGCATTATCATTTTATTCCACACATTATATTATTGTAGCACCTGGGAACACCGCTGTTATTGGAAGTTCACTGAGCTAGGTACTGAAAAGAACCAGAAGCTAATGCTTAGCCCCACATTAGTTACAAGTTGTTTTAAAGCTAAAGCAAAAACTTAGCCAGAGGGGAAAGAAGAAGCAAATATTTCAAATATATGTGGTCCAGCTGTCAAACCCCTTATCACATAGTTACCAACTTCCTTGTTTGTCTTCTGTATCTGAATTCAGAATACAGATGTCAGTGGTATGTTATAAATGCATTGGTCATGAGGATACCAGAGTCTGCGTAGATAAGGGCTTGAGGTTGTGTGTAAATTAAAATAACAAAACTACATAAAACTTTGACCTTATTTCACAGTTGTCTTTCTGATTCGCTGGCAGTATCTCCCTTAGGCTGTTAATGTTCAGTTATTAAGTTAATGAGGTATATAAATTGAAATTAACTCAACTGACCAAAACATGACTATAATTACAAAATAGTTGTGGGTCACTGATGCAGATTCACCTTAAAATCATTAGACTGTTTTATTATTAACTTAATGAACTACTAAGTTAATAAAATTTATCATAATCTTAATAATGAATATTACTACCCTAGTAACTTAAAGTGTGTTTACCTGTGGTTATTTACATCATCTAAATTTCAATGTTAATTATTGGAATGGAACAGCAACAACAAGACATATGATTGTCAAACAGTAACTGACTCATTGTGAGTCATGTACTGTGATTCAGGCAGCTGGAAAGTGGGGATCATAATACAGAATGAGAGTCCTCCTCTGTAATTTCTGTTAGACCAGTTTTCCCCATCTCTCTGCTCATCACCCATCTTACAAGTAGATTTCAGGAGAAATAACACATCTGTGAACATCACCTTTTCTGCTACCTTTTATTTGAAAGGTATGGTATAAAGTAGGTGGCAGTTCTTATACCCATAAATTAGGATTGAATCTGCCATCAGAACTCATTGAAAAAAAAGTCTCTGATTTACAAAGTCATATTGTAATACACTGTTCCATTCTGAAGGTTTTCATATTTCATTTATTTGATTTATACACTCTTCAGATCTTCTTTCATGTGGCAAGGCTATAGCATCTGAATACATGCCATTAATAACAGAACAATATTGCATAAGTATTTTTTCTGGACATTATATTGCACAAGCCAGTATGATTTCTAAGTGCCATTTTTATTAGGAGGGCATAAACCTAATTGTATATGCAGAAATAGAAATTCTGAAGAAGCCCAGGGAACCAAGTTGCAGTTGGAAAGATACTGTCTTGAATTTCTTGACTCTTGTTGGCTGCAGTTTGAAACTATGCTTTGCAATAATATAGCCTTTTCCATTGATCCTGCAATGTGTGTATCCGTGGTGACATATTCAAAATTAACAGCGGGCATTGATATCAGCCAAAATTTAAATATATTCTGACAGTGGCTGTGTTGTCTCTTCTGTAAAGCAGTTGCAGGAATCTAAATGAATGCAAGCTGCTGAACATGAAGGGCTATTGTGCTCATTAGATGTCTTTTCTTTCTTGCATACAAGGAACAATGAATAAAACAGTTCTGAAAGATTATTTGCAAGCATGCAATTAATCATAAATCTAGCTTGATCTTGATGGATAAAGCAGTGTTTTTTATCAATCTGGTTAGCTAGTGCTTTGAAAGGATTTTGCAGAACTCATTAGTTCAGTAATAATGGGAGAGTTTTTTTTTTTTTTTTAAATGAGACAATAATATGGTTCCCAAATGGATAACCTAGAAAGTCAAAGGCAAAGTAATTTATCCCTGAGAGTGATCTGGATTGCTGCTAAGAAGGTTGAGAAACCCTGTCCTATCATTCACTAATTTCAAAGCATTCCTGAAAGTGATGACTCAATTTTAAAGTTGGCAAATCAGAAGTAGCCAAATCAGTGCAGCTTGTTTGTTGTTCAGAAAGATGGGTAGTCTTAATTTAAAGGTTTCAAAGTATGGAGTCCCCTTTGCATATCTAGAGGAGTCTTTCAAAAAAGTTAAATACTCTCCTTTTTTTTTTTTTTTTTTTTTTTTGATTCAGTGGGAAGTCACTTGTTCAAGGGGCATTTTTTAAGAACCAAGACAGTCTACAGACTGAAAGCAAACTTCTTCTGTTGAATGCATTGCAGTGAACCAACTACGGTTGCATTCTTCTTTGAATAGAAAGAGGTTCACTGAAATATGTGTCTTTGGCTCTCTCTCGGCAGAACACAGAGAAATGGTTACTCCTGGTGTCAGGGCTAGTTTTTGAAAGAGGAGGATAGGGTTTGTGTTCCCTTGACATTCTGAGAGCTGGCCTACTGACAAATTGGAATCCAGAGGTGGTTGTAGCCTTGTTACAGTATGTACAGCCCTCAGACAGATTTTAAATTCGTCATTAGTTAATGCTGAGACATTAGGTAATTGCTATGTAAAAGTGAATCAGTGAGGTTGAAAATTGGTTAAAGAATTAAATCAACTAACACTCAAATTATATTAGCATGTTTGGAGTTCCCAAGGCAATATATATATTAACCCTGGGCCAAGATGTAGCCATCCTACAAATGAATGTAGCTCATAGTGCCTATTCTCAAGGAAAAGTTTTATCCTGAAAGGGCTTCCAACCATCATAGTGTTCCACCTAGTGGGATGGCCAAAGTCATCTTTTCTTTACAAAATTAAGGCTGTACAATTTAAAATTGGAAACAAAGAATTTGTTCAGCTTATTTTGTTTTTAAGAGCATGCTGTGAGTAACAGAGTGAGGCTTGTAACATGGCTAGCTTTGTATAGTGCTTATAATGAATACCATGGCATGGACCTCAGAGGCCTTCTAGAAATCAATAATTATCGATCAGAAAAAAGCCATTATTTTCATGGTAATTACTAAGAGCTCATGATGGTTTGCCTTCATTCTGACCTTGATTTTTCATGCACTGAAATAGTAATTGCAGCTAATTCTTTTTTCCAGAAATGCTCATTTCTTGGTCATCATCAGCATAGGCAGGGGAGGATTGCAGCGCAAAACACTGTTATTTTTATTTCTCAACAAGTATGAGTTTATCTTCTTGGGTCAACAAAAGGTCATATCATTAGCTTAAGGTAAAATGTTTCTGCCCTTAAAATGTTTTCTGAAAATTTTTTCTTTGCTTTATTTGAAGCTGGGAGGGCAGTTAGACACACAGAGGACATCACCTGAATGCAAGTGCAGTGGAGGGCAGTCAGAAGAAGTTCTCTGATGCTTCTTGATCCCCAGCCAAGTAGCCCGAGAAGAAATTAGAGTTGATGTTTTGCAGCCTAATGGAACTGGGAAAAGATTCTTTAGCTTCTTCAGTAACAGAGACCCCGCACTGCTGCGACCCTATCATCTGAAAAGTCTTTTCCTTGAAATACACCTCCTCTCCATTTGTCACTGAGGAAAGTTTGAGTGTGGCCGGAGCAAGAATTGGCAAAACATCACTGTATAATCTTCTGTGCTTCTGGTGATCTGTTTAAATAAAGGTGTTTACTACAGAGAGCTCAAGAGAGCTCTTCAACTGATTGGTTTAAGCAGATACAGAGATTAAAAGTAGGAGTAGTGCTGCCTGTCACATTGACAATGCAATTCTCTAGATCCCTGGATTGGTGTCTCTTTACTGCACTGTCTATCAATGGCCGTGTGTACAAATAAGTCCATAGTGGTTTGTTTATCTACTGATTCAGAACAGATGCTCAAATAGTACAACTTTCATGAAGGAGGAATTGATAAAGAGTGGAGCTGGGGTGTGGATGGTACAAGAAACTCCATCCGTCATTTTGCAGAAGGCACAATGAATGGCTCAATTGTTGCTGCTAACAATTGTTAGCCGTTTTATTTGCTGTAGACAAAGTATGATCCCACTAAGAGCCAGCTCAGAGAAATACAGTGGCAGGGGAGTCTCTTTTTTCCATTCATGTGGCTTCACTCACTGCACAGATCCTACTGGCTCCCTCTGGACCAAGACCTTCTGCTATTGCTCACCTACAGAGGGGACACAGCCTGCAGCCTGCTTCTTGTCCATCATGAGGTCTTCAAGCTGGCTAACTTATCTCTAGATAGTGAAGAAATAGCCCTAATGGTGAGGGAATAGTGTTAGTACAATATGCAAGAAAAAGAACAATTTTGACATAGAGGTTTTTTTGTAATGGGTCAATATAAAAGGTACTGTTTTCTGAGAGAGCCACCCATAGCGATACTTTTCCTCACATTAAAGAGTTTCCTTCAGCGCTTTGTGAATTGAATCTGGTCTCTTTTGTTGAACCAGTTTGATGTGTCTTGTTTAACATTTTCCTCTGCTGCAGGGCTTATACTTATGCCTATCTTTGGTGCAACCTTTTACATAAGTTTGATAGCAGTACTGACAACTCTAGAGGGCGTCATGGAATATCTGAAATGTTTCTCTTTTTGGAACAAAATATCTCTCTGAGTGAGGTTTCTATTTTTATCTGTTTACATGTTATCAATCTTCTCTTTGTAATTGCTGATTGAGGCTTACTATGTAGGAGAGTAGAAATCAGTCTTATGAATGGAGATGAAAAGACTTTTCACAAACCAAAGACGTTCGTTGTTTGGTCTCATCTAATCTAGAGATTTGTTCTAGTTGTTTGTTCCCTTCAACAAAAAATTCTGTGCCTGAATCCAGGTGTGCATTGTTCTTATAAGAAGTAGATGTTATGATGGTTTGTAGAATCACTTTAGAAAGAAAAAATGGTTGGGATTTGACCCATTAACTGCTTATGCAATGAAGACAGAAGTCTTTAATTGGTGTCAAAAGTTAGCAGCCCAAAGCAGGCTTTCTTCAAATATTAGTGAATTCTGTTAATGTGTTTAAACTAGTAAGTCTAAAAAATATCTACAAATGTATTCATATCAACACATCCATGGCATAACAAAAATATTTTTAGGCTATTAGTGATGTGCTAGACAAATATTAGGAAAGGACAGAATGAAAGCTGCCTACATCATGTGAAAAATTCAGCGACCACAGGAGTATGCATTAGGATGCAGTGAAGTTAGTATATATTTTCATATGGTTTAAAAAAAAAGAGATTCTCCTGGCATAAAGTTTCTCTGTATTGATTAATGTTCAGGGTCTTACTACAAAGCATAGGATTTCAGGTGGTTCTCAGATAAAGGCACCAGAATTTTTTTTATGCAAAGCAATCTTTTTTCCTTACTCTCGTTCTCAGGAATAACTCAGTGATTTTGGTTGAATTTTGTTAACAATAAGGCAAACATCCAGCATGAAAAATTTCACCCCAACCACTAAAGATAGTCAATCTATTAACTGCTGAAAGCAGGGTCTTTTAGTACAGAAATATAAGAGTACCATGCTTACAGATGTTGCTGTCAAAATACACCCAAAATGTAAAACAGACAAAAAAGAAAATGCTGCTTTGGGCAGATATCATGACATTCAGTAGCTCCATGTGGCAAAGAGTTTCCTTGGTCTGGCTGTGACAGGATTTCTCAGAAGAAATCTGAATGGTGATTCGTGCTGTTGAGGATGGTATTAAGTGTCTCTGTGGGTTCTTCCTGTTCTGAAAAGTGGTACTGGAACTTGCTGCAGAGACTGAAATTACTGAGGGTGAGGAAGGAAGGAAGATTTGTCCATACCTCTTCAGTTTCATTTTTGGAAATGGTACTGGGAAAATATAAATCTTTGCCTTATTGAAAAGTTAAACAGAATCCTGAATCTGCAAATATTCCCCTTACAGAGTTGCACTGTGTTGCAAAGTGCTTGTGTCTTGTTATTCTGAATTGCGTGCACTTTCTCATTTGTCATCTTTAAATGAGGTGCTGTGTAGATTGGCTGTTCTTTTCTTTAGTCTGTTATTGCTCTTGAATCCTCTGGAATATCAAGGGGTTCACATGTATTTTGGTTTAAGTGTCATCATGTCTGGAGATGCCAGTGGGGATAAGTTTCCCTTCTGCCTGACTTGTGCTTTTTGCTATCTTTTACCTGTCCTCACAATGACCGAGAAATAGATCTTTAAAGTAACTTCATTTATCCAAGCGATTGTTTAATTCTAGGAATTATCAGAGCCTCCTTCTGATCTGAGCTCTTTGTGAAGTCTCTTTCTGGTAGAGGTTGAGTCAGAGAGCAACCAAGAGCTAACAATAGTCAGTTCAAAGCAAGAAGCCTCCTTTAGACATGCCACATTGCTGATCTTGACAAATACACAAGCAAATACACAGATATTTTCAAGGCCTGCTGTTCATCCAAATGTTGGGCAGATGCACAGTGCTTCTATGCAATGTGGCCTCACAAAAGACTTTGTTTCTTGCATGCAAATAGGACAGCAGCCTGCAGGCTATCATTTAATCCATTTTGTAGACAAGGTCAACACAAAGGCCAGGGCAGGGAACTGGCCTGCATCAGGCAGCTGTGCCTGTTTAACGGAAATCAGTGAGTCCTACCTCAAGGAATGAGGCAGCATATTCGTTACTTTTAGAGCAATGAGAAGACTGAATTCTGAAAGAAATGCTTATTTTTCTTTAATGGCAGGTAAAAAATAAGAACTGAAAGCAGATGGAGATGGAACTGATTTGATATTACTATAAAAACATCATAGTGACCCTGGATCCAGGTTATAATAGAGATTTTACTTTTTTCTCATTCTGCATATCTTCAGAAAACCTATGCTAATATAGATAGCATCTGATTGCTTTTGCATATATGTTTTTCTTTATTTGCGTGAGATAGAACACACAGTGTCCTCATCTTCTCTGCTGACTAGGTAATATTTCAAAAGACGTTACATTTTTTCCCCCAGATAACATTTGCAAGAAATCTATCTAGACATTTTTGTTTTGAAAATAAAAAAGATACTATTTATTTGATTTTGGACTCACATTCAAATGACAAATTAAATACCATCATATTTAATTCCCAGTCATGCCCTTTGTCCTTCCATACTAATTACAGGTATGTTCTTATGTGCATTTTTTCCCATAACGTACAGTTGTTGTATAAACATACAATCTTATACAAGTATTTTCTTATGAGAATTCATTTAAAATACTTGCAGAACTCTAAAATACATATATATTTATGAAGCATTTCAATATTTCATGAATTCCATATTTTTTCCCATCAGTAAGAGCATATTGACCAGAACTACAGTCTTGCAGTATGCATCGGTTTGGTAGTTCTGCTTGAATTGAATAGACTGTATAGAAATGGGTAATAAAATTGTTGCTTTTGTTCTGCAGTGATCCATTTTTTGTTATAATTCTTTGTCGTTCTTGCCTTTAATAAAAACACTTGTATGCTCAGTCTGCTGCTATGTTCCGCTCTTTGTTTTTAACCAGGTTTTTATATGTGTGATTGCCTGAGGAGTTACTCTGGGAGTATTTTGACCTCTAGTCCAGTTTCCTTGGGCTGCTATAAAATGATATGGCATAATTAAATCCAGATGGGGGGTGGTTTGGTCTGAGTAACATGACGGCTTTAGCCATATGGTACATGGATCAGGGGACATATATATTTTCATTGGGTTCTCTTGCATGGCTAAAGATTGTAATGTCTTCTGATATTAAGCTCTTCTTTTTTTCCCCTCTCCTGCTGTTCAGAATACCTCTACAATAAAGGTTTTGCTTGGCAAACTAGCCTGGCCCTGTTTTTGTAGGGAACTGGTTTATCATTAGGAACCTCACTTGAGAACACATAGAACTCCTCAAAATTCTCTCATATTAGCCAGTTATATGAGAATAATGAACACACAGACTTGTGGGCTTCTGTAAGCACACACTACCATCTTTAAAAGCTATCTTAAAAGCATTTGTTCTTTCAAGTGAACGATTCTGACCTTTGTTGTGCCTCTGCAGTTCCACTTCAAGTGTTTAAATTATTTAAGTGTTTCCACATGCTAGGTAACTAGCACACTTTCTCTCGGCTTGCTAAGTAGGAATGAGTTGTATAAGCAAAGCTGGGAGTAGCATTTCCTTGATGTCCCCAACCCCCTTCCTGATTCAGCAAGTAGACAGCAGATGTAAAATGTATGGGTAATCCCATTCAAGGAGAGGTAAACTCTGGGCCATGCTGGGAGGGGTGAGGGCGATGAGCCACATCTGCATGTGGAGATGAGGAGCACTCTGGCCATTATTCAGAGGAAGTGTGTGTGTGTCTGTGAGGGGGAGTTAATTCCTTTTAGTTTCTGGCTAAATCCATGGCTGACCTTGTTGATGTGACAGTGAAATCAGCGGGAGTACTCATATGCTTAAAAGGAAAGCACATATTACAGTGCTTTCTTTGCACCAAGGTCACTGCATTGCTAATCTAACCGCTTCTCCTGTGATGGGTAAATACCTCCTGGTCTCCAAGCATCCTTTGCTCTTGTTGATGCAGAGGTTTTATCCTGTGCAACAGAAGCAAATGGGATATTTACTGCTGAGTTCAGTATGAGCAGAGTTATAATGGGAGCGGAAGTCACTGCTGTCTTGAGGGCAGCCTTCTTATTAATCATACCTATCTGTTATATGATGACAAGGTCTTCACAAAGGGCTCCTCTGAATATCTCCCCTGAGCTCTTTTTTGTGACCAGAGGCATCTTGGCTCACAGAGAAGTGTGGGGAACTGGGGAAGCTAGTTTTTTTTTTCCTTTTGAACAAGCCCACAGTGCAGAGATCATACCTAAGGACAGAGACAGCTTGTTTTTCCATGCCCACTTGTCTATTTCAAAGATACTGCTAGAAATATTTATCCTATTACCTAGAAAAGCATTCCTTGGAGACAAGTCATCTTGTGCCATTTGAAATGAGGGCAGATGTATGTGTTGCTGGTGTTGGTGGCTCCTTTTTGAAGTGCCTGATGCTCTGAATGTAGCTCTGTTCTAAAAGCAAAACATTTGTCCTTCTAAAATATTTTTGTGAACCCTAAAGTTAATCATAGCTAAGGGGTGTTTCAGCATTATTTTAAAAAAATCCCACAGGAGGTGAACGAGTCACCCCTGAACAAAAGTGGAATTTAAACATTGTGTCTAGATTCATTCAGAGAAATAAATAGAGAAGTGACTGTACTGAAGTATAGCAGGGCTTCAACTAGCTTTTAGCCAGCCCAGGTATTGTGGAAGTCTAGTTATGGCAGTATGATATTCAGGACAGGCTACTTTGCTTTTTGGCTCACCTCTCTAACACCTTAGCAGCGCATATGCTAGCTAGATATTTTAGAGCTAACTGATGTTTCTTGCTGCTCTACTGTCACAGTGCAGTCTAGACAAACCTGGAGGCTCAAAAACTTTCTGAGACTACCAGACTCTTGATTTTTGGTTCTCTGTTACAGAAAGAGCCTAGCTCAGTAGTCCTAATTTATGACTGACACTTTCCAGTGCTACAGAGTCACCATGAATAAATAATATTAATAAACAAGGCATCTCTAGCATATCACTTCACCCACTTTGGGAATAAATCTGGGTTCCAAAGTACTTCCACGTTATTTGGAAGATTATGGTTACAAGGAATTTAGAGGAATAAGGAAGTAAAAAAGGGAGCCTTGTTACTGCCCAAATAAAGCAAATGATGCTAGGGATGCCATTGTCTTCAGGTGAAATGGAAAATGGAGGCCCCTAGTCTGAAAGTAAGGTAGAGTATATCTGAATGCCAAATAGAAGGCATGTGCAAAAAGTAGTTTGTATTTAAAGGCCTCCCCTGAGCCCTGTGCTAAGTGTGGCCCTTGAACCACCTCTTATCAGGACATGGGACTGAATGAAAATCAGGAGTGAACTTGCAGAGGGAGAATTGAAGCTTGTAGATTTACTGGGCTCACGTCCCCAAAGTTAATCGTTACCCATGTACGTCTATTAGTATATTTGTATTATGTTTGGAATGAGTGACATTAGAGGGGCTGCAGGAAAGTTTAGACAAAATTTACAGAAAAAATGAATCAGTTGAGCTGGATGGAGAAGAAACATTTATGGCCTGCTCTCCCATTTTAATTTTCAACCCACTGAGATTCCCAACTCCTGTTGGCACCCCGATAAATCAAAGAAAGCCCACATTAGAAGCATTAAATCATCCAGCAAACTCCTGTTGGGAATAAAACCCTTCCTGACTAGTTAGTTGCTCTGTGTTATTGGCTCTAGAAGGCTGTATTTCCCAAATAAAGGATGTAAGAAATAGCAGTTTGTCTCTTCAGTGGTAGAACTTCAAAGCAGTGTAAATGTATCCACACAGTAGTTCTGTGAAATAAGTAAGACAATATTGCCACTTTAGAGAGAGGTATAAGAGCTGAAATGGCTAATCCAGATCTAACTAGAAACCTAGTGACAGACAGGATAGAAATTATATGACAGCTGTTGATATACATAGGCTGTATAACCTTTGTTTCTTTCCACACAAGTTATGATGTTATAAATACTCTGAAAGTATACCTAGTTTGTATTCTGGGGTACAGTTAAACTTTTTATAATAGTCTGCTTCTTCCTTACTGCTAAGTAGAGAAACAAGTCTGTGGGCAATGTGGCATTATTTACACTATTAGGTTCCAGGTGGGTATCTCTATTTTGATCCGATCCTTGGTGTGGCATTACTGACAAGCTTGAAGGAGACACAGAAAGGCTTGAATAGAGAGAGATTCTGAATGGGGAGCTGGCAGGATAGGGGAGATCCTGGCAATCACTAAGGTGTGCGAGGAGGAGCAGTTGCAGGCCTGACCTTTCTGTGCAGGGAGCCATGCAGAGTGAGGTACTGACAGCCATGGTTTCACTAAACCATTTGGAGCACAGGGATATTTCCTGCAGTCTGATGTGGCCTTCGGTGGTTCAGGCACATCCCTAGAGTCTTTGCTGGCACTTGCTTGATCCTGTGAGGCACTACAAAAGGGTTAAATATTTCCACAGTGTGTCGCTCACTCTCTAATTAGGAAATGGTCCAAGAGCTCAAAGTTCAAAATGCACATGGTCTGAGCTGGGATTAAGCCCAAGTTCCCATTGATTGCAGTCTAATATGTTAGTTTGCTACATCTGCACGTGATTGCTCCCCCTTGCTATTTCTGCCATTTGTTTTCCTTTACTTAAGAAAAATGAAACAATTCATTTACAGAGTTTCACTTCTTTTGTCACTATCCAAATTCTTTAGTTGCTTGAGCTTGTGTGTTTTCTGGTAATAACTTGTGACCCACTTTATAATTGAAACCAGGCCAGTAAAACATCACAAAAATCTTCTCACTCCACTCTGTTGCAGGGTCTGGTGCTATTGCTGGGGAATCAAGAGATGTCTCCTTCCAGCAAAAGCACAGATAAGAGCTGGTTGAGGCTGAGCCTCAGGAGGCCTCAGGTCCGCCCCCCGCCCCCCCCCCCCCGCCCCGGGTCAACCTCCCCAGGGGGTCTGGCAAAATGGTATCTAGCTGGGATTGTGTTTTGAGAAGAAGCATAGACAAGGGGAGAGGAGAGTGAGGCTAGGCTGGGGCCACAAAAAGGCAAAGGAAAAAATCAGTTTTGCCAAGCAAAGAATAAATGATAGAAGCCAGCCACATGGATGGCACTATTGAAGGGGACAGAGCCAAGAAGTTACCCTATGGAGCCTGCAGCGTAGCATGTAGGCAAAGTTAAGTTCTGGTGATTCATAACCACATACTTTCTGTTTTCAGTCGTAGAAAACTTAAATGTTTATTTTTTAGTCCATGAGAATCATTCCCCAATCCAAATATTTCCCTGGGAAATCCAATTATTACTATGTTTTCAGAAATTTGCATTTAATTAAAATAGAACCTCACTTTCCACTGGAAAATACATTTTAATAAAACATTTTAGTGTTTGCTGGAAATAAAACCTGAGGCCACAGGAACTTTTGGGAATTTGCATTTAAGAGTGGTATGGTTTTGGTGATCATAGTCTTAGGCTCCACCCCAGAATGGATTGAGGTTTCTGGGGATGACAGCTAGCTTTCTGCTTTTGAAAGAGAAGGTGGTGATCCCAATCCCCACCACTTTCCCTCTCCTGCTTTCAGTTACATGTGTTCACTGCTTCCCTTTGCGGATTCTCGTGCAGTTTGACAGCTCAGGGAGATGAGTTGGATCATCAACCTGTCTGGAAAACACACTCAGCAATTTGAATCGGCTCTCTGAGCCTTCACGCTGTTCCTGGAGCATGTGTAAGGGAGAGGACAGGCCTGTGCAGCTGGGAACAGGATGAGGGACAGGACCATCCTTTTGGTAAAAGTGAGCTGTTAAATCAGGCTGGCAGTCTTGGGAAGCCTCACTCACAGATGGCGCTTGGGTTTGCATCCAGTGCTAGTCATAGTTTTCTTGGGTCATACAAGGCTTAAGGACAAAGGGGCAGCTTCATCCTTGGCGCAATTCTACGAGTGGAGTCACAGGAGTTATACCCAGGGTGACTTTGTCTAAAGTGTGCCTTTTCAGCATAGTCCACTAAATCAGCTCATTCTTGCTCTCTCTTTTGTTTATTTGTGGCTACACTAAATTAGCATCTTAAATTGCCATGGGAATCAGAGATGCAATAGCTAGCTTTCTTTTTCTTGTGCATCTACAAACAGTCTTTTCATAGCAGTTCAGGCCCTTTTCACAATCTCACGTACTGTGTTTGGGCACTTTATTCATATCTATCAAGGAATTTTGATGGCTAGCCTGTCTCTTAAAAATCTAACAGTGTAAGGTGCGTAACACATGGCATACAGTTGATAGAAGAGCACGTATAATTTATACATGCAGATGGAACATCTCTTTTTCTGGTGTGACTTGTCACCCATTTCTTTACTGCTCCTCACCCTCATTCTAATACATTTTTTTCTATATTTTGTGACACGTGGATTGTGGAAAAGAAAGGGGAATAAATGTCTTGATTTGATCAGGCAGTGCATTCTGTGCATAGAGGATGAGGTGAAAAAAGAGGGCTTTATAGGAAGAGAGAAGTGGGCTGAAAAGACAGGCCTTGTTGTGATGAAGAGAGCCGTGGGAGCTGATCAGTAGGAAAGGAGAAAGTCTGAAAAGGCCTTGAAGCTCAGGACAAGAAAACTTGGCTTTCATGGGTATGTGGGCAATGTGGTTGGGGTAAGGAACAAAAGATGACCTCAGTTGCTGACTTTTCTAAGGAGAGGAGAACAATGTAGGTGCATGGGGAACAAGATCCAAGCTCAGCAGTGAAAATAAGTGGTGATCACACAGTAGGTCTGAGCAGAGATTTAGATTTTAGAAATATCAGAAGAAGAAAGCTGCAGTAAAATAATGATGCTGTTAGTGTGGATAGCGTAGGGTTAATTAAGCAGGAAATCTGGATAAAAGCATAAGCAGTGTAGGTTATACTTGGGTGGCAGCTGATGGAGCCCTGTGATCGCACTCGAATCTCAGATATCATTAAAGTGAAGAACGTGTCTAGTATGCCTCGCTGTGAAGAAAAACTTGCAAACACGACCCAAGCACATTGTGCTGCAGTGATATGTGCCAGAACTCGTATGCAGCCTGTCAGCAGAAGCTTGAGAGCTGCGATATGCCTGTCCCTCTGAACAACGTGCTAATATCAGCATCTGCTTCTGCAGGGGGCTCAGCTCCTTTACCAAAGCTGAGGGGGAGGGAAATGGCTTGTGCCAAGACTGTAAGGACAGTAAAGGATGTGGTGTGATTGGATTGCCTTAATTTGCACCCAGAAAAGGATCTTAAAATTAGGAGCTGTCAAGGCAATTAATGCAATATATCTAAAACACAGGCTAAAATATGGGATCAGAGGGAAGCAGAGAGCAAAAAATTGGAAAGGTACAGCTATAAATCATTGACATAGAAGTCCTACAGGAACCTGTACTAGCAAATAGTAACAGCCAGATAGAATATGTAAAGGGGAAGAGGAGGATAACAAGAAGTAGGCTGCCTTGGGAATGTGAGGGAGGAAGAGGTAGATGCCGAGAGAGGAATTAATCAGAAAGGTCAGAGAAAAAACAGTGGAAGCCCAAAAGATGGCATGAGTTTTAAGGAGAATCTTCATTATTTCCAAAGCAGAAAAGAGCTCAAAGAGGATGAGGCTGAAGTACAAAGCATGATATTTATCCAGGGAGGAATTATAAGAGACTTGATGAGACTGATTTTGGTGGCAGGCGGGCTTGGCAGCCAAACTAGAAGAATAAGAAAGTAGGACAGAGCTGGGATGAAATGCGATCAGTAGCCATAAGCAGCATATTCAATTAACTAGGAGCAATTCAATTCAAGCAACAACGGAGATAGGAACATGGGGAGACAGGTGGGATCACAGATGAATTTCTATGGCTGAGGCAAGATCAGAAGGAGCTTAAATTTCAGGGAGTATTCACTTCGTGCAATACCTTTTCTGTCTCTTTGTTGGGATCACTAAACTGACACAGAAGTACTCACTTCTGCGCTGCGTTACCTCTCCATGAAATGGCAGCAGGAGGAGGGGAGAGGGGAGAGCCTGAACCTCCACTCTTGGCAGCAATAATTTGCTAGATCAGCTTGGCTGTCTCACAAAAAACTCACCCCGAGGTGCCTAAGGTGTGTCTGTGATTTTGGGGAGAACAGGACGAAAAGAACAAGCAGTTAAGATGGAGGCAAAAGGAAGCAACTGTACTGGGATTGGTGAGGTCAGGGGTCCAGTCCAGAAGGTCAGGGTAAGGTATTTGTGACAGACAACACGTAAGAAAACTCAGCGTCAGGAAACAAAGTGTGTTAATAAGGATGAGGATAAGAAAAAGGGAGGAGAGAAGAAAAGTCAGAGACTTTGCAGATGAAACTTCTCTACCGTGAATATGGGCTGATCTTGGTTCACAGTATTTTATTTTTTCATTGACTGAAAAGCAGAACTATGCATCGGTGATGTCTGTGGGTTTTGTAAAAGCAATTACATGTATGCGCAGCAAATATGTGCTTTCCCTGAAGTGACTTATTGTTTTTTTCCTTCTGCCTTAAGCGCTTAGCAGTAAACCGCCAAGCATTTGTCCTTCCTAGTCAGCCCCCCTCGCTCCCGCTCCCTTACTTAAGAATGAAACACAGTATCTTGAACAGCCAGCACGTGAAGAGGCTAATCATTGGCTCGCATTGCAGCCGGCAGGGCAGGCCCGCCTCTTTGGCTTGTGCTGACAAGCTGTTTATGTTTGTGCAGGGCCACCCTTTAACTCAGCCGCCCGATGGCCATAATGGGACCAACTGTCTGAACGCTGCAGGGAGCTAAATCTTCTGGTCAGAGGCACAGTGAATTTCAACCTCTGATACTCCTGAATGGACTCTATGAAACACTAGTAAGTAGTCGTCTGTGTCATTATGGCTTTTCGCATAAGGTTAAGAATAGATGTTTTAGCTAGGCAGGTAGATATTATCATTCACAGCGGCAGCTATTAAAATATTTTCCTCTGTTTGAAGTAAAAGAGCAGCTACTTTGTATGCAATGTCATGTCTACAAGGACTAAACTATTTCAAACTCAAATGAAACCTCCTGAGAGGCAAGAGGAAAGAAGTTAATAGGGACACAACCCATTTAAACTTGCCACAGTATTTTTTTTTATAGGACTTTAATTAATCTGCATCTAGTTCTCCTCTTTAGCTGCATTTCCAGTATTTGATCGTCCAGTGGTGTTTTGAAGTGTAGCAGTTTTTGCAAGGTCATAAATAGTGTTGTTCAGAAAAGTGTGAAAGGGCTAGATATGGGACATTATAAAATTAATGCTGCTTACAATGCTGATAGGTGTTGTTGTATTCTAAGATATATTCCTAGTAGTAGAAAAAGCAAACTCATAATCAGAGATTTCAGTAGTCTTTCCTGGTTGCTGTTAGGAAATGATCACAGTTCCATGGAGCAAAGACTAGGGATGGAATGAGCTTGACTTTTTGTGTCTTTAATGTGTCCTTTCTGGTGTTCAGGATTTTAAATGCTTGGTAATGTAAGGTAAAGAAAAGCATTCTTTATCTTAATAGTGCATTGCAAGTATTGATGGACATTTCAGACTTTCTCTTTCACCCTTGTCACCTGCAAAGTAAATCTTACTGTCCCTGTCAGAGCTAGAGACCAAGCAGATTCTCAGAACCAGCCTGCCCCTGAAGTTTTGGCAAGTTTGTGTCCAGATTTCATTTGGTAGCTGGAGTTCATCTCCGTTTCTTCATTTTATAAATGAAGCAAATAACGATACAATGGATTAAGTGACTTCCCCAAGACCACAGAGCAAAGTAAGTAACAGCACTCAACAGTCTAGTGCTCAGGTCACTGGACTACATTATCTCTTTTTCTTCCTTTCATTTATTTTACAAAATCCTTTTGGACAATGCTACTAATAATTTCTAGGGATGTCTGTGTGCACCTCACAGGGTTTGGATTGGCTGAGAGAAATACTTCATGTTTTGGCTGCTTATCCAAACATACAAAACTGGGTGGGAAGTCTCAAGCAGACCAGACTGCAGCAATATTTTTCGTGCTTCCTTCTTTTGGCCTGGCTGGAAATGTACTGTATGGTACCATGACAGCACTTCAGTATTGCTAGGATGGCCCTTTCACCAGAGTACTTCTGCTTCAGCTCCCTTCTGAACCAGAAGTGCCAGGATCTCCAGAAAAGTCAGCTGAGGCTTTGAGTTGAAGATACCTGGAAATAAACAAGAAGACTATCACTGTAAAAAGCATATTCACAATGCCTCTTTTTAAAGTCACAGGAATGACTTTAATTCATCAGTGAAGTTTCATTCAGATCTTTGTTAGCCTTGAGTCATGTGAAAAAATGAAAGAAATTCCCAAGATGTGGATGATGCCGTGGTCTTTCCAGGTTGCCTAGCTTGCCCTCGTCTCTCCCATGCTGCTTGTGTTTTGAGGCTGTGCACAGCTTCCGCAGACAGCCCTGATTCAGTCTGGAGACCTTTGGCTCAACTCTCCTTCTGATCTATAATGCTTTTGAGGACTGCTCAGTTCAGTGAGTCTTGAATTGCAGAGGGCCAGTCAAGCAATATTATCTGTGTGAAATAGTGGCTAAGAGACATTTAGACAGGAACCTTCAAGTAAAGCTGGCCAAATTATGGGCAGCCATTTCACTTAGTACCTTTTAACTAGATTGGACTTGATGCTCAGCTTTAGGACTCAGCCTCTTCTAAAGCAATATGGTGCATGCATGGTAGTGTGTGAACTAAAGCTAATTATAGCAATAAGCTGCTTCTGTGCCAGGCAATGAACACGAGCCAGAGGTTTTCATTCACTCTAAGTAGCAGATAGATACTAAGCCTTGAATAGTAAAGATGAAAATGGAATTGTTTTTTGTCTATAGATAAGAAACCAGGACTTCAGTACTTAAGTAACAATAAGAGCAATGAGACATACACATCAGGCAGAAGTGCACATCTAGCAGTTTTTGCTCTCACACTACACAGTTAGGAATAATCAATATGCTCACCACATTGGCTCTCTCTCTACTAAAGAAAGAATCCCCTTGTGCATCACGAGCTCAGCATAACATGGCTTGCTCTGTAAGCGTATATTGTGCCTGTTTGGTTTACATCAGGATAAACAGGCAGCAGATTAAAATTGATTTGTCTTCCTTCCAGACAGATAATTTTCAAGATGTATTCATGAAGGTTGCTAAAACAGGGCACTGAATCAACATCCTTCATTGAAAAAAACACACACACCCCCAACTACTGTATACTACATATGCTATAATTTTACTTTGTGATTCTGAGGCGATGGGCAGTTTGTGAAAACAAAGTGATTTACTAATACTCATTAACTGAGCTTTCAGATAGCCTGGGAAGCAGATAAGCATATGATTCTCAATCTACAAAATAGGGAAATGAAGTCGGCAAGAGAGCTGGGAATAGAACTAAGATCTCCTTCCCAGGGCTGTGTTTTTACTGCAAGTCATTTTCTTCCTCTGGCTCTGTAGGTGTACTCTATGCTGACTGTGGGATCCCCTGCCAACATTTTCCTGTGTTTGAATCTTTAGTTTGTAAGCACATTTGCAATGTAGCTGCACTCACTCAATATTTCAGCAATTCAAATTCAGTAATTCAGCAGTTACTGGAGGGTATTAATTTGAGATTGACTGGAACCCTGACCTCTTACCACTACTTATGGCTCAGACTACATGACCTGTAAAGCTGAGTCTGATCTACTAGATTTCCCCTTCTTTGCCCTTGACATGTCAGACCAGCTCCCAGTCCAGAGACGTCTCTTGGGAAAGGACAGCTCTCTAGATTAATAAGAGGTGATTTTAATTTGCTTTAAGTTTTGAGTTACTGGAGTTGTAATTTATGACACTATGAGTATTCAAACATTTAGTGAAAAGAAGAGGCTTTAAGAGTGCTTTTCGTCTCAGGGCTTCAGCTCATTAGCAGGTGCTGTGCTGATGAGCCCTCTATGATTGACCTTTATCAGATAAGAGATAGCTGTGGGTGAAATACCACATCTGTCCAGATCTGATCAACTGTTTGGGTCTGACCAGAAAACTGAATTAACAGGTAACACAGTTACCTGTTTGCAAACAGTTACCTCAGTTTGCAGACAACCCATCCTCAGCCTCCCTGGACAGTTTGTCCTTTCTCTTAAATCTGAACTCTCTGACTAATACCCTCCATTCACCCACACCTGTTAAAGTTTTTAAAATCTTTCATTATATTTTCTTTTTTCAGGTCCGTTTTCCAAACTAGCAGAATAATGTGTCTTAGGTCCTTTTCTGGGTAAGGGATGTTGTTGCCAGTCAAGCAGAACGTGTTGCTGGGTTCCAAAAAATGAAAACCATACTAAGCATGCAGCCTTTTTGATTAAAAAAATGCAGTAGGGGTATAGTACTCAGATCTCACTTGTACATCAAGAGCAGGGGTTCTCCTCTACTGTCTGCATTTTGTTTTGGTGGTATTACTCAGAGCAACCACTGCACTTGGGTAAAAAGTGATTGCAAGGCAGGCTATAGAGGCAAAATTCACCCCAAAGGAACAGAAGAAATTTCTTAACCAGGAATTTGTTACAAGTCCAGTTGTGTAGGATGGCTTGCCTGAGATAAAATGGAAAACACAGCTTAAGAAAGAAAGCAAAGGTGACCATTTTCTACCTTCCTTGGCTGTGGCAGAGAGTGAATTGCAGTGGCTAAAAGCCATCGGGTCTCTGCTGGCCTAAATCTGTATTTACCAGAATGTACTGGTTGCTTCAACTTCTCTCCATTCTGTCCTACATGCCTGGCCTTGCAGCTGGCCAGGAAGGCTGAAAGAAGCAGGCAACAGCAGCATACTGACACTTACCTGGCTGTGCTCCAGCCCTATGCTGAGATGTTCCCTTGACCCCTCTAGGCAACTCCTAATCTGTCTTCTTACTGGAATCACTGCCTTACAGAACTGGGCTGTCTACATTGCTGCTTTGAGTGTGTGTGAAAGGCACAGTCCTGTGAACCACCTCCTTTCAGGGTACTTACAGAAATGGTAAAAAATTAATTGCAGCCTCCAGGTGGCCCACCCAGATTCCTCTCTCTAGTTCACCTCTCCCAGGCCCAGAAAGCAAATTGTGTCCCAGTATGTGCTCAAATATGCAGGAAATATTAGAGATGCCACTGCTCCTTCATCCATAAAGGAGCTTTTAAATATTTCCATTTCCTTCCTTTTTGCCTGTGTAGCTGGGCCAAGGGTCTAAGAAAAGCAGCAGTTTAAGCTCCTAGCATAAAATATCCCTAATTGAGTGGGCAGCTTGCTGTGTTCTGTCCTGGTTGCTGCTGTCTAAAAAAATTATCATGGATGTCGTCAGGCTTTCCCTCTTATCACTGCTGGATCCCAGCACGCAGAGCTGAGAAGCATAGTACACTCTAAGCTTCAAGGCTTGCACCACAGTTTTCCTCATGAAATCAAATCATGCTGGGGCTCGCTTCCTTCCTGACCTCCTCCTTACACAGCTTCTTCAGATGTCACTTTACCTTACATTCCCTAAGGTATAGTATAATATCCTAATATACCCTAACAGTCAGATGTTATTGTCTATTACAGTAATATCCCGGCATGAAATTCTGCAGGTCTTACTCTGGCAGAACTCCTGCTAAAGGCAATAGGAGGACTGGTTACTTAAGGGCTGAAACAGGACTGTGAGAATTACAATCTTTTCTGGTATATGTGGTTTTCAGTTCTGCTTCTGATTGAGATGCTTAACTTTAGAGTGGTGTCTTTAGCCTTCTTTTCAATGAGTTTTTGATGGTGTAATAGCAAGTGGATGTTTATTTGATGTAGTTAATGTTAACTCCAGCACTGCAGTGGCTGAACTTTCAGCATCTTTCAGTTTTCAGACATAGCATTCATGAGACCCACTGCCTAAATCAGTCTTGATTCTCCTCATTTTCCCCATTGTTTTCTCCTGATATTCACTCTTCTGTGTCACTTTGAAATCTGTGCTTGATTCTCATGTACATTTTGGGACCCAGAACTATATCAAAACATTCCTTGGTTCCCTGTTTCCAAGGAAAATATCACCCTGTCCCTTTCAAATACACAGTTGGAAGTATGTGAGCCAGGACTACAGTGGCTCTGACAACAAAAAAGAGGATACAGGAATGGGAAGAGATGATCACATGTAGGAAGATGTAGGAAGAGTAGGAGCAGCATTCTTGTATGTTTTCGACTCTCTAAATTAGGGTATCCTCAGCAAAGGTTCCTTCTAGTCCCACCTGCCCCAAAGGCCTGCACAACCTTGACCCCCTCACCTATTTACTTTGGCTTTTAGTGCCTCCTAGCCCTCAGCCTCACCCAGAGCCCTCTTCTCCAGCTCATGCCAGCGCAGAGTCTTGTTTCTCACTCCTTACAGCCCGTGCCCCCAGGCCCTCCAACCTCAGCCTCTCCATCTTTTTGTCCCTGTCTCCTCCTACCCTAGAGCTATCTTTTTTCCCAGACCTCTTATATCTCATCCTTCTGAACCTCTCTGCTCCATCACTTTTAAGAAACTTGTTCTGCTTGCCTCAGCCCTTAAAAAGCTTCCCTGGAGCCATTCACTCCCTGCCATATTCTCCTCCCACTCTCAGTCCTCTCCCACTACCGTCCAGTGTTTGCAATATGAGAAACAGGGAGCTATTTATTTTTCTCCAGAGTCTCAGGTTCTTCAGTGCAAAGGTCTCAACATACCTTCTTTTTACTCTTTCTCCTTGTACTTGAAGGCTGAAAAGTAAGACGGGCTCAGGGTAAACCAGGCATATACCAGCCCTTTGTATGCTGTAAGAATGGATAGCTCCAGGCAAGGTCAGAGAAAGACCAAGTCAGGAAACATATAAGCGTGGTATATTTCTTTTTTAGAAAATGTAGCCCTTTCTGTTCCTCTTGACAAACAAACTGTCCAGTGTGCAACACATATCTTGTGAACCAACTTCAGCCCCACAGCTGCTTGTGAACTGTTTGCTGTGATTCTTCATGTGCTCATATCCTTGTGTTATTGGTCACATGGTAACACGTCTGATTCTTGGATGAACAATGTTTTCAAACAAGAAGAGAAATTTGGACACATTACTTTTGGTTCAGAACTTTTTGTGAATGCAGCTATATGAAAATGTATTGTGTCAATGTTTCCTGACTACTTGCCTTTGAAAGAAAGCTAGTTACATGAATGCAAGTTTGTGAAAAGCAGTAATACTGAGAAGTCACAACTTTTACAGGAGCCTAGGTTGGTGGTTAACTTCTGAGGGTAGCAAACTAGGCCTCAGGGCAGTACAGAGCAGAATCATGAGCCTGGCACAAACTGAGTATATGCTGGTATTTAAGGGTCATGATTGTCACAGAAGTGGGACTTCCAGCTTGAAGTGAGATTGCAGTCAAAAGCAATGTGGGGCTTATTTGCTGTGTCGTGGTATATTTTCATGAGCAGCCTGGCTGAGCAAATAGCTCACGGTCGTCTTTCTTCCCTTGCTCCCTTCCATTTTTGCTTCCCAAAGCCCCACCTGTGTCAGCTTGCAGCACTCACTGGACCCCTGTGAGCTGATTCACCTCACTCACCCAGCACAAAATTGTTCCATTTGTCATGGGTTAATTTTCAGTCAGCAGATGGACTGTATCCATTCACTAGGAGTCTGACAAGCACCTCAGACAGTGCAAGGTAAGAAATGGAAGCATGCAGTCAGGGGTGGGAAGGAAAATAGGGACCTTCGGAAACAGCCTGACATTTGTCTCTTGAAATTATTTTCTTCTAATATTTGATCTTCTCTGATGAGCACCACTGGCACAAATGTGTTTTATGCTGTTTGCTTGCTTGTTTGTAAACTTAAAGAAGACGAAGAAGTATCCAGCCATTAACTCCTGCACTGTGGACTTCAGGGTGGGGAAAAAAGGACTCATCACTCCAGCTCACTTAGTAAGCAAAAGGTCTCTGTGTCACCAAAGCTCTCCAAATCAGATAATGTGCCCCAAGCAAGCCTAGGTCTCTGAAATCACAGGTATTAGTGAGAGTTGATAGTAAAAAAGTGATTTAGTGCTATGCTTATTCTCTTTTTTTCTGGGGATAGCTGGGGCTACTGCAGGCTGTGGTAGAAATTTCAGCAGCCTTGTGGCTTCTCCATCAAGGTTATACTGTATTCATTTCTGTCTGAGCTGTGTATTTGCTTTCTGTGGAAAAGAAGTGATACATTATAATGCAAAAATACCAAAAGCACTGAAACACCCCGGTCCTCTTCTAATTGTTAGAGCAGGCTGTAGAGGAGCATCATAGCAGATTAGCTCTTCAGACTGTCATCTGAAGATTACATACCTTTCTGGAGGCCTTAGCCAAACTTGTGTCTCTGGGTGCCAAGATGGAGTACTGGTGTGAAATACACAGTACGAGAAGCCAGATTAAATAAATAGAAGATCAGTATCTGAACACAGATCCAAGATATTCCATGGAATGGCAATAAGGAAAACTTCACCAAGATATTGAAGAGAAAGAGCTTTAAAATGCTGGCAGTAAAATGATTTATAGTATCACAACTAATGCTTCCTTAAAAAATGGGTTACTGTCAGTGCCAAAATCTGCATTATTATATTTAATCAACAGAAAGTGAACTGAAACTTCACCTTGAGCTCCTCCAAGGGTAGGTTTGTCTTGGTTTATCACACTTGTGGTATTTAAGTTTGTACAAAGCCTGCCAGCTTGTTTGCATCAGAAGATTCATCTAGGACTTCAACTATGACCGACTTAAAATCTGCATAAACATATTTAAAATTGTACACCAGGTAGACTCAACTGTTACAAATGAAACATAAATACATAGTTGGGATGCATCCCTGGCTTGCTAATCTGCCATCCTGAGCTTCAATTGTTCTGGCATTTTCATGGGTTCAAATTAAATGGCAAGGTGTATCCTACACCAAACCCAAACCTTTCACTGTCACTTTCTCAGTATGTCAACTGCAGAAGAACAGGATGGAAAATAAAGTATTTTCATCTATACCTTTGCAGTTCAGCTAGTTGAAAATGATTGTCCTAGACTAAATGGGAGCAGAATCCAACCTGAGAGAGAGACGTATTTTGTCACGTACTGTGTATCACAACCTGTCCACCACTGACTGAGAGGAGCATTTTTTTTCTTGCTTTAAGGAATCTACAATGCAGCTCAAAAAGACCCCTTTCAAGAAGCTACATACGAAGTTGCATATAACCAGTATAATCAAGTTCTGAGCTTCATCCTTCTCTTAGCTGTTGTCCTATCAGGTCTTGGTGAAAAAATCAGGGTCGCTTTCTGCATACATGGAAAATAATGCAGTTGTTCAGTAACTGGCATTTAAAAACATGGTAGATGGAAGCTGCCATTTTTCTGAAAGGGAAAGTTGTTCCTAGCAGATTGTTTTTCCTATCTGATCATTCCCTGTTGCAGTCTGTCCTATATGAAGCCCTCTACAGTAAGTTTTCTTTCATTGGCAACCTGATGAATATCTTCCATCTCAGTTTCTCCAGAAAACTAACATCCTTAAAAAGATAAGACCAGGCCTGCAGAAGAAAAAGGTACCTGTGCTAGATGGGAATTGTGGTGCTTGGCGGCCCCAAAGTTCAAGGAGCCAGAGTGTGAGAAACTGGGCAGCAAATGATGCTGTGGCAATATTGAAGAAACAGTCGTGTGCAGCAGCTGGGGGGGGCGCACAAAACCAGCCTGACCAGAGGCAGGAGGAATCTATGCACTGTAGGATGCTGGTGCCCCATGTGGGTGATAGCAAGAAGGAAATGAAGAACAGGAAAGAAGGGTGCAACAGATGTAGAATAAGGATGATCCCCAAAGCCTGTAAAATGAAAGGTCATTTAAAATCAGTTACTATTTCTGAGTCCTGAATTTTAGTGAGGATTTTTTACACAGCAGTTATTTGTGAAAGCTGCCTTTGGTGTAAATGGACTGCAGAGTTCTTTTGAGAGACCAGATATATTGAAGAGAACCCAAGGGATCAGGGTAAATTATTGCCTTTGCTCCTCAGGGGAAAAAAAACGTTCAATCAGCACCAGCATCACAAAGTGAAAGTGGTTATTTTCACTTACTCTCCACTTTAACACAACATGTCAGCAAAATATTAATTCTTATTCTAAAGATAACAGTCATTCAGCTTGTCCTGTGCTGTGAGAGCACAGTTAAGAAGAGAGCCTGCATTCGGCAGCATTGTCCAGAAAGCTGCACAGGGGCTACTCTGATGTACCTCATGAAACAATTTTTGGCACCAAATCTGGAACTCTGCTCCACCAGGATCAAGTTTGTTGATTTATGAAAAAATCAGTCCTGATAAAAACAAGATGTAGTTAATTCAACCCATTTATCTAGTAGGTGGGGGAGGAATAACTCAACAAACTGTGTTTACTTTTTAATGCTCCTGCTCCAAAACCAAAAATCTTTGTTTCAGCTGATGTCTGTGCATTTCAAGTGTTTTGCTGTTTATTCCCTTGTGTGGGGGAACAGAACAGAAAAAAGGAAAAATGCAAGAATGGAAGCCAAACACATACAACTATGATAGCATTAAAGGTCCCTTCTATATTGCAGGCCGGGTGATGGCTTGGTAGTGCCTTTAAGAAAGGTAGTTCCACGAGCAGTAGGACACATGAAATCTGTTTTTATCTATATCTTGCTTGCGTGGGCTGCTCTGGTGTCTAAGAATATGATTGAGCTCATGTGTAGCCTTGCACGTTGGATCATTAAATTGGATTTCACTCATCTAGAGGGCTGCCTGTTTTCACAAAAGCTGTAGGAATATAATGCCTTTGAGATCTGTAGCCTTCTACCAGATTTGACTGAAAATACTCAATGGTTTATACAACTGTTGGAAGGCATCTTGACAACACAATTGCACAAGCTAATTTCCTTAGGAAGCCAGGCAAAAATACAGGCATAGGGAATGAGTTAATAATTTTCCCCTTTACTTCTCCTAATTAGAGATTCCTGATTTGATTTTTTTTTTTAATTCAACTGCTTTTGACAAGAAAAATCCAGTCATGTCGATCCTGGATCCAGGTACAGGATGAGTAGGCAATTAGCAAAATCATAATCTTGCAAAGATGAAAAATTGAGCAAAAGACAAGGCTCAGGATTTTTAGGCAGACTGCTTACAGTGGTGTTTTTATTTTGTTAATGATTCACTGTACTGATTCACCAGTGCTGTAGTGAAAGCTGTCTCATTTAAAGCTTCTTGCTGTTCAAATAGGATAAGATTATTCTCAATGGAAAGGCTTAGAGTTCTCCTGAAAGTCCTCTGGTAAAACCAAGAAAGACTAAATAAAACTCAATATAGAAGAGGCAGATAACAACTCTGGTTTCAAGCAAAACTTCTTTATCCACCATAAACAAGAGAAAATTTTGTTTCATAATTTTTTATTGAGGAAACAATGTTTGAAGTACTGACTCAGAAACCTTGAGCTATCTAGAAAATGTAGGTGACCCCTATAGCTTGCGGTGCCTGAGTTTTTGAGCTGAAAATAGGGAGTGAAAGTGATTTTTGAGCTTCAAGCCGTGAACTGTGTTCTTTTCAAAGTTTTGTTTGTGACCCTTTTGGTAAAATGCTCAGTCTGGTAATTAATGGCTGCTAGGAAAACCCCAGAGGCTCTTCATCAAGCAACTGTCCACTGACTTCTCTGAGAGTTGCCTTACTAGGAACCAAAAAACCCCCCAACAGCTTTTCTTCCCACCTGCAAGCATTTAGAGGATCTAAGTGGATCGGCATTCCCTTCCCTGTTTATGAAAAGCAGGCTGTTTTAAATGACTTGCAACTGTTGAATGATTTCAAGCAATGTCCTGGATGTTCTCCCCCCCCCCCCCCTTTTGGAGAGGCTGTTTGTGTTGTGGGGGCTGGAGGATTTGTTTTCTTCCGCAGGGGCACAGGCAGGCTGCCCCCTCCGAGCAGTGTGCGGTGCTGGCTGCCAGGGGGCTGCCGGGGGCGCAGTCAGTGATCTGCACGCGGGAGACCAGCCCAGCGCTGGCCATGGGGCTGGCTGTTTATTTTCAAAGCTTTTGTACCTCAGGTTACGTGTAGTGCTGGTGCCTGGGGAGTTCTGCTAAAACTGGACTGCCTGTATTCCCTGATTTACCTGTAATTTGCAGCTTATGAAAACCAGATGACTCCGTGCTCTGTAAGTTAGCATAGGATGGGAGCTTCTGACATAAGAGCAGCTTTTGCAGAAAACACTGAGTTAAGAAGATTCGGGCTCAAGCTAGATTGCTTCTTCCCTTCCCCCCTTTTGTCTATTTTTACTGCATCATTGGTATGTGTCCAAGGAAAGTCGGCCATATCACTCGGAAATACAAGGGGATAAAGTTTTGACTTTTGGATCTCTGCGGGCTGAGAGACTCCGGAGTAGATGAACTGGGAGAGAGAGAATTAAAAAGAGAGATTTCTTTAGGTGAAATTTTTGGCTGTTTGCCCTGCCATCAGCAGGGTAAAATCAGGAAGAAGCGGCAGCAGTGCTTTCCCGTTGTCTTTCGAAATAATGTAAGTTACCCGTTCACATTCGGCTCTGTCCTTGTGCTTTTTCTGCTCCCACGGATTTTCTGAGAGCAGTGGCTTTATACTTAGGGAACGCTGGCCAGGAATTCTGCTGTGTGAATGAGAGCGTGGAGCGGTTTGTGTTTATTTCTCTTCTGTAAGTCAGGGTGGTAGCAAGGGAGTCTGGGCAGTTTGACACCATCTCTGCTGTTGAAACCTTTAAGCCTTTTCAGCATTTGTGCAGAAATGTGTTTGTAGTTGGCAAAAGACAATAGCAAATGTTTTGATTGAACTATGTGTGTCAAGCTTGCTGTAAGCAAGCGTTTCAAAGGGAGATTGTGTGATGCTGCATAAACAGGACAGGATGTGACAAGGGAAAACAAACGTTTCCTGCTGTTTAATATTTAAAAGAAGTAATTGAAGCAAAGCCAAGCAATTTCCCTAGGAAACAAATGCAGTGATGTTTATTCAAAGCAAAACAACGACTCTGTAAATCAGAGAGGACAATGTCAAGGTATAATTAGGAGAGTGTTTTATTTTTTCCAGGTGTTAAGTTTTTTGAAGCTGGCAGCTAATGTTGCCATATTCAGTTCTTCTGCTGTGTATGGACTCGAGCCATTACCTGATGCTCTGGGTAGGTTGCTTAGGTTGGTTGATTTCCCCCTTTTTACGTTATTCTACTGTTTTCAAAATGCATTCTAGGCAGACTGTCAGGAAAGTGGATAGGTTTAAGTAAGAACAAGGGAACATATGAGTATTATAGATGTTAATGATAACGTACCAGATAATATACCAAGAATAAGACAATAATCACCTTGAAGTCAAATATTCAGCAGGCCAAAACACTTGCACATATGCCCATCTGTATGGGGCCAAATAAGAAAATAGTGGTGAAAATACAGTGAGTGAATAAGTATTCATTAAATAAGGATGCTGCACAGGAGAAGTTGCCTTCTCTTCCAGCATTATATTCTTTGTCTTTGAGGACCATGGATTTATTACCAGGGCAACACTTCTGTGACCAACTATTGTGATTTAATCATCAGGAGTTTTTCTTAAAGTTCCACATTGCTGCTTGTGAGAGAATTGAAAGTAAATTGACCAATGATACTAAGGAGAGCTTCTAGAGATGGGAATATTTGGAATAAGCTTGGGAATATAAACTGTAGGGCTTGAAAAGCGTATTAAAAGGTTTGATTTTTTTTTAAAAATCTTCATAAACTTGTTTATTTTAAAGCCAGTCCCATGAATTTCTGGAAGATGGACTCATGATATCTAAAGCCTGGAGCAGTTATAGAGAGAAGGTACCAGGAAGCTACTGTTAACTTGGAGCTGCAACATCTTGCTAGAAAACAACTAAGCAGAAAGAGGAGGTTAGTCTCTGTTTCCAGAGAGTTTTGGGGAGGGAGTCGTTCTACTGGGTATTGACGAAATGAAACAAGGCTTCTCTACTTTGGCCCTGGTCCCAGACTGCTTAGGATAAACCAAAGGTTTCCTCAAAGCCCTCAGCAAAGCATTTGACTAGCTTGATTTGTGAAGAAACCCCCCTTTCTCTGATCTGGCCCTGCAGCACCCACAGTTTGGCTATAGATAACACAGCTTGAGGTTTTCCTCATTGCGGGTTCATTTCAGTCCTTGAGATTCTTCCTTTTTCATGAGAAATGGCTTTAATACACCTTGACTTTTCCTGGGGAGGAGGCTAAACAGAACCTCTTTTTTCTCTGTTGCTCCAAGGAGTATCACTAACTCTGGTTCTGTCATAAAATCCACTTGATGCTCCCATCTGGTCCTCAAGCAACCTATCTTAGATTTGATTATAGGGTTTCTTTTCAGAGAAACAAGTTAAAATCACCGAAACATTTATTTTAGCCAACTGGGGAAAATCTGATTTTTCTGTGTAATTTTTTAAAGGGAGACAGCAAATGTATCATGCCAGATACAAAATAAAAATGAGAAGTATATATTTGTTTAATGCCTTCTTTTGTCTTGAATGTTGGTCTTCTTATTTACTATATACTGGCTAGATGAATTCAGTGAGATCCTGCTTTGAGGCCAGTTGTAAGACAAGCAGTATCCAGCGAAGGCCTGACTGGTACCTGAAAGAGTGCTATCTGAATTCTGCTATGTCCAGCAGTACGTACTCTGTTTGGAAAATTAGATCTTACGTGGACAAAGATAGCTATGCTGCTGGAGGCTTTCCCCAGCCCATGCTAGTATTCTTGCTCTGACAATCCCATTTTTAGCTTGAAGGTCAGGTTGTTTACTGGAAAATCCCAGATAATCTGTGCTTGAAGTCATCTTGAAAATGTGCTAGGCCTGTCTTCATCTAATAATGGCATTTCATAAATTCATAACAAAACTAGGATTTGGACAGCTTGTATAAACACAGTGAGGATCCTGATTCCTTTGAGGAAAATTGAGGAGTTAAATGAACTGAAAAGATTTGGGTGTTTGAATTTAGAGAACAAAGTGTTGTGCATTACTATACTGAAGCTGAAATTTAATCATCTGCATAAAATAATAAACATACACAGTTTTGCAGAAACATGCAATATTGTGTCTAGACACATGGACTATTTATACAAAAACAAAGGCATGGTGTATGGTAAACGTAAGCCAGTTTTGTCTCATGAAAATTAAAGGTGCCTGAGGATACAGGTGTAGCTAATTTGAACTTCTTGTATATGTACAGCAGCAAACATAACTATTTCTCAAAATAATAAATTCAGACTATAAAGACTCATCCTTAATATAATTATATTTTAGATGGGAATAACTCTTCAGATTTAAATAGTTGTTTTAAGGACAGCATTCTGCATTATAAAAAGCCATTAATTCTAAATAATCTACAAATGGGCTAAAAACTAAAGACAGTATTTTTCATCTTTTTTTGTCCTGTTTTGTGGACCCCTAAAAATTTTCCCCTGGAAATTCCCCCATCCATATTTTGCAGTGTAACTTATATGAACTTGGTTTTTTAGTCACCTTTCAGGGACCACCCTGAAGAAGTCCAATGACTGCCAGTTTGAAATCCACTATCGCAGATCCTATGTGTCCTAGTTGTTCTATGACACCTTCAGCCAAATTAGATATGCTATTTCCAGAGACTGCAAACTGTGGTTATGTTATTAATAATGTTTGTGTTTTTTTTTTTTTTTTTTTAATAAAAGGAGGCTAGCCATGTGGAAACATGGTGACATAAGCTGTTTTTTTTTTTTTTTTTAAAAAAGACTCTGAAATGAAATCGGTATTTATTGAAAGTAATAAAGCTGGAAAGGAAATAATCATTATTTGGAGGTTTCTGTAATACTGGAGGGAAAGGAACAGGGCTTAGCATTCATATAAATTGACTTCACTTCTCTATGCCTCTATTTTTGATAGGTTATTTTTTGTTTTTAAGACACATTGCTTCTTTGGTTAGAATTGGGCCTGCCCTTGTATTTGTTATGTGACATGAATGGAGAGGAGGCAGTGCCTTGGTGTGCTTTAAGGTTTGTGTTGACATGTGCCTGTAACAGTAGGAGCTGCTTGGTTGCAAACACTTAGCAAATGTGATTTGGAAGAATTCCTGCATTGTGAGAAATTGTGCAAGCTTTCTTTCCCTCCCTCTTTACTTTTGAGCAACTGAGATAAAAGTCTACCTCCAACTGAACAGAACTTGGGTTGACCTGTTGACCTTAGGAGAGCCGAAAATGGCATTTCATATCTAGCTTTCTGAATTATTTTATTTCTATAAAGACAAGGTGTTATTTCTGTGATTTTAATAACTAAATATTTACTGATTAAATTGTAACATAGAAGTTGAAATGGTTTTGTCTACTGTTTTCTATCATAAACTCTGTAGACGTTTTCTATCACAGAATCTCATGTACTGGCACTGCATGTCATTCCTTCTAATAATTGTTTTTTATTTGGCTATATTTGAATTTGCCATTACTTATTTTAAAAGGTGAATTTAACTGGAAGTTAATAATTTGTTTGGTTTGATCAGTGGAATAGCAGTTTATAACTGGAATAGCATAAAGTAAAATAAATGATGTAACTTGTCATTCTTATGTACTGTGTGTGGAGAGCCAAGGATCCAGTCATCTGGGAAGTTGACTGGCAATGAGGCAGCCTTCCCACTCGCCAGCTGGCCTTTAGGGCGATAACTCAAAAGCAAATCCCACTCAAAAGGCAGAATTGTAATAACGTAATACTACTTCCTGAGGAAGTGAACAGGTAGTGGGGTAAATAGGTAGATGTAGGCTGGCTCCAGCCAGCTTGCTATTAGTGGCAGTAGGGTTAAAAAAGGCTCAGCTAAATTAAGAGAGAGACTAATCATAGACATGTGAAAAATGTTACCAGCATGTATTCTGGCACATCTTATGTTACATGGTGATCCAGTTAACACAAGCATCAAAATTATCCTGCATAGCCAGACTGCTACAGTGGTTTGCAAACAAACTACTGCCCATCTTGTTATGACACTTCACTCTTAGTTATTAAATCTAGGCTATAATAACTTTAAGAATGTACCCTGCCACTAGGAGAAGACAAATGACTTATAAATGTACTGGAAGCACATATACCCTGAAAGTTCCCCTTAAAGAATCAGACAACTCTGCTTGCTGTGCTCAGTGCTTGTGCTCATGTGTAAAGGTATTTTTCATTCACTCTCACTTTAAAACCTTCTGAATATTTTCAGTCTTGGACATATTTTAAGAGCAACTATTTAGGTAGATGCTGATCTTCTGTTGTTATGGCAGGGTGGATACTATCTGCAAGAGAAGCAGAAAGATTGAAGTAGATGCAATTACTTTTGGTCAGTTTTTAAATGCATGAGATGAATGTTCAGCAATCTGCCTGCTTCTAATTCAGTATGGATTTATTTGTCTTAGTGTTATTAGTCTGCCTAAAGATGTGTATGATCAGTTTATTTCTGGGTGACTTTCTCATTTTTGTCATGTAAAGCTATTCATTCTCTGGTACCATAAGCTGCTACTCTTGCTTATTTTTTTTTCCTCTCCATTCTAGAAAGGTAGAATGAGAATCTCCTATTTTTCTGTTGTTTTTACTGGTGCTGAATGCTAGCTAATGGGCTTGAGGCTGTCCCTTAACTGAACTTTTGCAACTGAACAGTTTCAAAACTGTCATGTGTGGAGTGACAGCTTAAAAGATTTAGTGTAAGTTTTTAATCTTTGCAAAGATTTATACTGTGCCTGATTCCTTCTATGTCAAATTTTAATAGAACTGGGTTAACTGAGAGCTTGAAGGTGTGTGGTACCCGCCAGTGTGTTTTGTGAAGTGCTCAATAGTTTATTTAGCAAGAGCAATGGCTCTGGGCTAGATTGTTCTGAGCTATTTAGCTGTGACTAGTATGAAAATAGAAACATGAAAAGATTCTCCTGCACCTTACGCGTAACAAAAAACACTACAAAGTGGTAATGAAATTTTTAGCAAAAGCATTTGACGCAGTTACTTAGAGAATCAAAATGAAAGATTTCACTTATAAGATTTTGCTGAGCTTGAAAATGCTCTTGAAAAGATCCTAACAATTTTGTTTTTGTGTGCCTCTAAATGCATCCATCTCTATTGTGGTCCTTGGAAAGACTTAGTATGTACAGCATATTTAGCCCCTGGCATATTTGGCCCATGATCTATGTTTTTAGAGAATTTTGCATGCTCTGTGGGAAACGCTACTCCCAAAAGAGCAGATGCCACTAGATTCAGTGATGTCAGATGTCTTCAAGGCCACACTGGCTCTTGAGAACAGTTATATGTTGTTAATGCTCTAAGTCAGGCTGCTTACATGTCCCTCAGGAACTAAAATGACCTCCAGGAATGAAAACTCAGGACTGGGGAACAAGCCTTTTATAGTGTACTATAAACTGCTGAAGAGGAAAAACTGCCTCAGTTTAAGTGTGTATTTGCACGACACTCTGCACTCTTTTTTTTTTGTCTTCTAGTGAGATAACACTAACCATGAAACACCCTGCTACAACTTTCGCTCGTGTAATCCCTGTCTCAGAGGAAGTGATAATGGAAAACTTGCAGGGCTTAACTCCCACATGATAAGCCTCTGCATTTTTGTTGTTGTTTTGAATGTAGTTTTAATTTGCTATTTAGAACCCAAATAATTGCACTGTACTGGGGTTGGGAAATCTAGGGCCCCAAATTCAGGTAGAGCCACAACTTAATTTAATACCACCTGAGTTTTTTTTTTTTTTTTTCTGTGTGTTACTCTGAGACAATACCATGGCATGGGTTAGTGTGTGGTCTTCCAAATGTGCTTGTAAGACCTGTTGGACCCTCAGCAAAGAATAAGTTCTTCTCCCTAGAGGTCCTTAATGTAACACCTAATTCCCAGTCTGCTCTGTTATAGTCATGGGAACAACTGACCTTTCGGCATCTCAGCTCAGAAAGCACTTTATAATAAAGAGCTGAAATTAAGTGCTGCACTATGAAGAATTCATCCTGTTTATCAAATATGCAGTGGTAAACTTTTTGTCTTGCAGTTAGGCATCTGAAATAGCTGGAGCTAAATTTTCATCATGAAATATAAACATATTCTAAGATACTTCATCACTCATTAAAGATGAATAATTTTCCATTCATTCACAAATGCAGTCCTTTACTTAGTCTCCCAGTGGGCATAAGTGTGGTCCTTTATTACACAGGAAACATAAGTCAATGTTTAACAGGACTGTCTTATTTCTGAAGAACAGTGCCATATGTTTTGTGTAGGCAGAAGACCCCCTCTTCACTCATCTTCTTCACTCTAATTAATTTTTTTTCCTACTCCCTCCTACAAAAAATAGACAGAAAAAATGACTAGACTGGTGTGAGCAGAAATGTTTGTATATAATAAGGTGAATTTGCAAAAGTAAGTGAGCATTTCCGTGAATAATTTACTGTGCTTGCAAAGTCCAAAATTTTTGTTTGTCTTATCAGAAGTTGACTCATTGCACTGTACTGAAGACAAATAAGCAAAAGAATGGGAAGGCTTCTCCCCATTTTTAACTTTTGAAGAATTTTTACCTGAGCTCCTGAATGGTGGCCTTCACCCTCTGAACAACCGTCGTTGTTTCCCCTCTGGGACGAGCTCCGCAGAAGGCAAGCTCTGAAGGTGTGCACCCTCTGAAGGGGCCTCTCTTGGGGAAGTGGGCAACTTTTAAACTTTTAAATGGGGACAGCCATGACTTCACCAAGCTCTGTAGCATTGTGTTTAGAATAGTACTGAGCACCTCTGCAGAGACAGCATGGTGGATGTTACTCTTAAGGAAATATCACTAGAGATCTTATTTTTAGGGATACGGTAAATTTGAAAAGGCAGGAGGAAGTGGGGAGAACTGGTAGGTTAGTACTGTGTTCACTATGAAAGGCTTCTCTGCCTGGGGTGATGCCCAGTCTTTCATCACTGTGTCTTGCTCATATGGCTTATAAATGGGTGCATGCACTAAAGGCAGTCTGTGGCTCTAAGTAGCATTCTTTACGCAGCAGTGGCATATTAAGGCAGCTGTATGACGGATTCATTTCACCTGATATGCCCAAATTGCAGGACTCTGCAAAGCAATCAAAACAGCCCTATGGCACCACACCATTATTATTCATTAACTATGCCAAAAGGGAGTGGCTACTAAGGCAGCTCCTGTGATGTCTACACTCAGTATTTTAAAGGTTTGACTGAATCAAATCAAAAGTAAATTTAGCCCAGCCTTCTGATTTTGCTGGTGGCTCATAGTGGTTGCCTAGAGAAGAATATAAGAATAGATCAGATGTATAATGATACTTTCCATAATACTCTTTGATCTTCAGTAATTTATCCTTCCAGGTCTGCTTCTGGTAGAGATGGTGTCTTTATATTTAAAAATCTTTAATCAATTTATCCTCCATGAATTTGCCATTCTCTCCTGGGATGCCTGTAAAATGATAACATCTGTATCATCCTAGGGCAATGAGTTTCACAGCTCAAAGGATGAAGTAGTATCAAGCACGTTGCTGGTAGCCTTAAAAGAGGTTTCTTGTCTATGGCCAATAAAAAGGGAGAGTAAAAAGCAATAGATACAAATTGTAAATAAAGAATAAATTGTGATTAAAATTTAACAAGGAGGGCAACATGTTCCACCTACCAAAATATAGTAATTACAGTTTCATCAGTGTTCTAAAAACATTTAAGTTACTTGAAATGTATCATAACAGCCCCTCATTGTGATATTTGTGTTATGCAAAATGTTCAGCACCTGAAATAGTGTGGAGTATGTACTTTCTATCTGTAACTGGTTTTCCACTAGAATTTCTCAATTACTTTTAACACTAATGCATACAGCTGGTTACTTTACATACATGTCTAACATACATGTCATTTTGGTGATACTATGTCTAACCTGTATCAAGAACAACACAGTACATCTTGTCACAGTCATCAGAATGACTGCTCCTAAACTCATCAGGCAGCCCCTATGTTTGCACGTAGAGTTTGCAAAGAGAAGAGGATGCTAAGATCTGTTCCTCTTACCTGACTGCAAAAGATTCTGGCTGGATATGCTACTGTCTTGCACCTCTTCCTGTACAAAAATACCCCCTCATCCAAGCTATCAGCTTGCTATGAAAACTTATTTCATAGCACAGAAAAGTACTTAGTGTCACAGATGCAGTTAAATGGCAATTGGGGCCTGGGGCCTTAAGGTATGGGCTATCTGTGCTTTCATAGGATCTGTGTTCTGTATAGCTAGTGCCTATCACAGTGGGATTCTGGTACCTGAAGGACATTTCTAGGTGCTATCACAATACAAATGATCATATGGATGATTTAGGACAGTATTCCTCTTAGCTGTCCTGAAAGTGTTTTTTCCAAATGCCTTTTTTATTTAACACTACAGCTGCATTCATTTGGTTACTTTTATCCAGACTGTCTCCTAAATTGCCTATGTATTTACAAAGGTACTGGCTTTCCTGCAAAGTAAAATGGATGTATTTTGATATAAAAACACATGTACTGTGTATCCCAATTCACCTTGAGAGAATCTTAAAAAATTTGTCATATGGGTGAATACTACTTTCCTGATTTTTTCATCAGGGATTATTTCATAAGTTGTGATGTCAGTTCAAAAGATTGACATTCATGCAGGCAGATATGCATGAGGGTCTTCTGAGAATGTGATTTTTGTGGAAGTCTGACGTATGTCCGTGTCAGGCACTGGCTTACGAGCAGCCTGACAGTGCCCCTGTAAGGGCCTTGGGCGTCCAGCCTGGCCCTGCCCTATGTGTTTGTCAGCAGATGGGAAACTGGAAGGACCTAAGAGAACGGTTAGGAGAGTTACTCTTGGAGAAGAAGGCTAAAGGTAGGCACCTTTTACTGTTGCTCTTCCTTGCAGCGTGTGTCTGGTATACAACCTGGTACCTCAAGGGAAAGGCCTGGGGGGGGAACTTGGGCTGAGCCAGGGTAGCTGCTGTGGAGGCCCTGAGAGAGGACCTCTAGGACTGCTGGGAGATCCAGCCCGCTGAGGAATAGGGGGGTTGTGGTCAGATAACCATGTCCCACTGTGGCTGTAGTGAAATTTAGCTGTGGAAACACACCTTGGGAATTGATGCATTTCTGCAGATAAGGCACAAGATCTGTGCAACACTTTGTCTATGCTGTAGTAAGGTTTCAGCTTTTTCCCATAACAACAGTTCTTTAAATAGGAACGCTGGAGTGCAATCAGCAAACGAGTGTCCTTGTTGAGGACTGGAAAGGGGTGTTTACTTGGATAATTTCAGCCATTGGGTGTTTCCAAGTTTGGAAGTGCTGAAGCTGTCTAATCCTAAATCAGCTGGAGTGACCCTGTGAGTGTGGAGGAGGAGGACACAGCGTAGCACCCAACATGCTTGAGCTGTGGAGCTCCCCACAGGAGCTGTAGGTGGCTTTTTGTTGTTGTTGTTTGGTAGGTTCAGCTTCTGAGCACACAACTGTTGTTAAAACCCGCGGAGCTCCTTTTGCCAAGGTTATTTTGATGCCATTTCTCACTATTGCTGATGCTGCCAGACTACCTGCCGTACGCAGCTTATGTGTTTACCTACTTGCAGGGAAGTTCAGTGTTGCACTTTTGCCAACACAAAAGAGCCTGCCTGGGTAAACCTCTGCCTGCCACTTAAGCTTGAGTGAGGCCTTCTCCAAACCCAAGGACTGTATAGGTTTTTAGATATATCTGTGTTTTTGAAAGACATTTCAGTTCAGGAGAAGACTTAACAGATGTAGAAGATAACATTGCTGCTGGGTTCCAGGGAAGAAAATGAGGTGGACACTGTACAAAAGCTCAGGTAAATATGGAGGTGCAGCAGCCGACACTGCATTTTTAAACAGTGTAAGTGCTGCAGAGGATATCTGCCCGAGTTCAGCCTGCTCACAGGCTGGAGAGGGGCTCTTCCTTCCCCGCCCCCTTCCTAGTCCCTCTCCCAGATGTGCTTTTGGCAGAAACCCTACCTGCTCAGGCACCCTATCTACCCTGACTGTCTGCTAGGGAGACGTGGATTCCTTCCCTTTCTGCCTCCATTGTTTGCTTTTTTTAATGTCTAGATTCTGTCTGCTGTTTCTTGCTATAAAGCACCTATTTTTTTCTCCAGATTTATTTTCCATATGTTTTATCAGCTGGGAAGTGAGATTTTGAGGGCTGCGAGAAAAAAATTCCTGGGGGTTGGCAGTCTCTAAGTTAGTTTGGTATAGAAGTTACATGGCATATGGTGATTGCTGGGTGCCACCTTGTCCCTTGCTGAGTTGAATTTTGTGCTAGTTCAATAAAATCTTATTTAAGTAAGTGGAAACAGAAGCAGAGGGAACCTTACTTTGCAGTGGTCAACAGAGAATGTATAACTAACCTCTAGTACCTGACATGTTTCACTTCTCCTAAAGGGAGATTAAGCGAAGGTGCGGTGAGGGGCAGATGCAGATGAGTGTCTCAGGAGAGAGTGGAGGGGGTGAGCTCTGAGCAGTTCAGCCTTCACCACACTCAGTTGAGTACCAAAAGTGCTGAGCATTTGCAACTTCCTTTTACTTTCCTTATTGTTGCTCAGCACCTCTGAAGAAAATGCCTAGGACATTTTCCAAAGTACCTTATATCTAGCACTCTGTAGAAAAAGCCATGGACCTCTTCCCAAATAGACTTCTGCTTAGACTTCTGCACTGCCTGTTATCCTATGCCTGGAGGGGTTAACAGTGATTAGTACAGAGTCTCCGTGAGGCGCTTTTGTTCCAAATAGCATTTTGGAGATGTTTATAGAAGCTGCAGTGATTTGAGGCATAGTTTTAATTATTTGTCAGTTGAGCTTGGTGTTTTCAGTTGAAGACGTCTACCTATAAAAGTGGAACAGAGATAAGTTAACAAAATAGGCAGGTCTAGAGAGCCAAAAATGTACAGTAATAAAGGTCTTGTTAACAGCACTAAGCAGTTAAGCAGGATAGGGGTTTTCAATATAGATGCTCTGATGTGCTGCTTTGGATGGATGCTTTGATTATTTAAAACCCTTTTACTTAGGCCTGCACAACATCTAGCCCCTGAACTGATTTCCCGGACCTGCCTCACGGTGCTGATAATTTTTTTTAAATAGCTAATCCGAGAATGTGATTGACATTTTGTTAAACATGGAAAGAGCCCCAAATGACAGCTCTGAGGACAATTAGCCTCTGATATGACAGTTTAGGCTACCATTTGTCTGGGTTTTCCTCAAGATGTCCATTTCCCCTCATTCCTTGCCCTTCCCTCTGAAATTTCTTTGGCGAGAACTTTGGGCATTTGGTTGGCTATTTCTGGACTTCCACTGCATGCACTCCAATTGTTCTTGCACATGTAGTGAATCCAGCGTGCTCCAGGTGTGTTGGAGTAAACTGTGCAAGCCCTTGGCCCGAAATGAGGTCCTGAAAACCTCAGATAGAAAAATAGCCTTAAAGTAGATATTGTGTATCAGTTGCATGAGGACTGTAAGATCACATGAGCTTTGACCTGCTATTCTTGTCCTTTGGTGTGCAGGGCAGCTACCAGAAAGCCTCCTCTTCATCTGAGGACAGGACAGCGGGGAGATGGGGTCCGTGGAGACGGAAGTAGGACTATCACAGTTAGTCTTGGAGATGATGGAGGATACTGCAGAGAGAGGTAGAAGTCATGGGGAGGAGGAGAAAGAAGAAAAGGTGGTATTAGATGCCAGCCAGAACCCTTCCCTTCTCTACAAATCAGAATATCAAGCATTAGTATGTTGGTGTCCTAAGAGGTCCACCTGTGTATTTCAGGCATGCACCCTCTTGTAAGCTTTTATTACAGACCAACAAAAGGGAGGAGGAAAAAGCACTAAAGCATTAAACGTGTAAAACTATTAAGCAAGGCTTTCATTTTTAACAGTGGCTTCTATTCCTTTTGTGCCTTTAGCAGTTGAAAGCTTTTAAAGGAAACCTAACTCATGACACCAACATCTGACAACAGTATTGAAGGTGAGTGGACTGTCGCTTAGAAGAAATGCCAGAATAGAGAGCTTGTTTCTGGTGGCTGTGGTGTCTGGTCCTGCTACCCCAATAACAAATACACAAAAAGGGAAAGAGAAAGAATGACACAGAGGGGGAAAAAAAGCAGCTTGTGTTCGGTGCTGCCTGACTTGTGACATCCATGCTGGAGACAGGCATGGACTGCAGTCGTGCAAACTTGTGCTGGCAAAACAGGAAGGTTGGGCTGTTCCAGCTATTTCTCGTAGCTGCCTTGCCAGCTGCAGTAGTGCTACAAAAGCCACAACCTTGGCACGCTAAACTAGACGTAAGCAGAAGGTAGAGGGAAATAGAATAAGGTGGCAAAGGCAGAGAAGGACTGGCGCTGTGGGGATCGGAAGCTCTCCAGCAGCCTGGCACTGCATCCCAGGCAAACCTTTCAAGTTCTTTGCCTGCTGGGCTGTGACAAGCCATGCATTGGGTCACAAGCTTGGGGGAAGAGCATCTGCTCCACTGGATCACAAGACTGGGGAATGATCATGGCCCGGTGCTGTGGCTGGAGCAAGGAACAAGCACCCAACAAAGCTCTTTCCAGGGCAGACATGCCCTCTGGCTGCAGGCAGGGCCCACAGTGGAAGGAAGCTCTTCCCTGCAAATGCGAGCTATAGCCCAGGCCACTGGAGAATGTGGCACCAGAGCTGGAGGTTGCACTCAGTCTGTGGGAGCTGCCAGGTCTGTACTGACACACAGCTGTAATGGGGAAAGGCGAAAGTGTCATCTGCATCTCTTTGGCTGGCTCTGTCTTGTCAGGTTGACTAAAGCCCTGTGGTTCCTGGTGTGGGCATGGTCTCACAATCCCGGAGCCTGGTTGTTTCAACCTCACCTGTCCTCCTGCCGTCTGGGTCAAATTAAGGATTTGGAGCAGGGTGACAAGTGGAACAGCCCATCCTCTCCTATATTTGTGTTCCCAAACTAGCCCTCGTTCCCACCGCATTGGCTTTGGCTAATTGATTTCTGGTCTCTCCTACCTCTTATTTTCCAATCACAATCTTAACACTTTATTAGTGATAAATGGAACAATATAGTTAGCCATTTAGTTTGGGCTAATCCAAAGTTTTTTCTTCTGCTGACCATAAAATCTCTTTTTGTACAGTAGGCTGAGTTAGACTATTCTCCCCTCAGTCAATTTATAGTAGAGACTCCAATATAGATCATTAATCTTAACCTGGAGTGTTTGGAAGATTTATTTAATATTGGGGAAGAATATAGCAATATCTAGCTGTAGCCTATAAATTAGCTGTGGGGTTTTTTGGCAACCTGCCATTTATGGGCTCTCTAAGAGTAAGAATTTATGTTTCATTTGGAGCAGGGAAAAGAACAAATTATTCAAAAAAAAAAAAAAAAAGACAATTATAGAGGATGATAACGGGCCAGAGCACTTTTTTCCATGTCACTGTGAAGATGGCATGTACTGTGTCTTTTCTCTTAAGAACTTATTTCACTGATAAGTCAGCAGCAAAGAGGAGTGCAGCAAATTTCTGGGGGAAAGTAGTTTGTTAAAAACAAACAAACTCAAAACACACATACAATAAAACTATTTGAAACAGGCTAGTCGTAACTGGTATGGGGGCAAAGTGCAAGATTGTTCACTGAGCTGCAAATCCATTTCCTTTTCGCTAGGGAGAAGAAACCCACATGTCAACATTAAACATGCAAGAACAAAAATGTCAGGGGAAATGCTATGACTGTTGTCTCATTTTCTTTGCCACGGTACCACATTTTTGTTTTGTTGAAGAAGCAGAATTATTTGCAGAACATAAGATCATTGTTGGCAGGAAGCTTCTAGGAGTTAATTATAAGAGAACTGCACTTTGAGGCAATCCTCTGCCTGCCTCTCTCAGTCGGTGTCGTAGGTTGTTATGAGAGTGGCTGCAGCTGTGACTCCTGCAGTTTCCTTTGACCATGAGGTACGTTATGGGATCGGTTCTGGTTTGGGGGGCATGTAGTCCATACTGCTGACCATAAATGGCATTAGTAATTTGAGCAATACTTGTCATTCTGTTTTATTGTATGTAAATTTGATGCCTGAAAGGAGCAAGGGAAAGCAAGCAGCTAAGTGACATTTGCCTGCTTCTATCTGAAAGTCTTCCACCTTGGTTCAGGGAGTGCCACTTCTGAGTTTTTATTCTTGATTTTTGTTTTAAATGTGCCATTGTTCAAGTGGCAGAAACAAAAGGCTTTGGCTCTCCTTGCTGTGGGAGTGAAGAACGTTGCCTGTGCTTTGTAATGGGGTTCTCTAGGCAGATTAAAAACCAACAAAATGTGCCTGAAGCTCTTTGCCCTTTTCTAAACTGTGAATCCTGCTGTGCAGATTGCTGCTACTTCTGACCTGCTGAATGTTGGAGTTAAAACAAAAAATACCTTGCTCTCTCTCCTTGACAGAGTTCAGCACATGTTGAGGGAAACAGAGGAGCAGTATTGTGGCACAAGCTTGCGCACACACACATGCACAGAGGTCCTGATGTTTCATTTCATCTTATAAAGTGGCTTACGGCATGCTTTAGCCCTGTGGGCATTAGCCAGAGAAGCCAGGTTGGAACTGTATGATGTTTGAAACCAATCTGGCTAAATGATTGCAAGGGGAGTGTAAATAATGTATAGAGAATCTATATTTTTAACAGGAATTAGATTAAATTTCCCTCTTGCTAAATGATTATTAATACTATTTGCCTGGTCAGTCCGAGAATGGAGAAGTGTATTTTGGAAACTGTGTTTAAAGGGCTTGCAACTGTGTTTTAAACTGTGATTTCTGAAATAACTATATTTGTTCTAATCCAGTCAGATTAGCAGAGCTAGTATTTAGAACCGACTTTTTTTATTTTTAATGCAGATGGACCTTAGTGTCCTTTTGTTTGTGAGAAGCTTTTTTAGCCTCAGATAGCTGGAATACTTGCATGTGATTTGTTTTTTCAAAAGAAAAGATTCACTGTATTTAGAGATGCAAATACTACCTTGTCTTCAAAAACACCAGCTGTTATACTGGAGGACAAAGCTAATTTTATGTTGCCTTACTTCAGTAGTTCCTGTGTGCTCATCAGCAGCTTTTTATTTACCTTCTCTGTGGATCTGAAAAACACCACTGAAATTAAACTTTTGTTTATTCCTTTGGTAAAAGCCTAGTAATACCTGAACTGATCTGTGATTTTTTTTTTTTTAAATAAGTAAATAGGTTAACTAGCAGAATACAGTTTTGCATTAGTGTTTGTACAAAAGTTCAACAGACTTAGCTTTGATTCTCTTGTTCCTTGAATATGAGGATACTAATTGCTGCCTTAAATATTTGCCTTGATTGTGGGTCAGGTCACATACGCAGGTCTGTGGTATAAGAAATTGCTGCTGGTCTGTGTGTCAGTAGCACAACTTTTAGAAGAGATTTCTTTGGTTCTGATTTAAACATCTGGAGAGACAAAGAACGTTTGTCGGGGTCTCCTGTTGTTGCTAAAAGTTGGAGCAGGCGAGAATTTTTCTTTTATCGCATTCTAAATGCTGGAAAAGTCAGAGTGAAATCTGCAAGTATAATGCTTTATCTCCCCTTATAAATGAAAGTGCTTTCACTTCAGCTGTGGTGGCTGTCCTGATAATTACATTACGTAATATTTACTCTCCCCTTCTGAGTTAAATCCTTTTTCTGATTTGCGAGTAATATTTGCATATGTATTTCTTAGCGGCATTGACATGCCAGATGCACAGTGGTAGCTGTCTCCGCCTGCTAATCCTGTAATAACATTCTGGTGACCGAATTCAATGGCCCTGCGCGGAGCCTTGAAACAGCTGATTGCTGACTAGGGAGGAAAAAAAAATAACCCAGCGAATCTCATTGCAGCTCTCTGCTGCATCCCTATCCCACAATCCCTTGCACGATTTGCTGCAGTCTTTCTACACAGGCTGAGTGAGAAAAAGATGTGCTAAATAAAGACTGATTGGTTTGAATCCTGAAGGGGTCTCCCACTTGTAAATGACCCGGGGGAAAAAAAAATTCATGACGACTTCACTGGGCCTCCTCTTATTCTTCCATTTTTCTTTCCACCTGTCCTCTTCGTGGAATGGAGCATCATTCTTTAGAGCACAAAATATGTTGTGCATCTAATATTGACTGTGCTATGATAGGGATTCTTAACCAGTTTCACTCATGAGGCTCTTAAGCTTGAAATATTAACAGATGATGTTTTATTCGTTTGGATTACTACGGAACTGCAGCTCCGTCCCTGCAAGGATTTTATCCTCAGCACTGCATTGATTAAGCTACTTATCTACAAAGATGGGTAGGTCTAAAATGCTCAAGTTTGGTCAGTGTTATTCCTGGTGGCTGCTGCTGGGTTGCTCCTTCTGTTTTGGCCCCCGATAGTTCATTATAATTCTGCATGCTGTAAGAATGAGGAGGGTTGCTGTGCTTTAAACAACAAGGCACCAAGCTGATTGAAGAGTGGGAGAGAAAGGAATGCAAATTTAGCTTATCAAGCCTTTTGTACAAGAGGGCTCTGTGCTGGTTATGATTATTAATTTACTCAATGTGTTCTGTATTGGCTAATTTGGGGGCTGCTGCTATAATCTCGGCTTGAATCTCTCTTTTATTCGAAGAAGAGTGGACAGGCACTGTATTTGGTTTAAGGAGTTTTACCCTCGGCTCCCCCAAGCTTTGAAGCAACATTATTGAGGTTCCCCACCCTTTCTTATGGCTCTCAAGGCCTAACCGTTCCTTTGCAAACGTTGCCATTGGAAACCTATTCATTCATAATACATGAATAGACCCTCTGGGTTGTGAATACCATTGATAAGAAGAAGATGAACAAGCAGCAAGCAATTTGTTCTCCTCGGGCTGTACTTTCAGGCTGAGTCTAGTTGCCGTTCTGGCTGGGTGGAGTTCAGTGATAGCAGCGGAACTTGTAACAGAGGATTCTGCTCTTTTAGGATTAAATCCTGGGAATTGAACAGGCAGTTATAAGCTTTCCCAGGGTCTTTTTCTTGGCCAATCCATGGAATCTAATAGAAAACTCGATTCCTGTTGAAGAATTCCAGAGCTTATTTAAAGAGACTTGTAGAAGGGGTGCACTTTTCTATTTAATGGCTCTATTTATTTAAAACAACTCTTTTGGAACTGTTATTTGCTGTACTATAGCATTTTTTCCCTTTCCTAAATCTATAGGAAGTTATGGGTGGGGCCGCACCCTGACATTCATTCCTGAAGGCAGGCACGCTTAGCAGAGCTAAGCTTTACGGTATCTCACAGAGCCATTGTTTTCACTCCTCTTTGCTGTATAGAATATTGTGAGTGAAAAAACGATAAACATATTTCCAAGCAGAAGGAAAGAGAACAAGGTCATTTTCAGGATTGCTGGGAAGATGACAGTCCTCGAACCTCAAATGGGTGACAAAGGGTATACTTTTCAGAGCCCTTTTCTGCACTTGATTTGGCAAACCTGAACTAGGTTTTGAGTGCGTGCTTCTTAGAGATAAATGGGTGGGGTTTTATGTCTTGTTTGGTGCAATGCTTCATAAACCTTGGCTTTGTATGTTTAAATTAAGAAGTGCAAATATATATGGAGACTTGTTTCTCGGATCTTACTTATTTTCAGAGCTTTTGCTTTGGCTGCCTTTTATCACATTGAGAGACAAAACGAACCTCACAAAAAACCTCTAGCAGTTTCTGAGTTCAGAAGATGTTACTGTATAAAAGAATGTTTTTTCTTGTAAAAATACTATTACTTTACTAAATCTCCCACTGCCTGCACCTCTGAAACTTAAGTTGCTGTTTTGAGGAATTGCTGCTACCACTGCAACAAATCACAATTAATTCTGTCTTTAGCCAGATTCAAAAGGACCATCTAAAACTTGCAGCTTCTCCTTGGTCTTTGGTTATATAGTTGCTTACATTGAGACAATGGGCAAAATCATCACTTCCATAGCTACATCCCATTCAGCAAAATCTCATCTAAGGTGAATTTGGCTCAGTGAGGTTGCAGAATCAGATGTTCAATCCTGAAAATGACATACTCTAGAAACTTTTTAAATTGAACCACTTGTTTAAGGTGTTGTTATACCATGTAGTGGCCAAAGCTTGAAGTGTACAGACCAAATTCTGTTTTCAGGTGCATATTTTAAACATGATTCACATAAGCATAGGGGATAAATGACAGGCATGGCCTGCTATGTTCCAGACAAAATGCCAAATATTAAAAGCACTTTAAAGTGGCTAGGATGAGACCTGTGTATGAAACACTAAGAATCATCTGATTTTACAGTGAGATCAGGGGAATGTAAAAGACTAGGGTGAAGATCAGATGATATGAATTTTTTCAGATAACAGGAGTTTTTCTTGTATAAACACTATTTGCTGATGTGACTGTTCTTCATGGCCGAAAGATGAAATGATAGAGAATCATCTATTTGATTGCTGAGAACTTGGTTTTCTTAATGACAGGCAGCATTCACTGGAAAGCTATTTTTTCATATCCTTAAGTACAATTTTTTTGTTTTTAATAGGTTGTGCTTAGTTTATACCAAAAATTATACTGTTCATAACCTATCTGTGCCCAGTTTGGAAACTGTGCTTTTGATAAGAAGTCTTCCTGCTGCTGATTTTCTCTCCTCCTTTATTTGGTTAAACACTCCCCTCCCCACCCCTCCCCAGAAGTTTTGGGAAGGAGAATGGGAGGTAAGTGGAGCTGAATCAATGGTGAAATAAATTTTCTTTTGAAACACATCACTGAAGATCTTCATGTTATACTGCCCAATTAATAAATACATTAATGCCTGTTTGGTAGTCTGCTCTTTCTACTCCCATTTGCAAAAGCTGGATATTTTCGTTCTACTTTTTGTAAAACCATTTTTAACTCAAGCTTTTAAAAAGTAATGTAGCTTCATAATTGATCTCCCAGGGTTTTTGTGTATGATTTATGGCATTTAAATAGGTTAATTTAATTTATGTTTATGTAATATTAACAGGTTTTACCTTATTATGTGGGAAGAAATGAATGAAACAAGTGATTAATTCTGAAATAAGACATTTTTGGTTCATGTTGTTCATCATTGTATTTTAAGACAATTGTAGCCATTCTTAACTTAGAGATTCCCTTTTTTTTCCAAAAAGGAAACAAAAGTGCCTAGCATATAAATTTTGATGCATCAAGTTACCTGTCAGTTACTGCTTTGGGGTATTTTAGTTGTGAGTAACTTTCTGCTGCGGTGCTTGTGCAGAGGTGATCCACAGGGGTCTGTTACCAGTGGAGTCGGTGCAGCATGTTCCATAACCATCAGCATTGCCCTAGGAACAGTCACTTGCACAATGGAGCAAGTACACCCTTCCTGCCTACCTGTGCAGCTAAACACCCAGCTCAGGAAAACCAGCCTGTGTTCCGCTCTGTCAGATTCATACTCCCGTGCCTTCAGCACCGGAAGGAGAGCAACCTAACACTGCTTATAAAATATGGTGGGCTGCAGAAATCACTGTGGAACTTAAGCGACCTTTGAACAAGCACAATCAGCATCTGAGGCAGATGGCCAAACTAGGCCTAACCCAAATATGAAACGAATGACTAAAACCTGGGGTAGAAAATGTTTAGGGAAGAAGTGACTACCTGAGGAGGAATCTCTCCAGCGCAGGAATGAAGCTGGGCTGGCTGCTCACCAAGGCAAGGCGGCTGCGTTCCTCTCTGGGCACAGCAGGACCCGCAGAAGTGGGTGTGCAGACAGAAGTGGCAGTGGGTTTCCCAGGCTGCAGGGAGCAAGCCTGCACCTCTGAGTGCTCCAGCCTCAAGCGATGCACCTCGGTAAAATGCTCATGGCGAAGAGCTCTTGTTAGGCTGCCCTGCCAGGGCCTCTGCTTGTCCCAGCAGGTTTTCCTGATCTATTTTAACAGGCAGTTTACTTTTCTCAGGAAACAGGCAGGTTTCCTTTCTTGTCCTCCCCACTTTTCTCTCTACACATGTTAATCCTGTTGTCTATAAACTGTGCATCCAGTTGAGAAGAAACTGAAGTTTTTCTGTCTGTGCGCCTTGTTGCAGTACAGGAGGAGTTCCCAGCCTGCTGGAGGGTCTTACAACCTGCAATTTGAATTGTCAGCTGGTAGACCTTTTTCTTTCCCATTTATTTCATTTTATTTATGCCAGGCTTATGAAGAGACTTCAGCCATAGAAGTATGACTCTTACTATTCTTTCTGCCTAGAATGCTGTTCTTCTTACGTTTATTATCCAGACATATTACATCCATCCCTCACCCTGTCTTTGCTGATTCTGAGCAGCTATTATTCCTGTCTGATGAATGGGACGGTTGCCTCTTCTTTGCTAAGTTTCTTTTATTCTGAGGATTCCCACCTCACCTACCCCGCTCCTGTTGTTGGCGCAGAATTGAGCGCTCCCTTGCCGGGGACTGGTTCATTCTGAAGCTTCCTTTTCTGGGGCTTGCTAGAGTCTAAACCTACTATATCTTTGGCTCCACCTGCACTGATAAGGAAAAAATGTTAGGTGAACCATTTTCAAACTCCCTGTGACACGGCCATTTGACAGTGGCCGGTGCAGTTCCAGTTTAAGCATTCTGCCAACTGTATTGTAGACTTAAGAAATCCTATGTTTGTTAGCACTGGCTGAACCTACAGTTGCAAGAACATTTTTATCAGGGGATGTCTTTAAAACCAGACAGCCTTGTAACTCTTACAGACCAGAGGCAATATGCCTTTCCAGAACGTCTGCTTCAGAAAGAGGTGTTACGTATGGTGGTGTTGACTGTTTCCCAGGCTCTCAACAGTGACGAAACATTTTAAAAGTTTAATTCTCCACTGTTTTGGTTCTATATAGAAATATGAATTCCTGCATCAGAATGAAACATGAGTGAACTGGTTGTTGATATTGTTATTTCATGGAATTTATAAGCCATTTTTCTTCTTTTCCTTTCCCTTTATCCCACTCCAGCAGTGTGCAGGGTAGAAGGGAACAGGACCCATATGTCAGTGGTCTAGGATGGCCAGTGAAGGCCCAAACATCCCAAGTCCTGTGGTCCGTCAGATTGACAAGCAGTTTCTGATCTGCAGCATATGCTTGGACCGTTACAAGAACCCCAAAGTACTTCCCTGCCTGCACACTTTCTGTGAGAGGTAAGAGCTTTTCCCATGTTTGCAACTAGATATTTGTGTCTTGTAACTAGCACAGAACTTTTGACTTCTTCAGTGAACGGTGACTTTTCTCTTTACTTGTGAAGGTCACGTTAAGGCACAATAAAGTTTGGGAAGGTTGGAGAGGCGGGAGTGTAGAGGAGGACTGTTGTTCATAGTGGGCAATAAGAAGAGACAGCAGCAGAATATTTTGAATACATTCTCCTTTATGCAAGAGTGAATAAAAAATAAATCCAATGAAACTAATGACTATTGTTACACCAGTGTGAAAGGTGGTGGCAGTCAGAATTTGGACCTCAAATTAATAGCTTCAAATTTATTCTGATTAGCCTATAATTAGAAATGATAAAAACCTTTCTTTGTTGATTTACTAAGCAGAGAATAACTATCCCATCCTTAAATGTCCAAGGGTTAGATATGATGTATGCATTATTAATAACCAGTGATTAAGTGTCCTCATTATTCTGCAGCTTCGTTGACTGAAGTGGAAAAACTCTTTGAAAAGAGATGTGGACAAAACAGCAGCCTGCCTTCTACTGTATTCAGCTGAATGAATTGAACATAGCTAGTGATACTTTAATGCTATATTATCCATCAAACTGTGGAAAGAATAAAACATTTGCAGAAAAGTTAGCTGAAGAATTATTCATTAGAGATCTTGATCTGATGGTGGGATGCAGCTGTTTGGGTTATATATTGAATGGCAGAAGAATTATAATAAATGGTACTTTATGTGAATGCTTAGTTCAGGAGATTTCTAACTCTTGGTTAGAATTGCAGTGTGCATGCCTAATTTTATAGGGTGCAAGAAAAATTATTGATCTCTGAGTGCATCAAGTGAAATGGTCCTTTGTAGAAGAACGAGAAATTCTGACTTCACTGAAGTCAGCAGTAAAACTCTCACAGAAATCAGTGAAGTCAAGGTTTTCACCATCAAGTCTTAAGTTTCTTGATTTCAGTTCATGTGTATATCCTAAGGTCAGCTTCTGTTTTTTTACTGTAATCCTCTTATGCTGATCTGGTTATGGAAAGAGGTGGGAAGAACTCCTCTGGTGTAGTGCTGATGTGCAAAGCCTAAACTCTCCTTTCACAGGGCCCTTAGTGGGGAGGCAGGAGGAGTGATGCCAAGGGAGAATGAAGAGTGGTGCCAGCAAAGCCCTTAGGGGATGAGAACTGCCTAGCTGTGTGGGGTCACACTTTCTTGGTTGGCGTCTCATGAACAATTTGGCGTAACGCTGCTCCCCTTTAGACTCCTGAAGAATTGCCTGCTGCAAAGCTCCCTGTGTTTAGAGGACTGTATTGAATTGCCAGTTGCAGTCAGATGTTGCATGTCCAGCAGCTGTTACTTGATTTCAAGGCCAAAAGGGGCACTAACTCTCAGCATTCTCAGTAGAACAGATGTCTCAAAGAAAGGCACGTAACTCTCACAATGATGTCAGTTTATTGATCTTTTTTCCATGTGGCAGGGGAAGTAAGATTTAAAGGAAAAAATCCTCACAATCATTTTTACTCCTGAAGCACAGAATATGATTTACCTTTCCTTTCAAAAGTAGGGATAGCACTATTTCAAATCAGTTCGTAAATGAAGGGGTTTCTTTTTCCTCTTAGATGATACTTTCCCTCTCTCTTTCTTTCTCCTCCTCTATCTCCCTTCCCAATAGGTGCTTACAGAATTACATTCCAGCCCATAGCTTAACCCTTTCTTGCCCCGTGTGCCGCCAGACCTCCATTCTGCCAGAGAAAGGGGTTTCTGCACTCCAGAACAACTTCTTTATCACCAACCTGATGGATGTCCTGCAAAGAACACCAGACAACAGCATAGAAGAGTCCTCCATCTTGGAGACTGTCACTGCTGTTGCTGCAGGCAAGCCACTCTCCTGCCCCAATCATGATGGAAATGTAAGTGAGACAAGCTCCTGTGATATGTACAATATACTGATTGGTCTGACTTGCAATGGATATTTTGTTCTAAACATGTAGTGGGGAATGGGAACCACAGTACTACTTTGATTTTATATGTCAGCAAAGACAAATGACTTCTTAAAATTAACAATACTCAAATGCACTTAATGGAGCATCTTAAAATAGTCAGGATATTATTTCATCTTACCAGTCATCTTAGATGATACTGTCTTTTAACACGTGGTCAAAATTGCTTTCCCGCAAGCACTGGGCCTTGTGCCTTTGCCTCTGAGATGGGATCCTGTAGCTCTCCTTGTAGACCTAACTATTGCTGTAGTAACCTGTGGGCTCATTTAGGCAGTATGTGTCAAACATAAGCTTAATTGACCTGCACACTGACCCAGTGAGATCTGAGACAGTTTCAAAAGCTATGTGAGTATGTTAACATAACAACAAATAAAAAAGCATCCTGGCTCAGGCTCAGCACCTCAGTGACACAGCTTTGGGTCACCACAGTCTAGGAACAGAGCGAGCTCTGTTTATCTGCAGTGTTTTGTGTAAGTAGATCTCAGGTATCAGTTCTTGGAGACTCCAGAGTAAACTACTTGTCTTTGCTTTTTTTCCCCATCTGCTTTTTTGCCTAGCGTCTCCCTACATGCACTCTTAAATTATATCAAGTACCCCCCAAACTGAATAAGCATCTAGTATTCTTGTATTATTACAAGAACAGCTCTACTTTCACTGCTTGCTTCAGCATTTTCAGTACTTAACCTGCATGTTTTCATGGTAAGCATACCAACTCCTTTCTCACAGCCAGGTTTATGCAAGAGCATAAGTAGACCATGTTGCAGAACTGAGCCACGCTGTGTTGTAAACTGAATGTTGTGCTTGTATGCAAGCCAAGAAATTTGTGCCAGTATCTTAAGACAACTTTCTGAGGACTGTTTTATTTGATACTCAGTTTAAATACTGGTTGTATTGGAATAATTTAGTTGACAAGTTTTGATTGCTCCTACAGAGGAACAGTTCAGTTCCCTTTCCTTACTGATTGCTGGGCTTAGATTGACTTGTAGAACTGATTTGCTATATACTCTGATTAATGAGTAACTGGTAGACTTTTTTTCAGTGTGTGCTATACCTATGTGTGTGGAGTGGTTACTGATTAATATAGTCGTTCCTAGGTTTTATTTACATTTTATTTGATCTCCTTAAAATGAATCATAGCTCTTCTCTGATATAGCATTGGTGATGGGAGCTATTTGATTGTGAAGTACATTAAAAAAAAAAGAAAATGAAGATGTTACTTGATTTGTATTTACCCTATCTGCTGATGACTCTTTAGATATGTTGAAATGAATCCCTTAGAAGAAACTGTTTTGCCTGTAATTAAAATTAGGCCACCTTATACCTCTCTGAGAATTCCTTTCTGTGGAAGGTGGGTTTGTAAGTCCTCTAAAATAAACTTACTTGGCTTGCCTTGAAATATGGCATGCCTCTTGGGATGCTTAGTGGGCTTGTAAAGCCAGTGTGGTGTATCTTCTTGCTCCACTAAGTATCTGGGAGGGTTGGGGGGAGACTGAAGATAACCCCAATTTAAAGCTTCCTAAGCCAGGAACTAAAAAGCTAAGGTGCACACATGAGCCCTTGTGATGGGAGGAGCTGAGATAAGCTATGGGGAGAACAGCCTGAGATGGGCCAGGTGGACCTGGCTGAAGGGCAGAGTGGGCAGGGCAGGGTGACGGGCACCCTGGGCCTGCCTCGGGAAATGGCCTTCTGCCAGCTCCATGGTGCACAGCACGAGAGGGCACTGTGTGGCAAGGAGCAAGCGCCTGGTGGCTAGCAGCTTTGCTGGGTGCTCAGGGAGTGAGAGGGGGCTGAAGGGGTAGCTGGAGGAGAATGCCTTCAAAGAACAGGCAGTCGTTCTGCAGTGAACCCTCTCTTCAATAATTTTTACATATTACTTTAGGTATAATTCTATTCAAAGTCAGACCAGTTGTATTTTTATGATTAAGGGGAAAATTTACATATTTCGTTTAAATATTGGCAGATTTTCTTTGTGTTAGTTTTGAAATTAGTTTCTGTTTAAACAAGTCTTTCCAATCTCACCAGTGACGATGGATTTAAACCTCTCTGATTAAAATCAGGTAGAAACTGATGCACAGTTATTTTTCATTGGCTTGCCTGTCTCACTGTAACTTAACTCTCCTCAGGCACTGTAGATTAGATGCTTTCTCTTCCAATTGGCCTCATATTCCCACCACTTGCTTTCCATGTGTGTGTGTCCTATTTCTTCTGCAGCACATCCTCTATTGTGGCTTCTTTATCGTGTGCTCTTAGGAGGAATGAAACTTAGCTTGTAATATCTTAACATGAGAGATGGTTTCCTGTGCTTGGGCTATAAATGGATGCTTACTCATATTCACCCAACACAGAGCCTGAAAATATGTTCTTGTGAAATTAGGGTAATATGGCACATATGCCGTGGAACTTTTGAACCTGACAGTATATTCTTATGTTATATTTACACACTAAAATAAGATTGGCTTTATTCTCAGGTGCCAAACACCTGCAGCTTCTATTGGGTATAAGAATCTAGGTTTGGAAATGTTGGTCTACAGTCATTTAGGGCAAGGAACAGCCAAGATAGTGAAGGCTGTGGAACTGTAAGTCCATTTACTATATTATATGTAATGGGTGGGTTAGCCTCTTTTCAAGTGCCTATCCTGAAAAATCCACTTTGGAGTTTTATTTAAATTACAAGTGAAAGCCTGCTTAGATCCCAGGATCCATGTTTTTACAAGTGCAGCATATTTTCTGCCTATAGAGTGTAACAAGAGAGCATACCCGATATTAAATTAAAAGCCTGTAACAAGAGAGCAAACTTGATATCTCACTAACTTGTTCTCAAAAGATAACAGAATAGCTTGGCAATTTGACAGGTATAAGATCTTGTCTAGAAAAACATTTCCTAAACTTGTGCAGGTGCTGCTTGCTGCCTGTATGCTTCTCTTAGGAAAAAATAAGAAAGCTTGATGTTCTGATGAAGTGAATTCATAATGTACCATTTAAACCTTGTCTTTTCCCCTCACCTCCGTACTTCCCAGTATGTCACTTACTTGTGTATTAAACTGTAATCTAGATTTTTCTATTCTTTGCAATTTTCAGTATGTCATTTAAGCTAAATAAAAAAATTCAGACTGTCTGACTTAGACCCCTAGTGAGCATTAGAACTAAAAAATTGAGCTCCTTACTGGCAAAACATTTTCCTGCCTCATGAAGAACACTCAATACAGTCAGGAGAGTAGTGTGAGTAGTGTGTCCCTGATATAGTCATATCTGCCAGAACTAGAAACTCATACAAGGGATTTGGGTGGGTCACTTGTTGTGCGTGAGCGTGTTGTTTAACTCGTGAGTCTTAAAAATCTTACAGTAAATATTAAACATTTTTTTTATGGGTAAGGTAGAAGCTGTAAGTTGGGAGGACAAAAGCCTGGGTTCTAAATTTAATGTGGTGTCTGGGAAGTGCTGTCAGGTTACCCAAGCTTATGTTTTTCTAGAAGCCAAAACATACAAAGCCAAGGTACACACTAGCCCTGAGCCAGAGGAACTGAGCATGTGTGTGAGATGGGGAAGGGGGCTGGCAAAGAATAAATGCCTCCTTTTTTTTCTCTGGACTGCTGTTTTAATTCAAACAAATAGAAAGCAGAGGATGGAAAATGTGATTATTCAAATGTGATTTTAGATAAGGAAGGCTTAGAATTGCTGAGAGCCTTTTTTTGAGACCTGACCTCTGAAAGGCTGGAATTAATGTGCCTTCGCTTTGTGAAATCTATTTCAGAAGTGCATACATCTTTCATTAGGCAAATTAAAAAGTTTCTATATATTCAGTTAAATTACAGTAGTGAAGATATGCGTAGGCCTGTGACTAGATCCTGGTGCTGAAATATGCTTGTCTGGTTTAAGGTGGAGTCAGTGGATGGGATTTTGAAAGCAGTGGGTATTAACCTACTCATTGCAGCTGATGGGCATGTTCCCACTGGTTTCAGTGGAAGCACAGCTGAAGCCAGTGTTGGGTGCCATAGCGTATCCTGCCCAAGAGCCCTCTTCCACTTGGAAAAGAGGGATGAGGCAAACCTTTTTTGAGATGTTTTATTTAAAAAAAAAAAACAAAAAAAAACCAAAAGTCAAAATGAAAAGCTTTCTGGGAATGTCATAAAATGTGAAGTCCATGTTGGGGATGGAGAGGAGAAGATATCTGCCTGCAGTTAGAAATAAACGTGAAAGAACAAAATATATGAAATCTTGACTGATCAGGAAATGCTTGACAAAATCTTAGGAAATCAGCTTCAAGCCTGAATTGTACTAATATTAACTTTTCTTTCTCCTTCAGTTATGGCATAATCCAAAGACTTTCATGGGAAATGAAAGCTGCTTCACTCCAAACATTCCGCATTTGACTAAGGCAAAGGAGACAATTTCTATGCAAACGTATACATTAGCTTTATCGGTTGCTTTCTGTTACCATTCTGGTTTAGGTGATTCTCTGGCACTTGAATAAAGAGGAAGAAAGTTGATTAGAATAAACTTCAGTATGCCAATGAGATGTTTTCTGTCTCATATATGTTGCCGCAAATATAATGGTGTTTGTTAATGAGGTATTCAGTAAGAAACAGAGACATTTTCACAGAATCACAGAATGGTTGAGGTTGGAAGGGACCTCTGGAGATGATCTAGTCCAACCCCTCTGCTCAAGCAGGGTCACCTAGAGCAGGTTGCACAGGATCGTGTCCAGGCGGGTTTTGAAAATCTCCAGAGAAGGAGACTCCACAACCTCTCTGGGCAACCTGTTCCAGTGCTCTGTCACCCTCACAGTGAAGAAGGTTTTTCCTCATGTTCAGATGGAAGCGTCTGTGTTTCAGTTTGTGCCCATTGCCTCTTGTCCTGTCGCTCGGCACCACTGAAAAGAGTCTGGCCCCATCCTCTTGACACCCTCCCTTAAGATACTTGTACACGTTAATAAGATCCCCTCTCAGCCTTCTCTTCTCTAGGCTAAACAGGCCCAGCTCTCAGTCTTTCCAGTCCCTTAATCATCTTTGTAGCCCTTCGCTGGACTCTCTCCAGTAATGCCACATCCCTCTTGTACTGGGGAGCCCAGAACTGGATGCAGTACTCCAGATGGGGCCTCACCAGGGCTGAGTAGAGGGGGAGAATCACCTCCCTCGACCTGCTGGCAACACTCTTCCTGATGCACCCCAGGATACCATTGGCCTTCTTGGCCACAAGGGCATGTTGCTGCCTCATGCTTAACTTGGTGTCCACCAGCACTCCCAGGTCCTTCTCCGCAGAGCTGCTTTCCAGCAGGTCAACCCCCAACCTGTACTGGTGCATGGAGTTATTCCTCCCCAGGTGCAGGACCCTGCACTTGCCCTTGTTGAACTTCATGAGGTTCCTCTCCGCCCACCTCTCCAGCCTGTCCAGGTCTCTCTGAATGGCAGCACAGCCCTCTGGTGTATCGGCCACTCCTCCCAGTTTTGTATCGTCAGCAAACTTGCTGAGGGTGCACTCTGTCCCTTCATCCAGGTCATTGATGAAGAAGTTGAACAAGACTGGACCCAGTACTTTATATTAATCTAACCATTATATCCAAAGATAAAAATACTGAATAACTAAAAAACTTTTTAAAATATCTTGAACCATAAGCATTAAATTATCAAGAGGCAGAAAGATAAACTTTTGACATTGATGTGGAAGAAATGAACCTTTATGATCATATAGAAAGGCTTAGAGTTTCCTAATAATTTTTTTTTTTCATTTTGGTTGGTTCTGGCTGCAAATGTTTGCAGCCTTTGTAAAGAATTTAAATCCTAAACTCTATTTAACTGATTTTCTCTGTGCACTTTGGGATTGCACCATATCTTAGTGCCTACCAAAGTAACTGTCAGGACTCAGAGGATATACCACCATGAGATCCCTCGAATCACAGTTACTGGAGTAGTGTTGATGGTGGTTGCCATGGGTGTAAGTAATTCCTCTTGTTTAGATGGGCTACATATTTTTTTCCTTGCTAATATATTCTATTTTACGTGGTTTGTTTTGGGCAGCTTTTTAATTTTCTCTGAAGTGGTTTACACAAATGGCCAACAAATGATTAAACCCACATTGCCTGTGAGCCCTGTATCTTGTGAGTTGAGATAAGAGGGAAGAATGGGAATAAGAAGGAAAGAAGCTTATTAGAGGAAAATCCCTATTCATGCTAATAGCCACATGCAAATCTGGATTCTTACTCCCCCCTCCTAATTCTCAAAATGTCTTGGAGCAGCCAGATACTTTGCATGATGCTTTTACAAGTCCCTCTGCTCACCTGAAAGTAGCCAGTTCTACTCTTCCCTAAAAACCTTCTTGATGTCACCAGCATCTCCAGTCCAGCCATCTTTGTGTGAGAGGTCTGAGTGCCAAAAGCATGGGCCAAGTTATTCGAGATTCTGATGCTGTGTTCTGAATGCAAGACAGCTGCGAATATCTTGCTTTGAAGCACTTACTATGAGTTTCCTTTTACACTCTTTAAGAAGCCTAAAATGCTTTGTGCTCAAAGATCTTCTAGCTGTAAAAATAAAAAATAGTCTCACACTGAATTTGCGTATATGTGCATTATTTTGACTAACATATGATTTTGGGCACAGTACTTTTCTGTTTCTTTCCCTTCATGAATATATTCAGATTTTGGGGGTATTTATTACATGTAAAGATCATTTTTTATCTCCAGACAACATTTTACTGGATATGTAACAGGTTGAAACCATTTCCTTCTCCTTCAAGTGTAGATCAGCGCTCTTATAATCTCACAGATGAGGTTTCAATGGTTTTAAGGGATTAGTAATGGGATATGGAGCTTTTTCCCTGCAGTGCGTTGGTTCATTTAGGGTGCTTTTTTTGTGGCAAATAAATATGGTGTTTGGTATTCTCGGTTGATTTCATGTTGCAGAGGTGGCCCTGTTACAAAAACAGTCAGCTGACACTGTGTTTGGTAGCCCCTCTAGGGAGACTAGGGATTGAGTTGCTGGGGGACTTGAATACCTTGTTTTTCAAGTGAGTTGTTACATGGGGTAGTTGAGGGACACCAAAATTTACTGTTATTACACAATACCCAGATGATGTTAGGGCCAGCCATTGAGGTCCAGCACTCTCTTTCCCAGTTTGCTTTTCTGATGTTTCCTGATAGAATAAAATGCATTTAAAACAGGGTTTTGATATGAAATCTGTAAAAAAAAATATATATATATATATATATATATCTTTTAAGTAGTAAATTTTAAAGTATCTGCTCTCTTAGACACCAATGTTTGTTTCATGCTGAACTGTAATCTCAGTGCTTGGATAATAAAATACTCAAGGCCCAGTAAGATGTGTTTTGAGTGATGCTACTCCGGCCATGTTTGAATTTAGAGTTGTGCATGTTTCCAGGTGATGGAATTTTACTGCCAGTCCTGTGAGACAGCCATGTGCCGGGAGTGTACAGAGGGAGAACATGCAGAGCATCCTACAGTCCCGCTCAAGGATGTGGTGGAACAACACAAGGCTTCCCTCCAAGTCCAGTTGGATGCTGTCAACAAAAGGTATAGAAATTCCACTGATTATTTTTCCATTTTTAGTTTTACCATTGGCTTCCTGTGTTACCTTGGGTAGATGTTCTAATGTGCTTGTGCCATGGACTTTTACCTACAAAATAGGGATAGTGAGGATGGCATAAGGATAAAATCCATCATTGAGTGTGATGCATTGAGGGATTAGAGAAAAGAGCAGAAGATTCCTATCTGTCTTTTGCAACACAGAGGCCAGACCTTTCTTAGGCATTAGAAATGAAAGTGACCTCCAAAGAAGGAGCATAAAATGTTAAGGAGAAAAATGTGAGCCAGTCATGAATTTCATAATAAATAAAAAATACAGTATGCTTAAAGTAAAGTACAAGCTTTACTCTGGCAGAAAGGATTAAAAAAAAAGTGGGATAGATCTAGTTCCCTCTTCCCTAGTAGATATGTCTGCATAAGGGACAGAAAGTCCAGGGCCTCCCTGTTGGAACTGCTTGGAGCCTAATGGATTTCCACAAGGGAGGGCTCTGGCTTCAGCCTTATTTTATCAGACCAAAACCACTATGTGGTTGTACAAGGAATGAATTTACTTCTGGGAAACGACTGAGTTTAAAGACAGCCTGGTGATGAGATTGTTTCATCAAAAGATGTCAAGGCAAGGGCCAATGTTTAATGACTTTTGAAACAGCAGTCTTTGTAATTTAATCCCTCCCTCAGGCTTCCAGAGATCGACTCAGCACTTCATTTTATATCTGAAATCATACATCAGTTAACCAACCAAAAGGCTAGCATTGTAGATGACATTCATTCCACTTTTGATGAACTCCAGAAGACTTTAAATGTGCGAAAGAGCGTGCTGCTTATGGAACTGGAAGTGAATTATGGCCTTAAACACAAAGTAAGATGCATATTTTGTTTCAATAAAAAGCTATTAATTTAATCAGCCAGTCTTTACAAATGATGCGGGGTGCCAGTTTGACAAATTGTGTCTGAAATCCAGATCTGGGGAGGACATTGCCTTCACGATATCAAGTGCTGCAGACTCTTGTTTGTGGGTGCCCAGCCTCAAGAGTGGAATCCAGACCCCATATGGGCTGCTAGCCCTGTATGCGCAGTGTGCGGGGATCTGATATAGCCAATGCACTGAGCAGGCGTCTGCTTAAAGCCAATATGCTCGATGTGCAGTTGTCAGTAATGGAACACCAAGGGTAAGTTTAAATCCTTGGCCTGAAATCCCGTGAACCCTCCCATGAAGATACAGCCAAACAATTTTTCCCAAAGAACTAAGCGAGTCTTACTATCATGCTTTAAAGCGCTGTTTTCCTTTCAGATGCCTCGTAATGTATTTCATGTTAAAAGCCACTGGTTGAAACACATAAACATTGCAGGGGCATCTCATTTTCCCAGGAGAATGCAGAGAGCAATAGATTCCAGAGCTGTGTTAACTCTTTCACATCCTATCTGGCTGATTGAATCTTGCATTTTTTCCCCTGTACTGTAGTCTAGGCCTCACAGGAAGAAAAGGGAAATTTTCCCTTTTTCCAGAAATTTGTAGCCTGGTGACTAGGGCTTTTGCCTAGGATTAATGGGCCTGAATCAGGCAAATGAAAGAATTTAACCCATTTCTTCCTGGGTACCAGTAGGCTATTTTATAAAAAAGAAGGATCTCTCCTTTCAGAGTGTCCTTTAAAAGAAAGTGGCATCAACCATTGGAATTTCAAGAGTGCCTGATAATACTGGTGTCTTTGGGCATTCTCTGAGATTACCAAGCAGCTTGAGCTTCTCTAAATGGTTGAAGTGGAGGAATGGTGCATTCCTGGATCCAGAGCAAGCTTAATGATTAGGAAGGTACTACTTCTACTGGACCTGTGAAAACTGAGGAATTGTAATATATGCACAAGATAAGTAACTTCAGGTATATAGGGAGCCCAAAACCCTGGAGGCAGAGTTTAGTCATCTCCTGCTAAGCAGCAGCAGAGCAACTTTTTAGCATCAAAACTTTGGACTTAGGTCCCAAATTCATCTAAACCTATCAAAGATGTCCCCAAAACATATTTTCTTACAAGAAAACATACTCAGGGTGTGCAAAGTTCCCATAAGATGAATTATGATGTTAAATTATATTATTGTTATTTAAAGGGACATTTTAAGGCTATTTTTAGGCTTCAGGAAACACATGTTTTATGAAGTTGTGCATATACAAATAGTGAAAGAAGTATTTCCCTGTTCTTTGCGTACAAAAGAGAGACTGGAATTGGGTTTTACATTTGAATGAATAGTAGGCCCGTGAAATAATTCAAATCCATCATTCCGATCATATACTTTGCAAAACTGAAAAAAAGAAATGGGCTACACTTCACTAAAAGAAAGCTGGCCATTCAGTTTCAGTTGTCCAGTGGACTGACAGAGGCCTTGTGTAAAATATTCTAAACATGTTTTAAATATTAGTTATGCTAGGACTGAATATTTTCCATCTGCGTAATGAAAGAAAATGATATTGAGAATATAATGGTTTTAAAATGTAGTTGCAAATTGTCTTCCTCCACAGTTTGTGGTTTGTTATCCCAGGCATACGGGTTTTTGTCATCCTGGGACTTTACTAGCTATGGTATCACTTTAACTCCTTACTTCCTGGAATAAGGACAAGACATAAAAATTCCTTCTATTGAATTCTGAGGCATTCTTAGATACATACAAAACGAGGTAACTTGAAATTTCAATGTGGACATGAAATTTCTTGTTCATTCTGGCTTTTTTTGCAAAATACTTCATGTTGTTGTCACTTTTCCGTATCAGTAGCTCATCGCCTGGATTTTCTGCAGTAGGTGTAGAAAAAGCAACTAGGTTTTTAAAATTCAGAAGAAAAAATGCCCTTAGAATATGGTATCGTTACATGGTGTATGCCAGCAATGGAAGGACAAACAAGCTAACAAGAATAGCTCATAGCAATAGATACACTAAGTCTCTAATTTTAGTTTAGAATCAATTGTAAGGTTTCTAAAATATTTATTTTACGGTGGTCAACAAAATAACTTCTCGGCTGTACAGTAATGCCAGTGTCCTAGTTCTCCTCTGCAGGAGGAACATAGCAAATATGTGACCTGGTTCTTTGGTTTGGGCATTTTGTCAGTGGAGAGTGTGTTGGGTGGCTGGAACGTTTGGGCTTTCCAGGCTCTCATGAATTTCTCTATGTTAGGTTGTTATAATTTAGGGATCCTCTTCCAATTCATTATAAATCTAGTTTAAAAAAAAAAAAGTTAGCCTTGTTCCCAACCCACGCCTAACAATTTTGAGGTGAATACTGTCTTAAGAGTTTTGGACTGAGGACCAGTGCTGAGCACATAATAAAAGCTCTGTTTCATACTTAAATATAGAGTGGCAACTTGCTGCCCACCAAAATTACAGGCTACTCAACCCAACTCTTCCCATTATCCACAACCCATCCTCTTCATTTTGCTCTCTTGCCTGCTGAAACTGGGGAATCAACTTTCCCACTTCTGCTGAGGAGACTTTTCCTTTCTTCACTTATTTAGACTAAGAAATCATGATTTCTCTCAGCATGGAAGAAAAAAAGTTGAGAGTGCCTTCTGGTGCATCTCTATATAGCATCCACCCAAAGTTTCCCCTGGCTCTGAAGAAATGGAAGTCCTTCCTGCAGCCACCCCTGTTAATGGGCCTGATGACTCCAAAATATCTCTATCTCTATGCACACAGCTCATTTCCCATTAACCAGCTTGTTACCTGTGACTGCTGAGAGGCAGATGGATCAGGCCTCAAACTTCTACATTAAAAAAAAAAAAAGGTAGATGGGGCAAAATTCAATCTAGTGTGACAACGGATCTTTGAAGCCCTAAAGATCCAAAATGGGGTATGTTTTTTGGGTTGCATCATGATATTCCAAGACCATGCCATGCTGTTGGGTGTAGGGAGTCAGTACAGTACTTTTTCTAAAGTGAAACTTCTGAAATGAAGCACTATGAAGTGTTCTGTAAAGACCTTCAGATTTAAAGAGTGCTACATCTTGTTAGCATAGATGTTGGTAACATGATGCTAATCTGGTATTTGGCAATGCATACAGGTCCTCCAGACACAGCTGGATACCTTACTTGAAGGACAAGAGAGCATTAAAAGTTGCAGCAACTTTACGGCGCAAGCCCTCAACCATGGCACTGAAACGGAAGTTCTGCTGGTGAAGAAGCAAATGAGCGACAAGCTGAATGAACTGGCTGAGCGGGACTTCCCACTGCAGCCCCGCGAAAATGATCAGTTGGACTTCATAGTGGAAACAGAAGGCCTGAAGAAGTCCATTCACAATTTGGGTACTATTTTAACCACCAATGCAGTTGCCTCTGAAACAGTTGCCACAGGTGAGGGCCTGAGGCAGACTGTGATTGGACAGCCCATGTCTGTCACCATTACAACGAAGGACAAAGATGGGGAGCTCTGTAAATCTGGGAACGCTTACCTCACTGCTGAACTGAGCACACCTGATGGGAGTGTAGCGGATGGAGAAATACTTGACAATAAAAATGGCACTTACGAATTTTTGTATACTGTTCAGAAAGAAGGGGACTTCACTTTGTCACTGAGACTTTATGATCAGCATATTAAGGGCAGCCCATTTAAGCTTAAAGTGGTCAGATCAGCAGATGTGTCCCCTACCACTGAAGGGGTTAAGAGGCGTGTTAAATCTCCTGGCAGTGGTCATGTGAAGCAGAAGGCTGTGAAAAGACCTGCTAGCATGTACAGCACTGGCAAAAGAAAAGAGAATCCCATTGAAGATGATTTGATCTTCAGAGTAGGTACGTGACTTGTCTGCTAACTATTGACATACTTAAAAATAGTTCAGGGAAACTGGGTAAAAAGTTCTAGAAATTAAATTATTTTAAGGTTAAAACTATATGTATCCATGTCGTGATAAAGAGAACAACCTGATAGTATTTTTAGGCCTCTTGGCTTTTGTTCACATGTACATTTTAAAAGTTCATGCTTGGGAAATGCTGTTTGCAACAAACATTTAACTGGAATTTGGGTTGAGAAATGCATAATTTGATTTGGATATTTTACTAGCTCCTCTGCACTCTATTGGGCATCATGAGATGGCAGTATCATAAGACTATTGGTTCAGATTAGATTGCTTCTTTAAAAAGTCATGTGGCGAGAAGGAAACGTCTCTAAAACAATTGCCCTAAAAAATAATCTAATTAATTAATCTAACCAGGGACTATACATGCTAAATCTGTGATCATATATAGCTTTTTGTGATGTCAACATAGGACAAAGTTAAGATTTCCTTTATTTGTGTTTTTCAATATCTAAGGATGTTTGGTTCTTTATTTAGAGTAATTGTATCTCCAAATTTTTGGGCTTCTAATGCTTGGCAATTAATATATCATCTCTGTGTCATCTACCATGATTCTCTTTCAGCTCCTTTGATATAGTTTGTTTTTTTAGAAAAATAATAATAATTCATAATTGAAAAATTCTGTAACATAGGGTGTTGTGTTTATAAAATATGTGTTTATATAGTTAGAAAATACTTTTCACTTGGCACAACTTAAGAAAAAAGCAAATTTAATTCTTAAAATAAACAAGTCAAGATTTCAGTGGTATGTTTACCGAATTTGCCAACTAGTCAGCAAGGTGGCTTTCCTATTTGTAGCAGAGAATGGATGGTGATTAATCCTGGAGTATTTTTAAAAATTCTATTGAAAATTCACCTAGACACTATTTGTCAGTAGGTTACCCCTGTCCATTTGATATCTTGTCTGTCAGTATTTCTAATAGATTCCTTACTGTGATAGAGACTATATGCGATTAACGTAATAATGATTTGGTATCAGAAAATGTATTTAGCAAGCATGCTTTGCATGCTAAAGAGAACAGTACCATGCAAGCATTGCATGGAGCTACTCATAAAATGACCAGCCTTTCCCAAATGGCCAGTGTATTCCCTTGTTAGATAAATGACCCCATAAATACAACAATTCAAATCGTGTTCTTACAGAGGAGATGATATCCTGTTTTATTGTCACTAAGGCTGAGTTTTATGGGGACTCCTGGGTCAAAAGTTAGAAAGAAGATGCAGAGCTCATCGTATTGAAGCCGAGCCAGCCCTGCTCGGTAATAACCACGCTTTATGTTCCAAAGCTCACAGGTGGCTTTTGTTAAATGAAATTAGTAGCCAGACGCTGTCCCTTCTCTAGCATGCGGGTATTCCTGTTGCAAAAGGTGTTGCCGTAGTGAGCACCAGCGGGACTTCTGCTAGCAATCTCCCTTGCGCTGGGCAGAGTGATCCGCCTCGGGCTCCCACCAGAAGGGAGAGGGAGCTGTGGCTCTTACCAAGCACAGTTTCACTGCTGGGGCTAGAAGGAGGGCAGAGAGGGTAGGTATAGATGTAGCCTAGATCTTTTCGGGGCCCTGTTTAGGGGCAGGGTTAAACACAACAGTTAAGAACAGTATCTGAACCCTGTCTAGGAAGAGAACATCACTCTGCTCTCTTCTGGAGCTATGGTGACATGTTATATGCTAGCAGAAGAAGAGGCTGAATGGACAGATTCAACTAGAGAAGGTTTCTGTAGGTCTGTGCTGAGGCACGTTAATGGAGTGGTACAGGCAAGCTTGCACAGGTACACCCTGCCTGTGAGTAACAGGGGAGCTCTGTTACCTGTTGTGATGGAAACGTTTAGTGAATGCTAGGGCCTTACTCTTGTACACATACATTTACCATTAATTTGTGCCTGTGTGGAAATCTGTAGACCTAAACAAAGAAAAGATTGACCCATCTTTAAAATTAATACCTTTTAAAGATTCAAGTAGAACAATACCTTTAGTTAATAATAAATATTTACAAAAAGGAGATGTCCTGAAATTGTTTTAAGACAGTTAAAATTCTTATTACAAAGGTATTGGTGTCTCTCATTTCTAGTAGCAGTTTCTAACCTGACTACCAAATAGGGATATGGCCTCTCTTCCTGTTGTGTAGTGCCCTCTCTTTCTGTTGTGTTTCAGTCATGACCATGAGCTCTATTTTGGAGTTCTTCATCCTCCTTTCCCTCTGCCCTCCCCCACCAAGATAAAAGAGAAAATAATTAGAACAAGAGCTATGCGTGTCGCAGAGCATTGCTGGATGATACAGGAGTTTCCACATTTGGGATATATGGATTACTCTTTTTTTGAAAAACTGAGCTGAGGGTAATATTTCATCCCATTCCCTATTCAGTTCTCAGCTACTCATTTCACAGAATGATCCTACAAAGAGATGTCCCTCTGGGCCTCGGTGGGCCTGTATGTGCATCGCCTGAAAGGTCTCTTAAGTCTTTGCAGCTGTAACGCTCTCACTTTTTACACTCTTCCAAAATATGTATAATTAATGAAGACAGGTAAAATTTCTGCTATATTCACAGGGATTGCCTTCAGGGATTTAAAATTTTGTTTAGTTCTAGTTTGAACTCACTTGTAAAAGTTGAATTTTGGTTCATTTGTAGCTGAAGTCATGCAAAATAAAGTTTATCACTTTTCCAGCACAACTGTGTATCTTTATTTTGAACCCATTGTAGAGTTCCTCTAAGAACCCTGGCCAAATTTGAGTTTGTAATTTAAACTGGGCAAGATAAAGAGAGTTCATGTTTGGGCTGCCAGAAGCTCATACAGCTGTGCTGGAGAACCGTACTGTAATATTCCTACGGGTATCTGAGTAAATGGAGCATGCTGTTGCTTATATGCTGATGTATGGGCTTTTATGCATGAGTAAATTGATCAGCTCCTAGCAGATTTGGCAACAGAGATGGCATTAATACAGCATTAGTACAAATAAGTATTTTTGTTCACGGGGAATTGTGCATTAAGTCTTTTGCCAATTCTGTGATATTCAGGGCTTTTTAAGTGGCACACAATTCTATTCAGACATTTTGAGGTCACGCTATTGTCTGTACATTCATACGTTCATGTAATGCATTATTTAGAAGAACAGAGTATTTCTTGCTTCCTTCTCTCTTTTCTTTTCTCTTAATAATTTATATCCTCAGCTGTTTTTTAAGCAGGCGTGATCTCTAAGAGTGTGTTCACGCAGTTCTAGCGTTCTGAATGTTACAGACTGCAGAGCCGTTTACATTACTGCGGGAGCAACAACAAATAAGTAACTCAGTCATTTTACAAAAAATCCATCTGTGCAACATGTACTTAGTTTGTGCAAAGGAAAACAAGAATGTGCTTGTGATATCCTGAAAATAATTGTTGAGCCATAGCTTTTGCTGCCACTGCAAGTGGTAGGAAGCACTAAGGTGAGAGGGAAGGCTCTTCTGTTCTGTTCCTGGCTCTCGGGCCTCAGAGCCACGCGGGGCAGAGCTGACGGAGGTGGGGAGGCGTTCACAGTGTTTAGCCACTTCCTCCTTCCCTGGTAAGTCTCCCCCACGTCCTTCAAATGAGGGGGAAGAGCTGTGGGTGGCACCAGTCATCTGTGTCCTCTGTCCAGCTGGCGGGGACTCTGACCCCATGTTGTGCCCTAGCTATATCATGCTGTGCCTTATGCATGCACGGATTTTTTCTCTTCCTGCACTTTTCATGGCTGGGTTCTCTGACAGCATTTAGCAATAGTGGTGCCATTTCCCACTTTGGCTGCTTTTTCTCCTCATTTATCGAAGCCTGGGTTTGGCATCAGACACAGCCAGATGGAGAGCTGGCTCTCTGCTAGAAAGTTCAGTTTTCCATTTCCTCAGACTGTGTTCAGTTGTCTGTTCAGTTGTGTAACTGAGCATCTAAGTTTAGCTGGTGCATTTAATGTGTGTAATTCACTCTGATTTTAAAAAAAAGAAAAAAAGTGCCTTTAACAGTACCTTCTGTCAGCCTCCTTACTAGGTGCAGATGTCATCTTCTGGTCTGTTATAACTGCTGAAAGCAAGGAGGAGCCTTATTATGAATTTGTTCCATGTAAAAAGCTTGTGAACAAGGCCTGTGTAATAATAGCTTTAATGTATTTGTACCTAGCTACCTGGTAAAGAGTGCAGTTTAAAAGCAGGGGAGCAGAGCGGTTAGTTTTATATTTGACAAATAATACATGTGGATCTGCAAGTAGATTTTAGAGAAATGTCTACATTTTCTGGGGAGTATTTTCTTGATCAGGTGTTTCTTCTTTAACTTTCTCTGCAGACCTTTGCCTGAAATTCTGTATTGGGCTGTTCTGTTTGAAAAGAACAGGGCTGCCTACGGAGACATACTTTGTGAGCAATTACATAAATACAAGTGGGTTATGTAGGTAGGTGTCATCTTGAAAAAATATGTGTTTTTCCAAGTGCAATTAACCCATTCGTACGCATAGTCCAGAGGCATTCCTTATTCCCTACAGCAAGCAGCATCTGCTTCCTTCCCTTTTCCCTGTCTCTTTCCTACCTTTCCGACAAGCTTCTGTCCTAGCCAAATTATGGCCTGGCTGGAGGCATTGGATCAGGAGCAGAGGATGTGTATGTGCAGTTGTTCCATGTAGTGCAGAAATGTGATAGGTGAAACGCAGAGGCTGCTGTGACACCCTCTCATCAATTGTTGTGCATTCTCCAGTTCAGAAATCAGGAACAAATTCATTAGTAAGTAGTATGAAATGGAGATTTTTTTATATAGGATTTATATTCACATATGAATTTGTGAATATGAAATATGAATTTTCACATAGAAATGTGAAAGCTTAGTAATGGGGAAGTGGGATTTCATTTGCCAGTTTATTAGCTCAAAGCCCTCTGAGGCTTGTCATGACCACTGACTCTTATCTCTTCGTGGTTATGTGATGGCTGGTGTGAAATTTGGCCAGACCTACGCTGCACAGTTTCTCAGTCATACCTGTCCTGGAGGGGGGCTCACGTTGCACTGCTGCCAGCCCCCAGCGCACGCTCCGATGTCCTGAGGATGGCGAGCTTTGGTTGGTTTGCCTTAGGGTTTGCTGCTACGCCCGCAGAGAACCGCCGCTGGTAGCGTGTGGCGCACCCACCCCGGGGATTTATGTGCGCCCAGCTGTGGTGGCAGAGGCTCTGTTGCACAAGCAGGGCTTGGCAGTGGTCTTTGCCAAGCTTTTAGGGACAGATGCTGCATAAAACAAACGAATAAAAATCAGCCCAAACTCCACTACTGACAGCGTGTGGGAGTAGCTGCCAGAGTTCCTGCTGAATTATTCGTTCCACTTTAAAGGTTACAAACATTAAGTGTGCCCTCATCCAACTGACTGAGTGCTTTTAAAACTTAGATTTACATGGTAACTTGGATTGGAAACAGTGAAAGTTATTTTAATAGGGCTGTTTGTGTTTCAGTTCTAGGTATTCGGGGAGGGGGCATCACATTCTAGTAACCTGTAAGGTTTGAACAGATATCTTTTGGCACTCTGGTGAGGGGAAAAAAAAGTGAAGATAGGGAAAAAGAAGACAACTTCTTGATACCTGTCTTTGCAGTGTGTACGCAGAGTTTCCATGCTGTTTATCCTTGTTTCAGGATCATATAGAGAACCACAGCAGTCCCAGAAGAAGCATTTGAAGTGTTACAGGCAGGAAAGAAATGGTAGTTACACAACATGTTGTGGCTACCTCATCCTCTAAAGTCTCCTGATGAATCTGTAATCTTTCTGCAGGGTTTTTTTGTGTCTTTGACTCCATTCCCTTCCTGCTGGGGCGGTGATATGGTTCTTCTTTGTGTTTTAGGAAGCTGGTAAATCTAGGTGAGCAAGTAGGGAAGTTATTATTAGTAACTTCACACCAGTAAAACTTGAAAGCAAAAAGCCTTTCTTCCATTACCATGAGTTCCAAAAAATGTGCGTTATACAATAGGTTTGTCCAGATGTCCAGCAACTATGGAGCAGACTCTGATCTCAGTTATGTGATGTAATTTTTAACATCTCCTGTGATTTTAACTTTTTGGATTTTTTTGGTCAATCTTGCCTTTACTGTGCAAGAATAAAAGATTGAAACTGTGAAGCAATCCACATGTGCTAGATTGTTTCTCTGTCTTGAGCTGAAAATGGATACTCTTTTGTTGAAAGCATATCTTCAAAGCAAAATTAATTAGTTTATGCAGAAAGAATTATATAGGGCTAAAGCAAAATGGATTGTTTATTAAGCAAACTGCATAGAAAGATGCTATCAGAGCAGCTCTTCTGCAGGCTGCAGATCTGCCTCCTGATACCTCTCCTCAGCCTGCCCTTTGGAAACTGCTGCTCCCCTCTCACAGTCCCAAGCAGCTTGCTGCAGAAGGTGCAGTGAGATGGCTTTGTTTTCCCGCGTGGTGCCCCTCAGTAGCTCAGCACAGGAGGGAGGCAAGGCTGGGGAGAGAGGGGCATAAAAGATGCAGGCTTCCAGCTCCAAGCCAGGCTGCTTGGGAATCACTGGAACAAGTATTCCCAAGCCATACTCTAGCCTTAGCCCTGTGCATTCAAAATGCTGGTGCCTCCCTAGGCTACGGAGTGAAGGGTGACTGCCCCGGAGAACAGAGGACAAAGCAGGGGTTGATACAGAGGTGCGGTTCTTGCAATGAAAGATTTGCTGAAGACTGTCTCTTGAACAGGGGCGTTTATAAGGCAGGAATCCCTCTACTTACAGGCGTGAGCTGTCATCCTTTGGTATTCCAGAACCAGCCCCAGGATCCTGCTTTTCCAGGGTGCTGACGTACATTACTACAAGCTCTCCTCTCATCATCTGAGCTGCTGCCACTGCCTGCACTTGGGTTCACATCTTACCCTGGCATAGTGAATTATCCAGAAAAGAAAGCTCAAAGTTATTTGCTTTCCTCTTGAGCATAAGTTAGGAAATAAGTTGTTTCACTAACCTCAGCTTTCTTGAGAGAAATTTGTCCCACTGCAGAGGGGACTGTATGCAGGCCTGTGTGCAACTTAAGACCACTGTCAAGGGTTAAATAGCTGCAAAGTGTTATGTGCAAGGTCATTGCATGGAGCTGACTTTCATCCGCAAATTGTGCTTGTAAATTACTGTTCCTAAAATTTACTGGGAAATGTGACTATGGTATTCCTGGATAATGTCTTCTATTTTTCCTTTGATATATGTTTACAAGGTCCCACTGAAGAACACTCTGAGTAACTCTTTATATAGATCTCTCTTATCTTTAAAAATGAAATTCCTTGACTTTCAAGGACATTTTTCTTAGGGGAAGGAGCATACATTATAGAATGTTTGTGCTAGTTGGATCCAGATGCTCCAGCTTACGCCTCCTCTTTTCTAACAAATGTTTTCCCTTTTCTCTCAGTAGTAAAGAGAATGCTTCTCACTTTTCATCCATTCTCTTTGGCTAAAAGGCAAAAAGGAAACTTATCATTAACATATGGTGGAAAAAAATTACTGCATGCATCCCTCAGGCTCTGCTCATTAAAAGAATACACAAAAATGGCTCAAGTGTGAGTAACGTAATTGGTGTGTAACTCACTATTCCCTTAACACTTACTTTCTCCTTGCAGTGCAAAAACAGAAGTATGTGCCTTGTTGAGAGGATGTAAGCACACGGAGCTTAGAAAAACAAGCCTTGAAACAAAGGGATGTGTTCTCAGCACCAAGTGCAGAGGAATTAAATGTTACTTGCTAACCAGCACCAGGAAACATGCGTCCCGCATCCATCACCAGAGCAGAAAGAATGGTTGTTATGAGCATGCCTGTCCCTAATGAAAGCTAAAGGCAAATTAGAGCTAATATGAGTCTTATATTGGGGGTCACAGTCAGAATGCTTTTAATCATTAAGCTCCAGCATATTTTGGAGTGACTAAAATGAAATACAAGCTTTTCAGTTAAAACTATATATGGAAACCAATTAATTTCTGATAGGCAGCAAGTGACTGCTTGTAAAAGTACTTTACCAGGAAAAATAGCATTGCATCCAAGGCTCAGAATTAACAGTTTACAGAGTCTATTTGTTTTAAAAGAAGTTCATTCATTATGAAGCACTTTGTGGTCCAAGATCATAACTGTAGTCTTGTCCGAGGACCCCTCAGCCATCTTTACAAACGAAGTGGGAATTTGGATACTGTCCCTGTGCTCCAGGTGTAGTTTGGACCTGCCACTTAGGGCTGACCTTTTAAAAACATCAGTTTGCTTTGAAACCCTTCTTGGAACATCTCAAAACAGATATTTAAGTACCGAGGTGCCTAAAAGCAATGAATGTTTTTGAAAATTTGACATTTTACAGCTCCTTGTCCCCTTAAACCAATGGGGATAATACCTACATTGGAACTTGCAGTTCCATGAATCACTATTGCATTTGTCCTGGGTAAAACTGAGAGGTCTCTCTCTTTTTTTTTTTTGGTATACTGTTTTATAAGAACTATCAAAGCTCTTTGTCATATATATATTGCAGAAGTGCTTGGTCCCCAGGTTTTGGTCTTCATTGGTCCACATGTCCCAATCATTCAAGACCAGTTCTTCCTCACAGTTCTCCATCTAAGGGAGGTTTTACAGCCTGTGAATGAAAACTGTGTATGAGCAAATGGCAAAATTCCCTGTCTTGAAAATGCCCCACCCAAAACAATCACTCATATGTTTTATCTCAACTTTGTGACTTCGCTGCTGAGATTTAGCTAGTCGTACTAAACACCTGTTGTCCATCCAGGTTCTTATCTTAGTCTCTATCTGTATCGTCCCACAGCACCACCCCTTTCATTGCCTTCTCATAATATTAATTAAAAATCTATATTTAAAAAATCCATCACATATGAAAAAACACCTTACCTGTTACCCCAGCAAGAAGCAAATTGTGTAGACACCTTAATTTGTGAAGGCCAAGGAGGTAATTGCTTTGATGCAGCTTAGATGGCCCATACGCCAAAGAGTAAGAACAATACCTTCTCTTATTTAGAAGGATCTGTTTGTGATCTGTTACTGAGATGGTTCTTGGAAGTTGTAGCAGTGATAAAAACACTTTATAATAGAAATCTGTGGATCAGGATGTAATAAATGCATATATTTGCATTTAAGTTCTAACTGATTAGTCCTGTCTAACCTGATTTATGTGTTTTGTGTCCAATTTTAGGCACCAAAGGGAGAAACAAAGGGGAGTTTACAAATCTTCAGGGTGTAGCTGCATCTACAAATGGAAAAATATTAATAGCAGACAGTAACAACCAATGTGTGCAGGTATGAGGATTTGCCACCTTCAGTATTATTCTGTTTCTCCCCCCACCTCCTCCTCCTCTGTACTCCAGGAAAGACAAATTTTGTGCATTGCAAGCATAGATGGAATATACAGAGGAAGCCCAACCTGTTCATTATCTATTATCATTCCACCTTCTTGACCTGCAGCTATCTGTTTCAGATCTACAGCAGATCTACTATATATGTCAGGGTTATTTCCCTTCCTTATTATGTTTGGCAATGAGTGAAGAAAACAAACCTGCCATAATCTGGAAAAATGAGTTTTTGTAAATGTCACTTTACATTGTAAATTTATCCCCTGTGTACTTTTGTGTTTTGAAACAAATCTAGAACATAGTGCTGCAAATATAATTTCCTAAGGAGATATGACAATAAACATGTAGATGTCATTTTCAAGTGACTTTTAGTCTACTATATTAACTCTTCTGTCTGATATGATCAAATCTTTTCTGTGGTAGCATCCCTGACATTCCTAATTTCTTGGCTTATGTAACCTGTGTGAAAATCAAGCTGCATTTTCTCTTTTTCCTGCCATGTATTTTTTTCACCATTAACAATTTGTCATCACTATTCAGGCTGCCCATGTGGTAGCAATGAACAAGACAGCAGAATGAGCCTTGTTCTTCAGTATGTTGGAACTGGAGAGCCACATGCAGTAAAAACTTGTTTTCAGACCTTTTCAAAGTAACAGAGTCAAATATACATCAGTACCCTCGCATACTGTAATTTGCAGCCACTTCAGTGGAACTTCAGTGTCTAATTAAATGACTGGGGGACACAAATGGTGGCCTAAATTTTGAGAGTGGCTAAAGCATCTCTCAGGAAATGGCCCAGTATTTATCTAAATTAAATAATTAGATGCTGAAAATCTCATCTAGGTTCTACTCCCATCTCTTCCACAGACTTCATGTGTGACCTTGGCCAAATCATGCTGTGCCTCAGTTTGCTCATTTCTAATACAGGAATTATACCACTTCCTTCCAACTACCTGAGAGGGACATTGTGAAGTGTAATTCACTAATGTTTGTAAAGTTCTTTGAGATCATTGAAGAAAAGTGCTATGCAAGTGCAAAGAACTTCTCTATTATGAAGTTAGGGTCCAAATGGAGGCTTCTCCTTAAATTAGGCACATCACTTTCAAATATGGACAGTGTAAAAGTGCTTCATATTACCATCTCTCTTCCTGACTATAGTGTTCATTTATTGCTTGCTAACATCTAAGCTCCAAGAAATAGATGATGTTGTTATGCAGACTTAGTTTTAAAATAAGTGTTTTCTGTTACAGATATTTTCCAATGATGGCCAGTTCAAAAGTCGTTTTGGCATACGAGGAAGGTCTCCTGGCCAGTTGCAGCGGCCAACAGGAGTGGCTGTGCATCCCAGTGGTGACATCATTATTGCAGATTATGATAACAAATGGGTTAGCATATTTTCATCAGATGGAAAATTTAAGGTATGATTTACAATGTGAACTCTCCTGAGCCTTTTCCATCTTACAGTGGAATGCATATTCATGGTTTGGAGTTTTTTTTTTGTCAAGAAACTACATAGATGGGTTATAATTTAGTCCAGATTCTATTGTTGTGATGTGAAAACCCATGACACAGCCATGTTGTATAATAAATAGGAAGAGGTCACAGCTGTGACGCCAATGATACATCAAATAGCAACGATATATTCTATTCTGCATATGGTTCTTCATACCAAGTACTTGGATCCCTTTCTGCAGCTTACAGTTGGGGGTAGCTGATGTAATCGAGTCTAGTTGGACTAATTCAACAACCTTCATGTTATTAGCATTCTGATTATATATAAATGGGTGTATATATATGTATATGCACACAGATAGACTAAAAGCTTATGAGGACATAAGGCTCTTTGGTGACCTATGGAGAAGAAACTTAAGGTAGCAGACTGATGATTACTTCCTCTATTTACTCCAGACATGTCAGCAAATCAAGTGTATAATTTACATATGATCCTGTTCGCAATAAGTGCGAGGAAGGGCAACCTAGGAGGTTGTTTCAGTGCTACAGCAGGAACAGGAGGAGCATTTTATGCTGGGTGACAAGCACTGGAAAAACTGAAAGTCATGAAATAATGCCTTAGGTTTCAGAAATCAGAAGCTCTGGGAAGAGCGTGCCCCTTATTTTCCTAGTAAGTATGATGTCTTTAATGGGAGGAAAATAAAGAGCCAGCTACTGCACTACAGATCAGATCCTTGCTGGTCACTGATGCTTGCTAACCTATGGTATTTATTTTGCTTGGGGTCAGGTGCAGTGCCAGAGAGAATCAAAGGTTGCCTCCATTTGATGCTGTTCCCTGAATGTATGTTGCTGAGTCTGGCCATTCATGACAGAAAAAGCAGTCTCCAGCAGAGATTAGCAGCATGCTCTTCAGTGAAATAAAAGACCTGTTGGGAAGTTTCTACCAAAGTTACTTAGTTCCAGCATCCCACACTGGAGAGGAATCATCTGTTTGGCATTTTCTGGCAGCCTAATGGCCAAAAGTCTTAGGTCCTGAGCTGCTCATTTGGTTACTAACTACCAAGAAACGGCCTTCTGTTGATTATTCTTTGCAAAGTGATGAATGCTATAGCAAATAGGCAGCTTTGCTTGCATAGTCCTCACTGATCCCCATCTGGGAAATTGACACTTGTATACTTTTAGAAGTATCCAGATCCTGTGTAGACTTGAGGCTAAATATGCAAAGTAACTGCTAAATATATATCTAAATTACCTGCACTTGCAAAGATTACCTGATTTTCCTTGTAAAGCAGTTTTCAAAATGTACAGCTACACAGGAGAACCTTGTTTTTGGCTGAAGTCCTTGAATGAAATGAAGACATTAGCAAAACAAAAACAAAGAAAGATGTAATTGAGTTAAGAATCCAAATACTCTGAGTAACCTAAATGTGGCATAAATAATGATTAAGATCTTTAATGTGAACTGGCTTGATTTGGACATGGAGGATGGAGGGCTAGTTTTCCTTCCTTCTCCAGACTGAATGTAAATCCAGTATTTTGGATGGTGTCAGCTCTGGAGAAAAAAGCCATGGCTCTGGAGGAGCCAGGACCCTATGTGTTATACGTTGCCATCAGGAAGACAAGCATTGAAAAAAATTAATAATAAGGTAGCTCCTCTGACTAGGGCCTAGCTTTGTTTTAGTCGGTGTTTTTGTTGGACTGCCACAGCTATGCAAAGTTGGCAATGTTTGTGTGGTTAATTCAAGTCAATACATCAGATTTTATAGCTCTTATGACTAGACTGATTAAATGGGAGATGAAACATTACTTATATTGTAAAATACTATTTTTAGATTTAAATGCAACAGAGTATATTTAAAAGAGAAAAATACAAGAAAGTTTGTAGAAATATTTTATGTATGGAGAACAGGCATAATCATATTGTTGAAGCACAGGACAGGGATATAACAGATCTGTGTCTGTGGGAATTTGGGCAAAGCCATGTAATTTCTTGTCTGTTGGCAATAGCAACTCTCACAGGGGCTTTGTCAGGTTAAATTGGGCAATGTGTACTAAGATGCACAGGGAGATAGATAAAGGGTTAATGGTGTTTCCCTTCAAAGGATCATGGCTGCAAGACATCATTCATCATCTCTGATGCAGGTGATCTGCTAGCTGTTAACTCAGCACTGTCAGGGGTCTGTTTTGAACTTAATCTAGCTATTTTTTGTTGTTGTCCTCCTCTTTCTGCATTTACTTACCCTTACTCTCCCTTTGCAACATTTTAACAGTCATGTGAGCCAGAAGCAAATTTCCCCTGGAGCCAGGCCCAAGAATCTGCCTGATTACAGAACTTGGCTGGTGCACCCTAGCAGGCTCCCCTGCCAGGCAGAAACGTGTCACCTTCCTCAGTCTTTGCTAGGAACGGAGACAGAGCTCAGTTTTCTCAAGGCTGTAAAACTTGCATAATGTGGAGCTTGACAAACCTTAATCTAAGGTTACACCAAAACATAAGTTTCTTAAAATGAAAGGCTGTATTATGCTGTGAACAACAAAGCATCAGACAGGGTCTTGGGAATTGGGGCTTCTGATTCTGGCTAAGCCACAGGTCTCATGGGCAACTATTGATGTGTCACCATCTATAAAAGGCAGATAACAGTGCTGGCTTCATCTGGAAATTACTTTGAAACTGCTTAACAAAATTGCTATAGAAGAGGTGTTGCTAGGCTAAAGAGAGGATGCATGCTGAAGCAGCGATAGCAGCTTCTGTGGTAGTGCTGGCGTTCAAACTTAGCGAAGGAACTGTAGAGTAGGGCTAGGAGAATGATTCTTCGTTGTCTGAGGGGGGAATTATTTTCTTTCTAGTCTTGAAGGATCACATCTAAGATAGACTGTTATCAGCCAACCAGAGCTATAAGTCAAGTTAAGACATCAAGTTAAGATAGGTGGGAAAAGTTTGAAGGAAAGGTTCTATCTGTCAGACTTTTATTTTTTCTTGTCTCATTAAAAGAATTAAGACGGGAGCTGCTTGAAGCTGGTTGCTGGTCACAGCTGAATTAAGACAGTCACATGAATGATAAATCCATTTGTCGTGTGATGTCGCAATGTGTTACAAAGCTATATCTCCATATTAGGGAAGCTGTCAAAAAGGAAAAAAGGTGCATTTAAAGTCTGTAAATTAATTCCTAACAATTGTGAACCTTTCTGACAGTAACAAGATCAGTGAATCTAAACTTAAAGCCCTAACAAACCTGGCATTATAGGAAAAAAGCCTTTAAATTTTTTATATATGCCAACTCATTTTTTCACCTCTGAGAATATCCCACAGTACAATATTTTCCACCCTAGTGGGGTGACTTTATAAACACATATTTGAAAATGAATCTAAATTCATAGGAGACTATAAAATGAGGACATAATGTCCTTGACTGAATTCATTTAAACATGTTATTTGTATTAAGCATTTAGATGATTCATTATACTTTATTCATTTCTAATGGCAGAAAAGTCTGAGAATGCTTCCATTCATATACTTAACAGGAGTGACTGGATTTCATAATGTTCTGTTCTAAATAATCAAACCTATAATTCTAAGAAACCTTCTGAAATAAAAATACACAAAGCATGTGTTCAGCCAGACCCAGTGATGTGTCATCAGCACATTTTGATCTAAACTGGAAACAGAGATTTTTAGTAGCAAGCACTGCAAACTCTAGCTGGGCATATTTTATTGCTGCCTGCAAATTGTATTTTAAATCCTGGCCCAGGAATAGTGATTTTTATTACTCTTCTCAGCACTGAGTGCCCATTAGTGTAGTACATGATTTATTCATGAATTTTTTCATATGTATTTATATGGGCAGGAAGACACTGTACTCATGAGTCTGAGTCATTTTTCCTTAGGAATCCTGGAAAGATGGTAAGGAGGTGGTGCAATGCGCAAGCAGATAAACACACGGGCATCCCAGAGGAAAGAAGGGAACATGATTTAATGACCCCAAAGGAAATAAATGTGTTGATTTGCATTTGGTTTATTGTTTTCCTGCTTTGCTGTTATGCAAACCTGAATGCATTTTGTGGGTCTGCTCATATCTTTCCACTGGTGAACAGAAAGTCATTTTTAATAGTTTTCCCTGGGGTATTTTACTGTGATTTAATTGTGTGATTTTTGCCTAAATATTTAGCAATTTATAAGAGTATATGTACCTGAATATAAATAGACACATGATCTTTGCATGCTGGCTAAACATAGTCTTGAAGCTGCAAGATTTACTCCCTGGAGTTTTCTTTATTTGAGACTGAAAGAAGCTATGTAGGAATGCTGGTGACCGTACGCTAGATGGCCTTGGGGAGCCTAGAACTTTGAGTTGGCTCCTGTTCTGTACCTGCAACCCCTGCCATGAGAATGCCCAATGAAGTAGAAGCCTGGTGTTAACTAAGGGTAGTTGAGCTTCTTCAAATATTAAATGGTTGGTTGCTTTGAAATCATCTGAGAATTGAGAGGAATGAGTTAGGTAATGGATCTTCTCTGTGCCCTGTAATCTCTCCTCCCTTGAGGTAGTTAGCCATGGACTCATATGTGTATCTTAATATCTGCTTCATTTAAATTCAGATGGAAATAGGAAACAATGTTCTCCACCAAAGGGATGGACCCCAGTTTGTAGGATGGTCTCTGACAAATTACTATAGGATTGGGAAGCTCTGTGATCCATTACTTCAACCTGGCCAGCTTGCTGGACTGCCTGTCCAGAGACGTAAACAGGCTGGCAGGAGATCAGATATTTGGACCAGATATTTCAACCTGGATTCAGTCATAACTGCTTCAAAATCTGTCATTAGAAAAAAAAAAAAGACAAAAAAAAGACAAGTTGCTATATTCCAAAACCCAAACAATTTGTTGATATTCTTACAACCCTTTCTTAACTGAAAGGTGAAAACTCAGTTGATTTTATGCAATTAAACCAGTTTCTAGAGTCTCTGGCTGAAAATAAAGCAAATTAGTGCAAAATGTGAAAAAAGTTGGGAGGCGATCCTAACATCTCGTTGGGTGGACGCCTGGATAGCTCAAGGTTCTACAAAGGCTTTGCCCCAATCTTTGCTTGCCCTGGGCTGGGTGGGATGCGGTGGCTGTTGTTCTTAGATCCCCTTGTCTTCATGCTGCTTTTTGTGAGACAATCTAAGCATATATCTAGGCTAGTGATGGCCACCTGTGTACTTCTGGAAGGAGTGATGCTGACTGTAGCTACTGTTTGCAGATCCTGTGCTCAGGAAGAGGGATCTAATATTCACTAGTTCTATTCTAGCTACAGCTCTTCAATCAGGAGTCATCTGCAGGTTGTTTGTCTGTTTACTACCCCTATTCAGTCAGTACATTTATACTATACTCATCACAGTAATAATCAAGAGACTTCTAGTAATGTATTGGTTACAGTGACTGAGATCAATCATGAGCTCATCTTCCCAGTGACCTCTCCCTGCTCTCATCTGCAATGGCCTGAGCTGCTGGGGTGCAATTTGGAGCATTTCCCACAGCTCCTCACCCTGGAGAATGAACTGCAATTGTTGACCGTAACAGAAAGCAGGGTGAACCAAACTCAAAACACAAGATTGAGCTGAACAGTTTCGTCTCCAGGTGCAGAAAGGAAAAAGAGTAAGAAGAGAAGGAGGAGAGGAAGGCTAAAATGTAACCTAATCTACCATCTCCAGTCAGTCTGTCATCACAAACACACGTGGGCTAATTAATCAGCTGTGTAAATACACTGATTTGTGTATAGCCTCTTTATATAAGTAATTTATACATAGCCATTTATACATATAAAATAAGCTATATTAATAGCCTATTCCAGTGTTTGTGCACTATGCTTCTAACATTTTCTGATTTATTTTGAGAGCTCTCTAACCTTTCCAAATAATTCACTGCGTGTGAGATCCACCTCATCTTCTCTGAAGGCTTTTCCATTGCTACAATATTATTTACCTTCCTGTTGCCAATTATACTGATAGATGGTTTTGGTGATCACAAGACCTATTTACAATGATGGAAATGTTTTTATTACATGTAAGACTGAGGCAACTTTGCTTTGTTTAGTGTTTCAAAGATTGCTTGATTTGCAGCTTGGCAGCACAACCCTATCTCCTGTGCAGGTTTCAACTGTCACCTAATATGTCTAAGCAGTAAGTGAAGCAATCTCAGATGGGTCTGGCAGAAGACACTGAGGTTAGCCTGGGCTTTAGGTCTGCTCAAATTATTTCCAAGAGTGCTCAGGACCTGCGTGGTGCCTCATTTGCCCAAGAAAGGCTACAGAATACATCATCGCCTGCATCCCACCTAGCTTTGGTGCGCCGAGAGTCAGCTCTGACTTCTTTCATGTAGCAGGCAGTGGTAAAGACTTGCTTCCCCATCCATAACCAGGTTGTTGCTGTACTCGGGAATGGTGTCCAGAGGTCCTTGGTGTCTGTCTCTCTTCCCTCCTGGTACACTAGTGTAGGCTATACAGCCATTTTTGATGGTTGTTGACACATCCTATAGTTTATCAAAACACACAGTTCTGATGATTGTGTTAGTCCTGAGTTGTATATTTGGACTCCTCAGTTTCTGAGGTGGTAGATTTTCTGCTCTGACAATTGGACATAGAGAAAACGTTCTTTCTTTTCAGATGAAGGAAAAAATGATGAAGTGTGCAATAAGAGCCAATAAAAGCAATGACTTCCTCTGGCAAACTTCTGATCACAAAATTTCACTCCATCCTACATTGTGCCTGTGCCCATTACAGCAGATGTCTGAACTGTACTAACTTATTTCTATTGTGCCAACATATTTTTCTGTTTTGTGTTTTCCCTTTTAGGCCAAAATTGGGTCTGGAAAGCTCATGGGTCCTAAAGGTGTTTCTGTGGATCGTAATGGACACATCATAGTGGTGGACAATAAAGCATGCTGTGTGTTCATCTTCCAACCAAATGGGAAAATAGTTACCAGGTTTGGTAGCCGAGGAAATGGTGACAAGCAGTTTGCAGGTACACTTGATGGTAATATGTAAATCCCCTTTTCTTGCCTCTTCTGCTCACATTTGCATGATGTTTGAGCATGTTGAAGACGCTATATCCTATTTGCTTTTTTCCTGGTGGTGGGAGGGGTCTACTATATGTACAGCTACTATTCACCATTTATTTAACTGGTCAAGAAGGCTGAAACATCTCTTCTTCAAATATAGCTGTAACCAGTCTGTTTTATCTACCTCTCTGTGCCTGGAAGCATTTCAGATCAATGACCAATGACCTTTTGATCTTAAATAGCATTTTATAAATGGTTTGTAATGCCCACGCTCATCTGTAAATGATAATCAACTCAAACACAATGCCTTGTGTTTCCAATGATCATATACACATTAACTAATGCCCTAAGTAATATCTTCACATTAGAAAATAGGCATAATGTGATAGTGTTAAGATTGATATCAGGAAGACAGAGTTATGCATATGCAAAATACCAGTTTGGGGAAATTGCCACTTATGTATTTAACTGATTGCTTGCCCATGGTGTCATTCAATAAGATCAAGTAATTAGGTATTTTAGGTAATTAGGTAATTCAGTAATTAGGTAAAAACTGATACGTATTTTGTGTAAATATCTGTTCTTTCATAATTGGAAATGAAGTTGCCAAATTAGCTATGCAGATAATTTTGCAGGTGTTTGGTCACTTTGAATAAGTAGAAATAAACTGGTCTAATGTTCTGATAGCACCAAAGAGAATTAGCTTTAATTGTATACTGCTTTCATTTTACTTGAGATCTCTTTCAATGTGTTATGACACAAGTACAACTTTTATCAGAGCTTTGGCTCTAACACAGCTAAGTGTCACCAAAATTTTCTGTGTATGTCCAGTTTCCTTCAACTTAAAATTCATAAGCATGTCTCATGAAAACATGTGTGCAAATGCTCTGTAATAGTATATTTGAGAAATGCATCATCTCTTCTTGGTGATAGACTGCATAAAGCAGGTGAACTGTCATTACTTGAATGTTTTGAGTGCAAAGGTTTTTACCCTTTTTGTACTCTGTACTAATGTATTGTAAAAATTGAAACCTGATTTGTCCGGATTTGTTTAGTAAGTCAAAATAGTGCCATGTATTTTGGCTCAGGTACTTGCCTGTTTTCAAGTTAAAATTTGTTTTTTACTCAGCTTGTACACATAGTTCAATATAAAAAGCAAAATGGAAAATGCACTTTTTTCCTGACAATATTCATAAATGTTTTTGTCAATTTAGTTGACAAACTAGTTTCTTCTTACTTAGTTTCTGAGAAACTTAGTTTCTCAGTTTCCTTAGAAACTTAGTTTCTTCTAAGTAACTTTTACTGTTTGTCTTAAAATTTGTTTGCCGAAATGCTTGCGAGAAGTAAACACACAAAGCATAGATGATTTCATTTAAAACTTTACATGAATATTTTTGAAAATTATTTTCAATATGTGCACAAATTTATCCCTAAGCACTACCTGCTTTGTCTTGTTAATGAGAATATAAATATCTACATAGTTATCTGTATATGAGAGAGGAAGGAATGAACAATGCTGATTGATAACACTAACTGATGAATGGTTGAAAAAGAAATGATTCATGTTTACAAAAAAGCATGCTGACCTTTTTTAAACATGGATTGAAAATACTTTTAATTTGAAACTGACATTCCCAATTTGACTATTATGGCTCAGAAGCCAAACATAATCTTCTGGCAGGCTGAATAATTTTTATATTTAAGCAAACCTTTTGACTTAGTAGTATTATTTTTATTATTTCATTCTTCTTCTGCATTGCAGGTCCTCATTTTGCAGCTGTGAACAGCAACAATGAAATTATTGTTACAGATTTTCATAACCATTCTGTCAAGGTACTGTCAATTAATGCCAATTTGGAAAGCTTTTTATTTTATCATGTTACTTCCCTGGGGAAAACAAAGATTGTTAAAAAAAACAAAGAGATAATGCTGTATAGGTATGAGGCCTGATATGAAAGAAGGTTTTCCATATGAGGACTGTGCATTCAGAGACCTTTGCATGCAGTGCATTGCTTGATGGAGATATAATTAGTTGTCTTTGGTGCCACAGTGATGCTCTCTAATTCAATTGTTTAAACATAAGTTGTAGCTGAGACAAATAATACCAAATTACTTATTCTTTATTAGCCCTCTGCTAAACCTGTTATTTACCATATGCTCTCTCCTATTTTAAGAAAGTCCTGCATTAGAGTTTCTCAGTAAAAGGTTCCCACAGTTCTAGTTGAATAAAAGTATAACAAAGTGAAGACGCATGACAATCTTTAGTTACATATTTGTAGGTTTTAAGATTACTGGATCTATTTATGACCTGATAGTCTTAACACCTGTGTAACTCAGACCATCAATTTTCATCCAGTGACCCCCGCACTGAGCAGAACTGGCCACTAGTCCTTATACTTACAAAAAGTCCTGACTCATAGCATATTAAGCAGTCATGGTAAGATAGGTCAGTATATTTGTTTGTCCCAGTAATAAACCAGAACAAGGATAACTGTTCACATGTCATGTGCTGGTACATGTATATTAAGGAGCTATACAGGCCATTGCATAAGAAGTTAACCACCTGTGTGTGTTTGTTTTCAGGACCTAAAATTCCCTTTCAGTCACTTTCCATGCTCCTTTTCTCTCACTAGGTGCACCAGCACCAACACCGAATGGGCAACAGAATGCTGTTGTACACGCATTTTCAGGGCATGTGAACCGATCACACACACTGGTGAAATCCCTAGGATTTCACTTAATGACTGCCTACTCTGATAGAAGAGAAAGATGTACCCAACCAGTTCATCAGTATTCGTAGCTGCAATGATAACTCTTATATATGACATATGAAATCACTGTCTGCCTATTGCTGATCATATACACCTTAATGTGGTATTGCATCTTTAATGGTGTTGAATCATCTAGCTTTTGAATAGTGACCTTGCTTTTATATGCTTTTGGAATTAGAGAGGAAGCAGCAATTCAGGCGGTTTGGATTACAACAAAGAAACCAAGACTGCTGCAGGAGCCCTAAAGCAGGTTGTTTACGTGGTTAGCAGCAGGAGGCCTATGACTCCATAAATTATCCCTTCACCAACAGGGCTTGCTGCGGTAACAAGAACGCCTGGAGAGAGTTTGCAACAAGGACAACCTAAAATGAGCAAAAGCTAGTGAAGAGATGTAAGAAGTGTGGCATCTTAGTGAATTTAAAATTATTACATTCCTAATGAGAACAGAGCGTTCCCGTCTGTCTCTGGTGTGACTCAATGGGATAAAAATGTTATTTGTTCCAATTTGGTTCTAACTGGAAAAGATTCTTATTTTTGTAGTGTTCTCTAATACAAGTACAGATAATTGTTGATGCTTTGGAGAGTTGTTTACACATTGGGTGATGCTAATTATCTTTTGCTAGATAGTGGGAGGAAAAAAGCAGAGAATAAGTTTTGGGTGCTCAGATCACTCTCATGGCTTCCAAAACCTCTTCCTGCTACCAAGGAATGAAACATTATCACTCAGCAAAATTATCCTCCCTCCCCTTTTGACCTTCAAGCGTGTTCATCCTTCAGGCATCCTCTATGGAAAATCCCAGTCAATGTAGGCCTCTTCCTTGTTCTTTTGGTGACCATCCGCATTATAACCCATGAAGAGAGTGATACATCTTTATCTGCTTTTTTTATCAGTTGACTTCTTTCTACGTTTTTTTGTCATCTGAGACACCAACATAATTTCCACCCCCAAATAACTTTGTCCACTGTGGGTGATCCAGAATAGGATGATTTCTGCACATCTTCCACCTTCTGAGCACTTCAGTGTGCACTTGGCATTTCTCAGATCCTTGCATTTTCTTGTGCAGGCCACAGATGGTCCCTAAGAATGCTGTTGGACCTTGTGGCACAGATGAGCCTGAGTCCAAGATGGACCAAAATAAATGGAGATGCTTATGATGTGTTGTAAATTATCTGTCCTCTATCTCACTTGGTCGCATTGGTGCATCAAGATCGCTGACAGAATATTCATTGATTGATTCCATTTCCTGCTGTCTAAACCTGTTATCCACCATCACGGCAAATGCAGTTGCTGAACAACCTACACAGAGGGCAGAATGCTGTGATTCTTAAGGCTTATTAGACTATGAAAGTCAGAGAAAAGAGTGTATCTGCTCAGTCCTGTTTCCTTGTGACTGGCCGCCAGTGCTGGCAAGATACCATACCTGCACACCACTCATATTAATTCAAGATGCACAAATTGCAGAGGTTCCCAGGACCCTCCACCTGTGTGTCTGGGCTGAATCAGATCTTAAGTGAGAAGGGAAATACCGTAATGGGGCTGGAGGGAGAGACAAAAACCTTTTCTCCTGTCTTTAGTCTTAGACCATGTAGTTTTCTATACAGAAGACACAAGAGTGGAGAGTGGGCTCTGTCCTTATCCCATTTTCGGGCTCCCAAAGATTTTGGCTTGTTTGATTTTAGAAATGCTTCTTATTTTACTTAACTTGTTTTCACAGTGTAGGCTGGTGCTGGTATTGTCAGTGAATTCTTCATTCTTTTATTGTTGTCTGATGTCATCTCTTCTTCACAACTCAAAATTTCATGAAGTTTTCAAGTGCTTGAACATATTGAAATGTAAAATTACCAGCTATTTGAAAATGTGGATATAAGTGACCCTTGCTCCAACCTTGTTTTTTTTTGCAATGTAAATATATCACTCTGCTAAGCATTTCTAAAATGAGAGAACAAAATGAGAATTATAAATACCCACACTGAGAAGGAGGAGGTGTGTGTGTGCGTGTAGGGGAGTGTTCCTGAGTACTCTCCAATTCCCAGTTGTGTTAATAGGTGGACTGGTAGCTGATGATTAGTAATATTTGACATGATGCTATATTCAAGTTTTTGTTTTAATCCAATACAGGTATTTAACCAGGAGGGAGAATTCATACTAAAGTTTGGATCGAATGGAGAAGGAAATGGACAATTTAATGCACCAACTGGAGTAGCTGTAGATTCTAATGGAAATATTATTGTAGCAGATTGGGGAAACAGCCGAATACAGGTAGACATTTGTATTTTTCAAAGGTGCTTGATTAGGAAGAATAATGGATTGATAACCCAAGCCAGTCTTCCTAAGAAGCAGGATAGCAGCATTAGAAATAATGTGGTTTCTCGCACAGCCTTTTGTATGCCTCATTGCTGGTCTGTCTGCTTTTAGAAGAGGCGGTGTCAGGCTGTGGTCTTCTCTGTGTGACAAGTCTGATAGTTACTGTGACTAAGACTTTTGACTCCAGACATTTCCCCAAAAGCTATTAGGACTTAGGAGACTTATAAACACTGCTGAGATGATAGTAATTTATAATCACCATAACAAAGATTGGAAACATGGTAGAAAACATGAAAAAGCAAATGATCTGTTAAGACCCTGAGGCAAAAGCAGCAGATTTTTATCATCTTCTTTTAAATGTTGAAAAAATATTCTGCTTTTATGTTATCAGAGTTGAGTCTTTTTATCTTTCAAGTGCTAATCACAAAGTCCTTTCTCATTTGCCAAAGAATACCTAGTAAACAACTAAGCTTACATATTAGTTTCACTGAATATAAAAATGAGGGAGCTGCTGATGAGTTGTTCTCATGAACCATTGTCAACAGTATAAACAAATCCTGGTTTTCTGTATGTGGGAACCTAGGAGAGTCACACTAGCCACAACAGTAATATTTGTTAGGAAAACGAGGTGTTGATCAAGTTCCTGATTGAGTTTGATTTATTGTAGTTGGCTATTTTTAAAGCAAGGAACAGCTGATGTGCTCTTTTTTATTATTATTTCATTGTATGTTTAATTCTTGACAAAGGCCCTGGTAGCCTTAAATAGTTATTTTTAATAAGAAAATATATTTGCATATGAATTTGCATATTATGAGAATAGCAGATCAGATTCTACCCTTGTTTATTCTAGTGTATGCCAACAGCTTCAGAAATGAGAAGTATAATAGTATAACTGAAAGCAGAATTTTGTCCACTATTTTTCTTTTTTATTCATAACATTTCTTATGTGCTTTCTTACCCTCAAAGGTTTTTGATGGAAGTGGATCGTTTTTATCCTACATTAACACCTCTGCTGACCCACTTTATGGTCCCCAAGGTCTGGCCCTAACTTCAGATGGCCATGTTGTAGTTGCAGACTCTGGAAATCACTGCTTCAAGGTTTATCGATACTTACAGTAACAATGAGCTCTGGAGCTGGATAATCATCCACCCTTAAGAAAAGACTGGTCCCTGAGATCCAGTGCAGGATATCTCCTACTTTAATGAGTTCATTTTTAATAATGAAGGAGTCTCTTATGGACTTCTCATGTTAATTTCCAAACTTACCTTGTTTACATAGGACTTGCACCTCTTACGTTCCTCACTGAACTTTTTATTGTATGGGCTAACACACAAAATCCTCTTTAAATGAATTCATAAAGACAATGTGATATTAAACACAAACTGCAACGTATGGAACTGGAATTAACTAATTAGGCAAAAATGAGAAAAATTTGGGGAAAAAATCCCCAAAGCTTTCTGAAGACTGCAAAGGGTAGCTCCTGTTTAGAGCTTCCAAATTTGAAAAAGTGTCATTGTTATGCATTATTTAACCCAGAGGTGATCCTGGGAATCTTCAAGATCTGATTATCATGGTAGGTATTACACTTTTAACATTCTTCAGTCTTAATAACTATAACAAGTAGGTCCTTTTAGTAAAGGTATAATGTTAAGTCATACAAAATCCGTCTAGCTCTAACCATCAGACCTAACAGCTCAACATTCAGCACTATGAGAATCAATGCAAATTCCCTACTCATGTGGGATTAATGAAGGATTGTTTCGTGTGCTTATTTTTCACTCTTCCTCTTGCTTAATGTGCTGTAAGGACTTTGCAGAGACCTGACATTTCTAAAGCTCTGGAAAACCTTAATTGTAATGATACATTAGTGAGAGCTGAATTTCTGTAGAACAACAGACCTTTTGACACCAAAAGAGTTCATTAGGATCAGGGTTATTATGATGTCAACTCAATTAACCTCATGTGTGCCACTCTTCTATATGTGTTCATTGCCATATTTCCTTAAGGCAACTCGTTGTATTAACAAATAAAATGCCGCATCCCACAGGACAGAAAGCCAGAGAGGTACCCCTGTGGAGGACCTACATTATACAACCAAAGGAACTATGGTTAACAGAGGTTGTATAAGAAAGCCAAGGGTTACCAAAGCTATTTGTTTTTAACATGAGAAAAATACATTACAAGTAAGAATGAATTTGAACCAATTCCCGAAGTCCTTCATCAAGGGAATTTTGTTAGAGAACAAAATAAGGACTGCGAGATTTTTTCCTGTTTGTTTGTATGTATGTATGTATGTTGTATGTATGTATGTATGACTGATTGATGCAAAAACAAAGTAAATGTAGGTTATTTCAGCAAACTGGAACGTATGTATGCCATTTGATAATGGCAGTACTCTGAAAAACATCCCTCCTTCTTTCTGCCGGATATCTCTACTGCGTTCTTTGTTGAAGTACTAATTTAATTGGAAATCCTTACAGTCATATTACTTGGTTCTATTTTTAATGTTTTTTTAAGTATGTACTTGTCTTTTTTTAAAGTAGCATTGGTTTTATTATTAATTCTAAACCTAATGGTCAAAAGATGTATTGCTACCATACCGTAATACAGAGTAGTGCTTACTCTTAGATCTCATCTGAGGAGCTGGTTGGCTTGCTGCCAATGCCTAAAATAGTCTGGGAAGAAGAATCTTTCTTTTCTAATTTTTAGGAATTTGAAACAAAAGGGCATTGGGTCAGGACCAGGGGAGTATTTTAAGCATGTCTGCAAAACTGAAAGAAATTTTTGTGAAATTACTTGTTATAAGTATTTGTCTTATTTCTAAAAGGTTAAGGTTGTTTCAATGAATTTGAAGAAAAACTAATGATTTTCTGTAAAGATGTGTTTGACTTGTAAAAATGCAGACTCTAAAATTCGTAAATGTGCAGTTTGTCTGGTTTTTTTAATTGCTGTTTCTTAGAAATATCTCCTTCTCTTTCCCATGTTTATTTTTTGCATATAGAACCAATTTTACAAATTCTTGTTCAAAGCAAGTCTCCTTACTTCATTGGAATAATTGTTTTGTGTAAAAGGCTTAAGGTTTGGACCATACAACATGGCTAAGAAACTGGTGGTAACATTTTTGAAATGTAAAAAATCAAGTCTGTTATTACCAAGAGAACAAATTATCTTCTGCTTGAAGTGAGTTTGTCCTAAAATTCCAAAGAAGATATAGTCACCTCAGTTATTACATAAGAAACTGTCCTCTCAAAATTTTGTGAAGTTGTAAATCAAATTTTATGATGATCAAATAATATTCTAATAAGTGTCCTTATAAGCAACCTTCTGACATGCATGCAGTTTCTGCCATTGGAATACCCTTAAGTGATTTATTTATCAATGAAAAAGATATGTAACATTTTCACTGTATTTATTAACAAAGAAAAAAGGTTGCACTGATTCTCTGAGGTAGAAACTTAAAAGAAAATGAGAAGTGTGCTCTTGCTGTCAGTTATGGATACTATTAATCAAATTTGGTTCCAGATTTGAATTTCTGTAATAGTATTTTACTAAACTTGAATGGTTTCCACTCAAGAAACATGGCCAAATCCTCCATTGCCAGGAATTCTGAGGACCACAGGAGTCAGACCCTAAGCTATATGTCAAAACATATACTTAAGACTATGCTATTCCATGCATACGCTTTCCTTCAAAAGATTTTGACTTTGTATTGTTTAGCAGCATTTTCTATAACTTCTGTCAATCCATTGCATCCTGATGAAATATGGAACTCTACACACAACCCCCTTGCAACCAAGATAACAGACATTAGCTGGGATGTGGGTTTTTTCACAAGATGGAAGATTCTTTTTTTTTTTTTTTAATCTTGTTGAATTTTCAGACATTATCACCAGAGCAGCACTCACTGCAGTTGAAAAATGGCATTAATCTGGAATTCCTTCACATAGTGAATGCTGCCAGTTACAATTTTAAATTCAGTGGTATAGGGTATTCCCTTCCAAAGGTTGACCTTATCTGCCTGGCACAGGGAGACTGGGAAACGCATTGCTTTTACAGTGTACTTTTGAAGCCAACTTAGCTAAAACGCTTGGCTTACAAAACTTACAATGAACAACCAAAGCAGAAATTCTGTTCTAAAAAATTGACAGATTGTTTTCGCATCCAATTAAGTGAACGTCAGAATTGCACTACTTGATTTACTGAGTTGTTAGCATTTATTAAAGGCTTTATAGGCATTCTGCTGCCAAATTTCAGGTATAACCAAATGTTCCCTTGACTTCACTGGAATGCTAATTGACGAGCAGCGCAGCATGAATGGTGAAAGTATGTGCTTCATTTAACTAAGCTTCAACTCAAAAGTAATCTCAAAAGGTTATCGGATCTTGTGCAATTTGGAGTATTTTAGGACAAACTAACCAACTGTATTTTCATTATTTTTTGAATAGAATAAAAGGATCTGTTCAGTTAAATACAATACAAACAGTAGGGGATTTTACATAGGTTAAAACAGCAGCAAAGTAGCTGAAAAAGAAAAGGAAAATGGCTTAAGGGAAGCATTTCTCTAATGTAGATGGAGAGTTATTTCTTAGTAAATACTGTTCTGTAAAAGCTAGAAGGCTTTCAATTTTATGTCAATATTTTTTATAACTAAGGATCTAGTGTTGCCATATTGAGAACTATAAGTGCCCAATATGTTGTGTTTGTTATAAAGGAATGACCTGCAGTTGTGGGTGACAACTAGTTATGAAATCATGATGTACGCTGAAAATTTTCTTAAGAATTGTGAGCAGTGATTGTTTTGGTCTGTTTGTGGAGAGTGCACGAAAGGTATTTGTGCTATGGAGTAGGATGATGCCTAATTGGTTGTGTTATTTCTGATGAATGTACAGCACTTCAGTTGATGTTTGTGAGCAACACGGCCTTAACCCAGACACTCTTGCTTTGGCGTTATGACATGGGAATGTTCTGTAAGCTGCATAGTGTATGGCAGTATCCCTGTGTTAGAAATCTGTACCAGCTGATACACTGTAGCTTTCTGGTTCTGGGAGTCTGTCTTTTCTCTCTCTTTTTTTTTTTCTTCTTTTTTCTCTTTTTTTTAAAGCTTTTGTACATTCCATCTTTGTAAGTCAATTCCATACGTTTTGTGTACATGTAAGTCTTGCACTGTCTGAAAACTGATAATGAAATATTCTTGCCACTTGTTTTCTTTTCTTTCTTTTTTTTTTTTAAACCCCTGTGAGGCTAAATACAAACTTTGCCTCCTTAAGGTCAAGGATCAAAGATGTGCATCGAAGTGTTTGTGTGTGTGTAGTTTTAGCTTCATGTGTGCCACAGTATTTTCAATGCGTTAGCTGATGATAAAAACAAAATATACTCTGTCTTGGAAATGTAGGAAAACCAGAGTCAAATGTGTACCTTTACCACGCACAAAAATTTCAAATAATAAAAATAAAGCTTGTTTCCTCTGTTATTTTAATGGTTGAGGATTTGTTTGTCATATGCCTCATATTTACTGTCCCTAAAAATATCCCCATAATGCAGAGAGATGCTTAATTTTTTCCAAAAGGAAACCTTGATACCATAGGTCACAAGGCAGGAAAACTATAATTGTTTCGTGGGTGTTTAACTTTTACATAGACACAGAGGAAAGAAAGACTTGGGTCCTTGTTGGGAAGAGGGTGGGGAGTTGGAGCTTCCTTTTCTTCTCCCCTCCTCCTTAAGTTCAGTCATCAGAGGTAATATTTTCATTGGTGGTGGTAAGATTATGAGTCATAGGCTTTTTCATTTATATCACAAGAGTACAGTACCTTTCAGCTATAACCTTTCAGGGATCTGCTGCAGAAAACCAAATGTAAATTCTTATAGAAGAAAAGGAAACTGGTCCTCGGAGCTCACCCTGGCTCTTCCTTTAAGAACAACTGTTTAACCCATGTAAACTTTCCTTTTAGATAGTACTTGTGTCTTCTTGGTTGCTGGTGAACTCTCCAACACTGAATCCTTTGAGAAATCAGCGTGATCGGGAAGTCACTTAAGAAGTAAGAGACATTCTGATGTGTTGTTTGGCTTGGAAACAATCTGGCTGGAGAGGACTAGAGAGGTCAGACTCGGTAACACGTGCTTGCTTGGTGGCAGGACACTCACAAAGGGAGGCAGCTGAATTACAGAGCAGTTGCCCTTTTCATGGATCTTGCCAAAACCTTCTAAAAGAATCCAGTTTTTGTTCTTTCTTGCAAGTGATAGGGAATGTCAGCAGCCATGCTTTGAGGCCTTTTTTTTTCCTGAAGACAATCTTACTACAACATAATGGACCGGTTTTGTTTATCGAGCTTCAGAAAAGTTTTTTTTGGTGCTGAATTTACTGCAGTATGTTGTATATCTGCTCTGAAGTTCAGCATTATACAAGAGGTTTTATTTGGCTTCTGTCCCCTGTGACAATGAGCAAAATCAGACAGACAGGCAGGCAAGATGTGGAGAATGGGAAACACCACTGTTTACCAGGAGAGTTTTGCAGTAAACGGCCAACTTCCTCTTTGGCCTTTCCAAGGTACTTAACTTGAATTCTGCACAAATATGACAGCATGATCTTTTAGATATTCTGTAAGCATGGAGAGTAAGGCCAAAATAGTTAAGGGTGCATGCGTTTCGAGTGCCCATATTGAGATACCCAGGAGCTACCTCTTTAGAGTGCTGACCGCTTACATATCATTTCACATTCAAAAGTATTTCATTGTTCCTTAGGCTATTGTTCTCTTTCACATCCAGCTGTGCTTCCATGCAGTTAACTATCCCGTAGTTTTGCTGACAGTTCATGTGAATAATTCCTAGTTTGCACCAGACAAAATTATCTCAGTGAACTGGAAGAGTCAATGTAGTTTTTGAGGACGGATGTTCTCTCCAGGCCCCAGCTGTTCTGCTGGAAAAGGTACCCACTACTTGCTGCTCATTACGATCTCCAGTTGAAGGTCACTGACCCTCAGATCTGTGACTGAGCTGTGCATGTGAGTGTTCACTTATTCTTTTAGTGAAACGCCTAGTTACCAAAGAACTAGTTTTTAAGCTACTCGTTTCGATGAGTTGGTAAGTGCATACTTCAGCAACTCCACTAGCAAAGCTGTGGAAGCAGTAACTTTCAGAGAAAGGCCAGCTAGCATTTCTAACTAGCTCAGATATTTGCAGGGAGAGCGTCTGCTCACAGGTTGGGAGCCTAAACACCTGCCCTTGGATGAAGTGAGGCAGCAGACGCTGCAGAGACTGACCTGTGTGGGCTACTAATAGATCACGTTGTGATACCTGTCCACATCCCATTGCAGACTGCTGGGACCGATAAGGAGTTGGTATCATCTCCCATGTGCAAGCTACTCCTAGAGCTCCCCTGTGCTCCACCCTCAAGCTATACTGAAACATCTTTTGGCTGTCAGTCACACAGGGGTTGTGACAGGCAGCTTGCAGGGCTCAGAAGGTTTGCTATTACTTTTCTGGATAATAAACTAATCTGCTCCTCAGTCTGAATTCTTCCCTTCTGTCGAAAAAATAGCTCATGTCATTAAGGACTGCACCATAGTGCATATATGTGAAAGGAACAAAATTAAAGTAGAACAGCCAACTTCAGTTCTCATAATTCTTAACCTTCCAGTGCTTTCCATTGAAAACTTAATGTCCTTTCAAAATAGAATTTATGAATATAATTCATTTATAGATTTTTAAGAGCAACATAAAGGAAACTATAAATTTTATCTCATGTAAGCATATTTTAACAGTGACAAAGCAATATATTTTTCTCTACCTCAGTTTTCAACAACAGCTAAGCTGTTTTGGCTGATACTTAAAAATCCCCCTCGGACACCTAGCATGGAAAATTTCAGCCCAAAGTGTTAAAGCTTGAGAAAATCATAAGGAAATGAGAACAATCTTCTAATAGAAAGTCATTGTTACGAGTTCCCCTTCAACGATATTTCCATCCATTGTTTTGTTTTTATATTAATAGTATAGGAATAGCAGTTTATCACATTTTAAACATTCTGAAGCCCATAAACTCCAAAAATCTCAGACATTTATGTACCGTAACAGTGGTTCATGCTACTTTATCCAGTAATTAAAAATTACAATCACTTGATGAAGTGTGAAATACGCCTGTGTATTTTTCGCTCTATTTGGGACCTCTTCTTCCACCTGGTGGCCTTTAAAATTAGCTAGTTTTAATCTGGCACTGAAAAATTTGGGAGGTGTTAATGGGATCTCGTATTACAAAATAAAATGGATCTAATGACTTGGCCATGAAAGGGCTTTAGGGCTGCCAGAGCTCGGGGCCAGCACACTCAGACGAGGCCCAGACAGGCTTTCCCAGGGAGCAGAGGCAGAGGAAATGTGCGGAGCCGCCTGCCGCCATCAGCGAGGGTGTGATCCGACACGCCAGAGATGGCCATGACGGGGCTCGCCTGGCTGTGGCGGTTACGTTGAACTGGGGGAACCGCGACCGCTGGCTCCAACGAGCTGCGCTGGCCACACGCTCACTCCATGCGGGGATGAGCTCTGGGTGTTTGCCGCCAGCTTCCTTGTTTCCCAGCTCCTGTCAGGTGCGATGGGAGGGATGGGCGCCTCAGCCAGTACTCCAGCGCATGCAAAACAAGACTCTGAGGCCCCACGCCCAGCATCCGAGTGAGTGCCCTTCTGAAACTCCTTCCTCCCTGCACTCCTCCTCCTCGTCCAGCGGCTTTTTTAGCTCAAACACCCGCTGTACCACTCACACGTGTGGCTTAGAGTAAATCCATGCAAGAAGAGACTGCCACGACAGCTGCTCTGCAAATGTTGTAGCAACCTTTTCCTTTCCGGGGCTGAAAAGAGGAGCAGAGCTAGATTTTACTGCAGGCCGCGAATGGGCAGGAAGGGGCCTACGGCCTGGGGAAAGCAGGTCACAGGGGCAGGAGGGAAACAACCACCAAAGGAAACTCGAGGAAATAAATGCTCTGAGGGCTGGCCAAAGGAAAGGGGAACAGAAAACGAGCCTTCACAAACAGATGAAGAGTGCTAACAGATTGCATTGCAGGTTAAGGAGCTGAAAACGTGATGCACAAGGAAGAGTAAGCGAACAAGCAGCTTTGTGTTTTGTATTAAACTTCGTATTAATAATGCCCTCTCTAGCTTACATTTCATTTTTCCTAGTACACTGGCACACACAACGGAAAACAGGATCACTGTTAGGTCTGTGTGGAAGAAAGATAACTTCAAATTTCCGAAAAGGGTCTTACAAGTGATGAAAGATATTTATGGGTAATACCTGAACATTACAGATTGTATATTTTCATTTGCTTGAATTTAAACTATAGAATTAGAATGATAAATACAAACTCATTGCTGTTACTCCGCAAAACACTTTCTCAAAACTACTTCAGCTGAAGGAAGGTAATTACAGCACAAATAAATACAACAAATTGTAAATAATTAAAGTACTTAGAACACTCATCACAATGAACAAACGAACAACTGTTTCAGCACCAACAGATGTGCCTGGGTCCTTTGTTTGCATACGTAAAGATGGTTTTATTTCTCCACATCCTGTTGTTCCTACAGTGGGCTATTTGTGCAACACATGTAGTTTGAAACCACAGTTCATGCATTTGTATTTTGCCCGGGCTATCGGGCATTTGAGAAAAAAAGAGCACTTAGCACTTAATCAGGGTTATCATAAAGGCCATGACCACATCATCTTTGACCTACCTGGATGTATACAGTACATATCCTGCAGATTTTAAAACTTGCAGCTGTAGAGAGATTTGAAAACAAGTATTTGCCCCTGATGGTAAGAGCCAAAGGTGGAGGGATTTTAGGTATTTTTAAACTTTTACTTTGGAAATGAATGGATTTATTTTCAAAACCAGAAATTATATATCAAAGAAGATATGGCAATTAAATCTGTCAAGAAAATTGCACTTGCTACAAAAAAATGCAAAACAGATAGGTATTGAGAAACACATGATATTAATTAAAAATGAGGACTTGATGAAATTTTGCTCTAAAGCCTGGACTAGGCCAAATGAAAAACTTTAGAAAAAGTATGGCACGAGCGGCCCGGCCGGGCCCGGCCCGCGCGGCGGCTCCGCGCACCCGGCGGCCCCGGCGCCGCCCACCGCCCCCTCGCGGAGGCCGGCCGGGCCGGGCCGGGCCGGGCCGGGCCGGGCCGGCTGCCGGCGGGCGGCGCCAGGCGGCGCTGCGAGCTGCGCAAGCGGCTTCCCGGCGGCCTCTTCCCTCCCGGCGGCGCCGAAATCAAACCCGCCGCCCGGCCGCAGGCGACATGGTAAGCGGCGGCCGCCCTCTCGCCCCGGCCCCGGCCGCAGGCTGCCGCCGCAGAGCGCCCCGGCTCTCGGGGGCGGCGCACCGGGCCCCGCTGCCCTCCGTGGCGGCGCGAGGCCGGGCGCTTGGCGGTGGGGCCGGGCCGGGCCCGGTATGGCGGGCGCGGAGTCGCCGCTGCGGCGCGCGCGCGGGGCGGGGCGGGGCGGCCGTTGCCGCGGGTAACGGCTGCTCGCGCCGCGCCCCCTTCGGCCGCGTCGCCGGCCGGCGTGTTTCCGCAGTCGCTTCTGCGCGGTGGCGGGGAGAGGGCGGGAGGCGCCCGCGGAGCCCGTGCCGGGCGCTGCCTGCGGCCCCTCCACGCGGGGAAGCGCCGCTGTCTCCAGTGAGCCCCCGGGCGGCCGGACCCCTCGGGGGGTTTTGTTGTTTCGGTTTTGCTTTCTCTTTGCTTGGCCGCGGCCGGCTGCTTGGAGGCCAGGCTGTGGTTAGCTGGCGGTTAGGTGGCCAGTTTACCTTTAGCGGGCAGCTGTCAGGGCGAGCCGTGCACAGAGAGCCTGAGCTGGGCCCCGTGACGGGTGGCCCAGGAGACCCGCGGGCGGGTTAGGGAGGACGCCCGCCCGCGTTTCTCCATGTGTCCGGGTGTGAAGAGGCCGGGCGATGATCTTACTGTGCTTGTATTAAGGTCCACGCTGCCCCGTGAGCACGGAGAATGACTTCTGTGCTTGAGGCCACTTCATAGCAGGGTGCGCTTGCGGCTGCCTTTAGTAGCGCTGCGAATGAAATTGATAGACTGGGTATGTTTTACATTAATGGTGTGAAACACCTGGCTGATAGCTGGGGGAGAGACATCACGATGAACGTTAATAAAGGATATCTGGAAAACAGATTGCTTGTTATTGCCGCTTGCCCAGAGGAGTGCTCGCGGGAAGCTTGACCCTTGAGGGACATAGCTAATACATGCTTTTGGGCCCTCTGCTTAAATTTCATATTGCATCTCTACCTCCGTGTTCCTGCTGCCTATGGAGTTGTTGGGGAGGCAGCATGAGAATGGGTGAAGGTCCCTCCATTACCTGTCCGTGCTGCTATTTTCCTCTATGTAGTGGCCCCATGTTTTAATGGGGCAGCGCGGGGTTTCTTTGCCTGCATCAGTCATCGTGTCACCAGGGCCGACGTGAGGCTTTTAAAGATGTAATATGCCTCTGTTAAAAATATTACTGAATTACTCTTGTTCGTGCCTGTGTGTTATTGCAGCGCAATAAACTAGTTTTTAATTTTCTTTTTTAAAATCTAAGTCAATCTGGCTGTTTTGTTGTAGATGTCGAGTTTAAACACTTTGCTGCTCTACCATCTAGCTTATTTAAGAAAGAAGCAGCTGCAAAGAAGCAAAAAGTAAAAAAAAGTCAGTGTTGTGCTGTAGGTACATGGTAACAAAGCAAGAGTCTTCTTTCTCAAAATAGCATCTATTAGAATCTCCCAATTTTATTGGCTCAAAGACAACTTTATTTGTCTCTTTTTTTTTTAAAGGGAGACCTTTTTCTGACAATATCTTATTTTGCTTTTCCTATCAGCTTCTTAATTTCCTGTAGCTGCACGTAACAGGGCAGGGTCTTACAGCCTGCAAACCAGAGATTGGGGGGAAGGGGGAAATGCTGATATATGTGAATGCTGTTTGCTGCTTGTAAGAAAGAATTCATCAGATGATTAACTTTTTCTCATTTGCAAGTGCCTTTATGTAATTTCTTAGTTTATAAGTAGTACACACTTTTTTTTCCCCCAAACTGTCATCTGATTGAAGTTATGGTACTGCTTTTGAGCTGTAGAAATCTGTGTGAAATATTACTAGTTTAAAAAAAAAAAATCCCAATTTTCCATGAAAGATCTCATATCCTAATGTTACAAGGGCAAGCCAAAATAGTATCTTTGAAAGTGATCAGAGGAAGATATTTCTCTGGTTTGTATTACTGGTTACAGTTTGTGAGTAGTCATTTCTACACTTTGCTTCTATTTCAATTGGTGTCCTTTGCTGCTTGGTTCCACAACTACAGAGAAAAGAAATAAAAGAAACATTGTTTTAAAAATGTGAACTTGAAATTATAAAATTGGGTAGGGAATTTGAAGAAAAACCTAATACCTGAAAATGCAATTTAACTCCTTAAAAAAAATTAAATGGCCTACATTTCATATTAGTGTCTCTATAAAAATAGATTAAAAACAGTTTTAAACAAGCAAAAGATATCAGTTATCTTCTTATGGGCAATTGAACATTTGGGTGAGTTACTGAGAATAGGTATAAGTGTAATTTTTTGAGTTTAATAATGCAAAAAAAAGGAACTGTTTGGGTATGCCAAGAAACAGTGGGGCTTAAGATGGATTGGGTTGCATAATAGATCAGTTCCAAACTTAATATGTGTACATCAGTTTAATTTATTGCAGGTGGATTAGCTTGGTGTAATGTTTCTTTGGGGCAGAAGTTTATTTGAAACTCTATGAGAAGTGGTAAGGTATTTTAAAAGATGGCAAAGTAATATAACTTAGGGGTAATCAGATATGAATTCTGAGCAAAATGTTAATTATTCAAATGGAAGAGTGTGTGGGTTTTCTTCTGTTCTAGTCCAAGAAAAAAGGACTAAGCTTTGAAGAGAAGAGAGTTCGCATGATGGAGATCTTTTTTGAAACAGTAAGTAGCTTTCTTATAATTGTCCTGCATTTGTATCCATTGGGAAAACTGGTGCTAAAGGGAGGTTAACTGCAGATAAAAGTGAATGGGGTATATTGTGCTTTTCACTGATGCCCTGTGTCATTAATATATAAATTACTGGGATGGAGCTTGATTTACATAGCTTTGGATCAGGTGGCTGGTCTGCTGATGAAGCAGCGTAGTGAGGATGCACAGGTGTTCCTAAATGCTTACCATACTCCCTATTCAGGAGTGGGGCACGTATCTTCTAATTTTGAGTCTGTTACCACAGGAGGAATAGCCAGACATCAGGAATGATATCACTGCACTTTATGGGAGGAGGAAGAAATCAAAAGTGTTAGAAAAGATGAGAGCAGACTTGAAAGAGGTCACTGAGGAGAAGAAACCTGAGATTCAAGGGCAGAGCTACGACTGTATTGGTGGCATATGTAACTCACAATGTTTCACCTCTTTATTAAAAAAAATTATTGTGACATTTGAATACTTGAGCAATGCAATGCATCTGGTGCTGACAATCTAGCCTTGGCTCTGACTGCCCTATGGGGCTTACAGTCTAACTTTAGACAAGATATGGTGGCTTCAGAATAACAAAGAAAAGAAGAGGGCTTGTTACAATAATATATATAATATATATTTTTTAATACTCAGAATGTTCTGTTGAGGGATATGCAGCATATTTCCCTAGCAAAACATAAACATATGTTATATTTCCTACTTGCTTTTGTTGGTGTTGATTTATTAGAAAACCACTGAGGCTTAGATGATGCTGTCTTTTGGAGCTGAAGCATCTTTTATGTTTTGCACAGAAAGATGTGTTCCAGCTGAAGGATATAGAGAAGATTGCTCCAAAAGAAAAAGGGATTAGTAAGTGTTCACTAAATTTATTTATCTGGAGTCATTAATCATTTTTCAGACAGGTCATACAGTGTAAATTTTCCTGGTTTCAATTCTAGGGTTGTGATCATAATAATAACTGGAAAAATAGCTAGAAAGGGTGACTGGTCATTGGCAGTGGTTTAGCTTAAGAAGTAGCATTGACAGAATGCTCCTATGTTGGTTTGCTAATGTTTGTCACTTACATTGGACAATGTGGCCAAAATGGGAGGTTACTAAAATTGACAGCTAAATTCAAATTAACCACTAAAACACGGGATGGGTTTTCTCATCGGTGCTGAGATACCTGATTTCTAGTGACTTTCATTCAATGAAAACCATGATGTATTACTCAGTTAGTGAACAACGGAATTAAATGCCTGTCTGTAGTGTCACAGATATCTTCAAATGCTAGTCCAGATATATGCGGTCAATGTTTTGTTGAGTTTTCCCAGCAGAATGGCTAAACAGCTGTGCATAGTAGGGGTTTGTCTTTGCAGCAAAAGCCTTCATGATGAGATCCACTGGTTTTGGATTAAGTCCAAGATGATTTCTCTTATGCTGCTGAGTTGTTTTATGCGTTCCTCATTCTGCTTCTATGTTCATTGACAAAAGGGGGAAGAAACTTAACATTTGTATAGTTGCCACTGTCCCAGGTTAGCGTATCTTTGTGGCATTCGGAGTACTTCAGTAATGGATAAAGAAGAAGTTTTGTTGAAAAAATTGCAGACATACAAATTGCAAAGCAGTGTTTTTCAACTATGTCAGCACCTAGCAGAAGCACTAATAGGTATCTAAAGAGATGTGATGCTGTCTCGATTGATTTGTCAAAATCCTTATTGCATATGTTTAATTGCAACAGCAAAACAGTAAGTATAAGCAATGGAAGTTCGTATTTAACAACCTGCAAGTGTAGAATTTCTAAAACCATTAATACATTTGATACTGAAAAGACCAAATTCATCCTGTCCCTGAATGCGGAGGTATTTAGACGCACAACCTAAGCCCCAGTTATTTTGAAGAGCTTTAGTCTGAAGAAATGCCCTCATTGCTGGCATCTAGCCTATAGCTTCCAAAAGACTGGGCATTCTAGATCTCTTCCTGATCTAGAACAGTTCCTCTAAGAACTAGAATCTAGTTCCTTCTCTTTGGACTTGAAATTGAAGGTCAGACACTGAAAGCTACGAATAAGCTAAAAAGTATTTATATCTGCAGCATTTGGAGATAATAATAACTATTTTCCATTGTTGAACAGAAATCATTTTCTAGCAAATACGTGGTATTATTCACCATTTTACAAATGAATGAACAATTATTTTCATGAATGTTTTTGATCCTTCTGACTGAAGATGACTTTTTGTATCTGAACTGAATATAATCAAATGTAAAATCTGTTCCTCTTGAGTCTGTACACAGATGGCTTTAGTGCGTCTGCTGCTTTTTAATGCTTTGCTAAGCATTATAAAGTAAAATGTAATTACATGCCTAATTAAGAAATTAAAAGCTAATACGAGTTAGGGTAAAGGTTGCAAGACAACTTCTTGTGCCCTCTCAGAAGTATGTAATGGTATTGTACTGTAATATGTATGTATATTTTATGATAGTTCTGAGTTGTTTTACAAGCATCTGGTACCAGACTGTATAGAATGGCAGCCTTCATCTATAAACTACTGATTTCAAAGGGATTCATTCTTTGAAGTGAAGCATTAGGCATGGTGTCTTCTTGAAATCTTCCAGCTAGCTGACAGAATAGTAAAGTATTCATATAGGTGATTGTAGGTGTTGTCATATGGTATTATTGTTCTCCATAGTTTAGGTCCTATGCAGTTCTAATTTGAAATTTTTGCTTTTATTAGCATCCATGTCAGTGAAGGAGATTCTGCAAAGTTTAGTTGATGATGGCATGGTGGACACTGATAGAATTGGAACTTCCAATTATTTCTGGGCTTTTCCAAGTAAAGCTCTTCATGCCAGGAAGCGTAAATTGGAAGAACTGGAGTCTCAGGTAAATCTCTACTAAGTATTTGTTTGCCTGATTGGGCTTGCTTTTTTCTTGTAAGCCTTGTCAATCATTGTCATACAGACTTGGTTAATATTAAGTTGTCCCACAGACAATTTTGTGGACTCAAATGTGTCCAGACAAGAGAAACTTCCTCTGTTTACCTGGATAACCTTGTACCATTTGCAGGCACGGACTGAGAGCCTGGCACGACTGGACTTAAAGCTTTATTGACTGGTAGTACCAATACACTGATTCCTACTCTAGTGAGGTTTTGTCTGTCTGAAACATGAGATCAGTTTAGCCCTCTACACTCACTTGGAATTGGGTTTCCTAGTAGAGTTACTCAGCTTATTAGTGTATTCACACAAGTTTTAGACAAGGCTACTTACTCTGTCAGAGCATAAATGCCAACTGAGCAACTGAATGAATACATGCCAAAATTCCAGCTTTGTTTACCAAACACTCTGTCTTGTTACCACTATCTTGTTGAATACAAATGATTTGCTCTTGGACGCTTTCAATTTTTAGTCATACTGCAAATTGTAGCCAGGTAGTTGAATGAAAGAATTGATATTTGTTGTCTTTGCCCTTGGCCTCTGTCCCATCTTGAATTTTAAAGATAATTTATTAAAAAGGTCTCTGTCATACACTGATGAATATCTTCCTTGGAATGTCTTACAGAAGCTCCATAATGTGCTCCACCATTGGTATTCAGGGCTTGTCTACAAACATAGGTTGTACTGCTTTAAATGTATTGTTACGTTATTAAGCATAATACCATATATTATTATGGTATTATAATAGGCATGCAGTTATTGTATTATAATGTTGGTTCATGGTTATTTCTCTGTAGGAATAAACTATGCTGATATAAGCAGTTTTGTACTACTAAAACTGTTGCAGTTGACAGAAAAAAGATTTGTTACCAGACCCCTGTTCACAGACCAAGTCCTACTCCTAACATATGGGCTTACTGATTGAAGAGCTCTTTTTAGATCATGTTATGAGTCCTTAAAAATAATGTATTTGTTACTTTGCATTTCTAATGAGAATGAAGTGTTTCAGCATTTCAGGAAGAAAGATTTTCACTAGTCAAAACTAACTTTTTTGCTGGCACAGCGGAAAGGTGCCATTTTCAAATAAATAGCTCTCTGAACATTTTTTTACAAGATGATAAAAGTTTGTGTCTATGATTATGAGTTTACATTAGCTGTATGTAGTGTTTGTGCTCTTTATGGGAATGCTTACACATTTTCTTGATGGTTTCTAAATCCAGTCAGCAAATATCACAAACCTTCCTGTCAGAACATGTAAAGCAGAGGGAAAGAGTAAGCTATTGTACCACTGCTGGTGCGCGTTGCCTGGTTTTGATCGTTCCCATACGCAGCCTGTAGCAAGCTGTGGACGTGCTTGCTTTCTGTGTCTCGTCCAAATCGCTTGTAAACTGCATGAGTTGGTCTCTTTCTTCAGCAGCTGAAAAACAGAATCGGACCTCTTTCCTTAAAGCAGAAGTTTAAAAATTTAGCAGTTTTGTCCATATTGTGACCAAGGCTTTTTAACTGTAGACAAGATTTTTGTTTGCAAAAGGCATGAGTAATTAGTCAAGGAAAAGGTGACCCCAAACGTTGAAGGGAAATATTTGAAAATACTGTGGAAGAACAGAACAAACTTCTCCATGGTGCAAACTCTTCTCTTAATTCCTGGAGCTGAGGCTTAGATTTGATTAGTTGGGCCTGCAAAGGGGTGTTTGCCTGTGTGCCTTGGTACTTTATAATGTTTTAGCTAAGTTGTTTGTAGTGCAGTTGCTCTCAGCTTCTTACCCGGCTTGTGATCCTGGGTAGGCTGGTTTGGGAACCATTCCTGAAATCCCAATTTTTTTTTCCAGCTTTTTCTGTGATTATCAAGCCACACCCCAGCCTTGTGAGAGACTCAGTAGCCAGGGAGTCTGACTCACTATTCATACCAAAGAGCAAGCCATTTTTGTCTGGATATTTAAAGCTATACCTTACTGTGGTTGTGTATACCCTAGGTTTTTTTCAGGAAGGATTTATAATGTCAGCTGTGTGCTGTGGTATAGGTTGTCATCCCCTTGGAAGAGATATGGCAATTAAAAACAGTGCTTGAAATAAAGTCATTTCTGTTGACATAGCTTTTTTCCAGCTTGTTTTTGTGGGGAGGTGCTTGGAGGGTGGAGATGCTAACCAGTAAACTGAAGTACACAGCAAATCATGTGCCGATTTCATTAGCTTTAGGATTTCAGTGCTGCTATCTAACCCAGGATGACTATTTCTATTTCTTCCTGTTTTTCTGAAAAGCAGGGACAGCAAGCATCTTTACTGGTGTAGTTTCTGCTGCAGTTTTTTTCTCCAGTTGCCCACAGAGAAAGAATTGTAGAGTAGATTTCCATAGATATTGTGTAGATTTGTCTTGCAGTGGCATGGCTGGCTTTAAAGGTCTGTGCCTTCTGCCAGATGCTTTTCCTTGACCTCTTGGTTATGCTTATGCACTTGTCAATTGGATTACTGCAAAAGTAAAAGATGATGGAAGCTTGTTTGCAAATTGTTTTGCAGGTCAGATTTATAGTTGCATCAGTACAGCTGTGGGATTGTGGAATTAGAGCAGGGGTGTGGATTGAGGTGTACTGTTTAAACAAGCTTTATTACTGGAGAGATTTTTAATGGAACTTCATCTTTGTTGAGAGAACCGTGGAAACTTTACTCAGAAGGTTTTTTTTCTTTCATACGAATAGGTGAAAGGATGTGGTTTTATTCTTTATCAAATTTTCCTGGCAATCGGTTTCCATAGTTTTGAATTACAGATGTTCAATTATGTTTTGACAAAATGAGTTGTTTATTCTTGGTATAATAATATTGGAAGCTCAGGGCTTTTATTAAACTAACAAAGAATTTGGCATATGCAGCGTAAGCAGAAAGATCATCTTTTATTGATCATTCTGCTGCCCCTTATTGATTTCATAGCTTGCATAAAATGAGGAAACTGGATATCAGTCGCTCCAGCATGTTAATCGGTCATGTTCAGTCTCAGTCAAGAGCTGGTATTATGTTGTATACAATTAGCCCCTATATATTATATACAGTTATATATAATATTGTTGTATACAATTAGTTTTATACAGTTAGCTCCCTATATATTAGTTATATACAATTTGGGGGTTGTTGTGATGTACGTATTGCTGCAGAATGCATGTGAACTTGAAAGATGTTACTTGCTGAAGAAGAGAGGGCATAAATGCAGCCTAAAACCCTGACAACTGGTTGGAAGGAAGGAAGCAGCATGTCAGCTGAGTGAGGGAAAGAGCGACCTTTCTGATGTAACCTTACTATAAACAAATTCAGCTTAGATTTTCTTTCATTTCTTCATCTGTGACTTTGGTAAAATATTCATAACTATATTGTCTGTTTTAGATAAGGTAAATAAAGGCTTGCTTGTATTTTGCTTTACTGTGGCTTGAATTAAGGATGGTTTTAAAGTAACCGGATGACAGTGAGGTCTTTTTCCACCCAAGGGATTGACAGGTCTACGGACCAAGACCTGCAGAAACCATAATGAGCGCCCATTTCTCAAAGCACTTTGTCCGCCATAGCCAGCGATAACCGAGGGGGTGGCTACTTGAGTTGCACAGGACAGATTTAGTGCTGACACTACAGCACTTAAGGGAGGCAGAAGCATCTTTCTGTCATGTTTGGTGACACTGAAGACTGTCTGGCATTCAGTATGACTGGGATATGTGCCTGAACCACAAGGTCATAGAGGATTGTCACAACATAATATATTATTTTTGACAGATAAGGACTTGAAATACCAAGATCTTCAAAGGAGGTCTTAAGGAGATAGTGTCATCTTGAAAATAATGCTTCGCTGTTGCCATTGTTAGTGTCACTGTTGACAGTACTGTAAGTACTGTAATTCAGTAATTTGGGGAAATAACCAGTTTATTTCATTTCCCTAGTCTGGTTTGGGACACAGTTCATTTCACTGTTCAGTTCATTTTACTGTTTTTTTTTTTTATTAATTGTTGCACATATCTCTCTTTCCTGTGACATCGCTTTCTGCAGGTTATTCGTCTGTATTCTTAGGCTCTGCAAGAGAAAGTTTAACAGCAAACAGTGCTAGCGCTGCCCTTGCTTCTGAGATTGAGACCCAGAAGGTGACATCTTTTACTGTGACAAAGACTAAGCAATCTTCTCAGAGAAGGGTGCGGGATGTACTGCTTGTGCAGTTACCTGTGCTCCTTTCAAGGAACAGCTGAGCAACAGAAACCTGGGAAGCATTTCTGATGGGGTTTTTTCTCCCACTAAGCCTTGCATTGGGCCAGTATGAGTTAAGATGGAAGGGATTAGTTGATGTTTCATTCCTTAAATCCCTGCCCTAGGGTTGGTAAGAGGAGGGATTTTCACTTCCCATGACTCATGTATTGAGCCTGGGGAGGAATTTAGAAGTCAGTAGATGTAACTCACTTTTGGCAGCTATTTAAAAAAGAAAGTTCTCCAGGAATGAACTTGTTGAAATACAGTGATTTCACATATACCAAATTGATTGTACCTATGAACATTGAAACGTGAAAAGCGAAAGGATTTACTAAAAAAAGAAGAAAAAAAAAAGACACCAAACCTCAAGGAATGCTATATTAGGAAATGCTTTTATTAGGAATGCACATTGTTTGAAAATAGTTAATGGAAAAAATAATCATATTGGTGAGTAAGCTGGCTTGAAGCTTCCTGGATGTGTTTGACATCTTAACTAAAAAGAGCAGACCTTATTTGTACAGAATGCATCTAGCATATCTGAAGTTTTAACCACCAAATAGTTCTTCCAAGCTGCCACTTGATTTATTTGTATGCCTTTGGACAGATAGTGTTTTCCTCCTAAAATATTGTGACTGAATTACTGCAGGGAAAGTTGCAGAACAGAGACTGCTTGAGACCAGTGACTGAAGTAAAATAAACTGCTGCTGTCCGCATTGCTTCAGTCTGAGCAGCCTCCTCCTTGATCCAGTTGACTCACTAAATTGTCAGTGTATTCACACACAGGTCTGAGATTGATTCCTGATTGCGAGAGATCAAAGATGGTTGGTTTAAAGTCATGTTCTGAGCTCTGAGCGAGGTGGGCAGGGAGCCCTGCGAATGGCTTTGGCTTGTGGGGTCTCGCTGCTGGCGGCAGTCAGTAGTGTCAATCCCACTGTCACCAGCAGGGAGAGGTGTCCAATAATGCTAATAGCAGTGGTAAATAGTGTCCTAGTGCAGGACTGCATCTCGCTTTTAAACAGTTTGCATATCCCTGGAGGGACTTGTGCAATACTTTTGGTTCCTGGCCTAATGCATCGAGAGCAGTTTGTTTACTTTTGGGGAACAGGGTTTTCACATTATGATCAGCTGAATAGCTATGGTAATTAAGTACTCAGTATGTTATTTTAAAAAATACTTTTTTCATTTATTGACTATAAAGGATGTGTTCACACAGCACAGATCTTACATGCACAAATCTTAAGCTTTGTCGTTATCTTAAGCTTTGCTGAAATGACTTTTAGAAAAACTCAGGACTGTATTTTTAATAAGAATTGTATGCATGTTGAGAATTTTATGTAGCAGAGTTAAAGAATTGTCCTCTAAAGCCAGAGGTGTTCATCAGTACTTCTGCAACTGATGTATGCAACTTATGTTAGGAATTGTTTATTGAGCTTTTTTTTTTTTTTTTGCTCTAACATGTATGCTTACAATTTAGTTTTATTAGATTGAGAAAAAGACACTAATTTGTCCCTTTCCAGGAAGAGTCTAATTGCTGAGGAGGTATCTCTTTAATGCCCATTTATAGTATCTATGCAGGATCCCAATGTGTTGGCTAAGCAGTTATGGTAATATTCCCATATCCATGCTGGGCTTCTCTTTTTCCTTCAGTTTTGAGGGCATCTAATTTAGCTTTTTACTTTTTTATATTTATCTTCCTTGGATTGGCCTGGCTGTTTTGATCAGCAGCAGTCCCAGTCCTGCTGGGTGATTCCATTCCCTTCTGGCTCTTTTTTTTCTTTTAAATAGTAATGATCCTCCCAACAGAGGCAATTAGAGTGACTCCTCCCTATTTTCAGCCTGCAGGCTTTCACAGACCTATACATTTTCTTTGAAATAAAAGACTAGGCACATAAAGAAATGGCCAGCCATGGAGCTGGTATGGGGTGTCTGGCTAACTTTCTTCACACCACCCAGTGGGAGTTGTAGCAATAGGAAGTACCCTAAAAGCGAGAGGCTGAGACCTTGTGTCATTTAAACATCGTGAATGTTGATGTATCTATGGTTGTTGATCCTGTAAAAATTCTTCCCTGGATCAGTGTCCTGGAAAATGCTAAAAATGTTTTCATTTGAAGCAGTCCAGGTTTTTTGTTACCTCTTTGCATCTTGCATTTCTAAATTGTTAATGTCTTGAAATGATTCCGAATTTAGTAGGTCCTAAAACATCAAGCAGAGAATAGTCTTCTAATGCTGTAACTTATTAAAGCCTTCTGGAATTATGTTTAATGGCATGCTGCAAAACTCTGCAGGGAATGCTTAGTTACTGCTGTCATGGCAGACTTCTAAAAATATGGTGCTCTGGAGACTTCTGTTAGAATTAAACAACCTCCTAATTCTGTGTTCATTAGTAGAATTTCATGCTTTCACTTTTACTAGCTGTTAATATGTAACTAGATTAATGGCAACTGTGAAATGTAGTTTTCCTGTCCTGACTTCTTGATGAGCAAAAGCTAAAACTGGCTTGATTTAAGAACAAGAGTTGTGGGTTTTTTTGTTTTTTTGTTTTTTAAACTTGTCTCTGTAGTTACTGCCAGAATTATAAACTAGACTTGAAGGAAGAATCCTGCTTTGTTAAAAAGGATGTGCTCTTACTGTTTCCTGTTAGTTATATTCGTTCTGGTAATACACAGGAAAAATAATAGCTTTTCCTAACAGTGTTTTTTCTGTGAAACTGTGAATCTTTTTAGGTAATGGCGTCTCTTGGTTTACCTTTCCTTTTCAGAGTATATGGCTTGCATACTGGCTGCTGGCTCAAATACGTTGCTGACCCCTGACATTTTACTGGAACTGTTGACCTGAATGCAAAGAAATTGGGGGAAAAAAATGGGTCAACCTCCAAACCTCTGTCAAACGTGGCGCGGATGCAGCACTTTTCCCTGTGCGTCCACCCACGGCCCACAGTAGGTATGGCAGCTGTGAGTCACTGTTCAGTGTATTAGCAGAAACCCACCGTCCTGCTGAAAGCTAATGCTTAGGAGGTGGCCTGTGCTGGCTGGCAAACCTCTAAGGTTGTCACTGCTGTAAGGCTGGGAGCTTCCAGCTGGGGGATAAGGCAATACTACCTTTCAAAGCTAGATTTGCTGGAGATTGGGTGTTGTAGTCTTATTTAATTTGGACTTTGACATTCACCTTAAAATCTTGTCATTCGATTAATATAGTATATCTTACTTCAGAAAAGTAGTATGTATGTAGAACTAAAAATACTACCATTCAATTCTATTTGGAAGTCTCACTTCCTAGTATTTCCTTCTTCTGAAGGAAATGAAATGAGAACAATTTGTTCACCAGAGTGTAAAAGCAAAATGCGTGACGTTAGTTTGAAGCAGGATACTTTAGGGGAAAGGTCTTCCTCACCACAGTAAAACAGCTAATTATTATTGAACACATTGTAGTTCCACTGAAGTCTGCTCTTTGTACCTGGAATTTGAGATGCCTTGTTATCTCTGCATTACTTACATATCTACCCTTTATGCCAATGTCATAATTTTTAAGACTGTTGTCAAAGCTCTGAAGTTTCATAGATCTATTTTACTGATCCTTTTTATTTCACTAATAATATATCAGTGCCAGATTTGGTCTTTTTTTTTAAGTCTCAGAAATAACATTTTGAATTGTTTTTTGTAGCCTTTAGGCAGGACTTGAGCTCAGGGAATATCAGATGGATATTGTGTTTTAACCTGGGACTGCCTGTGCTTTGTTCCTGAGGGTGTTGTCAGTATATGGCCCAGATGGTTAGGATAGCAATCTTTAAAAGCCCTTTAGGGGAAAAAATCAGTTTTCTTCTTTCTTTCTTTCACTTTCTTTCCAAGGGAAAATATTTTCCAGTGTTCTTTCTGCTTGGTACAGACATGGTAACTATCACCTTAGACTTCGTAGTTTTAGTAAATATACTGATGTAGAGCAACAAGCATCCTTCATGTCCCAATATTAAAATCTTCTATAGTTTTGTCAGTTATGTGGATGCCTTTTGGCTCTTTCAGCTTTTCCTTTTAGATTGCTTGCATTTGTGAAGCAAGATTGAAGAATGAGGCGTTTTTGCCTCTCTCCACCCCCGGTTGATTTGGCATACTTGGTATCTGAGTAGACCCCCATCTGTCCCTCAGGTTGTGCCAACTGAACCGACTCTGAAAGCAGCCAGAGAAATTTGGTTCTTTTATTGAGCCTGCACAAACTGTTTCTTTCACCTTTTGTCTGTTAAAGAGGTTTCTGTTGCATACCTAGTACGTACCAAAAGGTATTGCAAGTGAATTGTGCAAAAAACAAAAGCTTGCAGCAAAACATCTTCTTTAAGTAAACTTTAAGTTAACGATTGTGACAGATATAATAAGAGGGGAAAATAACTGGTTTAAAAACTACTTTTTAATGTAAATAGAGAGGTTTACCATATATGTATAGTTTTTAAAAGAACTGGAGAAAACAATAAAAGGTTTGTACATGGCTGCATGAAAGTTCCTATGGCATATGAATTCCTCTTTTCTTTCTTCTCCATACTGGGCATGTTCTTTTCTTTATTCAGAAGCAATTACAGGAAGGAGGACATGTCTAATGCTCAAAGTGATCTTTTGAGAACAGAGCTATGCCTAATCTGCCATGTGATATTTCTGTCTTGCTGTGATGTATTAGCATGCTAAAGAGATCGGGACTGTAGGCCTAAATTTAATTTTGAAACACAAAAGATGGTTACCGGGAAAATTAAAAATATTTGTTCTCATTCCAGTGATTGGAATGCAGTTAGTATCAGGAGGGTGATTGTGGGAGGGGCAAGTAATTCCCTTTTATTCACATGAATACTATTGCAAAACACATAAATACTATTTATAAGTGTAGAAATCTAACTTCAGAATTTTTTTTTCAGGATCTTGCTAGTCATTCATTGGATGATTGTATGAGGAGTTAGGTATCTGTCCACTCAGATCCCTGAAAAAAAATCTGCACTTAGCTTGAGTTTCCAATAGTTTTTTTTTTTCTTTTTTATCACTGACAGAAGTTACAAACGAAAATTAAAAAAAAAAACAAACTCTCACTACCTCTGTAATAGTTCTTTAAGAAGATACAACTTGCACACTGGCAGAAATTATTGCATGATATTTTGGAAAAAGTATAATTCAGTTAAAAGCATCAGTTTACCAGCCTCTCATTTTGAATAGCAAATAAAACTCATTTTTGGGTTTGGGGTCTCCTTTTTCTCTAGCAAATTGTATTTATTACCCACCATCTCCCAAGTTTTTTGAACTGGTTCTTTCAAAGATTGCATTAAAACCATTACAAATGAACTAATCTTTTCTGGTAAAATTTGCACCATGTCTAAAGAGAAGAGAGTTCTTGTCTTGAACATTGCTCCAGTATACCTATAATGTAGTATTTAAGAAAAAAAATCTTGCGAGTACAGATATGTGGTGGGCCCAAACTCTTTCTCCTCTTTATTTTCTACAATTTGCTGCTTAACCCTTTTATGGTGTTCCCTTTCTGTTTAAAAAAAAAAAAAAAAAAAAAAAAAAAAATCTTACTGTCTGTTCTTCACTGTCTGGGTTAAAAGAAGTTCTTCTGTACTGTTTGCATCTCTCCTCTTGTTCTGGCCTGTATTTCTTCAACACCATCCCTGTCTCCCAGTTGCTTCACCCATACCCCTGCTAAATCCCAGCAAACATCATTCCTTATTTCATATTGCTCAAGCGACTTGAAATGACTTTCTGGGTAAGATATTACCTGTTTTTTTTCCTTTCACAAACTTTGAGGTTTTTTTAAATCCTGTATTTGTATAGCAAGTGAGTGTTTTTCTTTGTCTGCGTTCCACTAAAAGCACATAAAGTCCTTCCAGACTTCAGGTAGGGACCTGTTTCTCCTTTGGTTCAGCTCACTGTTTGTATGGGATGTATACTAAATGGCACTTCATGAATGGTGTGTGCACACCTACTGAGGCCAGAGCAGCAGTGCCGAGGCTACGGTTCACGGTAGATGCTCTCTGCTTCTGCTGCAAGCTTGCTAGTAGCAAAATTAGTTAGCTGGAATGTTACTTCACTGTACTTGGATGTCCTGGCAAGTATGCACTTGTGACTGTATCTGTTAAAGAAGTAGTTGTATGTTTATTCTGTGTAGTATATTACAAACCAGTTCTGCACATTGATGCAAACTTTTTTTTTTCCAACAGTTTTATTGTTTTACTCAATGATATTTACTCAGTGGTTTCTTTTAACAGAGTTCTGTGCCTTCCTTTTAGCACAGTAGATCTGTTTTCAATATTTTTAGATTGTTCTTTGGCTATTAATCTTTGTATTTTTACTGTGTATATTTTATTTTATTTTCTAGCTTCAATTTTTTATATTTTTCTTTAAAATCTAGAAGAATGCCTTAAAATACTTCTCTATGCCTTCTGTCAATTCCACCTAATTTTTTCAGTGGTCAATTAAATTTAACATACGATAGCAATATACCAATCTACTGCAAATGTCACCCTAAAACTGCTGAACTGCTTTTGTTTAAGCTAAAACCAAACAAGCCCTTGCCTGTGGCCTGAAACAAAGCATAGAGAGCTTCAAACACAAAGTAAATGATTTCACAAAGTTATGAATGATTAAAAATGGATGTCTGAAATTCTTTTGTGGTGCCACAGTGAGTGGCGCTCACAATAGCAGTAACTTTTTATACCATTTTTGGTTGAGTATTTTGGCTGAAAGAAAACTGAGCATACGATACCTGTCTTTATCCCACTGTCATTATGGTCTTAACAGCTGTGAATGCTCTTGGTGGTTAGTGTATGAGACCTTGGTTTGATTCTTGTCCAGTGTACACACTAGGGTCCGGGTTTGCATCGCTTACACCAGGTTTGCAGATATTTTAATATGCTAGGAAGACAAGCTGTGTGTTTGGTGGCATATTGGTGGTTAGAGCGGTTGAGAATGAGAAACCAGAAGGAATACGGCCAACAAAAACTTTCACTGGAGAGTGAGAAACCAACAGTGTAGAGTGAGATTTTGAGAAGGAAGAGAAAGGGGTATCTAATTGAAATCTGTGGCTGTTTTGTGTCAGGGTTAAAATATGAACGTTTCTCTTCCAAATGTACATCACTCTTACCAAAGTGGAACCCTAGTAATAATGCTTGCATAATATATTATAAATAACCTGTGTACATCTACCCGGCATCCTTTGACACAAAGCAGACCCTAGGACCTGTGATGGAATCGATGGTTATCGGCAGCATGCAGCACTTAACACACAAAAACTGCTGCACAGTTGTATGGCTGAACATTACAAGACCTTTGCAGAGTAAGTATGAACACCCCTTTGGGAGACTTTGGATTGAATTAGTGTCTAGGTTAGCCCAGTGGCCAGTCGGCTGACTATAGGGGTCTGTAAAATTAAAGGAACTGTTTCCCAGCTCTTCTGTTTTATAGATGCTAGTTACTTACTGATAAATCTGTCATCTTGCCATGTTTTGCAAACACTGAAGATCCCCTTTGAGGAATTTTTTGGGTTTTTTGTTTGTTTGTTTTAATTATTTAGTCTCCCTCCTTCTCTGAATAGTTTTCTGCTATACAGCATTTTTCCTGGTTTCTTCTACCTCACCTTAATCTTGTGCTGATTCTGAGGTGCTCTGAGCAGACAGACCGGAGACATGAAATTTTCTAGTATGGCAGAATATCTCTATCTCTCTTTGTTCTCCACATCTGATCAGTTACACTTGTGGCAGAAGGTTGTTCATGTGGCGGACCAAACATCTCTCTTAAGAAACATAGACGGGAGGCAATAAGTAGCTTCTTCTCCAGATCAATCCCACAGCTATTGGCAGAAGTCAGATTTCTCTCAGGGTGGTTAAAGTTCCTTGAGTCCTATTATTTGCCAGTCCTTTTGAAAAATGGCCCAAGATTGCTCAAAGAATTAAAATCTTCCATCTGCTACCATACTGATTCACTATCAGGCTTTCCTATAGCCAGTGAGTGGGAAGGTGAGTCACTACATTTGACCAGATGTGATCCTCTGCTATCATAACTGTGACACATGCAAATTCTGTTGTTGTTTTTTTCTTTATACATTCCCTGCTGTTTGCGCTTAGCTCTGTTAGGTACTGTATCATGTCTTCAGCCTTCTTCCATCTGACTCCTTGCTGACTGTCTTTCCTTCTGTCATATTTTCAGCTGTGTTCCCACCTCTTCATTCAAGCCTTCCTGCTTCTCCCAATCTCATAGATTCGTCGCTTGAACCATGGCCATCCATTCCTTCACCCTTTCCATTTTCATCGTATGTTGGTTTTCTTAAATATCTTTTCCTCTCTTTCTGCTCTTCTCTCCCTTATCCTTATCTTATTTCTTGTTGTCTTTGGAATACCCAGTGCAACTTCTAAAAAATACACAAAGAGCTGTAAGTTGTGTGTTTTTGTTTTTTTTTTTTTTGTAAAGAGAACTTTTTTAATTCATCATCATGAAGACAGAATTAAAAAAAAAGGCACCAAAAATGAAAATCTTTGAGAGCAGAAAGCAAAAATCCTGAATAAAACTGTGTAAAAATGATTGCTGCTTTTAGACAAAAGAAGAACTTCTAACCTTGTGGCATGTTATGTAGGTCAGAATCCAATCTTGACAAGGAAGTTTCTACAGTTCACAGTGTTTGTCATTACTGTCTCTTTCATGATTAAATGCTGTGGAATATAGAGACCCAAGAAGGCCAAGAAAATAATAAGATGCTGTACTGGGAAACGTTCTTCCAACCTGGAAACCAGCTCTTATTATTTTATTGCAACTTTTGTGCTTCCATCTTAGAGGATGCAGAAATGTTCCTAAAGTACCTTATGAATATGAAAAACAGAGCAAGTGACAACTTCATGGCCACTCTGTTATAGAAGGCGTTGTCTTCTTCTTTGCACAAGTGGTGTATGCACCTAAATAAGCTCCCTGGCTTCCCTTCTATGAGTTTTGCTGCAGCAAAGACTCTTTGTTCAGAGGTACTAAATGGTCTATGCTGTAGTGTTTGTCTTACTTGGCCTTCATAAACTGCAAGCTACAGCCTAATTGCTTGTCCTCTTCTGAACTGTAGACTTCAATTTAGTGAGGCATAATACGGAGACTAACACACTTAATTTTATAAGAATTTTGTGGAAAAGCTCAGAAAGAGTGCTGTTTAACTGTCCACCAAAATTAAGATGTTGGTGTATTTCAAGCCACATACTGAAACCCACACTGCCTCTGTGGTTCCTTTTACTGAGAGCAATGAGTAAACAGCTGAACATATCTTCCCCAAGTCTTATATGCCTTACTGTTAGTGTAATTCCTATATAAATTGAGGAAAGAGTTAAACATTCCTTTTGAAAGGAGGATGACTTGTCTATGTGTACAGTCACACATACATGAACACACACTTGTCCAGAAAGAAGTAGTAATTTTGAAAAAATAGAGTATAAAAAGAACCCCCAAACCAAGCATCAAGTTTCTTTTTACCTTTAAGCTTATAAATACTATTGTTTCTTTTTTTGCATTGGTTTCAAATGTAGTAACTGGTTTCCAAACTGTGTTTTATTAGATTTTTTTTGAATTCTCATTCATCTAATTTAATATTTCAAGTTATCTTGGCTAATACTGAATATTCAGTCCCTGAGGAATAGCGAGTGAGTCATACATCCTGCTCAGCTTAAGGGTTTCCAAAGTGTCTCTGGAAAACTCCCAACTGAACTGGAAGGGCCTTGTTCAAGACTGATAATGCTGGGTGGCAGGTTAATGGAGAGAGATCTCTTCTGGTAAGTGATTCCTGCTGGAGTAACAGGAAAATGCAGAGCATCTTGACACCAGACCTGTGAAATGTGACTTCCCCGGTGAGATTCCCCTACCTGAGACCCAAAGAAGGAGAAGTCTGTAGCATAGCAGTGCGAGTGCAGCCCGGAGAAGGGGACTGGGGCTTTGCGTGCCTTTCAGCTGTAGAGATTTCTATTCACTAGAGTGCAGAAAGGATTGGGGCAGTGCCAATGGCATACCAGACTCGGGGAAGGATCAGCAGCTGAACAGGTGGATCTGCTATAACTTTTGTCACTGCTTCCATTGAATAAAGGAGCAACTATGGGAGAGATCACAGAGCTGGACAAGGACCAAAAGAAATCATCTCACCCAAAGCCTCTGTGTTGTGGAGGCCTTTGCATACAGATGCCTGGTTGTGGTATGAAACAGGAGTTGGGTCCTGTGCTGACTGTGCAGTATATGACAAGGTTATGTGCCATGGGAGTAAGAATTTTCTAGACTGTAACTTGTTTCCTGTAATTCTTTTCTGTGGGTCAGAGCCTCAGACTTAACTTGGGTTTTTGTATTTGTTTTGTGTTTATTTTTATTACGTGAGTTATTTATAACTTTGTACACATTAGTGTACATACACCTATGTTTAAATATATTTATACACACACACACGCACACTTTTATAGGTATATTTAGCACTAAAATAGTTTGATTTTGTTCTTTGTTTCCTTTCGCAGTTGACTGAAAGCACTCAGAAAAAGGAGGCTTTACAAAAAAGCATTGAGAAATCAAAAATTGGACGTGAAGATACAGTAAGTTGGATTTGAGGTGGGCTTCTTCTAGGGAATAGGGCTACAAGTATGCACAATTTTCAAATATTGATGTAGTTGTTGGAAAGCCATTAGGACTTCTAAGTATCGGTTATAAGAATAGGGAAGAAAAAAATAAATGTTCCCAAAAGTTAGATTATTTCTGACTTGGTCATGCACTAATGAATAAAATATTGCCATCTGGCTGCTTCAAGGCAGAGAAAATGTGTGACTGCTTGAAGTCTGGTAATCTTTCTGCCTTTTTCAGATTTAGAGATATCTTAAAACCTGATCTACCCACAGATATGTGCCAAAGTTGCCAATGGTTGCTGAACTGCCAAATCTAGTAGCTGCGAACTTAGATGTTGGGGGCCTTATTTTTTGGACTTACTTATAATCTAGATTTCTAAATTGTTATTCTGAGCAGCCAAATAAGCTTTGTGTTCTCTGTATGCTAAAGCTGTTAAAATAACACTGCAAAATAATATTTAGGCTTCACATTTAACATACATATGAAGTGCCATATAGTTAAAAATATTTCGTAAGGTATCCTAAATTGTTCATCAGTTTTGAGAAGCTCAGTCTAAACTTCTGGCTTATACATTGAGTAAATAAGTGCATAATCGAGGATGGCAAGAAGTTTTCAGGTGAAAAGGAGTTTTGTAGGAAAGCGTCAAGTCTTAGAATCCAAAATATCTTCAGAAATGCTGTGTGTTTGTCCGTAATCAGTGGATCACAGGCAGGTTTCTCATGCAGCTGTGCTTGTCAGGTTTCCAAATGGACTGTTAGAGACTTTGGACTTCACCACCACGTGGCCTGCCTTAGTTAGCAGAAGCCAGTGGTCCCAGAAATCCCGTTATGGCTGATGCTTCCAACATTTTGATTCCTGATTTTACACCAGGAAAAAGTCCTGAGAAATCCAGCTCATGGTGTAGAGCTCTGGGCAACCAGCTTCCACCCCACAGAGCCTGGAAGCCTTTGATTTGGAATCTGCATTTCCAGAATATGTTGAATCCAGACTGTTGGCTGAAGGGTTGGGAATATGGAAATTTAAATAACCCTCAGGCTGCCTTGGAGATTGTCATTGGCTAAGAAATGGAAAGTTAACAAACTCATGCTCTCTGGGTTTTTTAGACTGTCCAGTGGCCTAGCATGAGTTCTCTGAAAATCCCAAATTCCAGCCAGTTACAGTGGTTGGCTGTAAGTGCAGGCTGAATTAGAAATATGTGCTGAGTTCACTATGAGGGTGCTCATGTTGGGTCAGGTGTCTATGGATTCCTATTGATCAGTAGAATATTTGAGGTAATATTGTATACTCTCCCAGCAGAGATTACTATGTCTTAAATACTTGAATTTATTTTTGAGGCTGCTGCTCTTAAATGGTGTGGAACAAAGGAGGAGAAAAATAAATTTGGAGGGCAGTCATATATAGTTGGTATCCAGATATTTGGAAGTGTGAATATTAGGTTTTTCTGTAATGCTGTCTTTAATTACAAGACTAGTACTCCTAAATATGCTTTAACATTTAAAAGCCCAACAAAGAAAACATTTAAGCCCAACAATGAAGAAATCTGTTCAGAGTTTGTTAAACCACATTGAGTTCAAACATTGTAGAAAATTGTTCTTTGTTTTGTTTTGGCCTTGATTTTTTTTTTTTTTCCTTCCAATTTGTACTTGGTATCCTCTAGTGTCACTTAGTTTTGAATATGCATGAAATGTTCAATTGATTCACTGACAGAAAGCAGTAGTGAAAACAGCTTTTAAATTTATATCTTTTTATTTTTTGAGAAATGTTCTGTGTAATGTAATAAATGTTTTCTTTGTTTTTTGGGGTTTTTTTGTTTGTTTGTTTTAATATATCTCCCAACTTGCTTTGAACCCTCAGGCAGAACGTGCAGCTCTAATAGAGGAACTTGCAGCTCTCCGGCAGAAAAAAGAGCAGCTAAAGGCAGAAATAGACAAATACAGAGAATGTGATCCAGATGTTGTTGAAGAAATGCGTAAGTTGTATATTGTTGGAAGTAAACTTTTACATAAAATAATGTATGCATTGCTTTGGCTTAAAATCTGGTACGCAGAGATAAGCCAAAGAATAGGTGCTTTCCTTTTTAAAGCTGTGAGCAATACAACACAGGTACACTTTCATGTTGTGTCATATTATATGAGTTTTTTATTGATTTTTTACATGCAAACAACTGAGCAGTGAGCAAACAATATTTAAATTGAAATACTCTGCATTGGAATTAATATCAGGACTGCCCTTTCTAGAACTGTATTAATTCTATAACTTCTAAGTATACTGAAACCCAGGATGTATAAGAAAAGTCATCACTCCAGGTCTATATATTCATCCCTTGTGATCACGGTATTTTTCTTCCTGGCTCCCATTTACCTTTGGTTCCCTATTGGCAAAATAGATATCATTCTGCTTTCTTTGTCTTGTCGATTTAGAATGCAAGTATTTCCTTAATGGCACTTAATTTTTAATTTATACATAAGTATGGCACTACACTGTTCACTTAGTGTTTGTACTCTCTCTGACATGCTGATTTTTAGTTGGAGTCTCTAATTCTAACTGGATACAAGGAATAATGAATGACTTCAGTACAAAATAGAGAATAGGGCCCTGAAACATACTTAATATTCTGATCTTTAACATGAAAAATGAAAAGTATGCATGAAATTTTATTTAATTTTCTTTTCAACTTTCATGTTTTATTTATTAGGCTGTTAGGTTGCTACCCAAACACCACTGCATATTCAATTGCTGTAGTGCCAAAATGCCATTACAGACTGAGGAACATGCACAGACCCTTTTCTGAGAAGATATCTGACTAAATCTTTGTTTCACTATTCTTACAAGAAGGTCCACAGTTTTGCAGCTGTACTGAGAGAAAGCCAAGAACATAAACAGAGCTAGCAGCACACCCCAAAATTGGACAGATATTCCTTCTTTTGTAGGGCTATGACAGTTTTTCTGTCAGCTGCATTATCTTTTCATGAGGATATATGTGATGGTATGCCAGAAAATAAGCAAACTCTAGACCTGAGGTTACCCAACTGTAAATCCCTTTCTGAATGCTCTCTGAGGACAAGCAGCAGACACATTCCAGCTGATTCCAGCTGTAAAAATGAATGAATTTAGGCAGAAACTGACAGCAGAGGAATTCATAGTTCCAGGTACTTCAGTTGTTGAGTTACCCTTATTGCAATGAGTGCACTGAAGGAGTAGAGGGGCCTCTCTTTTGAAGTAGTCACCGTGAGCACATTGCTAAGTACTAGGCACAAGGGGGCAAATCACAGCTTGAATAGCAGGGCTAACCGCGTTAGCAAAGAGGCTAACAGCCTGAAAAGAGGGCAAGAAATGTAATCAGTAGGTGGCTCCAGGTGTGGCAGAAGGGGAGGTCTTCTCTTTTGTTGAAGATTGTGGGAAGCTCTGCATGAGCTTCTGCAAAGGAGGGATGAGCCTTTAAGGGCACTGGTGAGGTTAGCCCTGCTCATCTACCTGTAGGATTCCTGGGGAAACAGACTGTGGTGTTTTGAAAAAGATTTGTCCCTGACCTTTGATTAAGGTGTTTCTGTCCTGTTGTATGTTTCATCTGTTACAATTTGTTGCACCGACTAATTTGCTGGCTCTGAGTAAATGATGAAGTGGAAATGTCAATTTGGGGAGTTAATTTCTGTGTCAAAGCTGAATGCAATTTCAGAGTTAAAAAAAAACAAAAAAAACAAAAAAGGCGTTTCTATAGTTCCAGAGAGTGCAGGGAAGTGCAAGGAAAAAAAAAAAAAAAGGATGTGGGAAGTGATGTTTTTAGTGTAAAAAAGTTAAAATCCTTTCTCAATGACAGTAAAATTGACCACAGTTGTTAGAGGTAAATGCAGAAATACTGGGATTTATACCCTCTGTTCTGCATCAGTTGGCCCAGGGCTGAGCCCTCTCTACTTTGAGGCAGGTTTTTGTAGGTTGGAGGATATTCTTGTGGGGAAGCAGCCATTAGAGAGAAAAAAGAGATTCCCTATTGCTCTAGGAGAAGTGCTATATGACATAAAATGCATGTACGCAAGGATGGATACAGGTGATGCTGACAGATTCCCTGTGCAGTTTAGTAGAGGACAAAAGGCATAGAGAATGCAAGCTTTCTGTAGTTCATAATTTATCCAAATTGTTGCAGGGCCAAAAAAATTTCCACGTAACATCAAGAGTAACCCACTGCATAATTTTAATTCTTTCTGCCCACCAGGGAGAGTTGATAGGGATCTAAAATTTCCTGATAATTCATTTTATAGAGAGGTTTGTTTGGCAGCCTAAGTATGTACGTAAATTATCACTGATTGTGCTCTCAGTTGTTGGCCAGCTTGTAACCAGAAACAGCTAAATGTTTTCAGTGTTGACTGTAAGATTTAAAAAAAAAAAAAAAAAAAATCTGGAATTCAAGACTTCTTGTCCTTCTCTTTTAAAGATGTTAATTTACACTATTAAAACATAGTTGGGTCTAAACAAAACTTGGTTGTTCTTTTCACAACAGCACTGTTGTGGTCACTTCGTGTCCGTGCATAGGAGAGTAATCTCAGAGATAGATACAGGCTGAAGTGAGTGGGTTTGCTGGGGTATGAGTGTTCATATTTGTGGGGCTGGCTTTTAAAAGTAGCCTGTCAGCGTTCCTGTTTTATTTAGAGTGTTTTTAGAATGTCTAATTACTGTTAGTTTTTATGTCTTACACTTTAAAGTTTAATCTGAACATGTCTGGACAAACCATATTCTCAAAAAGCCGCAAATTGCTGAGTGCAGCACATACAATGTAGGAATTTTGGTGTCAGTCTTTTTCCTTCTGCTCTCTTTGTTTAATCTTACCCGGTAGCTAGTAGCGTAAGTGATTCAGATGGACAAACCCTGAATATCTAGGTAGCTAAGATAGCTCTCCTTTTGAATCCAGAAGTATCACAGAGGGATCATGACACATCCAGTTTATGATTAGATTATCTTCTAAAACTAACACTTAAATGGCTGTGTAAAAATTAATTTTGGGAAAATATCTAGGCTTCACTGAATACCATGAAAATGTCATGCTGTATATAATACGTACTTGAAAGTGTCTCTTCAGTGCTGAAAACAACTTTTGTTGATGCTTCAGAAAGGCTTAATTCTGATTTGTCTAAACACAGAAAAGTTAAGGGTGACAAACTGCAGTGAGGAATTATCTCAGGGAGTCTACAAACAGTATGATGATAGATCTGAGTTGTATTAATTTCTTCATTCATCTTAATATATTGACGTTTAATGCTGAAAGATGATGTAGATTTAACTGCTGGATTTTGTGGTTGTGTGTAGTTGTTTTTTGAATTGTTTTGAAAATTTTTTTTTCTTTTGGTAAATGTACCTAGCTATTATCTTCCAGCTGTTGCTTTGAGATTGATTAGAAAATGTGTTCTGTACCAAAATCTAGATTCTTTGGGGGGTTTCTTACTAATACAGTCCTTATTTCCAGAGGGGAGACAATAGGGAAGAAAATGAAGGATTAGATGATCCTGGTTAATGGAGAGGCTTTGAAATGAGTTGAATCAGTTTTATTCAAAATTGTCCAAAATGCTAATTATTTACAAAATGGTTTAATGGAGTTTCTGGTAGTTTTTGTGGTAAAGTCTTTCTATTCTTAGAAAAACATACTAGAAAGTTTGTTTAAACTACAGATCTTTGTCAGGGCTCTCAGTTAATGAACTATTACGTAGCTATTTTTATAAATGCAATGATTCACTTAGCAAAGTGAATGTCTACAAATAATTTTATACCCAGTCTAGATACCACAAAGGTCAATAAGATATAGATATAAGATATAAGCCTATGGAGAGAGGGTGTTTTTTCAGTCACCTCTAGATCCAATATGTTCAGTTTGCAATTAAGAGGATGTTTTCTAGCTACCAACCATGAAATATGCACCTGGCATCTGAGAGACGAGCTGTGCTTTTTATGGTTTCTGCATCAATACCGTTAACAAAAAGTGTGCAATTAGAAATTAGTCATTCTGTTGAAGTTAGAATAGTCTCTCCACCCACGCTTACGTTAGCTTTACAGGGTTAAATTGAGCCTTATTTGGAGTTAACCAGACGCTATTGCTACACGTATGTAGAAAAATAATACATTTAAAAGCAGGCACCCCTTTTTGACACAGTCTCACCTTTCTTAGAATTGCATATTTAATATATTAGTTTTCATCCCCTGAAGATCTGGATGAGGATACTACTGGAAACAGGCAGTGTACATCAGTAGAATACCAGAATGCACAGAGATGTGTACCAGTAGTGTAAAAACACATTTACTCCACTAACTGCATCAAGCTAAGATCTTTGATGCTTGTCCCCCTTCCTTATACTGTTTTTTGAGTGGTTTGACATTCATTTGGAAGGTTGTCAAATTATCAAAAGCTACGTTATAAGATGGAATTAAAAGCTAAACATAACCTTATTCCTAATTTTTTCTAAAAATAGTAAAAGTGCTTCTGTGCAATCATAGTTTTACACAGTAACAGTAAACATAAATTTTAACTCTTTTAAGTAAAGTTGAAAAAGGAACGGTGTGCTAATGAGTAGAATTACAAATGTATTACTTGATCACTAATGCTCAAAGCTCCTCAGGTAACCATAGCCAAGCAAGAAGGCATTGAAAGTGTAATAATACTTCTGCTCCTTTCACCCCTTCAACTTTCCTTTTTCTTCTGAAAATCAAGGAAGCTTGTTTGCAGTTCAGCTATTGAAAACACATGCTTTTGCTTCAACAGAGTAACCAGTTGTAGAGGAGAAGCTTGCTCATTGAAAAGTGATTACCGGAGGCTATAATGTCAAAAGGCCTCTGTACAGATCAGTGAGTTTGACCTAAGGTTTGTGCTCCAATTAAGAGTGAACTGAGTTTCACTCTCCAGTGAAAAACTGTCCTGAATGTATAAGTGTGTGCATATGTGTGTTTTTATACCTCAAGCACATGCTAGCAAGAATTGGCTTCTTGGAAAGCTTGAACTCATTCCAGCTTGATCTAAAATAAAGCTGCAATTTAGCAGGTTAAGAAAAAAAAATTTTTTTTAATCATTTATCTTTCATCAGTGGAGTTCTACTTGGATACTCAGGAAAAAAAGGCAATTGTAAGAGCAAGTCTTTAGCTAACATATGTAACACCCAGCTTAAATAAATCAGCTACTCTGGTAAATTACCTTTTCTCAAAATTAAATTAGAAAGCTCATTAGGTTTGTTTCCTTTTTGTTCTGTTTCTTTTGATTCTTATTTGCTCACATTGGAATGGCAGAAAAGATATATAGGGGGAGAGGCCAACAGGTGAAATATGTGGGAATAATTTTAGTGTCTGAGCTACTAAATCTTCATGGCAAAAGTTGTTGAGCTTCTTAGGAGTGGTAGACGCTTGATAAATTTTGTGATGTGGAAAATGGCTATTCATGACTCTCTCTCCCAGTGTTAGACCTGCTATGTTACTTTTGTAGAGTATCATTCATGCAGACTGTTTTGATAAACTTAGGGTGATCTTCAAAGTTTTTTTATAATAGTGTTTTTTACCTTTTTATGACTTCCTTTTTGTAAAACGAGGTCAGGAAAGATATTGTGGATTTTTAAATTGTTGTCTTTCTTCTTTGTGCTAAGTTGCAAGACTGTCAAATCTAGTCTTCCTTGTCCTTGTTTAAAAAAATGTGTTGGCAATCTCATCTGTTAGGAAATCTCCCATATGTTAGGGGATGGTAGGGTATGTTTTCATAATGGTCCTAACCTAGATAAGACCATAATCAATGCATACTCTTAATATAGGTATCTTGTACTGTTTTATTTAACCACAGATATTTTGCAAGGCAAGTTGTACCAATAGAAGACTAATCTTGGCACTAGTGGTGTATTTGAGAATATTTCCAGTGTTTCTTTCTCCCCCCCTTGCTTTAACATCTGGTAAGCTGGTCTCACTAAAAAGAGCACTGAAATAGAGAAACAATTTGGAAGTACCTAGAAGAACGTAGAGATTTTGTCTTTGCCAGTGTAACAGACCTTTGTAGATTAGGAGTAGTAGTATGTATTTGGTTTTATGACTCTGTTTTGCATGATACTGTGATAAGAAAAGTAGGGAAACACCATCTTGATGAAACTCTAGTAGTCTGTCTCGAGCTACTTTATAATTTTACTCAAAGTACATTCATTAGTAAATCAGTACCAACGTGGAAGGTTATATTGAAGGAGTTCCACTACGATCTGCTGTGGGTATGTGTCTGCTCAGCAGTATTTTTATTAATGAGCTAGATCATAGAATAGAGGGTATGTTTTTGTTAAATTTGCAGATGACATGAAACTCTGAGGGACTACATGAGCAAAGGATGAGGTGAGGTTTCAAAATGAACAAACTGTAAAGATAGCCTGAAAAACATTCAAAAATACTCACTAGTTACCAAGTACAAGGACATGGAATATTGTGTTATGCAAATGATCTGGAGCAAGTGGTTATGGGAGAGAGAGTTTGAAAAAGATAGCGGGGATAGTAGTTTACAGGTTGAACATAAGACATTTTTGTTGTGGAAAAAGGAAATCACTATACAGCAACGATGTGCGAAATAATCCTTTTATTTGCATTGGTAAGGCTTCAGCTGGAATGCTCGATCCAGTTTTGGATGTTGTGCTTCAAGATGTATCTGACCAACTGGAGAGAATTCAGAGCAGAACAAAAAGACATAGCAGAGGTCTAGCAACTACATTGTAGGAGAAAAACTTTAAAAAATTAGGGCTCAAATGAAGATTGCTGATTGTGGATAATAGGATAATAGTCTCTCATATATAAAAGACTGCTGAAGAAAAGGAAAGCAATAACCTGTTGTTCGTGGGGAGCACCGCAATAAGTAATAGCTGTAAACTGCAGAAAAAATAGAAAGTTAGATAAGGAAAAACTATTTGAATGGTAGCAATAATCAAACACTGAGCTAGATTGCCTGGGAAGGTTATAAAAGCTCCAACACTGGAAACCTTGGAAAAAACAGGCTACAGACAAACACCTCAGAAATGACATAAGTAAGGCTGGACATGTGTTGAGCGATGAATGCAGACTGGATGACCTCCTGAGATGCTTTCCAAACATTTCTTTGCAACTTCTGTGATACAGCAGGTGTGCAGCAGAACGACATCCTGAATCGGACAAAAAAAAGTCAATGCTCTGGGTTGAGCCTGCTTGTTAAATGTAGCTCGGCAGTGTAGAGGTCTTGAAATGTTCCTTTAACTCTGTTGCGGGTGCAGAGCTTTAGTAAAGGAAGGGGGGGAGCTGTCTGCTGAAAAGAGAAAGAAAAAAAGTTGTGAGGTAGCACTGAATGAGAAAGTTGGTATGCTTGTTTCCCTTTTGTAAGCACATTACTTACATCTGTTTTTATCCAAAGAACAGAGGGGTTTAACCAAGATACGAGAGTGGACTTTCAGGTAGAATACTTGAAAGGTAAATGGTCTTTTCCTGTGGCTATGTGAACATGGTGAAGTTAAGTACAAAAGCATGTATTTTGCGTGGAGGAATCTTTTGGTAGCAGTTCTGACAAATTCTGTTGGACATTTTTCAAAGATACACTGCATACATACTGATGAAACTTGACAGTGTGACTTTTTTCATATGGGACAGAGGGAGCTTTTGCTGATGAGACTTGACATTTTTTTAAACAGACTAACAAATATCATAGGCCCTTTAAAAGCATATTCCCAGAAATGGGGATCGGCTTATTGGTAGCTTTAGTATGCACTGCTGTGTCTCACTATATAGACAAGAGTGACACTAATTTATGCATTTGCTCAGGTTTATTTTCAAGCACATACATGTAGCTGTTGAAACAGAAATGCTAATTTATTTCATTCCTATTTTAAAATTTCTTGAGTGTTTTCTATCACGAATAGCTTATATCATATTATGTTCTATGCTTTTCAAAACTGTTGTAGATCTGTAGGTAAGACTCATGATAGCTTGACTATTTTCTGTGGTAATTCCAAAACTTTGTTCAGAATCTAAATGTAAAAAGAGATATTCCTTATCTCTTTGTTATTTGGAAATACATCAGTATAAATAGTTCTATTGAAGCTGTGATGTCATTTAAAGGAGAAATCACTTCTGTCTGTTGAATTGAGTTCAGGCATTGTGAATTCTGAAGCACTGTGATTTGTCAGTTATGATTTGTTGATTAATATCATGCAGATAAGTGTTATATGGCATACTGGGATATGGAGGGGAGGAAAGTGTGTAATTTTGGATTCATAGCAATTGACAGAATTCTGATGCGCTATCACTATTATAAACAAGAGCTCCTTATTCTGTTTATAAGAGGGAGCTCCTCTTTGGGAAGCATGAGCAAAGGTAAAGATTGCATGTAGTGTTAAACAGGTATATCTGCCTAACACTTGGTTATAAAATATTCTTCTCAAACTGTTCTTGTGATGTTCAGAGTCAAGCTATTGACAGTGTCATAGACTACTTAGTCTCAAGGATGTACAAGTACCGGCTTAATGAAGCCGCTTGATCACCTCATTGCCATGAATATTCTCTCATGGCAAGATACAGTCTCTTGATCAGGGCCTCTGGTGTCAGTTTGTGGATGGACCTGTTAGTAGGAGTTGCTAAGCAGTTAGGTTTTGTACCCTGTGGATGACAAGCATATAATTTCAATGTTCACCTACTACCCTGGTCTTTAGAGTTGGGCTGTTTATTTGCATGAGACATTTTCATTAATGGGAAAGATTTGGGGAACTGTGCATGACAGGATAATCTAAAGATGCTTCTGCAAAAGAAGAAGAGAAATACATGATAAAACCTGTTCCAGTGAGATAAGAACAAGGTAAAGGACATTTCTGGAAAGTGAGGGCAGCCTGAGATCAGGAGAATGGGTAACTCTGTAGACAGCACTGAATAATAGGAATCATAGGAGATTCAAGTTCATATACCATTCTTATTGTAGTTGCTATTTTTCATACTTAAATACAGCCTAAATGGATGCAGACTTACTACTGGAATTCAAATCCCCCTAATGCAATTAATTTACCCTGACCAGTTTCATGAGAGAGATTGGGAATCTTTGGACTAATAATCCACATTCGCCTATGAGAGCATTTGCAGCTGTTCTCTGTATTTCATTCCGAAGAATTGCAATTCACACTGTAAAATTACTCCCTCACCCATGTGCTGAAGACTGCAGTTGTATTTTGCATGCATCTGCTAACAGTCCTCGAGGGTGATGGGTGACTGTATCCTTGAAAGGTGACTAGTTCTCTCTGCAGTCATTCATCTTGAAAGTAGGAAATCCATTAAATTGTCTTGTGGCATTAGTCTGCTAGGTCACACTGGCACTAGCCTGTGCTAGTTTTGTAAATATAGCTACTCTAGCTTTGTTACTGTGTAGAAAAAGATATTAAGGTTCCTGGCCCTGGAAATTTTGTTTTAAAAATACAGACATTACTTACAGTAATCTTTAAAGGGGTCCTGAAAAAGGCAGGGTTGAAACTAGGAGAGGAAAGAAGGCTACAGCTCTTTCTTCATTTCCAAGGCTGTAGGTGGTTGTGAGCTAGTTCTGGCTGCTGAGGTTTTTCAGTATAGCTGTTGGAGCTGGAATATGTTACCTTTATCAGTTTTGAATGCTATTCAGTGACTGCTTCCATAGCCGTAGGATTTAAAAACACTTTCTATAGTTTTATTTCTAGAAAGAATATGAAAGCAGCTTTGGAAAATGCTTGCGAGGTTTTTTTGTTGTCGTTGTTATCGTGATTGTTTTTCAGCCACAGAAGTATCAGAAATCTGTTATAGTAACCTAGTCTCCTAAAGCATATGTATTGTGTTAATGGGGCATGTAGTGGTCTTCCCCTCCTGTGGAAATATTTGAGGTTTTAAAAGTTTTGGGCATTCCACTTTGAAACATAAATAGGACTTTTAATGTTGTTCTTTTCTTTCTCCCTTTTTTTTTTTCCTCTCCACAAAAAAAGTGAGAGAATCTGGGGGAAGCGGGGGGATAAAAAGAGGAAACAGTAGTTCTGCAGTATGCTGAAGGAGGCTTCAGGGTTTCCAGAATCAGATCATAACCAACGCAACATGATAATGTTAAGATTCTGAGCTAATATATACTGCCAGTTCAAATTTGTTCAGAAACATTGCTGTGTTCACTTTTTTTTGGTGCTCCTAAACTTTACTCCTGATTAGATATTGTCCATTTGCTTTAAAAGCTTTTTATTGCACCTCTTATAGCTATTCTACAAGTCATTTTGCCACTTCTGTCTCCTGTTCTGCTCCTTGATCCCTGCAGGCACTGTCACAATGTCATTGGCCTTTATTAAAGAGCGCATTTCCAGCCCTCTTTCACTTTCTCTTTAGATATTTACTGCAGCTGGGCCTTCCTCTCTTTAACTTTGCTTCCCTCTGAGAGGATTCAGGGGGTTGTCCCTGTAATAAGGAGACCACTTAGGAAAATGTTTCAGTTCCCAGAAGCTAAGGCTGCTTGAGTTCCCTGAAGTTCTCCACAGGCACATGGGGTTAAGGGAAGAATAGTCTCTCATGAGGACAGGTCAAAACTAGCTCTTTGACCCTTAGCCTTTCAATGTTCAGGGCATATTTCCAGATGTGTTTTGCTAACACAGCAATCTAGCATTGCAAGCCGTGCTGGTTGTTGGTCCTGCACTGCTGTGGTTGCTTTTGTCCAGTTCAGGGGAGAAAATGTCAGCTTCCGTTTTCCTGCTGGAGACTGCTAAGCATGCCTGAGACTGGTCAGCCAAGGATAGAGGCATGTGCTTCAGCCAAGTGAATGACTTCTATCCTGCAGGCATGGCAGCTAGAAAGCCTGTGGATATGTTGTCACACAAATTGGTGAAGTGAATATGTGCTGTCCAGAACAAATGGGTTATACTATTGCTTCCAGACAGCAAGTGTATATTTTGTCAGCATATGTGCAGATGTATGGATTTAAAGTAGAGGATTGCTATAGACCAATAGGCAATGAGAGACCTGGCACAGTGCATCTGGGACATATGTTGCCTCCTGTGCCACTCATCTCTTCTGCACGCTTGGCCCTTTTGCTGTCTTGCACAGCTATTGTACTGGAGCACTTGTTCTGTGTTTAGCAGCTGCCAGAAATCAACTTGTGATGGAGCAGCTGTGGTCAGCAGGAGTCACTCAAGGGTAATCAGCATGACTCCAGCCCAGCTCAGGACTAAATGATTGTGGTGGTTTTGGCAACTAGCCAGTTGCCCTCAGTGCTGTCTCTGCAGTTTCTGTTTTGTGCAATTCATACAGTTTGTGTACCGTTTCTCCTTTGGCATATCCATTTTTAAATCTCCGTACTATTGTTTCTTTGGGTCTTAAACTTTGTCTATCAACACAGTCTAAAAACCAAGGAGGCCAATGGCTGTATAACCCTGTGGAACTAGGGAATTAGAAATAGCATGACCTTGAATTACATCAGTACATAAAGTAGGTGTTTTGGGGGTAGAGGAGGGAAATGTTTTCTTTACCCCTCCTCCTTTTCCTCACTTTCTGTGTGCATACACATGCAGATGATGCAACCGCTGAAAGTTCAAACAGGTAACTATAAAAGATTTCCATAAAGTACTCAAGTCAGATTCCTTCATTTCTCTCAGTTCTTGGGACTAAGTCATCTTAGAAGATCCTGGTGTGATAATGCAGGTGCAGCTGGTGTCTTCGGGGACTCTGATCCATAACTGCCAATATCTGTTCCTCCTTCCTCTTTCAGGCATGGTATTGGACACAGCAGACACACAAGATCCTGGGGTGGAATCATAGGCAAGAGTTGAGCCAGATCCCAATGGACTTTCATCTCTCCTTCAGATAGCTAAATGCTCAGCACATAGCTGTGGGGCAGCAGGGCAAAAGCTGAGGTGATGATGTAGTATTTTCTGGGAATTGGATGAGGTGTGGTTCCCCCCCCCCCCAAAAAAAAAAAAAAAAGATTTTTGAGAGAGGAGAATTTAAGTGAAGGAATTAGTGATTAAGCGGACTGCAGTGCCAACCTGCAGTAGTGGCCGTGACAGTCTCACTGACAACAAGACGCAGTGCAAGCTGTTTCATTTGCATGAGCTTGGTCAGGCTGGACTTGAGGAACATGTAGGAGCCATGCAACTTGGCAAACTAGCTGGCACTGCTATTGATGTAACATGGCTGATGGTCTAAAGCAACTTTGAAAATGGCAGAATAAAACACCACCTGCATCCCTATGGTGGTGTAGTGGACAGGTACATGCATGCCAGCCAATGTAAATGGGAACTGTCAGGCGGCAATAAACTCACCGCAGCCTCTTGTGAATCCACCTCCTAGAGATGTCATGTGCCAGAGGTTTTACAAGTGGTTGTTGTTTTCCCAACCTTGAGCCTACTGGCAGAGTAGTGGGGAGGATGTCTGCCCCCAGCTTGCAAAGGACTGAGGCGGCCTCTTCTCTGATATTCAGCCAGACTGTTTGGATGTCACCTTCCCCACCATAAAGTTCTGCCTCCACCTGTGATCCTTCCACACTTCTAGCATGACGCTTTGCTGCCAGTTTGTGATCAGTCCCAGATGGTGCATGGAAAGAATGACATGGTTAAAATCTTTCTCCATTTTAGTTATATAACTTTCACTCTTTTTTTTTTTGTTATTTCTCTGCTATTTTAGTTATTGAAAGCTCTACCCACAGTGGGATTTCCCCTTAGAGCTTCCTGCTCTTGCTATTATGATTTCATTTTTAGCCACAACTCTGTTCTAGGCAGCCACCACCATTCTAACCACTATGTTGCCCAACTTCTATCTGTTGGTCATCTCAGCTTTTTCTTTGATAGTGGTAGAAGTCACATTTTAAGAACACATCGTCATATGTGTATATTTTAGCATGCTTAAACAATTCTGGAAGGGTGGCAATGCACCATGCTGCCACTAATTTTTCTTTTTTTTCAATTCACTATATAATATGGCCACTGTGCTTTAAGCACAGGGCTGCATGCTGAAAACTGCAGGAACTTAGAGCTGCTGTGTTACACAGAAGTGCAGGATGCAGTTATCAGCTGCTTCCGGGAAAACAGGGGTTTCTGCTGAGATCTGGCAGGTGCTGAGGAATAGGTTGGCTCACCCTGACCACCAGGATGCTCCTGGATCCATGGAGTTTGAAGACATCCTACTTTTTTCCTCATTTCAGACTTCATTACTTGGAATCAAATACCACTTCCCCATTTTACTGTAGAGTTTAAAAAACATGCTAAATGAAGTAGCATAGCTAACACATTTAAAATCTTGATGAGTACTTACTCTGCAGACTTGCTTCATATAGCATTAGGTAAAATACTATTTTAAATGCATTGGCTGCCAATGTGTTGTCAATGCTGCCATTCATGGACCTGAACAAGCAGGGTTGGCAAGGAAAAGTCAGCAAACGAAATAAGGAATAACTCTCTCAGGCTAAGGATAACTTGAATTTCTGCTCATGCAAACAAGCAAAAATCCTATCTTCTCATCCACTTTGCCCATCTTTCATATGTGTTTTCCTTATGGTATGTCCAAAACTTCTAATTGTCTTTAGAAACTTGTCTTTAGGCTGTCTTTAGAAACAGCACTGCTTTTGGAACAGTATTTTACTCCAATTTAAACATTTTTTCACATTACTAACTGAAGCATTGAGGGTAGAATAATGAGCGCCTATCTTCCTGTGGGCTAGCCGATGTTTTTTCAAGTTAATTAAATTTTGCCTGAAGTATAATCTTTATAACAATGGATACCTGACTATATATTCACTTCTCAGTACCCCTGGAAACAAATTTCATGCTGACCATTCAAATGAGTAATATCATGCAAGTACTAACATGACTGACTAGGAATAATTAAGTTATGTGTAGGTGTGAGAACCATGATGATTCTGATAAATTCCCACGTTAAAAAGCAACCTGTTTGATTCAGTACTTTTTCTAATGGGAATGAGATGATTCAGGAAGAATTTTCCTTGATACTGTTTCGCCTCATGGAAACTGCATAAAAGCTAGTAATGGTAATTTACAATTACATATTTAAATTTGGAGTGGGGATGAGGGAGGGAAGCTGTGTTTAATAATCAGGAGCATTATTTTGTCTGCATTTCGTCAAGGGGGTTCTCAAAGCCCAGGGACCCTTCCAAGGCTATGTGATGCCTTCCTGGATTTCTGTGATAGACCATTACTCTTGGTATTTTCCTTATCCATATAGTCATACATACCTGTGTGATAGACTGTTTACATACAGAGAGAATTATAAAATATTTTCCACCTCAGTTGCCTCTAGTTTCTTCAGGCCATATACCTAGTTCTGATCTTGATACAGACAAGCCCCCAGGCAGACCAAACTACTTTTATTTTATTTTAAAGTACACTTCAAAAACTCGCAGCTGTTCATACGGTATCTTTTATGTTCCTTTGCTTGTGTTTTTCTTTAACTTAGCTTCATGCTTGATAGAACCTTAAAAGTGTAAAACAAAAGGAGAATTTAGAAGCAGTAGAATTAACTTCCTTATATTCTGTGGGTCTCTAAAAATGACATCAATAAAAATGTAATCTCAATGCCTTGAAACTATTATATGGTTTGACTCTGACTTATGCTTTCCTACTTTTTTTGTTTCCTATTTCAGGCCAAACAAACAAAGTAGCCAAGGAGGCAGCCAATAGATGGACTGGTGTGTATGCATTTATGTTGCTTAACACAGCTTCTGACTAGAGCACTTTGAGTAAAAGACCTGCTCATTGTTAAGAATATTATATTTTATAAGGACTTGATCTAGAATGACCTTCGCCTTTCAAAGCATAAGGAAATATATTTTGGGTATAATTCATCATGATCCAAAAATAGTATGTTTTTGCAGTTTAATTACCGAATGTATTTCACATCACATAATAGATTTCCTCTTCTGATACAGCCTTGCATACTATGTTGAAACGTGCACCTCGGGTTTTTTTGGTGGAGTTAAAATATCTTAAGATGAGGAAAGTTGTAGTAGAAAGAGACCTGAAATGGTTGTGGTGAGTTTAGCACTGCCATAATTCCAGGTATTCAGAAAGTCTGATTCTCCTTTTCTGAATTTTGGTCTGATTCTGAAGAGTAGAATGTTGTGTGGAATCTTATTGCTGCCAGCATATGATGGATGCTAATATAAAGTAGTTATTTCTCAAACTAATTTATCAGCTTTGACATGAGGGAAAAGTGCTACACAGTTTTGAAGAAGGTTATTATGATAACATTTGCATGGAAGTTCAGCTCAATTTTCTGTTGCTTAGCTTTGCTATATTGCTATATATTTCTGTTTTACAGAGCAAGGAATACGTATGTCCTTACTTTGTTTTTTTTATTATTATTATTCATTTGGAATGTTGTTTGTAATTTTTTGTTTAGAATACATCTGCTGTTGATGGACTGTTCACTGTTATCTGCTATGCCAAGTGCAGCAGGAGATTATAGTCATAGTCTTATTTTATATCTTCATTTGAATTGGGTTGTTTACTACTTATGAGGAAATGAAGTTATGTATTTAGAAAATCACTTCTGTGGGTACCATTGTCAAGGCTTTTTGCTGTTGATGACTGAAGCTGTTGTTCTCAACGTCTTGAGAGAGGTGAGGGAACTATGCCTCTATCTGTATAAGGTGCTTTACTGTCTAGAGAAATAGGCTATATGCTGTGGCATATTGTTTCTATTGAAGAGGCAGTTTTAAAACCAAGTTCTGATGGTTAAAGAAAAAAAGGGATTTCCAAGGTGTACAGGCACAGAGAACGCTTCCTGTCTCAAGCAATGGCGTAATTTATAGGTTTAGCAATGAAGTAGAGAGTTTCAACCAGTAGGGCAAAGAAAAACTATGTTAAAAAGAAGGGAGTGTATATGCTAAAATAATAGTAATGTGATGCCAAAAGAGAAACGCTGACCAAAATAAAGCTATTGGAACGTATTTTAATTTTTTTACTTCTTTCAAGCTAAATATATATTATCTGAACAAACATACACAGGACTGGAAAGGAATGTGTGGTTAATCTGAATTTGATTTTGCAGTTGAAGATAATCACCCAGTAGGTGTCCAGTTGAAAAAGGACCAATAAAATACTTATCATGCCTATTCACATATTCCTCATCACCACATAACAGATTTACAATGTAATTGTAGCTTTCAGTCTTGTTTTAGGAGAAGAACAAGATCAAGATCAAGGCAACTTCCAAAAAAGAAAATGTATTTTATTTAGTACTGAGTAAAATAATGTCGTCAGCAAAAGTCTTGCTAATGTTTTCGATGTGTTTAATAATGATGTTGAGATACTTTCCAACTACCTACCTTTTTCATTTATGCGGTGGTAGTGCAAATAGAAGAGTATTGTTGTAGCCAAGACTATAATTCTTGCTTTCTTATTAAAATAAAAATGTTTTTCATTCCATTTACAGATAACATCTTTTCAATAAAGTCCTGGGCCAAGCGTAAATTTGGATTTGAAGAGAGCAGAATTGACAAAAGCTTTGGAATCCCAGAAGATTTTGATTACATTGATTAATGTTCAACAGTTGATTGCTGACACAGTTGTACATAGTTTGTTAAATATTGCTTAGTTGGCATTTATACGTATATCTGAATCCTCTCCAAAACAAACTATCCCCTTTAATTTTCAGTTTTTGTTAAAGTTAATAAAATTCTAAAAATACTTGTTCCACTTTCTTTTTAACCTCTTTTTCATCTTGGTACTCTCTGGACGATAAATTGCTTGGTACTTGTGTGAGACAAGCTAAGAATGGACAGGGGTCATGGGGAGTAATTATCACTTTTTTTTTTCTTTTGCTAAAATGGAAGTAATATAACTAAGAGCTAGAAGCTCCAAGGAATTATGTTTAAACAAGTTGAAGACTTTGGAAATAACACTAGAGGATATGCAGGAGAGTAAAAGTTTTCCCTGATCAAGATAATGAAACACAAAAGGTGCATAATCCATTAAGGGAGAACACTGAGGCAGTATGGAGGTGAATAGAAAGGCCCAGGCTTGATTTCAGCTTGTTCTTTATTACATTGCTAGAGATGCTTGTGAATTTAGAGCCAAAACTTCTTGTTATTGGGAAAAAAACTGGTTCATCAGAGCTAAATCTTTTCCTGTAAGTGTAGCAGATTTGACAACATTTGTTTTGAGAAAGCTTCTGCATTGGAGAGGAGGCAAAGCAAACCGATCCATCAATTTGCATCACAGTAGACTTTGGGTGCTGATTTAGGATGTGAGAGACCAAATTCAAATTGCTGTTTAAAACTGGGCAGATTTGGGCTATTTGGGTTTATGTACGTTTTTCAAATTTAAATTAAAAATGCAGCCAGCCAAAATAGTAACAAATTTCAGAAAGTCTCGTTTTTGTTTGGTGAAATTTCAGAAGCACCTCACTTTCTCTGAACTTCTGCTTTCTAGCTCTGGTCATTGCATGGCCACAAAAAGGAGGATGGAGAGTATAGATTGGTCTTGGATCCCCCAAGTCTGTGGACTGCAAGACCACATCTCTGCTATACAACTCCAGAGGTAATTAGGAGTTTGCCAGCAAGGATATAAGCTATATACCTTTAGAAGATAGTTGTACCTACTGCTAGATAGATGTATGTATCACCAAAAAGTGTTTTGTCTGCCTTTCACATAACCAAATAAATAACACTGATGAGAGTACTGCTGAAAAGGTGACATTAAGCTAAAGATACGCTCAGAAATCTGTCTCCTGCAACCTATCCAATTAAAAAGTTTCCGAGCAGTTCAATACCTATTAAAATCCAAGGATTTCAGATGTGTTCCTGACTATTGTCTAGTCTCATGTCTATGATGATGCCAAAGTTATTGTGAAGATACTGAGTGGAAACTTCCTCTTCGGAAGTAGCAAGCTATCTTTTGCTTAAGGAAAATGTATGTAAGGCCTGGCAGAAATGTGTAAATGTCACTGTAAAATGTCACTGTGCTTTCAATAATGTTGCAATAGATGCTTCTCCTTTTCCATGTTTGGAAAGATTTTATTCCTAATATATAATATTAACATATCTGTTACTAACTGAGCTGGTAAAAGATTAATTCCTGTCTGTAGTGTAGTTGAGTGCAGGGTTTCTTACCAGGCCTGGCTTTTGCCCCATAAATGGAGTGCCACCCATCAAAGCAAAAAAGTGATGGTCCCAAAGCAAAGTATTGATACACATGTAGTTTGAATGGTGATTATTCTTGGATTTTGTGCTGTAAGGCAATCAAGAAAGAGCTTTTTATCTGTTCTTTATGGAACACGGCTTGTAAGTGATTTTCTTGGTTGGTTAAATGCTTCTGTTTTTCTGTGAATCTGTTCTGTACCACCTGACAGGTGTCAGAAGCTCTTTGGCACATCTGCCTTTGAGAGTACGAATCTGCCACACACAAGACGTTAATGACTCAAAAGGCTCGTTTGTCTTACGGGATGTTGAGTACACGAACTTGTTGATGGCGCTTACCTTCTATAATCATTTGCACATGGATGATCTTCTACCCTTATTGACCAAGCGGACTCAAATAACTTACGCAGTCTGTAACTGACAGTGCGCAAAGACTTCCTGTGGTACCTGAAATGGTTGTCTTATTTTGTGGGGGAAAAGTATTTTTATGGTTTCGGCTACCTTCCAATTTCAAGAGAGAAATGAAGATGACCAACTATTTAAGTTTAGTTGCAATACCTGTGGCTTCCTGTCCACAGTATAAAACCATTGTGGACTGCAATACAGTTACTGAATATTAGCATCATTACTATTGCAGTAAATAACTATTAAGTATAATAATTAAATAACTTTGAGGTAGACTTGCTTAGAGATGTTACAGTCAACCACCATGAGCAATACTTTTTAAATGTCAAACAGCTCTCATGCTTTGGTCACAAAACTTAAGCAGTTCAAGCACAAAGTATTTCTAGCGATATATTTTTGTAGACCTTTGGTTTTGGTTCATCAGTAGACTAGACCATAGACGTGCAGTTGTACTCTCTCTTCTACTCAAGTTCTGTCTTCTGATGTTGATTATTAAGCCTGGCAAGAGAATCTATCTCTGCCTGTGAAGACACAGTTTTGCAACAATTATAAATTTCTCCAATAAACAGAGGAAGGGAAGAAGAGGTGCATTACAGTCGGAAACCTGATGCTTGTTCCTCTAGTGGAACTGATTTATTTTATGTTACATTTCTCATGTTTCTACATTTTTAGTATAGATAACTTTCAACCGGAAAAGCAAGTACGAACCCTTCTGAGGCAAATGGGGACAATTTGTACATCTTGAATGTTCCAATATACTTTCAGACTGCTGCATCTGCTTATTTTTAATTGTTTTTCTTAAAATATACACAGCAGAATTCTCAATCCCATAGCATGGAATTATGATTATATGATTTAGAGATGTGTATATTCACTATATATATTTTTTTTAAGAGAAGCCAAGACTTTTGGTTTTTGCTGAGCTGAAAGTTACAGGCAGTTAAAATGATTTTCCTTTTCCTGAAATGTTTTTGACTATTAGCCTCTAACAAAAATGAGAAGTCAGTCCCATCCTGTGTCCCAGGTTGCTTCTTCAGAGTTTTCTTGAGAGAGAATCTCGGGTATTTCTAGATAGTCTAGTATAAAAAGGTGTGTATGCGGTGGTGGGGGCGGGTGGTTAAATGCTCACTTCTGCTGTTACCCTTGTGGTTATGTCACTGCTGTATTATGTGCAAGTCTTCCTCTTTTTTTTTTTTCCTGCACTGTAAGTTTTTTTGCCCATGTAAGGTAAATATTTTCAACTGTTACAGCAAAGCCAGCAGGTCAAGCCCTTACTACAATTCAAGTTTAAAATCAAAACAGTTACTAGTGCAAAATATGAGAATCAAAGACTTTTTTTAGCACAATTTACAAACATCTGCAGCCAGTATCAGGCCCAGCTTTTCAAAATAATGTCACGACGGGTTTATCAACGCAAAGGCAGGCTGAAACATTGGGTGAGCCTAGTGCTTGGGACCGATGCCGAATAGCCACTGTGAAGCGAACCTAGACACAGGGTAAAACACTTGTTTGTACCTGCTCTACTTAAAACTATTACCAGTTTTGAGAAAAGAAGTTTGCTGACTACATCTGCCCTGAAATAATCTATTCTTCCTCAGCTTTTTTTTTTTTTTTTTTTTTTTTTTTTTTTAACTTCTAACTTCTAAGAACATTCTCCTGGTCTATACAACACCAAGCATAAACTCCAGGACTCCTGTTGTGGTACTTGCACAGCATTAAATGTTACCGTCAAAGGGGTCTGGGCTCTGAGGTAATTCAACTGCTAAATCTTTCATTAACACATCCTCTGAAATGTCATTACTTGTGCTTTCCAAAGCTTGGGGTGTAGCAACTTGTGTGTTTTAGAAGGGAAAACTGAGGCACTGAAGCAACTGGCACTGTGATGCAGTGACTCGGTGGCAAAGCTGGGGCTGAAGCCTCCTGGGAGGATGCTGGGAAAAGCAGCCCAGCCTGTGACGGTTGTGTCTCACAGCAAGCGAGCAGCTCGGTGGAAGAGCTCCTTGCTGAGTCCTCCTGTCACCTGGGCACGTTTCCAGCAGTAGGGGGGGTCTGGCTGGTGCTTACCTCTACCTTGTTTCTTGTAGAGGGGAGGTTTGTACAATTAGGTTTTCTGTCATTTCTCTGTCTTTCTTTTCCCTCCACTATTCTTTAAATTTGGCGATGAATTTCAGCCAAATTTCATCTGAGGGATTGCAGTGGGAGCTCCAATTTGTCTGTTTTGCTTGACTAGCTGCCTGGGAAATACAGGCTTTTTCTTTCTCACCTGGTGGCTGAGGGACGTGAGAAGGGACAGAGCGTGCTGGGCGATGGGAGGAGGAAGGAAAAACGTTGCCGACGGCTGTCAAAGACCTGGAAGCGTTTGGCGCCCGGTGGCGGCTGGGCTTACGCGAGGGTCTGTCAGTGTTGCCGGGGATGAGGTGGCGCAACGTGCGTCATTTCGGTGGGAAGGCACCGGGTTCTAGGAAACTCTTGGCAGCTCGGCTTCATTATTTCTATGGTAATTATGCTGTGCTTTTGCGCCACTGTAAATTTGCCCAGGGTTTTACTGAGACAGAGATTAGATGCCTTGCCTGCGCTGTGGAAGCAGCGTACTGCAGAAGGGTGTGTTTGGGTACTTAAATTGCAGAAGTCGATGGCTAATCCTCAGTGTCATGCAGGAGGCTGTATCCTTCCGTTTGTGGTTAGCGGCAGATGAGCTGCTGCATTTGCATAAATATACATGTGTTTAAGGGCTTGTGCCTTTGCAGCAGCAATTGCTGGCCACTTCAGCTCCCTCCTCTCCTTGTTCCTCTTGCTTCTTCTCTTCCATCCCTCCACTGTCATCTCCCTTTCACATTTGCTTGCAGAAATTGTGTAGGCTGAAGAGGCAATGCGTGCCAGGCCGTGCAGATGGTTGTCTGTCTTACTCCTCCTCTCGCTGACGCACATGTCAACACACAAACCTTGCAGCGCAAGTGGGAAGGTGTGCATATACAAATTAGCCTCTCCAGGCTGCACTTCCAGAAAGTTATATGGCAAGAAGACTAGAGGGAAGAGCGAGCGAGCGAGTGAGAAAACCACCACATGCACTACTGAACTTTTCAGGGTCTCTAGCAGCTTTCCAATGCTCCATCCAGAAATGAAGAGTCTTTACACTACAGGTACTTTGGTCACCCTGTCATTACTTCACCAAAACTGGTCAGAAACATTTTCCTTCTGAGGGGAAAAAAAAAAAAAAAAAAAAAAAAGGAAAAACCATTGCTGGTGAAATATTTGCGACCAGCAGCTTTCAACTAAAACCTGCTGGGCAATTTTCTGCTTCCAGTTTTTTGATGAAAACTGAAGTCATTGTGAGAAAAGAAGAACCTTTCTATGTGAAAGATTTTGTTTAAATAAAAGCCCATCCTTTTGTTTCAAAGAGTCTTAGTGGTATATTGGCAACTAGCTCTAAAGTAAACCCTATAAGCAGTCTAAGGGGTACAATTTTTCAGGTAGGATGATAAAATTGAATTGTGATGAAGCTCAAAAAGAAAGCTGCTAAAAATTAGGCCTCTGAGAGAAGCCAGTAGAGGAAGAAGGTGTGTTTGAAGTGAAAATGGCCTGAGTTATAGTCTGCATACTGACATGTGTCTTACAAGGACTCTCCTCTACAACAGGACTTCTCTGTTCACGTTACTTGTGTTTAGGTTGAACCTCTGTAGAATTCTGAAGATGAGATTTTTATATTGAGGTTTGTATAGCCTACAGTAGGAAATCTGATCCCCCCCCCCTTTCCCTTTCTGTTTAAAAAAAAAAAAAGGCACAAAGTCATCTATCACATGTTTTCTTGCATTATACCTACTAACCATGCAAAGTAATGCCTCTTGATGATCCTAGCATCCTGGAAGATTTTGTATCTTTTTCTCTATTTTTCAGAACATTTAATAGGCTATTAAGTTAGATTTTTTTTTCTTGCCTGTTATGCTATATTGGTAAAAAATACTTCCAAATGCAGGAATGCTTGTTAATTTTTTCATGGATGTGAATTAATCATCAGAATAAACAATATTCCTCTGTGGACTTTCTTTTCTCTTAAAACATATTCTGGGAAGCATACTTTTCAATATGCTTTAAAAAAAGGCAAATCAATTCATGAGATCAGTGATTTAAAAAATCAAAAGTCTAGATCCTGTAGCATTCCATGGTCATTAATATCATATCTATGTGAGAAGGGTATATAAGAAATAACACTGAAGAAAGTGACACCAAGAGCTCCAAAGTATCAGTCTCAGTATCAATAGCTGGAAGGAAGAGGCTTTATTTTTCCTTTTCCACTATTCACTGATTCCAATTTGGGCAAAACTACTGTCAAAGTTCAGTGGGTAAATAGTTTCTTGAACAGCTACTTTGAGCAAATCAGCATCAAAGCCATCTTTGGTCTTGATCAAAATTTTCTGGTCCTTTCCAGAGAAGGTGTTATAGAAATACTGGTTTACTGTGGTCAAGTAAGGAGGCAAGAATGAAAAATAGTTAAAATAATTCAAAATCAAGGCTTCGATTTAAAATGTTTTAGTCAAAACTGGCTATCAGATCATTGAAGTCTTTCTTCACTTTTTATGCTATTTACTAAGACAAACACAGATAGTTTTTCTGTTAAGTGCCATTTACTGATGTGCAAATTCTCCTGTTAACCTGATAGGAAATTAGGAAGTGAGAAAGGGGAATTTACTTTCAAAACATGGATCCTGTTCAGGCTTTGGCCTCTTCCATCTTGAACCACTGTAGTGGGCATTGTCTCTGTTTTGTACTGAGTTCCCGAATCAGAAAACCATAAACCAAAACCCCCGATGCCTGATTTGCTCTGCAGATATTTCATTCACCACCTCCAAACTGCATCATCCAGCTTTTGTTAGGGAGCTGATTACGAAAAATAGTGATAGTGTTTGGTGAGTTTTGTAGCTTTTCTATTGTTGCTATTATTAGTTAGTAAGTCTCTGTCCTGATTTAAGGCCAGGGGAAGGAGAGGTTGCTGTTATGAAAGCCTGAGCAAGATCTGTGCTAAAATCTGCATTTAATAGGAGTTCCCCCCCACAGCTTTTTCAGTCAAGGCTCTGCTGTTTTTTGACATAGTAACTCCAACAAATGCTTACATTGGCAAGTGAGTGGTGTATAACTGTACTCTAACATGAGTGCTTTTGCCTCCTAAACCAATATGCAATGGCATAAGCAACCATTTCAAATTAACTTAAAAAATTAAGAGAAACAGGCTTCCAGGTGTACTATGGAGTTACTGAAAGAAACCACGCGATGACAAGCGATCTGATAACGTAATTTTTCTCACTGTAGTATGTTTCAGAGGCTTTAGCTTAAAACACTAAGCCCAAGCTAACGGGAAGGTTGTGTCATCTTCCCTGTGAGCTATAGCAGTGATGCTGGGACATGTGGCTTCAGCTTTTACTAAAATTAAAGAACTTTTGCCAAGATCTGACTGGTCCAGAAGGCAGGAGAGGAAGAACTTTATGAATGGAATCAGCCTACCTGGAAAAGAAACATTTTTGTAATACGTGTCTTTACAGACTTGCTGGATTTTTGAATACTTTAAAAAGTATCCAGATCTGATTCAGTTGATTTTTTTTTCTCTCTCTCCTTCATTTCTGCACTTACATCCTGTGAAAACCCAGGGTTTGCCCCTCGTCTTTGCTCCACCTGACAGGTGTCGTCTTATCTTTGATCCAGCCGTTAGCGGGAGGTAGGGCTGTGGGATTTTCTATCCAGCTGTGCAAATGACTGTGATCTAAGATATTGTTCCTCAGTTACTTGTGTGCAGAGAACAACCTAATACCTATCCGAAAAGCTGAAAAGCTTTTGAGATCCTTGCATGGAAAATTTTATGTGAGTGCTATTATAACATTATCTACTTTATTTTAAAGCTCATGTTCATGTATTCTTTGTTTCTTTTAAGTCTGAAATACAGATTAATGCACATGTCCAGCCTGCCATTCCTCGGCCTTCCAAAGCTCCAAGAGGAGCAATAAAAAGGGGAAAGTCAATACAAAACAGAGCAAAGACTGAAGATGAGAGAAGAAACTGGTGTGTCCTACTCTGAAATCATCATTTGAACATTATGTGCAGGAGAGAGACCCTGGAAATGTCTCTCCGTATCTCTGCCCCGTGCTTGTGCCCCAGATCAATGTAAAACACTCTTCTCTTCATGGAGGATGAGTATTTGTCACCTACAGCCTCACATGGCTTTTCCCCAGATGGGGAACCTGGGGGAACGTATAAAAGTAGCTCTTAATTGCTTGAATTTCTATTTAGCAAGAATGAAAACTTTAGGTGCCAGTGACTTTTCACACCTGCAAGAACCATTTTTCTGGTGGCTTTTTATCTCTCACTGTAGAGGCACACTCTCTCCTTGAGAACAACCTCGTGTTGTGGGAGAGATTTCCTCTTCGGTTATCACTGCGTGGAGCTGAGCTGCCCCAGCAGAAATTCACCCTTCACCACCAAGAGGGGACTTGCAGGGCCATGGGCCCTTCCCAAAGGTCACAGCTTTTCTCAGACACCCAAGGGCAGGGATAATGGGAAAATCCCTTGGTAAAGGGATTTCCCAGCCTCCACTGCAGCTGGGGTGAATCACAGATTGGTGGTTTGGGGGTGTGTGTTTATTGCAATGGATGATAGGTTTAACAGCTGATGTTAGTTGCTTCTTCTTTTGCTGAAATCCCTACAGAAGGCCACTAAGGCGTGCAGCTGGCTTCACCGCAGACCTCTGGGAAGCTGATGCTTTTCTGGGGCCTTCGTGCATACGGCAGCAACAGGCCGAGGTGAAACAGGAACGTGCAGCTGTAAAGCACAGTCATGAGCGGAGGGGGTTGTCTTTCCACCTCCAGCTGGCCCAGTGCGCCTTTTCATTCAAAAATGGTAATTTTTAGTCTACTGGAAAAAAGTAGTGCTTTACAGTTACTACTGGCCAAAACCAAAGACAAAGACAGGCTAATTGAGTTAACCCAAGGAGAGGTGCTCGCCAGCCTGTGGTGCCAACCAGCTGGGCTAGAGCGGTGTCCCTGCAGAAACCTTCTCCTGAGTCCTCTGGCCACAGTTTTGTAGGTCACAAAGACACAGCAATGTGGAGTGGTGACGGTTCCCTATAGCACTGCCATCCCACACGACATTAAAACATATTGCTTTTGGCTCTTTGGGCCGGTGGATCAGGTCATCAGTCCGACGGGGGGAATAGATGTTACTGGCTTGCCATTTTTTAAAATAGGTTTCCCTACCAAATGCGTTCTTCTTATTCTGAAAATGAGTTTCCATGGTAATGCTGTCTTTGGAACACTCATTTTGTCAATAAAAAAGGATGAAAATAATTCCCTTTTCAGCAATCCTATGCTTAGCCTAGTAGAAGCCCCGTTTTATTTGAGCCTTATTCTCCTCTGGGGAATCTTGTCTCCTTTCACCTCTGTCAAAGGTATCCTGGGTCCCACCTCCACTCCCACTTCCGTCCACGTGCTGAACTCAAATCGGTGCCTTTTGCTACAGGGGTGAAAATCTAGGATGTTCATGCAGCTGAATTCCCTTGGGTGTTACTTCCATCTCACCTTTTGGCTGAATCTTCTTAACATTGTGTCTAATTTTTATCCAAACAGAATGACTTTGCTGGAGTTATTAACAGCTGTAAAAGCTCTGTAACAGGCCTGGGAGGTTACTGCTTTCAGTTTGATATTTATCACTATTTATCACTTTATTCTGCAAGATGACACAGAATATTTTGCTTCTGGCCATCACGCTCATTCATTTCTGACGTCCTGCTGTGACAGCCCAGAGCATGTTTCAGCTGGACCCCTGATGCCGAAGCAGAGCCCCGTAATCTGCTGTTTGCTGGGGAATTTCTCTCGAGGAAAATTTGTGATTGCTCAAGGATTAGTCATGCAAAGAGTCTCCAAACCAGCCTTATACAGTATGTGTTTTTTTTGTAGTGTCTTGCTGCAGCAACAGCTGTTGTGTGTTGAAATGAGATGTGAGATGCGGTTTTAGCCAGCTAGAGAGAGAAGACATCCTCTCTGCAATATTACAAGTCTTCCAGACTGAATGTTTCTTGCAGCCCGTCCTACGGAAGGGGCCACCCCAAAGTCCAATCAGGCCTTTAAATAGAGGAATCTAAACACGTGGGACCATACAAGCCTCATATGGTTTAATTAAAACAGTCTGTAGTGCTATTTTTGTTACTAAAATTAGAGTTTATTTGACTAGCTTCCCTTTTGATATCTCAGTCCAGACTGGACTCAGAAAAGGTCATGGTTGCTCCCTTACTGTCCATTTCCATTCTAAGTCTCCTGGTGAGCCTATATTTTCATGAGTATCATAAAAAGTATTGCAACTTTTTTCCTTTGTTTAAATTGATCATTCTCTACTCATACCTTCATTTTACCCATGAACTAAGGAAAAGATCTTATTCCACAGTACAATTTCTCACACAGAAGCTTTACTAAAGTGCCTTAAACACAATAAAATTTCTTTTCCTTCCCAATTTTTCAGCAGGTTATTAAGTGATTTTCAGTGTTTGCCTCGACATCCCAGCGGTATCAGAGCACAGTTGTGCTAACTGCCGTATGACACACTTGCGAATCTCTGTCTCCTCTCTTCAGAGCTTGTCAGGACACCAAGCTGAATTAAAAAGGAGGGATTTTGTGCATTTCTTTCTTTTTCAGCTCTCTGTTGTCAAAGGCAGCAGGCAAGTGAATCTTCTGTTATTGCGTGTTGAGCGGTTGAGCCTGGTGCTCAACACGGTGGGAACACGCAATCTGGGTTACAGCCGTTGGGCTCCTGGCTTATTTGCAGAGACCAAAAGCCTTTGATGGGAGCAGAGAGCTGCAACGGAGCTGATTCCCTTCCCAGTAAGTGTTGCTGGGATCTCCTGCCCTTCTCCAGTTCAAGACTAATTCTCACCTGCTTTCAATTTTTTTGAAGGACAGGTGCATGATCTTCAACTACTTAAAACAGAAATTGAAACAAACTAAGTTTTGAGCTGAGTCCTTTTTGCTTTTTTTTGTTTTGTTTTCTTTTTTAGAAAAGTAACTTTGAGAATGAGATTTAGAGGGTAGTTTGCACCCTTTTTCCTCAAGAAAATTGCATCAAGCGTCCTCTGTTTTCATATGTTGGTCAGAGAAAGACTCTTTTGAAGAATTTTCCCAAATGGATAGATTTGAAAAGCTTTCATTTGTATAAAGCAAAGCAAGATCACCTAGCTCTCTTGCTGAGGATCCATGAATTGGCATAAAACCTAGATGCAACCCGTAACAGGTTAAGAGCTACAGTTTGTCCAAGCAAACTCTTCACCTTTGGCCTCCAGGACTCAGAATCAGGAGGAATGTGTGATTCTAGTACGTATGTCACCGGCTACCTGCATAAAAAAACTGACCTTTTGGAAATACCAACCTGCCCTCCTGGCTACTGTAAATCATCTTGGAACAGAAATGTATGAATAATTTTAGAACATTGTCGCCTACTTTTTTTTTTTTTTTGCCTTTTTCATTTCATATATTTTCCATTGGTGAGATCAGCACTTAACGAATGCACTCAATTGTTTTTTTTGATTATCCCTAATTTCATGGCCACAGATAGGCTGGTACCAACTCAGAAGTCTGCACTGAGTAGTGACGTACTTTTTTATGTGCTCGCTTCTGCGAGAAGAAAACATTATGCCAACAGGCAATATAATTCCTCTAAACAGTATTTCTAGCCTGAGTGGTAGCATGCTTTCACATCCAGAGGATTTTTCCTGCCTCCCTATGTCTGCCTAGTCCTCCAGGCCTCCGGCAGGCTCCTGCGCTGTCCCGGGTCCCCCTGCAGCCGGAGGCGGCCCGGATCAGCGGAGGGGGGGATGCGTGCAGTGGCACTGCTTTTTCCCCTTTACCAGGGGGCCGCACGGGGCTGGTCTTCTCCCGACCTCCTCCGAAATAAATCCATTAAAAAAATATTTTAGCCTCGGGGGTAGGCTATAAATTTCCTTAGCAAAAATGAACGGGCACTTTTGTGACTTGGAAGGGCTCTATGCCCCCATCTGCGGTTGAACAGGGTATGTGTTGTTGCTTGCATTTTTATATTTGGGAATAGGCTAGCAGCTTGTTAACAGTACCTAGCAAATGGGAGAAGAAAAGTGGCATTAAACCCAGCTCTGGCAAGGAGAAAGCAGATGGAAAATATGCATTTTTAATATACCACTGGGTAAGTATATAAGAGTGGAACAACATTGGTTGTAACCTGATATCCCTCAGGAAGGAGGGAAAAGCTGACTGCTTGCTCCAGTGAGCCAAAAAATAAGAAAACATGTAAGTGCAAGTGTGTAGTCAGCATAAGAAATAATGCTTCAGAAAGCTGAATGCAATGCCGTAATACTGGATGTTAAAAGGCTAACAGTCTTACGCAGAAACACACCCTGTTATTATTTGTAGGACAGTCGTCGATATCCTAAAGAACTTCCAGCTCCTTCCCCATTTATTCAACCAGCAGATGGCTGTTTTGGCAAATCCTGAGGAAATACTCTGTGTCAGGGATCCTCTGCTTTCTTGCTGGAAACTAAACAGATCTTGGACACAAACGTATAATTTGTTAGGATAACCAAAATATATTTCCTAGGCCAGATGCATGGTTTCCAGAGCTTTTCTTGCTTTTTCTTGCCTTTATCAAGCCCCTTAGAGCAATGCCGCAGTGGAATTTTAGCCGAGCGCGGTTCAGCGCAGACCGCGGGTTCGGACGAGCCCCACGGCGGGGCCCTGGGCACGCCGCAGAGCGCGTCGGCAGCCGGGCACGCGGGGATTTCGGCTGCTGTTGCTGCCGCCCGGCTGCCGCGCTGCCATCCTGCCCGCGCCTGGCCAGTCCGGTCCCGCCGGGAGCAGCGCCCGCGAGCCGAGGGCCGGCAGTGGGCCCTAATCCCTGCTCCTGTAAGGAACCGAAAGCAGGCGCAGTTATCCGGAGGGACGCGGTGCATGCGGCAGCGTCGTCTGCGGGAGGGCAGGATGGCGCGCAGCACCGCGCTGAGCAGCGGCGCTTCTTTGAAACGAAACAGGCGAGTCTGGAGTCACGGTCCGGGAAATACGGTCTTCAGGGCGTCCCGATCATCCAGGCAGCACTTCTTTATGTAGCACTGGGAGAGGGTGAGGTCACTCCTAATTATCTAGACTGATCCCTGACTGTAGGAATAACAGGGGAAAAAAAAGTCTCTTTTGGGTTTTCTGAGGGCGCTGCAGGCCCCTCTGTGCGCTTCTGAGCTGCCGCAATGGATGAGTTTGGAGAGCTTCCTTCTAAGCAGAGTCCTCCCAAAATAAAGCAATTTCGAACGAGGGGGGGCGACGTGGTCTCTAACGTGAGGCAGGATGTTGCTGCTGTGCCTTCCCCGGGCTCAGTGGTCTGCGCTGGACCACTCCGCAGCAGGTCAGGCTGCAGGCAGGGGTTTTCGCACCTAGGTTTTTTGTCCTTGGAGGAATGTTTGTTTATAATATAGCTTCCACCCCTGCAATAAGCATCCTATGTTCATGCTGGATATTTGATTTCAGTGGCAGGGGAATGGAGGCCCTGGAGGTCGTTTCAATATCGTGCATCTGCAGGACCAACAGGAGATACTCGGCTCTTAGCTAGGATTTCTCTGCGCCGCACGCACCACCTCCCATGTGCAATGCAGGCATCCAGACAGGGTCATCGCGGGTGCTGTGGGCCGAGCTCGGGTACCCCTCTTCCTTCCTGTTTCCATGTCAGAGGGTTTGCAGGGCTCTGCCGTAGCCCACGGCAGCCCCTGTCACTGCACGGCCTGGGGACCAGGCAGCACTTCTGCTCGCTTCCCATGAAAGCCGGCCCTGGCGTCGGTGGCATCAGATGTCGCTGCTTTGGGATGGCCGTGGCATCCCTGTCCCCGGGGACAGATTTGTCTTCGTGGCGCCAGGTCCTGCCCATTGCTCGAGGCGCCGCGACCTTGTGGCGTGAAAACCCATGGCGTTTCCACAAACCTCTCTCGCTGCGCTCTCGTTCTAGCTGAATTTCCCCCTGCGCACGCCCGAAAAAAAAAAAGAGTTTCAGAGAGACGTGAAACTCTGTTTTTCTGTGTAAATCGAGGGGGGGGGGTAACAGTTTTGCTGCGCCTGGTGAAACCACTGCCGCGCTTTGTCCCAGTGGCAGCTGGTTTCACTGACCGAGATGATGCCTGGGACACTCTCCTAATCCCTGGGCATTAGCTTTGTGTCAAACCGGTTATTTTGTCAAATCACCGCCACTCGCAGATTTTCGACTGCTCCTCTCGCCACCCGCTGCCTTGTGCCACAAAAGAAATAAACATTTTCCACTTTTTTTGCTTGCAGGAGAACATCTGTAACCCGTGAACGTCCAACGCTGGTTGGTGACGTCAGTGCTGGATCCAGGCCCGAGTCCCGGCTTGTCCGGGAGTTTGGCATCACCACCCTCCAATATTTTATCAGCATGTTTATTTTTGTTATAGTAGCGCTTCAGGATTTTAAAAAGGAACTAAAGCAATATTTTACCGTGCCTAAGTGCTAATAGTAGTGTTTCCCATTTTGATGTATTTTGAAATCTTTCTGGTTTTTGTGCCATTCTTTTTTAATGTGTTCAGTGCATCTTCCTCCTTCAAAGGCATCTACAGACACATGGACTGAGCGGCATCCTTGGCCGCTATGTTTTTTTCTGACATACAGCAATGTTGAACTGATTCCAGTTGCTTTACACCCTTATCAGATTTTAGCCCTTTGGGCTAAATTTCCCACACCAGTTATCTGCCTCGAACCAGTTCATTTTACCTGTTTTTAGCTTCAGTGAAAAATAGTTCAGCTGGACTGAGATTAAGTAAAAATACCTTTTGCCCAGATTAAAGCCTTCTGCAGCTATTGAAGTTGAAAATTAAGCCGAACGGTAAGTCTGGACATTCATGTGCTCCCCGCTTCCCCTGCCTCAAGCATTTTGCCTGCAGCTGAGCCCCGGCTCTCGTGGAGCAGGACACAGCCCCCGAGAAACGACAAAAGCTGCTGTCGACCTCCTCGGCACCGGGGCAGGCCCGGCTGTTATTGGCAATATTTGTCACACCGTGCAATCGTATTTACTGTTTAATTTCTACACGACGGGGTAGCTAGCAATCTTTTTCATTTCTCCTCGGCAAGGACGTGGCGAAACCTCACCGCAGTCCCGTCGGCTGCACCGTTGTCAGAGGCCACTGGGCTTTGCTCTTGCCGGCAGCCCGGGATAACCACACAGAGCTGCTCCCTTCCCGCAGGCATAGTGTTTATAATGCCATTTTCCTATGGCCTGTCCTCTGGGTTTGCTTATGGGCAGGCGAAATGCTAATTGAAGGATACTGCTCTTCCCCTAGGTACGTGAGTGACCCGCAGCAATACGAACTCAAAGGGCATCCCAAATTTTCCATTCACCCGCTCTTTCAGTCCTGGGTCCCGCGGGACTCTCGGCTCAGCATGTGATGTTTTCTACACGATGCCATCACTTCAGAAAGCGGGGTGACCTCATGGCTTTCGGGAGCCCGGCGTCATTGTCCCTGCGGCTTTCAAAGCTTCGCTTCGGTTTTAAATGCCTCTTTAAGCACAGACAATGCTCCAACGGCTTTCTGAAACTAAATGAAGCTTATAAAGCTTTGAACGCTATTGTAGCATGGTGGGTCCCGCAGGAGACTGCAAAATCCTGCTGTGTGCAAGGATCCACCACGCTTTCAAGTGGACGCACTGTATGTGCTAAAAAAAGTAGGCAGAGCAGGGCAAGGAAAGGACAGAGTGCGTCAGCATATTTTTTGAATTGCCTAGCATTTGATTGATACCGCCACGGTAATGTTGCTTTTTAAAATAGATTTAAAAAAATGTTTAGTATGCTTTCTTCATTTTCTTTAATATGCAGAGCTTGGGGTAGCTCTATTGCTTTCTTACTTGAGATTCCAGAGCAAATGACATTATTTTCATAGTTTGCCTAACCATAAAAAGTAAGGCTTGCTTTTTTCAATCTTTTATAAGCCATACTATTAAAATAACTTAATACAACCCTATATCGGTCAGGTCTTCTATGCGAGCTTGTTTTATTGTGCAGATTTTTTTCTATGAAAGACACATGGTGGGAGGAGGAGAAAAAAAAAGTAGACCAGGTAAAGCATGCTGCTTTTCTGCCTGAGTTTAATCACAGCTCAGGATGTTGCAGAGACCTGGCAAAAAAAAAGAAGAAAAAAAAAGATCTGCTAGAAGCAGCAGCACGATGTTTGTCGCGGGCAGTAAGGAGCACGGTGGCACTGCGCCGCCCGCTCGCTTTCCCGCGCATCCTCAGCTGGGCGCCTGGCGGCTGACCCAGTTAGCGGGCACCGGACGGCAGCAATTGCTCCCCAGCAGCGGCAACTGTTCGCTAACTGCCAAAACTCTGCCAGCGTAAGGCCTTTTTTTTTTTTTTTAAAAAAAAAACAATTCAGATCTCTTTCACAATGCTGCAAGAGCGGACTCTGTCCCGAATTAGACTTCAGGAGCCTCGCTCTTTTGGAAAACGCTGCCCCTTTTTGCGAGGAGTGAATTAGATGAGGGGATGCCCAGACCAAGCCCTCCGTCTTTAGGGGGGGATTTGTAGCTCTAGGGGGGGCCGAGACTGCGGGGGGGCTTTTTTTAGATATACGTCACCTTCGATGCCTATTGCATCTCAACTGGTACCTAATGGAAGCTCTCAAAGAGGGCAACCAGATCTGGATGGCTCTGCCATGGCAGCACAAAGACTTACGCGCTCCCCTTTCCAAGACCACGAATATATTGTTTTTTCTTTTTTTTTTATTTTCATATAGGGAGTATTTTCCAGGTGAACTTGGCTCCAGTCCTGCAAAGAGGGATCAGCCTGCCTCTCCTGCCTAGGAAGGGCTACATGCCGCGCTTCTCATGCATTTTAAAATCGGTTTAGCTAAAGCAGTTTCCAGACTGGCTAGGAAAGTTTTGCCCTAAACACCCACCCTGGTCAGGCAGTCCCCTTTCCAGAGACATCAAAAACACATCCAGGTGAACGGGCAAGGCTGTCAGCTTGTGCCAGTGCTGGCTGTTAAAAATCTGGCGAGAAACAAGCTAAGCGAGGATGTGGGGATGCTGGCAGAGAAGCTGCTTTGGCCACCTTAGCTTACTCCTTTCCTCATTTTCACAAAAATGCGTTTTGCAATTTGTTTGGCTTTATTTATGAGCCTCGTGTGAGTAAGCACCATGTTTCCTTTGTTTATGTGAGTTACTGTGTGCGATTGTTAAGGAGAGATGAAAGAACCAGATGCAATTTTGGGCTTTGCAAACCTCATTAGTGAAGTATTCACTTTTTTTTTTCTTTTTTGTCTTTAAGGTTTGCAGAACTAGTTTAACAACTGTTTTTTTTCCTATAATTTAAGCATTTGAGGGTATATTTCTGAGTAAAATATAAAGTACGTTAAAATATGATTACAAGAGCATGCTGGATGTGTGCTGAAAGTGCATGACCAGCATAAGCTCTTACTCGACTCTACTTTACACTTCTGTTTTATAAATTTCCCAATTACAGGTGAGACCTCTCAGAAAACTGCAGGCACTAGGACAGTTACTTGAAACGGATCAAAAAAGAAACAGCAATCCCCTAAGAAAGAGTGGCACTAGGCAGTCAAGGAACAACACCACAAATAAATCACACTATTTATTTTCTGAACCTTACACCCACTCTTTGCTTTGGCAGCATCTTCCCGAAGCACATCTGCACTAAGGTCACCAGATTTGGGCTATTTGGGTATTTTTTCCTCTCCTCCCCCCACCCCCTTCCTCCCCGTGCGCTCCCCTCCCCCTCCGCGCTGCCTCATTGTTTGCTCCCTTTGCTCGTTTTTTTAGTGCGTTTTTTTCACCCAGCGGCATACCGGCCCGGGGGGGGGGGAGGAAAACGCGCCTAAAAATAACCATAAAAATGAAATACGGCCCCTCCGGCGGCGGCACATGGGGGCTGAACACCCCCGTCCCGCTCGCCGCGTTTATTGATGATGATGATGATGATGATGTTTCAGAGCCGTGCCCGGCGCGACGGGGTCGCGCAGGCTGCGCGGCGGGGGGGGGGGGGCGGGGGGGCGCGCAGAGCGCCCCCCCCGCGCGGCGCGCACGTCCTGCACCGCCCCGCCCGCGACCCCAGGCTGGCACGCACACACCACCCCAGCGCATTAAAAAAAAAGGGGGGGTTCATATAAATAAATAAAAAAAAAAATATAAAAAAATATATATATATATTTAGGGGTGCACGCGCGGCCCGCCGCGCCGCCCCGCCATGTGCTCGGCGCTGCGGGCGGAGCGGGGGGCGTGGCTTGCGCGGGGCGTGGCCATTGTGAGCGTGGCCGTGCCCGGGAGGGATGGGGCGTGGCCGGGGCGTGGCGCAGCGTGGCCGGGCGGGCGGGGGCGTGGCCGGGGCGCGGGGGGCGTGGCGCGGGGGGGGCCCAGCCGCAGCACGGCGCGGCGCGGCGCGGCACAGCATGGCGGGGCTGCGCTACCCGCAGCAGAGCGGCTACTGCCGCGCGGCCGCGGCCATGAACCTCCTGCTGGGCGTCTTCCACGTCCTGCTGCCCTGCTGCCGCCCCGGCGGGGCCCAGGGGCAAGGTGAGGGCGGCCGGGGGGCGGGGGGGGCGCGGAGCGGAGCGGGCCGGGCCGGGCGCGGCGGCCCCGCGGCCCCGGCGCGGCGGCGCGGCGTGACCGTGCGCGGTTGTTGTCTGTGCCCGCAGCCATGGAGCCCATCGGCGGCGTGGTGGAGCTGTGGCAGGCCGAGGAGGGGGAGCTGCTGCTGCCCGCCCAGGTGAGGCGCCGGGGGGTGTTATGGGGCCTGGGGGGTCTTGGCGGGAGGTTTTGGGGCGGGGAGGGGTGTTGGGGGGTGGTTACGGCCCCCCCGAGAGGGCCCCCCCGTGGTCCTCCCCCGCGTTTTGGGTTGCTGCGGCCTCGCGCCCCGGGTGCTGGGCCGGGGGTGCGCGTCGAGGTCTTCGCGCTGCACCCGTGTAGCTGGAGGGGGGTTTCCCCTGCCCCCCCCCCCCCGCTGCTGTTATTGGGGTTAAAGTTGAGAATATGATTTTTTTTCTTCTTTTTTTTCTTTTTTTTTCTTTTTTTTTTTGATAGACCGCATATGTTGTCTGCCTGTGTTCTTGCATGGTAAATATTGAATGTGCATGCGATAAATATGCATGTATTTATAGTTCATGGCCTGCTCAGGTGAAGCCATTTTTTTTCCCCCCTCAAATGACGCATCATTTATGATGTCATCCCTCCTGCTGTAGTGTGGGTTTTGTTTTGTTTGGCTGCTTTTGTTGAGCAGCAACAAAATTCGTTGAATTCTGCGTGGGGAAGAGAAGCTAGTGCAGCAAAATAATGGGGCTGAGCTCGTAAATGAGGAGGAGGGCTAGAAACGGCGGCCTGGAGCTTATGGCATTTGAGGCAGTCATTTAACTTGTGCTGACGGACTATGCCATATGTTGAGTTGTGCTTTCCTAGACTTCAAGGCACCAGACTTGCAAATGGGAAGAATCAGTCCTTAGGGACGTCGTCTTATGTGAGAGAGAAAGGAAATATTTTCTTTCTCTTAAGCCATTATATCAGTCTGTGTTTGTTGCTGTGCCGTTGATATCCATTAATGTAGGGAAAAATAGCAGAAGTGTTATTTCTCTCCTCTGCTAGCTAACAACTGATACTGCTATTGCTGTTTAAACAGCTTTCCAGGGCCTAGCTTTTTATATTGTGGTGTTATCAGAGTATTATCTATTGTGTATACAAAAACTCTTTCTAAAATCATATTATGCTATTCGGAACTTGCCTGGTGCCATTCAAAAGTGTAGGTATGATACTAAGAGAAGGTAAGAGCCTCTGTGGCCAGAGATGCTCAAGAAGCTGAGTCTTGTGCTTGTTCAGTCCTTTACTGTGAAGACATTAAGATGCATGAGAAGTAGAACCACGTAATGCAATCGTTTATAGTTACTTCTCATAGCAGAGCTGCAACTGAAAGATGATTACGTAATGTTTACTTCCTGAGAAGATCAGGTCCTTTTGGAAAACACTTTGTTCTTGAGCATCCTCTCAAAATACGTTCTGATATGGCTTAAGCAAAACGAGCCATAAATGGCCCTTGAACTTGGCATTGTTTAGCACGTGTTCCTGCTGAGTCCTTGGAAGAGCGAAAGGTAGAGATCAGGCTGCTGTTCTTTCATTTTCTGTCGCTGCTGCATTGGGTACACAGGAAAAATAAGTGATCTTCTTATTTCAGTTGCGACAGAGGGAGAAGTGAAAATCATGATAGGCGTGCTAAAATAAAACACTGACGTTAGAAGCCAGACTAACCAGTACCTGTGAGCATCAGTGGTGCAAAGACTGTTTTGCATAGTTTTCTCTTTAGAGCTTGGAGAAATGAACAGTCATCTAGTCAGATGCTGCTAAAACCGAAGCAGGAGGGCCTGGATTCCTCAAACAGGTTTTAAGACCAAAGTGTGATCCAAGCCCAGGCACATCATCCTGATGCTCAAATTTCTCTTCCCCTGCAGGCTTTGGCTTTTTTAGCAACTTTCAGGCTTTGGGCCTGTGGCCGAGTGACCCATTCACAGCTGCCTCTTCCATTTAGCAGGAAGAAGAAAGGTGGTCTCTCTGTCTGTCTCCTGCAGAACCTCTTGGAGGTGGTGACGGGACTCTTCCAAGACTATTTCCTTAGAGATTCTTTGTTTTGTTTCCCTTTCATTTGGAGTAATGCCACTGGCCATTGTTATTTGTAGTTTTTCTCAGAGCTCCAGAAGAGTTAGATGTTATCCTGCGTTGATCATCCTTGCTGTATGCACGGTTCTGAACTAGTAAAAACAATTCAGCATTTTACCCTGCTGTGTTCTGGGAGGGTGATGAGCACCAGCAGAGGCATTTGCCTGCCTCTTTGGAGAATCTGAATGCCGCTTCACCTGTTAATCCTTGCTTTCCCTTTGTTAGAGGGAGGCTTAAACTCCTGGGAGGTTTACTGCTTGTTGGTTTTTCCCACTCGGAGTGGGGGGAGTTACCTGTCTTGTCATTGGCAAGGAGGTTTTCTATGTTCTCTTCCTTGCAATAACAGGCTTCCTTACTTGCACACACAGAGGGTTATTTCCATGTGATCATGTACTGGAACAGTGATGTGATGGTAAGGGTCTAATAAGAGGAATAACTTCCTTGCTTCTAAGTAGACAATAAACATTGCTAGATAGGGAATGTTCAGGTGTTGCTTCATTTACTTGTCATAAGATATGTCTCAGGGACGACTTTAAGAACAGGAGGTATCCTGGTTCCTAGATCTGGTTCTTCCTGTTTCATTTAGGAGGAGTGATTGCAGCAGAGCAAAGACTTGGTGTACAGAAATGAAAAATCCAAAGAAGAAATTTGCATGCTCCTCTCCCAAAGTACCTCCACTCTATCTGTGTGTCACCTGCCCTGAGCACAGCAGATAGAAGAGGTTGCCATGTCTGTTCAGTCCTTTTTGCCTATTTTTGGTGAATAACTAACATTGTCTGATCAATGTTTTTCCCTTTTCTAGTGGCTTTGTATTATTATCTTATTTTACATGCATCATCAACTGTCTGTAACATGGTGATTTTGAGCATTTCTTGTTCCATGCAAAATTTGAGAATGCAAGTTAGACAGGTCAGTATCCCATTCAGCCATGAGGATCACATACCAAATGAAGAAATCGGGTTAAAAGAAAGAAACATCTTAATATTTGTAATTGTTTTATAGCATCGCTTTGTCTACTTGAAGCATATGAATTTGTATTCTGGAGCATAATCTTCCAGGGCCTACATGCCTCCACCCTTGTCACTCTACCTTCTGTTTCCTCTTGCTTCCCTTTCATTGTTCGTGCTTCTCGTGTGCCCCCTCCCAACTTCCCCCTTATATGTAGCTTCATGCTTTTGTTTTGTTTTGTTTTTTTCCTTTCCCTCTCCCCTCCTGTGCCTGGCATCTCTTCTCTTGATTTGAGCTTCCTCTGAAAGCATTTCGACTGCAGAGCCATTCAGTGATGGCTCGGCTACTGCTGTTGCTCCATAGCTGAGTCTGCAGGATAGCCAGAGTGTTACAGTCTTGTAATTGCATGTCTGACATGAGAAGAAATTGGCCATATCTGGTGTGCTGATGATCTTTCATCAGTCTGTAGCTGCCTCCGATATTAGTATTTCTTCATGGGGTCCCTTTTTGTGTTGAAATGAGCTCTGTGTTCCAGTGTGATGCAGTATCAGTATTCCCTCGGGTTGAGTTTCTCTTTCTTAAAGGTGGCATAAAGTGGGGGGTAGCCTCAGAGCTCCTACCTTGTTTTTAGATCTCCTTTTTATAGCACAGTGACGCAAAATATCTCTGGGGTGATTGAGTTTTTTGGTTTTGTTTTTTTTTCTTCCTGTTCTTTAACACCAAAAATGTAGAGTCTTGCCCACTCTGACAACTGGGAGATGAATGGAAAATCAGTGGGATTTTGAGATAGTAAATATCAAGTGAGGGAGACTTAATTAGAGCAGTTGTGGGTTTTATTCAGACTCTTTATAATTTTGTGGCTTTGCTTGTTTGTTTGTGACTTGTTAATACTTATTTAACTAAAATGCTTGGGAGAAAAGTTTCTTTGGGTAGGACTTGACACTCAAGCCCTTCACCACTGATGGCTGAAAAAACTCCAAATATGAACAATCATGTTTGAGTGCTTCAGTGCAAAGCCGAAATGCAATTAATTGTGTTTTTTCCAAAGATGAGAGGAAAAATACAGTGAGGGGACCAGGCCTTCTGTCTGCATGTCCACAAAAATACAAAAGGAGATGCATAAATGGCATTTGTTCTTTACTGTGGGCATCACTTCAAGAGGTGTTAGAAGGTCAATGTTGCAGAGATTCTTTCATTCAGAAACTACTTTGGTATTACCCTGAAAATCTGAAAGCAATGGCATGCCAGTTAGGTATCTATGGAGGAGAGCATTCAATACTTTCCTTTTAGCCCCTTCAATTTCAAGGGAGGGACTAATTTAAAATGAAATAATGAAGGCTGTATTCTAGGTCTTGATATCAAGATTGAAAATGACAGGATCTCATCAAAGTTAACATATATCAAGCTTTTTTGGGGGTATCTGTGTCATATCTATCTGATGTGAAGTACTTTGTAGTGATGGAGTTTCTATTATTCGTGCATGTTACATGTAGGAGACGAGTGAGATGTTTTATTAGAGGAATGACTGGTGTACATTTGGATTTGTTTGCAGATGCTTAAGAGATTACCATAACTGCTTATTTCAGATTACTATGATAATGTTTTAGGTGCTTGAATAAATTTGGAAAAAAGAGAGATGCCACAATATTTGCTGTATCATAGTCAATTACTGACACTGTCAAATACAGAGCTCTGTCAGCTTTCACTTTAAAGGTTCTGGCTAGGTCTGAAAATTTTTTTTGTTTGTTTGTTTCCCCTCGCCTGCCCTTTTGGTCCATGTAATAGAGACTAGTCTTCAATTCATGTTCTTCAGTGCTGCTTGGGGGCTAATATGGTTAATGGCTCTGCCTGACTTGAAAGCTGATGAAGGCCTTGATGTATCTGAGATACTTGACACCACAGTATGTCATCAACAGAGGCATGTCCTATCAGTTATGCATAAACTGAATATATAGAGTCCCTTACTTCAAAGCAGGATTTGTCTGAAGGCGCGCAATTCATGTGGAAAGCCTGAGACAGACTTAGGGTGGGAATTGCATTCCTCTTTGCGCTGTTACAAGGTTCCTTCAGCCTCCCAGCTGAGCTTCTGGTTGGTGCTGATATGACTTAATTTGGCTGGCCGTGCAGATTATACGGAAACTGTCAGCCCAGACTCGTGTGATGTGAGAGAGGCTCTTCTGGGGGCTTCCTGGCAGAAGATATGCACCTGTCCATATTCAGGATGAGGTCTGGAGGAAGGGTGTGTTTTGTTTGTTCTCCCCTCCCCCCCTTTTGTCACAGATAGGCTGCTGTAACCTGCATTTTGGCTTCAGGAGTTGTTCCTTTCCACCTCCCTGCCTCCCCCCCCCCCCCTTTTTTTTTCTTTTAATCCTCAGTGTAAGTATACACATAGCCTGTGGCAGATAGAGGAGGGAAGATAGCAGAATGCTGGTGCTCTGAGTGTGTGCTCTGAGTCAATGATTTTTTTATTATTATTTTTTTTTCCCCCCCTTCTTGCACCGTTGAGATTTTATGCTGTGGCTGCACCATAGATTGGGAAGAATTTCTTCGTCATTGCTTAACAAAAAGGAAGAAGAGAAGTAGTCAGAACTAAGACAGTGAGTGTTATGAGTGAACACTGTGTAATGACATAATCCCTGGTTTCCAATGCCTGGCAGATGTTAAGCTGTTTAAAGGAAGAGTTGAGCCATTTAAAATGAGGATAGATTGCCAGCCTGTTGCAGCAGAACAGCTGTTTATGGGAGAGGTGGATGAGAAGTTTTCTAATTTTGCTCAGTATCATACTGAGGTCCTGGAAACAGAAAAGGAGCTTGGAGGAACTGGAAAACAGGACACAAATGTATCGTGCCTTGCTGGTAGTCAAACAGGCAAGGATTAGCTCAGTCATTAAAGGAGACTGTCAGGTCTTCAGGAATGCCAGGTGCCTAGGACCTCTTGGTAGGTCTGCGTGGAAGAACCATGTGATGAACCATAGATCCTGAACAATTATCATGATGTCTCCAACCTCCCTTTAAAGACAGGTTTGCAGGAAGATTATGGAGTCCTCAAATTAATTTAATTCCCTGTCAGTCTTGTTACAGATTTGGTTTTGCTACTGTGAAGACTGTGTTGCTCGTGTTAGTTGATGAGCTGCTTCTGACTAAAGATTAGATGTATCTGGTAGCTTCTGGGAATATCTGTAAGCTATTTTTGATAATACTAGCCATATGTGCTTAGTGTCGTCTCTTTTTTTCAATCATGAGGCTGAGGTCTTCAGAAATTGTCTGTCCTGTTTGGTAGATTAATGGGGCTGTGTGGGCTGCTTAAGGATCTGAAGCCTGTAGAAAGAAGTTCTGTGTTTATGCAGGTGAATTTTTTTCCAGTATGTGGTGAAAATTGAAGCTGGAATCAAAGCTAGTGACTTGGGACCTGTTCAGTGATGCAGTTAAAGTGAAAAACATGTGGGAGGAATGGTGGAGAGTATATTCTCTTAATTTTAAAGTCCTCTCCACCCCACACCTTTTCATTGCTAAAGTTTGTAGCTTGTGTCTTTTAGAACCATCGCCTGCTTCTGCAGTTAGCCAAGAAAGCTTATCAACTGTGCTTGGCAGGACAACTGTGACCTTTTCTTGATAACGTTAATCTCCCTGAAGTTGTTCCTCATTTCATCAGTGCAGATTGGGTTGTTGTAACGCGTTCCATTTTGAATTGTATGTAAAGCTCTCTTGGAAATTTCAGCTAGTTCAGAACACAGTTATCTGCTTGTTTTGAAAGGATTTCCTGCAGGGAGCTCATTGAACCAGTGCTTGAGTTCGTTTTTTAGACAGTTCAAAGTGTTTAGTTTTGAACTGCAAGCTGTCACAGTTTATTTCCTGTATATGTTGAAAATTACCTTAGTCCAACAATTGAGCTCAGCTGTTGTGTTTTAAGCTTATACTCTACAACTTTTGTGCATTTTACTGTTCATTGGAAAGCTCTAGGTTTATCCTCTTACTATCTTAGCTGGAGTTTGCTACCTTACCTTTGTTTTTGACATTACCACATCATCTGAATTTCAAGACATTCTGTATCTTATTTTCTCAGGTACTGGCTAATGAAATTTACTGACACAGAGCAAGTAATTTGAAAATGCAAAGAATTAGTCTCCCTGTAGTTTGAGGATGATTGATGTTTTTAGATTGAAAGTATATGTGCGAACAAAATTTTGGATAGATGTATTTGTATAAATAAGTAAATTAAATCAACACTTGAAAAAATAATGGAATAGCCACATTAAGTCACCATTTATCTCGGCAGAATGAGCTGAAACCTCAAACGGGATGGCTAGCATCCCACCTTATTTGAATCATGAAGGAATCGCTGATGGAATTTCAGGTTTGTGAGTTCTTTTTGCAAGTGAGTCACAAGAGCATCCATCTTCAGAGGAGTTAAAAACGGTGCATATGTCCAGTGCACACACTTATAATTCTGAGATCCTTACACAGTATTTTCTTTGTTTGTTAGGCTGATTCTGAGGAGGATGTGGAAGAGCATCCACAAGAGCAAAGGTAAGCAAAACCTGAATGAAAACATGAGTATTAAAGCTCATTTTGTTTTTTTGCTTTAGGGAATACTGAAGTGTAATTGGACAGACTACTGAAAAATGATCATTTTTCCTGCCTTATTATATTCAATACCTTTCCATTACTTGTGGCTTTTTCTCAACTAATATTAATATTCACTTGTTACCAAGAACAAAAAATAAAGGGCAGCGTATAAGTGACTGAAATAAATGCCCTCTTGCGTCTGTTTGTTGTTATTTTTATCTCTAAGCTGCATTTACTTTCTGTTGCTTTTGCACAAAAAAGTTGTGTTTATTAAAGGGCTTTATTGTTTACTTTGTAATTCATTTGTTTAAACTAGAGGACAATTTTCAGTTCCAAAATTTGCAAACCTAAGTAGTCTTGGAGTGTTAATGTTCATAGCAGGGTAAAGAAGATTTAAAGTCAAAGACCTTTTAATGTGTTGCAGCAGAACAATAAATATCCTGCTTTGTTTCTTGAAATCAGATAAATAGTAAAGCTTTTAAGAAATGTAGCCTTCAACTACACTGTTTCTGTTAATGTCAGGCCTCCTCTGTTTTGAAGGGTTGGGTAAATAGCATTGCAGATTATTTTATTTTTTTTAAGTACACATCGTGTTTCCTCTGAGTGTCCAGATTAAAATGCTTGGACACCTACCAGTGAAACATTTCCTTCCTGTGACATGTATTAATGTGGGTACAGCTTTCAGTGCCATGCAAATCAGAAAGATCACAAGACTTAAAATAAACAAGTGCAACACCACTGGGTTCCAGTGGCTGCAGTTGGCCAGAAATGCTTTTCTCATTTATCTCCCGTCTTTGCCCTTAGCTTGGGTTTGAGAGAGAAAACACAAGCATTGCTGGGTACTGGCTGAAGGGGTAAGCGTGGGAGCAGAAAGGAGATGGTTATGATCGGTCTGTCCAGTATGCAGCACTGAAGCTCTCAGAGTTTTTTTGTTTGTTTGTTTTTCCCCCCTTCTTTCTGCCCTATCAGGAGCTTTCTCTTTTGTGATATATTTATGAACCCAGGGTCAGTTTAGGGCTCTCATGCCTAATCTTTGAGGGAATGACATAGGTGGAATACAAATGGGATGGCTGAATTATTGCTGCTTCTAACAGCTGTTGTTCACGGTTTCTACTTATGTACATCCCCTGATTCCTGTCTGCACAGGGAAAAAATTCTTTCTCCTGCTTTGAGAAGAGGGGAGCGAACTGTTGAAAGCGGGCTTTTTCCTGTGTAAATACTGAATTTTGACTGTCAGCTGGGGGCTACTAAGTTTTTAATGCAAAATTTTCACTGCATGCTTGAACAAGCTCTCCTTGTTGAGGTGTAGTCATAAGACAGCAGTCTCATACTGTGCTTAAAATGGTTTCTGAGATTTTTCACTAGTAATCGGAGAGATGCAGCTTGGGGTGGATGGGTGAGTGGAGGACTCTTCACCTGCCTGTTTTTCGCTGGAGATGGATAAAATAACTGGTTTCTATGGCAACAATAAAAACATTGTTTAAAGGTAAATAGTTCTTGAGATTCAGATAGGAAATAGGAAAAAGTGGTTTGGTCACTTATTTTTAACATTCAGATGTTTAAAGATTCTATAGTAATTACTCATTTCCAAAAGTGAACTTGGGCTCTGAAAGTAAAGATTATAGGGTTCACTGTTAATGGATGGAAAAATCCTTCTGTTGTCGTACTTGAATGCTTCAGGAAACTTAGCTTAACAGACACTGATCTGTGTGCATCTTTCAAACTGTTTTGGTTTACTGCTGTATGTAAACACTGTATATGCTCCATATAGTGAAGGTATATTAGAGTATGGACTTTATGAAGAGGACCTAGCAAAGCTATCTTAGAAAGGCTAGAATTAGTTTCTTTCCCGATTAGCTTTCATTCTCTTGGCTTATATTACAATGTATTGAAATCATGATGATTTCCATTTTCTGTAGCAGCAAAACCTTAAAGCTTGCAGCATCTCCATCTCACTGTCCACTAGCATGCCACAGGGAAATCAGCTACAGGTGCTGAAGTTTGATGTAAAGTCTCTAGAGCACTAGAAGGAAAGCACCTTAAAGTAGCAGTCTGAACAGAAGTTAATGGAGATGGTGGATGCAAAGTTGTTCCCAAAACTGAAGAAAGCAGAGAGGGTTCAGCATCTTGGGGCATAAAGGAGAAGGTCACTTCACAAAACATAGTATTTTATTCAGTTTCTAATTCTAGGCTAATGGGCTCTCTTGGGAGCTTGTTAACTTAATTTAAAAAAAAATAGTAAAGCATTAACAGTCTGTTAAGTGACTTCCTGTGCATGTGCATCACCAGATCTTCCATTTGAGGTGGGCTTCTTGTTTTTCTGTTTTTTTGCTGAGCACGTGAGAGGGATGGATGTTGTCTTATTATTTCTGCCTTAGGTTGAGCTTGAACAAATGTGTAAGTTTGCATGGAAATAAAATTAGTTGTCAAAATCTTTTTACAAAGAGCTTTTTCGGAGATAAATGAGAAATAGTTGTTTTGAAGGTCTGCATGTTTTCAGCTGCCCTGAGTGAGAAAAAGATAATTAGCAACATCTTTCTTTCCAGTCTACAATTCCTGCCTTGCTGATTGCTTGGATGCCACCACAGGTTGCTTTCTTCTATTTTCTGTCTCTCTGGATCAGACTCTGAAATAAGAAATGCTGCCTGGTACATAATTGAATTGCTGGATGTACTACTTCAGGCCACAGTCTTTGACAGAGTTAAAGCTATGCTTATTTGGACTAGCCTATTAAAAAGTTTCAAGTTTCCTTAAAACCTGTTTCTTGCATTTGAAAACCTGTAAAAAGATGCCTTCCAAAACAAATTTGGTTCAGGATGTTAGAAAAAAGTCGATGAAACTTAGTTAGAAAAAGAAAGTTGGAAGAAAGTGTTGGCAGGTAGTTGGGTTTTTTTCTGCATACTGGTAAGTCTTCATTTGCCATACCAGAAAGTGACAAATTTTGAAGATTTAACTGCTTTTTTTAATTATGCATTTGCTAAAGCAGCAAAATAATTGGTCCAATGCACAAGTCTGGCACAGATAAAGGTATGATAGTGTTAAGTGATGATACTATTGAAACTTTAGAATTTCCATTTCAAAGTAAATATTAAACTAGCCAAAAAGAAAAAAAAAATCATATGTATGACATTCTTAATCCATGGTTTTGAAGAATTTTTCAAAGAGGCCTTTTAGTGTCCAGTTTTCCAGTTTTCCAACTAACATTCTAAAGATCATTTGCACCGGTAAACTGTTGCATGCAATAAAACATGTGGAACAAATACTGCTGTGCACTCCAATATGTGACATTCATTATTACTCGAGGAGAAAGGCATACATACCCATACTCTTAGTATTGTAATTAGCAAATAAGAGGGTCTTTTTCACACTTTACATGAAACAGATACCTTTGAGTAGGTAAATATCAGATAATAAAAATATTGAGTGTGGTCCAGTTAGCTCAGTCAAACATTTTGTTGAACTTTTGCCTTTGGTCGCTGAGAGAGCGTTTGACCTAGTGGACTGGAGTTGCTTACAGCACTTAATGATACCAACTCTGAGTAAATTCCAGCTACTGTAAGAATTCATCCACTGGGGTAACAGCTGGCACCTGGGATTTTGACTCTCCTAATTGCCAAGTGGGATTACTCCTAATCCCATGATTTTTGCTGTATCTGTGAAATACTGCTTCAGACATGGAGAAGAAATTGGAAGGTAAAGATAAGGAAGGAGCAGAGCGGTGCCTTTCCCTGGTGTTGATCAGTGAAATGTTGTTTGACATCACTGAAGTGTAATAAAACTAGTAATCCTGAAGGGTTCAGACTAATGTTTGAAAAGACCAGGGTTTGCTAGTTGTCTGAGAGACAACACAGCAGATTAATGTGCACAAATTGCAGAATTACTCAGGTGTTTAATACTGTCACAGTTATCTAGGACACATAGTTGCAATGTTTCTTCAAAAATGCTTTGGGAGGATTAGTGTGCAGTACATCGCAAGTTCATATGTTGCAATTTCCACTTGGCCACAACTTCATTCGTCTCTTCTGCCATTAAGAGTCCATAGTGCCAGGTTCACTTGTGTCTATCTGTGGGGTCAGTCTAGAGTCTAGAAGCTTAACAAAAGTGGCTCATATGTGTGCAAAAAAGCTTGCGGTCCCAATGCCATAATGTCTAACAGTCCAGTTCTTGGAAAATAATGGCATGGGGACTGGTATTAAGGCTGTGTACCTGATGATTAGCTTTGGTGGCCAAACCCAAAAATTTGATTTTTGGTCAAGAGAAATGTCTGAATATAAACAAATGATTTTGTATTACTTTTTTTTTATTATTTTTAAAGATCTTTATTAAAGCTAAGTGGAGTACCTGATGAGAAAGTTTTTCAAAATGACTTTGTCAAAACTACTTTTCAGCTTTTCAAAGTGCAGTGTTTAAACTGTTCAAAAGGAACCATCCTAAAACCTTTTCAACCTCACTTCCTTGTGAGTATTGCTAATCATTTAGATTGCCATTAAACTTAGTACCCCAAATATTTGAAAAATTACATGTAGACTTTTCCTGGGAAAAAAGTCCTGGCTTGTATTACTGAAAGTGGGTTTTATTCAGTTTTACAGAGTGTTCCCCCTCCTCCCTCCTCAAAAGAAGTAGACATTCTTGTGTTTGTTTAAAAAAAAAAAAAAAAGTGCTGCATTTCTTTTTGTTGGGAAAAGGCTTTCTAGCCACCAGAAATCAACATGTTTCTACAGAATGCATAGAATGAGTGTGTTTTCACTGAATAGTGCCAGAAGAATATTTCAGTATTCTTTAACTTTTGTTTTTAATTGATACAATGTCACTGCTGTTATATCCTATTTACAATTTCACGAAATCACCAAGGGTCATTTTAAGCTTTACTGGATGAAGAAGAAATGAAACTTACTTCATATAATTCCTAAAAATAAGGGAATAAAAATGAGACACCTGCACCTGCCTGTTATGTTTAGGTGGAAATGTCTAATGAAACCTGTAGGGACCAGAGAGTAATGTGAAGCTAGAATTAAAAAAGCTTACTGGAGAAAATTGGTAAATGGTTGACAAAGTTAAAGGATCTCTTACAGATGAAGAAACTAATTGTTTTGAAAGAAATTGTTACTGTTAATACCTACTGTCTTTTAATCTTAGACTTCTGAAAGGTGTAGCTAGGGTGGCAAACTGAACTCTTGCTTCTTTAATCTTTTATCTCTGACTTGCATGTTGTAATTCGTTTACTGATGAACTTTGCCTTGATGACCTTTGCATTACATGCCGTTCCGAACAGCTTTGCTCTCCATGTGCTGTGCTCCTTCCAAAATATTGGGCCTTTTGCAATTGTGTTGCTGGGCTACTGAGGCAGGGAGTAAAAGACTTGAGGTTTTTTCAGGGCAGTTTACTGCATGCCAGTGCTGCATGCTAGCAAATGAGTCAACTATCCTTTTTATTTATTTATTTGTTTATTTATTTTTAAGTCACTTTCAACCACTTTTGAAATTAGAACACCGGCCTAGGCCACCTATACTGTATTTCAGACCAGGCTGAGGAGCTAATGCTATGCCTTTCTGTGATCTGGCATTAATAGAAAATAAGACAGCTTGCTGCATTTTCACAAAGAGCTGTCAAACTTCTGTCTTCAGTTTATATCGTAATTGGCCTTAATTGAAATATTTTAAAGATGATGCGTCATCAGGTTTAGTTTCTCTTTAATACACTGTTACAGTCCCACACACTGTCTCAAGCTTCTGTTTGAATTGGAAAAAAATGCTTCTGTATGTGTGTATACAGTATATATACAGGTGTATATATGAATAGATATCTATGATATATAATAAGTACCTATCACTGTTCTGAGCCCTCTTGCCCTAGAAGATGCCTGTCATCAGAACAGCAAATATTTAATCTGAACGTTGGCTTTTACGCAGGCTTAAAATGGACTTTCTCACCTGTAGGTGATAACTTGGCTTTGAGAAATGAAGACAAGCTTGGTGTAGTTGTGAGTGTTAACACTTTTGCTTTCATATGGCTCATACTGCCTTGAAGAGCCACACATGCTATCTTTACCTCGTTTCTGTACTTGTAAAAATAGCAGGCAGTGATGGTCTTCTCCCAGTGGGGCTGTCAGCTTACGATATATGAAGAAGCTGTATTGGTGGACATATGCAACTGGAGAAAACTTTCTCACGTGTAGTGACCTATTTTAAATAGACAAATAAAAAACTTTTTACATTTTGGCATCTTGTCTTTTTTCTTTCTCTTGTTCTGTTAATTTCTTCCTCCTTATCTCCCTTTCCCACTTCTCTTTTTCTGCTTGCTTTCTCTTCCCTAGATCTTATGCATATCTTATAGCATCTTTACTTTCTTTTAGCACCTGTCTGGGCCAAGCCTGAAACAGTTGTGGTTTTAGCCAGCAATGCAAAAGGAGGCCCTCCCTGCTGTCCCTGTGCTGTCCCCAGCTCCTGCAGCTCTGCGAGTCAGATCGGGAAGCTCCTTTGGGTTAAAAGGACTTTTTTTTTTTTTTTCCGGGTTAGCTTTAACCCATGATCATTTTCTGATCTGGTTCCCTTTAGCCAGACGAATGCCTGTAGTGACAGAAGGAAGGGTATGATGCAGGGGCAAGCGGGTGGAGGGAGCACTGTTGCTTTTTGTGGCAGTGTTAGCTGAGGGTGTGCATGAAACCCCTCCCTTAGCCTCTCCCTCCCGCTGCGGGTCCCCTGTGCCAGCACTGTACCTTGAAGCTGGAGCCGCACCTGGCAGCTCGGCTCATCTGGAGGACGGCGGCATCGCTGTGCTCCTCGCAACTGCAGTGCGAACGTGTAGGGCAGCTCTTATGGAGGCCTGCCTATTTCTTGGTGCAGCTTTGGTTCGGACCTCGCGCCCCCTTCCCACTCTTTCTGCACGCCCCTCTTCTCCATCCTCTTTTGCCTCCTGCCTTTCGGCCTGTTGTTGGGATGGGCGGTTCAGGGTTGTGCTGGTCCGCGGTCTGGCCCCAGCTCTCTTATCTCCTGCTGTGCAGCAAGAGCTGGGGAGGAGTCCTGGGAGCGGTGGGGACACAGCTGGATCTTCTGCTTGCTCGCTGCTGGTGGGGAGGACTGAGAGGAGAGCAACTTGGCATGTGCTGGGAGTAATAAAATGCATTTGCAAAGCATTGGCTGTTGTATAGATCCAGGGAAGAAGGGTGAAGTATTTGTACTGGTGCAATGGATAGGCTTGAGAGACAGCTGATGGATTTGGGTGGGTGGAGAGGCGAATCATACAGCTTGCCGCTATGTGGAAGGTGGAAGGCGGAAGGCATGTGCACATAAATGCCTATGCATGATTTGTGCAGTTTAATTTTTTTCAGGCTTTTGCTGAACCCTTGTAGCCTGTGCTGTGGGACAGAGTCCACCCAGAACACGTGATCCGTAGAGCTGGGACAATCCTTATCTGAGCATGTAGAAAAAGGGTGTTCAGTCTCCTATTCCCCATTCTGTGTGTGCTTTGATACTGGCTACAAAGCTAAGCCAGAGCAGAGACATCTCATGGTGGCACTGGCTGTTGGTATGGTCATTCAGCAGACATACGGCGGGTCAGCTCCTACATGCTGTGAATGCTCTGGAAGACTGCTTTGGAACATGACATTTTTCTTGTTAAACTTAACCTGCCTTGCTTTGACAAGGGGGCATAAGGACATTTTAAGTTGAAAAAACAAACAACAACAACAAAAAACCCTTGTCATCATCCTAATCATTGTATACTTAGTGTTCCCTTTTGCCCATACATGTTACTCTTATATGAACAGTCCAGAGTAGGGATTCTCTTCTTACACATTTTAATACACTAGTAATGAACTTCAAATTTGTGTTAATCTCAAGCTAATCCATCTGATTCATGGACAGCAAGACATGGAAGATTAGCTTTATACTTATTTATTATTATTATTATTATTTTGATTCATTAATAGACAACTGCTTGCTTAGTTGCTTAAGAGAGCTTAATTCGCTGTAATTTTAATTTTATCATTAGGCAGTTAAATGATAGATATCTGGAATAACAGACTGTTGTCACCAATCTGAAAATTGACACCCTATAAGTATTTAGATTCTTAGCTTTTCTGTTACAGATTAGCAAATTGTTACTAAGTAGAAAAAGCCAAACTACAGTTTGTTTACTTCCAGAAATCTGCAAACAGTCCACTTTTGAATTGTCAACCTCAGCATGTTGGCTTGATTTCTTATAACTTGAAAATAAAGTTACCTGAAATCTCTCCGAGTCTGTAATAAAACAGGAGGCTAGGACGTCCTCCTCTTGCTTTCTCTCAGTTAGCTTAATGCATTCATTAATTAATTGGAGATTGAAACTTACCCCATCAAAGAAAGTGTTATAGGCAATGCTGTTATCTTCCTGCCATCCTCCTAGAGACTCAAAGGTAATACACACCTGGCTTACAGCACGTTACTTATTTTAACTTGAATAGGAATGTGCTCTGGGAAGGCTGAGTTCGAGCCCTGGCATTGCCTCTGGTTGGAAGGAGTTGTAGGCAACTAAGTGCAAGAGCATCAGATTTTTCAGTAATTGTGGTGTTTGTAATTTTGGTAAAAATATGGGCAAGAAAACAAAGCAGGTAGCTCATTTGTATCACTTTCAGTCTTGATTATAAATTCAAGCCTCAGTTTTTAAAACTCGTAATTGTGTTGGTTTAAACATTAGTTTTTATCCACTTCCTTCAGTAGCTGCTTAGGGATGAGTTCCTTGTGACAGTTATGGAACGACCAAATCCCCTCTTAATCAGGACAAAATCCTGTCCACTGTAGGGAGACAGAGAAAGTATGTCAAATACTGTACTCATATGTGGCAATAGTATGTATCAACTATTTTGCAGGATTCTGAGTACTTTCAGTATTTGCTTTATATATGTAGAAGAGGTTGTTTTAAGCAACCAGGTTAGGAGCCTAGAAGAAACACACAGTCGATAGGATGAATTTAGGTGTCTTTCTTCTCTGAGGAGTCTAGCGCTCTGTGTAATGTCCAGTCTACTGACTGAGGTGTGGAAGATAGGGGGCAAAACTAGGGTCTATTAATAAGTCACCTTTTTCCCCCTCCCAGCCTCCTGCTCCCAAAGTAGTGCGCAAGTAAGGCCGGATTTTTTTGTCTTGGTAACTTTTAGAAAGTGCAATGGAAATATAATTAGAAGAGCAGGACAACTCAGGGGTAGGGTTTTTCTTTGTATACAAAACAGACCTTGTTTTCTGTAGAACAGATGGGCCTTATATAGATTTTAAACATGGGAACTTCTCAGTTGGAGCCAATCACTGTAAATAAGTTTTGTGCTCAAAGTTATGAGGAAGGGGAAAGAATGTTTTCCAAGAGGAAGGTGAAGGGTAACCCTCTGTTTTTGTTTTGTGAGGTTCTCCGTCTCCAATAGCCTCCTGGCTAGTTTGGGATATCTGCCGCAGTACTTAGTGAACAGTAGGCAGTTGTTTACCGTCCCACCCGCCCATACACCAAAAATCCACAGATGTCAAAATTAAGTTTGAAGTGTCAAATTAATGGAATTTGTGACTGCCTGATAAAAGCCAACTGTTGCTATAAAACTTCACACACGTGAAGGAGTTCTGAGGACTTGGAAGTAAAAAGGAGAAAGTTAGCACAGTATATAGTGTTATTTGCTGTTGGAAGCCAAGGGTATGTTCTCCCCGGTTCATGATTTTGCTGTGTTGCAGTTAGAAGTTGGGCTACTTGAACAAGAAAAAGAGTTTTGTAAACGTGTGTGTTCATAACAACATGCAGTTTCTGGAAACATGAGAAATGCAGAAAATAACTCACCATTTTTAAAGCGGAGATTGATTATAAACAGTTCTTTTGGATGATGAGTTGGTGGCATTTGCAGTGATGTAGCTGAGCCTTTGTTATATATCGCTTCAGTTCATTTGCAGTCCTAAAATTTGAAACTGATCCTGTCCTTGAAGAGGCTTGTATATCATTATAATGATAATTTGACACTTTACGATACCTGGAAAGACTTTCTGAAACCTGAGTGTTATATAGAGAGAAGAAAAAGTGACCTAAAGTTAAAATTGTTCTGACATGTGTTCTTAGTATTTCTTTTTTATATACAAAACATCTCACTTTTTTTGCTGTTTATTGTTTTTCTGCTTCTGTCTGGGACCTTATTATTAAGAGGCTGAAAGATAATTCCATTGTTGTATAGCTCTGTACCCCATCTCAAAAAAAAAAAAGAAAAGGAAAAAGTTGTTAACTCCGAATCAGTTGATAGGCAGCCTCCGTTGTACATAGTATATAAAACAAATAAATGACCAGTTTGTGTTCTCCTTACCTCAGTCTCAGCTACCACTTTACCTTGAGTTCATCATATTTGTTTCTCTCCTGTGTGGGACTTTCCCTGCTCTTTTAATTTTTTATTTTATTTTATTTAATCACATATGAATGCTGATACCTGATCTGGTGGAGAGTTAGTAGTCCTGTTTATTTTACTGTTTTTTTCCTCTCTATGCTGCTCTGAAGACTGTCATGTTCTTACAGGCCCATTTCCCCTCCTGGTTCTCCCCGTCACAGATGTGGTGGCTGTATGCTTGAGGGAAGTTTTGTAGGTGCTATAAAAGGCTCCAAAATGGGACTTTTGATAGCCCTGAGTGACTTTGAATCACTTGAATCAAATGACTGCAGTCAACTCCTACGAGCTTCTTTCAGAGCTGATGGTATTTGGCAGGCAATGGATCCAAATGTTAATATTTGTCTTCTAAGTTTGTTTGTGTACTCAGGTCTTGACCTTTCCTGTGAATCTGCTTCAATTGTTTCTGCGACTTCTAATTATCAAATTAAGCCAAAAAATGGCCGCCTGGAATTCTGCTTCTTGCTGATGTTCTTTCTCCTGTTAATACTTCCAAAGACTTCTCTCATAGGCAGCACGTGTGTTTGCTGGGATCAGGCGAGCTTTAAAGATTTTACTCTCTTTACAGTCTTTGAGCTGTCGGTATTTATTTCTTACTAATGAGAACACAAACAGATTCAATAGTCATGTATCAAACTAAAATTAGACCACATATGTGAGGGTGTTTATGTGGTTGGATGCCATCCCTTGGCATTTAGGACACTGACCCATGTTTGCCTGAGCAATATGTTGCATTGCCATCGGGAATACACTTGGAATAAAACGGAAATCTGGGGACTTTTTTGACACTGAGCCAATAATCCTGGTGTGACGTGTTTAGCACTGGAGAGAATAAAACAGATGTATGCTTGTTTTTGAATTATTTTTGAGGAGGATCCTCTGCATGCTTTACAAGGTCTTGAGTTTCCTGCATTATGATGCATCTTAACACCATAGCTGTGGTGCTCTCAAGTAAAAGGTACAGTTTCCACAAGCATTTAAAAATGTGAGTGTGTGTGCATGTGCTTACATTTTAAAGCTCTTAGATGTCCTTGCTGTTCTGTGTCAAACGTCATATACTCAGAATCCCAAAGCAAAGTGCACCAGGTTCTCAAGTTTTTTCTCCATGGGAGTGTATTGAAGATGTTAATTACTCATCTGTTACAGACCGCATTTGATGGGCGTTTGATGAACAGGTGAGGTCTATATGTACATTTCGATCAGTATGAAAACCATCCCTACATACATTATAGTGTTAGCTGTTGTGATTGAACAACAGAGTTGCATCCTAAGAGAATTGTGGGATAAGTCAAAACTGGTTGAATTTGTTACTGAATCATCTGACATGATACAGTACTTTTTCTTTGAGATTAAATTGCTGTAATTCATTAAAAATTTGTTTATGTTTGATAGAAAATAAAGGCTGTAATTTTAAAATTAAACCTAATCTTACTTTCCTGACTTGCCACTGAGGCACTGCTTAGACTTTGCATGAAGTTTAAGAGGTTTAGGTATTAGGTGTCATTCTAAAAGATCTAGTTGCCTTTGCTGGAGTTAATGCAGAAATTACTGTATGAAGTTGTTTGCTCTCTAAAAAGTAGAGCAGTCTAATAAGGGTTATATTTGTTAGAAGCATCTGAAATAGAAAAGGTTTGTGTTTTTTACCCAGCGTGAAATTACGGCTCTGCCAAAGTTATTGGCAAAATTACTGTTGGCTCCCACAGGACTGGAATTCCTCAATTTAATGCAATCCGGGCATTAGTTACTAACTCCGGGAGGCAACACAGCAGTGGCTGAAATACACCTTAACAGATCAGCTTCTGCAGTGTGCACCAGCCACAAGCCTTCAGTGTTTTGAAACACCAACGAGCAGCTATACAAAAAAAAGTGCCACGATTACACCAGTGTCAATGCAAATCCCTGGGGCAGGGCGGCAGCGGGGTTTTGCCGAGGGATGTGGCAGGACAAGGAAGGGGTAGTTGTCTTTCCCCTCACTGGGTCCCCAGCAGTACTTGGAGACTACACTGCAACGTGGCACTGGCTGTGCTGGCTTTTCTCCTGTCTTGTCTTGCTCTCTGGGCTCATGGGACGTTTCTGCCAGCCCAGCTTTCTCCTGCTGGACTTTCCACAGACCCCACGGAGGTGGCAGACCTGTCCTGCTCCCTGGTGGTGCTGCGAAGGGGTGAGTGCCAAGCCAGAAGGGCTGCACATCCGAAGGAAGGAAGTGGCAGCAGAGTAGTGGCCAACAGGGAAAAATATTGGTGTTGCTGATACCACAAGACTACTGCAGTGTTGTTGCCTAGACATTTTGGTATCGTGTGGTATCCTGTACACTTACAGCGCTGTCATGGCATTGCTGTATTACCCTTATGTTGTCTGAAAGCAGATCAGTGCAGAGGGCGTAACAGTGGTCAGATTGCACTGATCATGATAAAAATATATTTAAAACCAACACGAGAGCCTTAGGGAGACCAGTCAGGCAAGGTACACGTGCCATGTGACCTGAGGTTGACTCTCTATACGAAGCAGCATCCGCATCCGTCCTCACCACCGGCATGTGACCTCATCTGCGGGGAAACTCCCTCCGCGGGTGCTGGGGCGAGGGATGATGAGTAATTTGAGGCCAGAGCTTTGGGTGTTAGGAGCTGGTCTCCTCAAGCTCCCTCTGGAGTTGGAGAGGCTTCCCCAGAAAGCAGGTAGGAGTCTAATTTAGCTTCTGTGAATGGCCCTTGGGAAGAGTCTGTTTTCCTCATTCCCTGGATGGGAGCTGAGTGACAAGGTTCCTAATTTAGGAGCCCAAGGCGAAGAAGTGTTTGTATCCCCTGAGCTCTCCTTTTTTCTGCTGCTTTCACAGTCTCATGTTGCCAGAAAGGACAAAAAAGGCAGGTGAAGGTGCCGTATTTTTTTTAAACCCTCAGCGTTACTGACTAGCATGGCAAGCCTGTCCTGCCCTTTCTACATTTTTTTTTTTGGGGGGGGGGGAGGAAGGTAGAGGTTCAAAGACTTGCTCCTGCTCTTTGAAATGCTCGGCCTTGGTCTGTTGCGTACTGAGGCAGAGGCTGTGGTTGATGATTTTGCGTCTTTGATACTGCAGGACTTTCTACTGTAAAAGCAGAGGATGTCTGCACGCCAGCCAGGCCTCCCTCGGGGGCGGCACGGGCCGGGGGGAGCTGGTGCTCCTGACTGTCTGCCTCAGGGTCCAAGGTGCTCTTCAGCCTCCTGCCTTTTATTGAAGCTCAGAGCAACGGGTTCATTAAAGCAAGGCTGCACCGAAACGCGACGCTGCCATCTGTGCAGCATTGTCCAGCTGAGGAAAGGTTGGGCAGTGCAAGCCACACGTGGTGCTGGTTAGATGTCTTGCTTAATGCATCACCGGAAACCGCTCAGATGCGATGTAGGAACCTGTCTAGGCTAGAATTGGGCAGGGGTGGGGGGAAGGACAGACAGAAAGATGAAGGAAAAGAAATGAAAGAGAAGAAAAATGATTCAGGGTTGTAGACCAAAAAAAAAAAAAAGAAAAGAAAAAAGATGCAAATACTGAAAATGCCCTAAGAGAATGAATATATTGGTAGAAAGGGGAAAATGAAAGCTAGCATATTTAAAGCACTAGAGAAAACTGGTAAGGGAAAAAGATTGCAATCTTATGATTAAAGGAAAGATGCACAATAGTAAAAGGGAAGTGAAATGAGAGAAAGGAGGGAGTGACTGGTTCACAGCTGTTCACACCATGTGCAACCACCTACCTTTATAACAGGAATTTGTGCACAACTGAATCGGGTCTCCCCACTCCACTTGTCAGCAGTGTGTAACAGTTGTGTTGCACACTCACTTAACGTGAGTGTAAGTTACTACACAGGGTACAAAGCAGTCAGCAAATCAGGCCTGCCTAGTGACATTGTACTTTGCCTCTTACATTTTGTCTACATATTTATTATATTGAAATACATTGTCTTAATGCTCGAAGTTGTGACTTGCCATTTAAAAATCAAGGTCTCTACAGTAAACATACCAATAAACATACAAACAATAAAGACTGCATATGACCTGAACATAATGTGTTAACCACATGAACATAAACTGTGTAATTCTTGTTTTTTTTCTTTTTTTTGAGAATGGAACAATGAAAAGTATTGCACTGCCCTTAGAAAGTGAGCGATTATGTAATATTGTAGAACGCATTTTGCAGTTCCTTATCATTTTGCAGATTTAACATGTCTGTATGGCTTTTGTGTCTGCCTGCTAGTGCTGTATGCCATATGCACCACTGGTTTGTGTCTGTAAATCCTGATTCCTGGCAACTGGAAGAGGGTAGGGAGCTGAAGGGCCTGTACTTGACCAGCTCCTTGACCTGTGCTTTACATGCTTTGTTGCTATTAACTGCCTTTCTTCAATAGCTATTGTTTGATTTCTGTCTTGGTGTGTTCTTTTATTCGAGGCCTTTGCTGCAAGCCTGCTGTGTACAACCCATGAGGTGCCTGCTGCCTGCTTAGATATTTCTGTGGCCTATTGGTGACCTAGTTTGTGGAGCATTTAAACTTTCCTTTCAAAAAGGAGGCGTTTCTGGCTTTTGTGAGTATTCTCGGTGTTGCTGGGATAATACAGCTGATCCTGCAGATGCACTTAGTCGCTTTAAAACAACCAACAAAACCCTCCCTGCCCCATCCTCAGACCTTCAGTCTTGCTTGTTAGGTTTTTTTTTCCTTGTAAATAAATAAAACTGTTAATATTTTCTGGTCACCATAGCACTGGGTTGCATTTTGATAGGTGGCTCATTCTTGGAAGTATTAACAAAATGTTTGTTGCACAGCCTTCATATGGGATGACAGTACCCCAGCCTCTTAATTTTAAGATGGAGACCTTTGCTTTTATTTCCAAACTGAGAAAACTCATTTGGAGGTTAGAAAGAGAGCAAACGTGTACTTTCTGGTGACAGTGTGCTACAATTTTGAGGGTGAGATTCTGCACAGTGTTTTTGAGCGGTGCAGAGCACTGAGCCGAGGTGAAGGGCTCAGCTCCAGCCATGGCAATGGGCTTGCAAGCCATCATGATACCTTTCGCTTTCCAACTGGATCTGAGGGTTGGAGAAGATGCTTATATACTCTGGATACTCCTGGCGCCCACCTAAATTATGTAGCTATGACAGGATTGTCTGGTGCACTGTCATTACTTTGTGCTACAAGTTGGCCCATCTCTGCCTTGGCTTTGTAGCAAGGTCTGGCTCTGAGTTTAGGTTGTGCTGGTCATGAGCGCTGCACTGGGGACAAAGACTTACGGCTTGAAGACTCGCATCTTTGTGTCATTTTCCCACTCTGCTGAATTTTACAAAATGTGGAAAGGTAAGATGTTGTGGCAAAAAAAAAAAAAATCTCATGGTAGCTGCAGTTCCATGTATTATCTACTGCCAGGCATAGTTGGGGGCAGCACTTTGTGCTTCCTTATTTCCTGTGCCTTTTTGCTGCAGTCTTGGCAGACGTTAAGTCTTCTATTTTGAAATAATCAAAGAAAGATCTCTTTTACAAAACGTCATTGCTCCTTTATCAGTGTAAAATGTTGCCATGGGGTGACATGAAGAAGCCCTTTAGTGGCTGAATGCATTTCTAGCACTTGCCAGGCTTGTTTTCAAGCACTTAGGTCAAGGGTTTTTGAATGTGCTCCATAGTGCTGAATATGCCCGTACTAAGCTGTACTTCAGTCCTACTTCTTGACCCCTTAGTGTGTCCCCCCACCCCGGCCTGCAGAAGGTCCCGCTGGCTGCGGTGGGATTTTGTGCAGGTTCCAGCCGGCTCTCGTGTAGGATTGTGGCATTTATTTGCTTGTCATCCTGCAGAGAAGGGAATATGGAGAGAAGTACAGCCAAGGTTATGTGAATACGTCTTTGGGCCGCAGAGAAATCTTCGGCCTGTTGCTAGTAGATTTTCCTGATGTGGAATTTGAGAAATTCCGTGTTAAATAGATTAATTTGTGCAGCATGCAGAAGCGAAGTGCATCTTTTCTTTCAGTGGAAGCAAAAATCTGGTTTATGAAAGAATTAAGAAACTAAGAATAGCTTTACTTTGTGACTGTGTATGATGAAAAATTTACTGTATTGGTAGTTTCACAAGTGAAAATATTCTTCTGCTTGCTGAGGTGTTCTCCACTTCAAGTGAAGGGGTTTCCTGGGGTTGGATTTAACCCAATCCAGTGAGGTGCTGAATGTGTTCAGCTCCTAAGGAAGTTGATACCTTTCCATTGACTGTGAGGAATTAAAAGCAATGGCTTGGCATTTTAAATTGGCAAACTCTGATTAGCTTCTCAGCTTTGAAATAAAGGAAGAAACACTAGAATCTAGGGGAGGTGAAGTCTTAATATAGTACTTGATTGCAGCATTTTTGTTAAACTGATAAAAAAAATTTCAAAAGCTGACTTGCTATCATTTTTTCAGCTTATTTTCCTCCTCTTCCCTCCCCCACCAGTTGTTCCGTTGAAGGAAACAAATGTTAACTCATTGACTCAAGGTGCTCACTGCTGGAAATCAAAGCTCTGGAGGTTAATGCTTCAGCCATAATATAATCGAGGTTTTTGGTGGTAAACATTTTGTTAATAAACCTGTGAAACAGTGCATGTTTCATATGGTTCTGCTTTATTTAATGGTAGAAGGTTGCAGTATTTAGTACATCAGAAGAAATTGACTCAAAGTGTATGCTGTGCATTGACTTCAACAGATCCCAGATGTTTTATAAAAGCCTGATAATTTCTGCAATGAGCATTGTAACTACTAAACCTAGTAATGCAGTAATTTTTGACTTTTTGCCAATTTGGACTTTTTGGTATAATTTTTTTTTTCATATTGTGTATTTTTATTCTTTAACAATGTAATCTAATGTATTATAAATATTCGGTAGTACTTAGGAATAGGTCACAAATACGCTGCGAGAGTGCTTCCCTTTATTAATAGCAGTGAATCATGGGACCGTCTTTTCGTTTTGCATACCATGAGGGAGAGCGCTGCCTGACATGAGACAGGCTAGCAAGCTGCTTGTTTCAAAAGCTGCAGTGCGGGGGCTTCTCCACCCTCCCCGGACAGTGTCCTGCCACCGTGGTGCTTTACTCGCTTTGGGTCAGCATGTGGCAATGATCTGATGCTGTGCAGGATTTCCCCTTTCTTTCTCTGCCCACAAAAGGGGAGGTACTTGGAAGTGTAACTGGAGTTTTGGAAAGAAAAAGCTTTTAATTTGAGAGAAGGTATATATGATTGGTTTATTTAAGCATATAGATGGAAAATAAAAATGCATAGTGCAAGCAGTTAATAAAGCATGAATGAACAATTTAAGTAGTCTGTAAACTTTTTTTTTAAACATTTTAGTAATTTTATAAGGTTCGCCTAAGCAAAAAGTTCTGGATGTTTCTGTAGAAAATACATGTCCAGGATAATTAAATAATATTATGCTTCACTTTGGTAAAATGGCATACAATCCAACAGGTTACTGCACCAGAACAAAAAACTTGGTCGAGCCACTCCAAAACACTGAGAGGGGCAGCAAAGAATCTATAATATATCCCAGGTGGGAGCAGCGAAAACCAAGAACAAATGAATGATGGTTCATTGGAATGGAGAGGTGTTTGGGGCTGAAGCTACTTTTATTGGTATTGCTGTTTTGTTAGTGACTTACCTTTTACTTTTCCCCCGTAAGATTTCACGGTGGCTCCTGGGCTGGGGGAGCAGGGGTCTTGTTCCCGTGCGCACCAGCCCCTGCCCGTGGAGCCTGCTGTGAGCAGGGCAGGATTGTGTAATCGCAATTTCACTCTGCAGCACCGTGCTTGAAAGCACCTTTAAGAAAAGCACAGCATTGCTCTTTCTCATTATGTGTTTCTCTTCTAAATTGTACTTTTGCAGTCAGATGATACGGCTTGTGAAAACGCTATTGAATTACATGAAAAGTGAGGTATTCTTAGAAAGCTAGTCGGTGTAGTTTAAATTCTGGTTAGCTTGCACATGCCTCAAATATTATATGAAGCTTCCTGTGCTGGAGGAAAGAATGAGGTTTTTAACGCAGCAAACAATAGCAGCTGTAATTTTTCTCCATATAAAACTTAACGTAGCCCTGAGAAAGCCGAGCTTGGTGTGTTAGTCTAGCAAATGCTTGATGAAGGAATTTTAAGGGATGTGTATATGTAGGTTTTCAAGAGGGACACTCTTTTTCCAGTGTCTTAAAGGTCTGTAAAATAATTTGCCACTTTATCCATCTGTACCATTATATTGCAGAGTTTGCTTTTTCACGTAAGTAATATTTGAAGCTGTCTGGTAAAGTACTGTATGGATAACTTGTACAATTTTGGATACTGAATCCATTTTGGTTGTTTGTCTTCATATATGGCTTAAACGAGGAACGGTATCTGACGTGCATGGTAAATTATTAGTTAATGCATAAAGATTATCCTTTTTTTTTTTAGGTTTGAGCTGAAATTCAAAAAATGAGGGAAATACAGAGTCTGGGGTGATGTTTATTACTTTTGTGTCAAACAGTTGTGCGTGTATTTTGCAGCTTTATATGACATTTGAACTTACTGACTCTTCTGTGGCTCCCTTTCAGGAGCAGGTGATAGCAGATGCATTGTCCAGACCAGAGGGAATAAATTAAAAGCAGAATTTGAGCTTTTAGGTTCTTGGGTCTGAACTTCCTTGTATTAGCTTAGTTTCCTTTTTAGCTAATGCTCTTTTTTAATGTTTCTGGGGAAAAAAGGAGGGGAGGAGATTTTTGGTACTTACCAGATGCACTGCAAAGATTTGTGGACCATTAAGATCTACCGTGCAAAATCTGTGCCTTAGCTGCCTTATAGGCCTGTATTCTTTCATTATAAAAGGAAACTGAAAGGCTTGGATTAATAAAGCAACAGCAAAAGACAGCTACTGCAGGAAGATTATCACTGTTAATTGTTAAGCAGGTCAAGCTTATCAGCTACCGCAGAACCCTTTAATGCATTTGGCTGAACTATTCTGATCTAACTTAAAATGGTTTCTGTGGAGATGGAAATTTTTGGCTGTAGCTGTAAATAGAAAAAGGAAATGGTTGGGTGCAATGATATTTAACAAGAATGTAACTTCCTATTGCTGTGAGCTTTGCAGCCCCATTGTGTTTCCTGTCGCCGGCCTCCCCCATTCTCTCAAGGCAGGCGCGAGAGCTGCTGTGCAGGGTGAATATTACATTGCCCTTGCATACAAAAAGTGAAACGTTTGAAGCAGGGTTGCTGCTGAATTGACAAAAACTGGCACCTAGCTATTCAGCCTAGGGAGAGTTTTGAGTAAAAGTACGTGCCAGCAGAAAGCCTAAGGTTAGGTTCCTCCAGTTCTCAATGAAATGAGATTTTATTTTAAACAGTAAAAACAACTTTGTAATTGATATAGATCTGTTTCAACTTGGACCTCTTTCTTCTGTGTTGCTAGTTGTCCCTCCTTGATTTTCATTTTTAACTTTCGGCTACTCCCCCCGCCCCGTCCCCACGCTCTCTGCAGGAACAGTGAACAAGTCCATAGTTATGTTTAAGGGAATTAAATTAAGGCAGGTATGAAAGAATCAGTATGTGTTTTTTCGTGAATTGCTGCCTTTTCCTTTGTTGGATTCCTGATTGCGTTAGTCCAAGACGATGTTTAAAAGCAGACCTTGCCACTGAAATTTGTTGCCACAGTTTCACTGTTGCAAGGACAAAATCAAACACGTCACTATCTAGTATGCAAAAATAAGTACTCTGTCATTAGGTACAAGGTATGTGGTCTGCATTTTAGCTTTCTTAAGAGCCTTTTATCCTACCTCTTTTGCAGGGATAGGCTATGAAGGTTGGTTATTGTCAGCAAAATACTTTGGCAGCTTTGGATAGGCAACGGCCATTTGAACTCCTGGTATTTCAGCACAAGATTTGCGATTGGAATGGTTTGCGCAGGATTTTCGCCTGAGAAAGCACTATGCTGACATTGTTGGAGCTTTTTCTCCCTGTACAATACATGATTCATGTTTTAATAGCATCTGAAAAGACTGAGCAACAAATCTCCAGTTAAAAATGTTTCATTTTCGAAGTGTAGAAACTCAGGTTAGGAGCTTGGATAAATAGTCCGATTTTTTTCAAGGGCATGGAGTTTCATAGCTCCTGTGGAAACTACTTGAATTGTGTGTGTTCAGCATTCTTCAAAAAGAAGCTATTTATTTACATATATAAAGTAGGCCAGAGTGCTTTCAGGTTTGACTGTCTGACTATACTTGTTAATCAAGTCAGATAGACAAAAGTTAACGTCTCAGAAATGATTTGTGATTTTAGAGTGCTTCAGTTTTTGAAGAGCAAACCTGAGTTATGCAGGAAGTTTAAGTTTGTGAAGGCTTGGCAGCTACAGGATAAATAAATTATTTGAAAAAAAATTGAATTTGGCTGAAAAGCTTTGAGGTTTAAAAATTAAAAATAGCATGAATTGCTTTGTGTGCCTTTGGGATTTGTGTTTTTATTTCACATACTCATGGGCTAGAAGCATTCTTTAAAAAGAAATGGAATACAAGATTTTCTCATAATCCCAGAATTCCAGGACCTGGTAATTCAAGATAAAACATTAAGAATGCCAAGGCCTCTGAGAGAATCATAAGTATTTATTTCATTAGGTGAGTGACACTTTTGATTTGTTTTGGTAAGAACTAAAAAAATAGTAAACGTGATGGTTTCCTTGGTTTTAACAGTTAGAAGATGACTGACTTCTTAAAAGAGCTAAATTATAAAGAAGCTAAAAAAGAAAGATGAAATAAAGGCTTTATTTCAGAACAGTTATCCTCTTAGGTACTTGGAGCTCTCTTTCCGAAATAGTGCAAAATGAACAGGCAAATGGTTCATCATAAGAAGGAAAAAAGGAAAATGAAGGTAGCTCTCCAGCTTGCTAGGACGTTCAAGATTTGCTGGCACTGATGGAGATGCTTCAGAGGAAAATGCTTGACGTGCATTTTGGACTAGTGGGTCCAGTATGTTCATCCAAAATAAATAACTTTGATATTTCTTGGCCCAGCCGAAACAAGACTCTCTTTTTGTGTGTATCCACAAGGAATTGCAGATTCAGTTTAGGCTGCCTGGATGTCTAAGTACCTGATGCATCTGCCCAGCTCAGAGATCGCATGCCAGTGACCTGCGCTGCGCCCACAGCTGTACTTAGCCTACACCTTGTTCTCCCAGAGCTGTGCTTGGCATCCTCAGGGGTTCGTACCCTTTGATTTTTAAAAGTAACTGGGAAGCCTGAGTTAATGACGTAGTTCTGAAATGCTGCTTGCCCTCTCTGTAAAACACTACTTTGCTTTTTTCCAGAGTCTCTGCTCTTATTTTTTTTGTTTAAGCAGTCTGTCTGTCCAAGATGCCTAAAAAATACAAGCTCCCACTGGACCCTTTCTAGAGAGCTTAGGTTGTTGCTTGAAAACTGGGCGGCTAAAGGATTTCGAAAGAAGAGATCTCAGAAAACAAATGAGCTAAAGTCATTGTCAACTCATTTCTTAACTTAGTACAGATTTCAGTTATTTCAGAGGTTGAAGATTGATTTATGGGAGAGGATAATTCCATTCTGTTGTTAAACATGCTTCATTGTGCTGCTTCTGTTAAAATAGAAACCACACGCACACATCTGGAGAAGGAAGCATTTTCACTCTATTTGATACAGAGCTTCATGCCTAACCCCTCCTCTGTAGTGCTAGAATTCTTCTTGATTCTTATTGCGATTTTATCATGCTTGGCGCTTAACTTATTTGGCCATTTTTTCAAGGAGTCTGGGTGTATATTTTGTTTGTTTTCTAGGGTGAGAGTAGGGAGAAGAAACTAACTTTTTTTTTTTAATCCAGATCCTTATTTTTGCATCCCGTTGAGAAATTTGACTTTTTAAGAGTTATAATGTGAGATACTGCAAGTTTGATCGTTACAAGTTTGGTGCAGTTACAGTTCTGGCTTTATAATAAATAAAAATAAAGCATTGCTGGCTTAGGTGTAACCATTCTGCAAAGTATTTGTATGAATGGTATTGCAGGATTTCATAGGCGAGGAAAACAAGGCAGACAGATGGAAGGTTGCCCAGAAAGACAGTTGATGGCAGTGGAAAAACCGACATGAGAACAGAGGAGCCTGGGGAGACTGCTTAGGGTTATCAGAAGAGTTATGCACGAGGGTCTTCATGGAAATAGAGAAGAATGATTTGTATTCAACATTTCTCTGTCCTTCCCTACCTCTTTCCCTCAGGACCTTTTTTAATGTACCTAAATTTCAGCCCTTTGGAACTTCTGTAAGCGGTCTTGGCTGTACCCTGTTTTGCCAACTTCAAAGTTTAAAAAAGAAATAAATAAATGCTAGACCCATCTACCTCCTCAAATCATGACTCAGGCTGTAAATCGTAGGATTTCTCTTTAGAAAGAGATTCTGTTTTGTTCATTTTACTAATTTGTTTTGGTTTGGCGCCCCTTTCCTATTTGTCTGTGTCTGAACATGCACCGTACGTATTCGTGCGCACACACGTTACTTTTTTGATGGGTAACACCATTCTGGCCCCTCCTGCTTTATGTCAGAGGCTCCCCAGTCCAGGATTTGGTCCCTGATGTGCAGAGCAGTTCAGAGGAAAACCGGAGACGGCCCTTCTTCCAGAAGCAGCCCAGTGCTTGTACGAAGCATGTAAATGAATTTCTAACAGTGAATTGCCAATCCCAGGCATTCAAAAGTAATGAGTCAGTCCTCCCCCTCTTCCCTAAACAATGCAGGGCTAAAAATAGGGGAGATTTTTGCCTTCTAGGTTTTCAGTCTTTAAAATTCACATTTTTGACCTTTTCCCAGCTAGACTTTTTTTTTCTTTAAAAACAGAACAAACCCATGAAGGCTGAGGTGCTCTTGTGTAACCACCTGAGCCTTAGGTCTGGGGCTCTCGGGAAGGTCCTGGACATCGCAGGGCCGGTGGTGGTCGGCTCGGCAGTGCGGGGCCACGGGGAGCCGAGCGGCAGCCCTGCTTCCCCGGGGGCAGCGGCACGCGGAGGGGCACGCTGCAGGTGACTTGCCCGGGAGCTGTATCCGGTCGTCGCAGGTTAAACATACCAGAATTTCCTGTGACTCTTGCTGCCTCTAGGAGAAAAGTTAAGTTTGCTGGTTGCAAGAATCATAGTTAAAAATGTTTTTTTTTTTTTTTATGGAGTTGTTTTGATGTTAGATGCCAGATGCTGTGTTAGCGAGCTCGGGAATTGGGTCCGTTCAGCCTGTGGGCAGTAGCAGTTGTATCTGAAGCTGCAGTGCTGTCGGGGTAGGTACCTTCTGGAGAGTCCTGCGGGTGAGAGTTGGGTTAACATGAAAAGCCAGTTAAAATAGCTGCAGCAGAGCCTGCAGACTGAAAGTTTTAATTTCACATTTCCAAGAACTTTATCACCTTTTTTAAAGCTACTGTCTGTCTTCCAGAAGCTGCAGTTTAATCTGTGTAACTACTACTTGTTTTTTTTTACTGCCTTTAGCATATGGGAGGTTGAGAGAAGAGAGATACTAGATGACTTGACGAAAGCTTTGCATTAGGTCTACAAAAGACTGGTTCAGCTGCTGCTGGGATCTGTTTCTATTTCTGTGTTAGCTTTCCCTTAATTAACATTTTCATTCATTTGTCAAAATAATTTCTTTGCATCAGCTGCAGTCAGAACTATTAAAAGTATTTGGGTTCAGTTGTTTCCATATGCGTGAATTCTCCTCCTCTTAGTCTTCTTTCTGTTTATCAGACATAGTCTAGAGGAGTGAACCTAAGATCTGTCAGTAAATGAGGTTTTTGAATTTCATTTCTCACTTTCAGTTTACATATTAAAAATTGTGCTTTCCTATATAATACAGCTATGCTTTCTTGTGCCAAAACCCCATTCTGTGGATTTGTTAATATTCATACCTCACATTGAACATAGGAAGTGCCAAAATGCCAAACATAAATGTCAAATTCATTTTTTTTACTGTATCAGTATACTCAAAAATAAAACATAATACCACCTAAGCAGAATTGCACCAAAGGGGCCTCTTGCTTGTTAAAGAATCCAATCCTTTTTACCTGCTGCTTCCAAAAAAACCCCCCAACTGCAAAGAAAAAATAAAATCAATAAAATTTCTGCTCCCCTGCCCCCCCAAAACTTTTTTTTTTCTTCATCTGCTGTCAGCAAAGGGTACAAAAAAGGAGGATGAAGAAAGGTCACCAAGTAGCAAGTATGCTTTTTCTCAGCTGCAGATGTTGCTATATGAATCACTGGATAACCTGCACCCTGTTCTGAAATAGTCAATGTAAGTAAAGAAATAAGGATATGAGGAAGATTCAAAGGAGCTAATGGAGAAAAAGGGATCCTGGGATAAACTTCCCTTCAGTCACCTGCACTTCCGCTTGGATGCAGTTTATGCTGCAGATTACCAGGCTTTTTATATGTAAAATCTGCAGGATAATTGACTCGTTTTTTCACTGAAAAGAAAGAGAATGTATTTAGAGAAGATGAGGGCTTTTGTTTGGATTTTTAGTGGAAATACGTTTCTTGGGCTTGTGGCCAGTTAAGTATGAATAATACTGCTATGAAGAAAGTCCTGTTCCCCCCCCCCCCCCGCCCCGTGTCCTCCCCCTCCCCCGGACTTTGGGAAAAAGGGTCTTTGCTTTATTTGGAACAATTGCTTGTTTGTAGTATACATTACATATAAATATTAGTTCTTCGGGCTAAAGAAACATTCTGATACAAAAATCATACTCAGAGTTTACCTATTTTTACTAATTGCATCAAAGAGTTGCAGAACTGAAAGAAGGGAGGGCAAAACTGTGCTGAACAGCGCTTTCAGTGTGAGCGTTGTGAGCGTCACAGTAGTAGCGGCCCCTTTGGGTAGTCCCACAGCAACAGGATGTGGAAGAATTCTGCCCCGGAAGGGGGAAATGTTGGAAAACTCTGGAAGCGCTCCATGTTTCTGTAATAGCCTTTTCCCTACAGATGCACACCTGTGAGACTTCTTAGCGGAGGATTTATGATGGCTTAAGATTTTACAGCTCATGCTCCTTAAAAAAAAAACAAAACAAAACAAAAAAACCCCCAACAAACCCAAACTGGTGTCCTAGGGTCACACGTTTCTCTGTTTGCATAGGTGAAGGGGGCTTTTTGCATTCCTCTGCTCTGCTCTGGAGAATCTCTTTTCCACCTTCTTTCCCCCCTTCTTAACCCACCTGCTCCTGTGCCCCTTTTTGTGTGCTCCACATCTACCTTTCTCCATGACAAGCGTCCCTGATGCTGGGAGCCATGCACTGTGTATTTGTCCCTCTACACTGGGCATGTGCCAGATACTTCCTGGGAATCTGGACGATGAACCTCCTCGTGTAGGAGCTGTGCATCTCATGGTTCAACCCCTCCTTCCCCAAAGAGGGTGTCCCCTTGGCTTTCCTTTGCCCTGGATGCTCTGTGCACTGTCGGTCCCTCCCTCCCTCCCTCCCTCCCTCCCGTCCCTTCCTTGCCTCCCTACCCGTTCGGCTGCTGCTTCTCTTTCTTTCTGGAGATGGATGATTCAGGGTGTCAGCAGGTGAAACTGTATAGTGAGGATGGGCTAGCTGAGAGGAATGGCAACTGAATTGTTAGGCTGCAGAGTGATAATGGGGCAAACTAGTTCTTTGATACAAAGACAATTGCAAACCTACTGAAGCTCTTTAGTATTCAAAGTAGTTGCCAGGATCACCCTTCCCCTCTTCGATTTTTCTTCTGATTCCCTCCAGTTCTGTTCACTCATGCCTAAAAATGTTCTCTGAAATTTTAGAATTGAGCTGCAGTGTCACAAGTTACATTTCAGAAGCTGGTATTCAGCTAGTCAGTCTGAAAAACAGAGAAGTGCAATTGAGTATGGAGTCTGGCTTTGTTAAACCAAATGCTTAATGTGGTGTTAGCAAATTTGAAAAATGTATTGAAGAGCATAGAGTAGCTGGAAACCAAGCCTTTTCTGTTATGAAGAGGGCCGCTTCTTCATATTTGTTTTTTCAAGACTGACATTCTTAGGCTGATATTTGCGTCTTTCCCAAGCCTGTAGCATTGTCATGAAGGGTCCTGTGAACTTTTTTGGGCATGTAGCCTGCAGGCAGATGAGAAATTTTTGGCATAATTTGAGGTGAATCCATAAGTGAGATAAGGTTCTAAAAAACCAAAAAATAAATATTTTATTTAAAAAGTGACTTCCACTTTTAATTGTCTCTGAAATTTATTTCTATACCAGATCCCTAGCAGAGATCTGCATGTATTGACATATGTTTGAAAAGTAGGGATGCAGAAAGGTATTCTGCCAGCTTCCCACTGACTTTAAGAGACTTGCTGTAATGTATTGAAGAATTACACTTGTAATGTAGATGGGCCTGTCCCTTTCTTCTTACAGTGGTGGACTTTAAAATACAAGCTGGTGGTTTGGGTGCATTGGTCAGAATGGCCCCTGCCCGTTCCTGCTGTTCCAACCCGTTGTCTTCTCCTTTGGGGGAAAAAAATTGAAATTAGAAAAGTGGCAGACTTCCCTTTCCGCTAGTCCTGCTGTTGAATAAACTCCCCTGGAGTTATTTTTTGTCACTGCTTCTGGGCTGCTGATAAGCCGTGCAGACGCCCTGGAGCTGGCCACTGGGCCAGGTTGTGAGCACAGTGCAGCAGGAATGCGGCTGTTCTGCTTTCGGGGCCAGACCGGGGCTTGGAGCAGTTTGGCAGCTTTTGCGGGGTGCGGAGCCGGAGCTGAATGTCTCATAACCGCAGTGCTGGCAATTGGGCTGCTGGGGAGCAGGGTGCGGAGACACTCGGGAGCTCTGCGCAGGAGCTGCGCTCTTCCATGAGAAGAGGAGGTGCTCTACCCTGTGGGAGCTGAGCTGTTTCCTGCAGAGCCAACATGAATTGGAGATGAGATTAGGTTCAGTAGTGCTCCCGGCTTTCCTGAAAGAAATTACCTCCGTGTAATTCTGCAGGAGACAGCTCAGAGCCTGCAAAGTTTGTTAGCTGTGGCTTAGCTTCAGCCGACCTGGGTCCAGGCTGCCTTCTCCAGAAGAAATAGGATGTCAGCACTGGGATCCCTGCTGCAAGGCTCGCAGGGCTTTTCCTGTTCTCTGAATAGTGCAAGGTCGACTGTGGTTGTTGATTGAACGGTAATGCAGCGCATTTTTAAGAACCAGTGCTACAGCATGTCCTTGTTCTCCCTAACTCAGTGAAATGCAGTATCCTGCATCCACAGCTGCGTATGCACCCAACGCGTTTGGTACGTATTGCAGAGATTGAGGGTTGAGAAGAGACGTGCTGGTGCTGCCAGAAATCCCCACAAGAGAAATGGGCTTGGAGTGCTGCTGCCAAAAAAAAGAATTGGCACAGAGGAGCACTCAGCTTCTTGCCCTGCTTAGCAAAGGTTTTTCAGGTGAGAAAACATATTTCAGCAGTGCCTGTTAGGGTACTAGAAACTTGAGGAGAGCAGTGATGGGGTTTGAGGTGATACTGTAGTTCTTCAGCCACTGCCTGAATTTTTATTCTGTGTAATTTTTTATTCTGTGTGTCTGTATATAATAAAAGGATTTAAGACTCTTAAGGAATGTGCCTTCTCCAAATGTCTGGGCCTCTTATTACAGCAGTAATTTTGATTTAACTGTGTTTACAACAGTAGTGCTCAGAATTTCCTGCTGGGTACCTCTCTAAGAATGACTTTTGGAAAGGTGGAATGTGCTAGTTGCTGTGGTGTTTCTGAAGAGGTGGCTGGGGCAACAGAGACAAGGCAATTGGAAGGAGACTGTGTCACCTCCCCAGACTCTATAGTTTTGTATCACCTGTTCGGTATTTTTTTTTTTTTTTGGCTCAGACACGCCACCTGGATCCCATATTCCATTTCTCCTGCTACAGTGGGAGGAGAACTTACTCCCAAGTGTGAGAAATGTCATACAAGTTGTGGGTTTTCATAATAACCATACTGATTTTTTTACTTATTGGTAATAAATTATGATGTCTCTATTGATTTAGAATGTAACAAAAGAATTACATAGGTACTTTAATATGTCACAGGTGTGATGTTACAGAATTGCATTTTTAAATTGGGGACCAATTAACTGTTCTACCACATGTTATGCAAAGCAGCTGGATAGCTAATGAGACCACAATCCTTCCCTCCCTTCCCAGACTTGTCCTTGTTAGGATGCTCATTAGCATCATTCAGGAAAGACAAAACTGGTTCTGGCTGTGGAGCTCAGGCTGCTGCTGGGGAAGATTTTGGCAGCATAATTAGCATGGGGTATGTGGCTGCAGTGAGCAAGTGCTGGGCTTGCTTTTACCACTGTGGTTGTTTAGACTTGTGAAGAACAAGTTTTAACTGAGAAACTGGTAAAGATATTCTGGGATTTTTTTCTACACTACAGGGCATCAACTCATGTTGAAATAAGCTAAAAATGTGCTAGAAGTGATGGGAACTTTTTTGCAAATTTTCCTTGGGCAAAGGAAAGATGATGATGTGTATGTTTCCATATTATTTCTTACTCTTTTGCATTTAAGAAGTGAGTTGGCTTTTGTATTAAAGTCATAGTTAGATGAGCACTTCTTTTGATGTCAGCATTTGCACAAGCTGTCTTTATTCCTGTACCAGTGCACCTCTCAGTTGTGCCAGCACAACTGCTTGTGTGTGTGTTGGATGGGCTGGACTAGGGAGCTGATTTGTACTGGCACAAGTCTTTTCCCCCGGAATCTTTTAAATTGTTTCCCCGCTGTTGTTCATGGCACAGCCGCAGAAACAGTTTTGCCAGTGTGACTGAGGGTATATGAGCAAAGAAGGGCGGTTGTTCAAGCATTTCTAGAACAAAATGCTTATCAAACTACACTTCATTAGCATGAGCTTTCCAGCATGTGCTGCTGTACAGAAAACTTCTTAGAGGGTCAGTGGTATAGCAGAAAGAGGAATGTATAAAAAGGCTTGGAAATCAAGTGTGTTTAGAATATAAAGAACAAAATAAAAAGATGAGCTACAAGTTGTGGCTGTGTGTAGCATGACATGCACTAAATATTAATTGTGGCTTGCTTTCCCTTTTTTCAGCTTCTCAACAAAGATGCCTCCAAATGGGAAGGCCTTACATTTTCACCCTTCAGTTCTGCATTTTGGAATGCAGTGAGTATCTTACATTATCGTTCTTTCGATTAATAATGAAATGGGGAGGAACAGCTATACTGGGCTGTGTTTGGGTGAAGAGCATTAGCTCAGATCATTCTATCCTCTGACAAAACCAGAAATAGTACTTGCCACAGAGTTGGCATTATGCTTCTCGCCTTGCAGTACTTCAAAATAAAGTGAAAATCAACTTAGTTCTATAAAAAAGGAAAAGGGAATAGGGAGCCATGACAGCTTCTGGGTAGATGCTGAACAGAACGGTCCTTTTAGGTGAATCTGCGTAGACGTCAAATCAGTTCTTCATGCTGGTTGTCCATTTCTTGGTTAGTTGCCTTTATAGATGAGAGGGAACTTGTTTCTTCCTTTAATTTCTTCTGAAAATAAAATCCAAAAAAACCCTAGACAGATATACTGGTAGAATACTTAAGATTTTTGAGGTCTCCTCTAAGAAAAATTTTTCAAATTAATTTTTAATGATAATCAGTCTTTGTTCCATTAATAACCAGAAAGGAAACATGGACCCCTTGTAAGTTAAAGGAATGTTCCCAAGGCTGCACATATAAGAATGATCATATAATGAACGTTTAAGCTGCTGTTTTTTAGGACATATTAGCTAAAATGTAAGCCTTGAGAGAATCATTGCTTTAACTGACAAAACAAGACCTTGCTTATTTGAAGTTTTTTTCTTCAAGAAATTGTGCCTAGTAAGTTTTTTTTTTTTTTTCTTCTTCTTCTTCCCCATAAAGTCCTAGTGACTGAAGTGGGTTTTGGCTAGGTGCAACTCTTACATCCCAATGTTTCTCACTTGCTTTTGTATGTTAAAGGACAAAATTTGTGTGGTAAGTTTCTAAAGAATAGTTGCAACTGGCAAATTGTTGCATATCAGCATGTTTTAGTGTGATTTGTGTTTCTTGTTTTTTGTACATTGCCTGGGCTTATAAATAATTTCTCTTTTTTCCCCTCTAGATTACTGGGGCTACCCAGAGCTAAAATGCTGCATGCCTACAACCCTAGTAGAGATAGAGAAGTTGTAGTGAATTCAGTGTTTACAGCTACTAGACAGTTTCATGTGTCTCCTGTTCATAGCAGGGTGAGTGTTGATGTGCTTTTGGAAACTATGCAGTGGCCAAGTGCCAAACTTTCATGCTTTCTTTGGCCTAAAGTTTTCATTCTGTATTCTCTCTTCGTGCTTTTTCTTAGGACCTCCAACTTTTTCTTCTTTCTGTTTTTGCTAGTGCTTTTCTGCTCACTTTTACTTAGACAGGTGAGGGAGAAGACATCCAAATTCTACAGTAAGAAATGTTTTATGGTAATTCAGAAAGAAAAAAATTCTTCAATGTTAAATTGGCTGTTTAAATCTTTCTGTTATATGCGGCATTACGCAATTGTTCACAGGCGTCTGGGTGTTTACAGCCTTGAATTTTCAGTCTTTTCAGCAGTCTTGCATATTCCTCATAAAATAAAAATTACAATAAAATGTTTTTATGCATTTTGTATTGCAATTATGAACATGATTGCCATATTATCTAAGACCATTGTTTTATTTCTGATTTTTTTTATGAAGTACAACAATGTAATGCATGTTAAGAATGAGTTGCTGTCATCTCAATTTGATGAAACCCAGACTTTATCCTCTGCTGATGTGCAAAGAGTTTTTTATATGCTTTTATCTGATTTGTATTTTTGCTATGGCTAAATGGCTATTACTATGCAGAATTAAACTTGATCATGTTTTCTGGTTTAGACAGACCTATTTGGTTACTAATTGTTTTGCCCAAGCTTGTCTTTGACCCATTTGCCTATATGTGACAGAGGTGATTGATTCACTTTGTTGTAGGCATCTATATGCAGAGAAGTGTTTTATCAGATGTAGGGGCTGTTGATGTTGTGCAATGAACTTTTTGTGTAAAAAGGAGTCTTGACTGACTAGGCCTGAGCTAGCCTCGAAACTCCAGATGTAATACAGTAATGTGCTGAGTGCTCTCAGTTCTTCTCCGTAACGAGAGTTAAAAATTATGGGCAGGTGAAACTTTTCAGGACTGAGGGACTCACTGACTACCAGTGTGATCTATAGATACAGATATACATGTGGAAATGTCTGAGCCATGCTACTGAATAATAGGTGTCATGATTAACTGCACTGAACAACAAGCTTCTGTGTGGTCTCCTAGGTGATTCCAGCGATGGGAAAAATTTCTTTCAGAGTGCTCTTTCTGCCAACAGAAGAAGGCAATATTGAAAGTTCATTATTTATAAATACTTCATCTCATGGAATACTTTCATATCAGGTAAGTTCTCTTAATTTGACTGAGTTTTGAATTTACTTCTGTCTTAAAAAGTGATTCTCATACATTCTGAACTAAGAAACTTTGAACTTTCAAAATTTATTGCATTCCCGATACAAATCAGGTAAATGGGGTAAAGTTTACTGTTCAAGCCTTTTTCAGATCTCCCAAATCTCTTAATCCATCATGTATGTATATGATTAAAGTTACTACTGTTAGTGGGATTACTTGCAATAGTAAAAGTAAGTGTATTTGCATGTGTGTACTTGCAAGATTGTGGTCTTGTCACTAATAGTTGATTCCCCATCATACTGGAGCCTAGGATGTGCTCTGCTGGAATATAGTTGTCATGGAAAACATTCAGGAAATTTTTTAGATTCTCTTCAGCCACTGTTCAGCAGGTTTAGGTCCTTAAAATATGAAGGTAGAAGAAATAGTTCATCCATTGAAGCCCTCTCTTATCTGATTAACTGGGGAATATGAGCAAATTTTAAGGGTTTTTTTGTTACTTATAAGGGGTATTATGTATTTTAAATTTTTTACCTTTATTAATTTAATTTGTTAAAGAAAAATCTAAATTCAGTCATTTAAAAACAGTAACAACTTCAATCCACCATCCACCTGTTCCATCCCCACACTTGGATACTGTGCTGGAAAATAAAGCCCTTTTAAAATAGATAGTATACATCAATTCAGTCAAAATGCAGGTGCTAGAATGCAAGTATTGCCGTTGTCTGGCACTTGTTAGGGATAAGCCCAAATTTGGTGGGAACCTTTCAGCAAAGACGAAGGAACAGTACATTAGAGAGTGATAAACCTTTTTTCTTTTGTGTCTATCCTCTCTCTTTGCATTCACTCCCGACCCCTTGTTTTATTACTCAGTCAGCTCAACCAGGGCCTTTTGTGACCAAGTTGTGGGGAAGCAGTTGTCAGTGTCACCAAAATACCAGTTTGTCTCCTGTTGGACTGCTGCTAAAATCAGTAACATACTGGTTTTCATGGACAGTTTCACCAGCCATCTATAATAGAGAAAGAAAGCAAGTGTCCACGATTTCAACTTAATTTAGGTTCACACTGTCAAAATTGGGCATAACTTTAGTGGTTGATGCACAGTTAGTGTTCTTGAGAGCACAAAAGCCTTGAAGCATTTTTGGTGTTTCTAATGCATTTATATGTCTAAGAGTATATATGCAAGGTTCATCCAGATGGAGAGGAGGTATCATCATAGTAAAATGTATTTTGTAAATGTCTCCTTAAAAAAAAAAAAAAGCATATTCCCTTTGTTCTGATTTTTCTGTTTGTACTCCGTGATCTTCAATGAACATAGAATACATTGTATTCTCCTCTAATTAAAAATGTGGTTTTTTTTTCCTATCTAAAAACAAGTTAAGATTTCTTTGCATGCCAATAAGTGAAAACCCCAAGGGATTTTCCTTTTGAAGGAAAAAAAATCATCGGAGGTTATCTAGCATCTCATTGTCATAAACTGCTCTTGTTAGAATGGAAGATGAATGTAGTATAAAAAAAATCAAACTAAAGAAAATTCAAATTAAGGTTAAATTAAGGATTATTGCCAAATTCCAGATATATTTCTTATATTCAGATATTTGTATTGTAATTGCCTGAAGAATAGTAAGAGAGTTTTGATATTTTCTGTTTTGAGATAACCTGATGCTCTGCTGATGAGCATTTTTCTTTTGTAATAGTGCCTGACACTAAAGTACCATTTATGTGTATAATTAGTTTCCACCATGGAAATTTCTTTTTTTAAAGTATCTTAGTTTTAAAAGAATGCAATATAGCCAGTAGCCAGTCTGTTTCTTGGTGTTCTTATTAGCAAAACAGCTTTGTATGTTATTGTAGTAACTAAAATACTAGATGATGCTATAATGAATTTTTTATACAACAGGTTTTTGGAACGGGAACTTTGAAGTCTTCTCCAGAAGAATCTAGAGTGCAGCTAGCAAATGCCTATTTACTGCTTCCGCACATTCAAAACATCCAGGCTTCGCAAACACTGGTACAGTATACATTTCAAATAGAAATAAAGCATTAATTTACAGAGACATAAAAGATTTTGTTCTCAGGTTGCTGGGATGCAAAGAATGTTAACAAAAAGTCCAAGTACCTGTAACTGCAGGAGTGATGTTACAAGACACAGGAATATTGTGATGAGCTAGTGTTCTGGTTTTATGAGACAAAATCTTTGGCATTTAAACTATTCCCACTGGTTCCTGTTCACGCTCCTGTGGTGTGCTGTCCTCTCAGTTGTGCTGACAAAACTATTTGTGAGGCCCTGCTGTGAACCAGATTGGGTAACTGATCTGTCTTAAAAAAACAAAAAACAAACTTTGTGTTATTGGGTTTTTTGTTTTTGTGAGTTTTTTTTGTGTTGTTTTGTTTAGTTTTTACCTCAGATCAGTTCCCCGTGCTTGTTCACGACAGGGCCGCACAAACAGTTTTCCACTTCATTAAAAGGCATGGCATGCTGTGCGGATGAGAACAAGACCTGGGAGTCGGGCTGGCGTATCCCCTTCTGCCAGTGTCAATGTCGAAGATATCAGCTTCGCTTACCTCAGCTTCACTTAAGCAGGGAGCTGTGAAGAATATTGCAAGATAGATTTACAAGGCATAACAATTTCAAATGAAAGAGAAACTTTAACAGTTTCTGTGATTTGGTTGCAATTATGGGTATTTTCATAATCTTCCAGGACATGCAGAATAATCTGTTAGGTTCCCTTTTGCTTTTCATGCATAAGAAGTTTAGTATTGTACATGGATTTTTTTTTTTTCTTCAGAAACATATCTGGAATATTTTAGCACACATGAAATTTAATCTTCTACTTAAATGTGACCTGCATTAGTTGCCTTCATGATGTCTTCTTCTGTTTGTTCTGCCTCTGAAGAACCCTCTCCTCAGATCTTATTTTTCAGTCTCTGCTATCTATTGTTTAGATCAATCTTACCTTTCCCCAGGATAAGGCATGATTTCCTTGGCTTTTTTTTTTTTTCCCCTGTACCAGTCTCTTTCCTGTACACACCCACGGGTACTTCTTGCTTGTTGGCGTGCACAGACAGAATCTTGTGAAGGAACCCAAAATCTTTAGGTTTAGTAATTTGTTAATGATGGAGGTAAAACAGAGGGGTTTTTATGAGATGCTATGAAATGTCTCTGCAGCTTCACTTCCAGCTTAATGGACTGTCTCCAGGTACTTTTTGAAGTTTGGAGGCAGACTCTGCTGCTTCTCCTTATTTCTGTTTGAATTCCTGAGTAGAGAGGTTTGGGGGAGCATTTGACGTTTTCCTTTCTGTATAATGAGGAACATTTTCCTCTGCTTTATTTCTCTAGAGTACAAGCTTGAGGTCATGTTTGGCAGTACAGGGTGGTACCACCTGGCACCAGTCTTGCCTCAGTACATGAGTTGTGAGAGAGCGTTGACTCAGTTCTTCTAGCTCTGGGTGTAATTATTATGTGCCTGGTTATAATTGGGGAATTACTCTTCAGTTCACTGAGCATTATGGAATTGGACAGAAATAAAGAAACAGTGGGACAGGTTCTGCAACTATCTGTTGAAGATGTTAGGTGAGATCAAAATACTGAAGAGAAGCTTATGGCTTGAGTTTGAGTCCCTTTTAGAATAACTTTGCTCTGCAGATAGCTGTCCTCTCCAGAAGTTGATCTTTTAATTTACCCTATTTATGATCTAATCCAGATCCCATAAAAATTGGTGGGACTTTCCCCATTGATTCCAAAGGGATAAAGGAGGAATGGGACTTTATTCTCCCTGTGCGTATTTACAATCATTAATAGTCACCCGTGTCTTGTCCAGTTTATATTTTAAGCTCAGAAGCTGTGGAAGGAAAAGGCCTATAAAGTTTTTTTGAGTGACTACACACATAAAAGCATATGGTTACATAAATACTGAACAAACAATGGAGATTTGTAGTAACAAAACAAAAAAAAAACCATTTAAACCAAATACAATCACACCTACTTAACTTCGCATTGGTTTCTTCCTGTTTATTTTTCACTAAAGTAAAACACTAGTGTAAGTTTAGGATAGCATAAGCTTTGTTTGCACATCCCTTGTCTTCTTGGGATGGATGAGTTGTAATCTTGGACGACAGTCTCATATGCTAAAGATATCCTAGTGTCTAAAGTCTACTGACACTACTTGGAAACCTGTGAGAAAGCTCAGTGGGTGCTGCAGGCTGCCTCTCTCTCTTTTTCTGTTATCTCTTGTTTTAAAAATGTTTGTGTTTAAGCTGATAGTACTGAAAGTGACATCCTTGGTCAGTGAGGCCGGAACAACCTCATTTAATCCAAGCGTGTGGATAGTAAATGGCTTCTCAGAACTGCTGGGTGCCTTGTTACCATTGCTCCTAACATGTTTTCTTACTCCTCTGATGGCTGGAACCTATCTCTGATTTCCAGCGTGGATTTCTTTGTGGCCAGCTTATATTTGTTTGCTGTGATACCCATTCAGTTTAAATAACTCTTCCTGCTTCGGATGCTTTACACCCAGACAGTATTTGTAGGTGGCATTGCATCTTTCAGCTTTTGCTTTGTGAAGTGAAGCAATCTGTGCTCTACAGTACCTTCATAGGTGAGGGGCTCTCCATTTTTTAACCACCTGGACGGCCCTTTTCTGCAGTTCTTCCAGTCTGTAACAATGTCTTTTGAAGGTGAGTGGCCAGAATTGTACATAGGGCTACAGATGAAATTTTGCATCTACAGTAGTATTTTCATTGAAAATACAGTACATCACGGATTTGTGTCTGTGATTTTGGGGGACAGTGAACTTTCATGCTGTATTGAGTTTGTGCATTGTTGTTGTCCTTTAATCAGCAAAGATGGCCAGATCTTTCTTTTCTTCCATCATTTCCACAGTTATTTTAGCATAGTCTTGTGATTAATTAAAAAAAAGAAAAGAAAAATGTTGCCATTACTAGTGTTGATTTTTACCTTTTTTCTGTTACTCTGTTCTTCAGAGTTTCAGCTTCTGAAGGATTTGGAACCGGTGTACTCTGGCTATGGTCCTGTATCCCAAAATTCTTGGGATCTAGGCTCACTAGTTGTGAAGACAGAAGAGCTGTATCCAACCTCATCAATTCATAGTATGTCCACATGGCCATTCAGCAGAAGGTAGTTACCACTAAGCCATAGCAGATGGTGGAGCCCATTTAGGTCATCTTTGTTTATCCAGCTTCTGGCTATAGTCTTTGCTCCAGTTGCCTGGTTTTGGGCATTGTTTAATATTTGCATGGCACTTACAGGGCAGCTACATCAATGCCTCATTGTGTTCAAAGTGTCATACAAACATACTGAAAATGTCTATGGAGGACCAAACTGCAGGGAGGGATGTCTTATCATAGGAGACACAGACATCGTTTTGCTGACTTCCCAGATGACTTTGGAGTTTATGAACATGGGCAATATTGCAGGGACGGGCAGGAACCCAAGACTTCTTAAGTTAGGTCTTGTGCAGGTGAACAGAGGGTCAGAGAGGCGAATGTGTGCTAAGTGTGTTGTTTGGGTGTGGAGAAGGAATGTAATAACAGAGTGGAGTTCTCCTGGTGTGCCATCGTGATAACTGCCTGCAAAAAACTGATGAAGCTCTGCTGAATCATTGTTACAGGAATAGTTTATTAACACCACTTCAGTTAGAGTGCAAATAGCTCTTTAGGGCCAGGGATTGTCCTGGAAGGAACCTCTGAAGTACCATCCTTCAGGTGGAAAGAGAGGCTTCTTCAGTGTTTTGTTCTTTTTGAATTACAGTATAGCCAAACTCCAGGAAGCGGTTTGGACTCTACAGTCCTGATAATGCAAGAGTGTCTGTGAAAGTCTTGAGAGTCGTGTCTGGTTGGCAGGGTATCTAGGACAGAATAAAGCATTCTCTCCCCAAAAGCGGCCTCAGTTCTGCCGTTGTTTGGGAGTTGTTGAGCTGGCCTGTGCCAGCAGTCCTGTTATACTCTGTTTAAATGGATGAAGCACTTCATAGGTAGTTGCCTACTGTTGTCTCCCAACTAGAATCCTAGACCTTCTCTCGGAGGGTGGAGCTCCTTGCCCATTGATCAGATAGTTCAAAAAAAATTTTTTTTTTAACCCTTTCTTTAAGGGGACCTCTGTCTCTATCTGGTAGAAGCCACTCAAATGGAGTTCTTACCAATCTTGATAAGTATTTATATTTCAATATAAAAAAGCCCCAGGGTTTTGTATTCAAGTCATATAGGGATTGTGGATGCTTTGTGTGTGTACATATGCATTTATGTATATATGCATAAGTGTATAAGATAAAATGTAGGTACCACATAACTTTTTGGTGACTGAAGTAGTGGCAGTGGTTGTATTGTTACACAGTGCTCTTTCTCATTTTTCCCTTATATTGTGCCTCTCCTCTTTCAACTTGCCTCTGATGCAAACATACTCTGAATAATTCAACACTTCTCTGATTCATACACAGTAATATTTACAGTGTAAATGGAATGCTTTCACCATTGAGAAATGTAGACATGGTCGTCATGGGTTTGTTTTCTTGGAAACTCTGCTTTGGATATTGTTTTCTTATAAGGTTCTTTTTCTTCTTCTCTTTATAGTTATACCAGCCTACCAGTGTTTTAAGATGGTAGGCATGACAGTTATGCATCTATTGTCTGCCTTAGATATATGAAAACCCTTTTCCTTTTCTGAAGATATCTCTATGGAGAGGAAAAAAAAATTCCAAATAGAAAGCAGATTAACGTTACACATAAATACACCCAAATAAGATATTTTTCCTGTCTGTGTGTTTTCTTGGCAGCTTCACTCTTTCAGACAGCAGAACAGTTTCTCATGTACACATGCGCCAGGTCAAGAAAAGGAGTTCAAACAAAACTCTGGAAAAACATGATTTAGCTGAATTTTTATGGGGGTGGATTTCTTAAACTAATTTAAACTACCATAACATTGAATGAAGGCTAACAACTCCTTATTTATGGCAGTGAAAACCATAGATTTCTGTGAAGGAACACTGACAAAGGAGGTTTATCTGACCAAATAAGTAACCCAAAAAGTTGCTCTTTATAAAATTATAGTGCCTTGTTAAATTCCATTATCAGTCATGGCCGTGGAGAGTTAATAAATGATGCCCGTTTTAGGGCCAGATGTTTTCTGCTTTCAAAATTTGATGAGGACAAAAGAATTTGCAAAAAGAAATGAGCTGGTTGGGGTTCACATCTCCCCCGACAGCTGTGCTGGAGAAAGAAATGCATGTTTTTAAATTGCCATTAATAATCTTTGCAGAGGTTAGATCGCCCTCTTGTGTGAATCCTCAGCCCTTCTGGTGTGAAATCCTATTGAATTAAGACTGCAGAACAAATGTTGGCTCTCTTTTTAGCTGTACTATTATAAAACTGTACCCCATGGTATAAATGAACTGTCATGCATATGGTAAATCTAATGCATTCTCAAATGTACCGTCTCCCTTTATGAAAAAGAGAAGGCATCCAGCACTTTGTACAAAAATTTCTGACAACAAATGGAGATACAAAGTAGGCTGTTGAATATTTCTAAACCTTTTCTTCACCATTTTGCTTTCCAGCATCAAATTCTTTAAATTCTTAAAGTAATGTGCAGTAAGCTGCATTGACATCTTCAGAAACTTCCATCTGCAGGTGCCCCTTTCGGATTTAGTTAGGTATCAAAAGAGAAACTGAGTGGAGTTCCATGTCAGTCCCCAAATCACCGCGTAATTTAGGTATAGTTAAGGTACTGATAAAGAGAGTCACAGAACTCTCATTATGAAAGTTTTTATTTAGAATCAAGACAGGCTGCCTGAGCTGTTTGTGGTATTAACTTGGTGTTCCAGATTTCCAAATAGCTGTCACCAGCTATGCTTGGCTTTGTCACTGCTGTTGCCTCATTAGGTTTATGAATGTTTTACAAGCTGGCACAGCCAATACTTTTTTTTTTCCTTTTCCCTTTCCAATCAATAAAAAGGTGAAACAAGTATTTTGTCTGTTCATTTTGGCATGAAGCCTGCGTATCAGCCAGTGTCCAAAAAATATTACTACAATCTTGGCTTAGCAGCTGTATTTCAGAATACAATTAGCAAAGAAAATATACAGAAAACAAGGAAGAAAGCTTTTATATTATACAAAAAAGGCTCTGTTGGATACAGTTTATTGAAGTGTGAAAATTTATAAGGATTGCTCATCTTGATGCTGTACAAATATTTAATAATCATGTATAATAATAGCTTGATAAGTAAGTAGTTAATGATGGAGTTTCTTTCTGAGAATTGGAGACTGATTGCTGAGTTACCGTATAGAGTAATTGTATTTATTTTTAAAAATTTCCTTACGTTGTTATAGCATGCATATATGGAGACAATCTTACTATCTTTATAAATTGTGATGTGAGAGTCAGATTTATATAACATCTGTTGAAGCAATCTGCTTG